>NC_090447.1:285349218-286034634 GCF_031143425.1 Pleurodeles waltl
AACACAGCCTCTGTCCGACTCCAACACCAGCGAGTCATTTTGTATAGCACCAATCAGACGCAGGGCAAGGGTGTTACCTCTCTACAATCTGAACCTTGACTCTGATGTCATGCGTGATTAAGGCCACACTCCATCCCCAGAAGCTAGATCCACCGGAAGGCAGCAGTCTCTGCCCCAGTGCCACTCAACCCCCCGCAGGAGGCCTCACGATGCAGGCACACAGCACACAGATGTAGGTGAGGACCCATCATTTTTCAGGGGCCAGGAAGCATCCATGCTCAAAGTGCCGCGCCTACAAAACAAAAACATGAGGGCAATGCACAGACAGTTGCAGTCACACAACGCCAATATGGGGGGGCTGCACAAGCTGTTGGAGTGTCTGAATACAAACATTTGCAAGCTGCAGAGAACACCAAGGAATTGACAAATGCAATTAAGGAACTCTGTACTGAGATCAGGCATGAGCGAGTCAGCCACCGCAGGCGCGAAAGGCAATTCCTGGGTATGTTCAGTGGCTTTTGCAGATCTATAAATCATCTAGCTACATCTACTGCCCAGATCTCACAGCGTGCTGTGGCCGCACAAGTGGAGGCAGCACATAGCAGTCGGGATGTTGCCCAGGGATTGGTGCAAATTACCAACGTTCTGGATGCTATGCTGACAGCACGCAGTGCTACAGCCAGCGACGTGGGTGTTGGGGATACTGAGGAGTCATCTAGCCTCAGCAGTCTTGCAGTGCCCGTGATGGATCCAAGGTGTCGCAGTGCCAGGCACAGTACTGCCTGTGAGCCTGAAACAAGAGGTGCCGGTGAAGCCACTGCGCACACCAGCGGGATGTGTGGTCGTAAAAAGTGACACTGACGGCCACAGGGGACTACCTTCACATGTAGAATAACAGTAAACTATGATGACAATAGTACAACACTGTTAATGGCTCATGTCTGACTCATGTGTATTGCTATGTCCTAGTGACACGTATGTTACCTGAAGTCAAGGTAATAAAGGTGCTAACTACTGGAATACATGTCAGTGAGGTTGTGTTGTCATAACTTACATCTGAAATGGTTGTGCGTGATGTCAGCACGCCTTTGCCTGCCCTCTGCTGCAATGGTCCTGTCTGCTGGCTGTAGGGGTGGTATGGGATCATCATCCTCATCTGAGTCTGGCTCCGATATTTCCACTGGTATGCCCCTGGTGGTAGCTATATTGTGCAAGATCGCACATGTGGCTACTATTCTACAGGTCGTGTCCGGGCTGTACTGTAGTGCCCCTCCACTTTTGTGGATGCACCGGAAGCGACTCTTCAGCAGGCCAAAGGTGAGCTCCACCACATTGCGGGTTGCCCTGTGTGCTGAATTGTATCTCCGGTCTGCTGATGTTGCAGGATTTAGGTAGGGTGTCATCAGGTAGGTGCGCACAGCGTAGGCACTGTCTCCTGGAAGGAACAGAGGGTATAATGAGTATCTGAGCCATCTGACGTCACACTGCTATCAATGCACCATTGTAAAGAGGGAAAATACCTAGTAGATAACCTTCACCAAATTCCCCAGCTAGCAGTCTTGTGTGAATCCCGCCGTGGCGAAAGATGTACGAATCATGTGTGCTCCCTGGGTACCTGGCCACTAGATCAGTTATGATGTAGGAGGCATTGCATATCATCTGTATGTTCATTGAATGTTGGTATTTACGGTTACGGTACACATACTCTGTGGCCGATGGTGGACAGATTGCAACATGTGTCCCATCTATGGCACCTAGGGCGTGGGGGAACTGTGCTATCTGGTAGAAATCTATTTTGGTCTGCTTTATTTCCTGTGGGGTGTGGGGGAATCTGAAGTACTGATGTATCCTGCTCAGCATGGCATTTAGAAATGCATTGAAAAATCTAGAGAGGGCCCCTGTGATAACCTTCCAGCTGCTGCTATGACCCCTTGATAGCTTCCTGAGGCAAGTAGATGCAGGGAGCATAATACGTGCACATGGGTGGGTATGCTATTAGTCCTGTGTGTTGTGTGCTGCAGTATGGGTTGTAGCTCAGCTATCAGGTCAAGTATCATGGCTGAGCTCAACCTGTACTTCTCAAATATTTCCTCCTCAGTCTGGTCAAAAAGGGTAATGCACACTCTGAAAATGTGCTCCTGTCTCCTCCTCCCTCTCCTCAAACCTGCCTAAGATCCTCATTTTCTTTGCCATTAAGTAGAGTGCAGCCATTGTGGAAAAGAGGCTGAGGCATTCTGGGCCTCTTTATATAGGTTGCACCTGGTTACCACCTGGTTTCAATCCGTGGTAATTTGCATGTGCAAAAGGCCATTCTGCGAAAATTTGCAATTTGCGAATTTTTGATGCATCGAATTGCAACATGGTTTAGCGTGTCGCAGTTTGCGTATCGCATTTTGCGACGTGAAATACCAAATCTGTATTAGCGAGTCGCTATTCGGACTCGCAATTTGCGATATGCAAATAGCGATTCGGTATTTCATGTTGCAAAATGCGATACGCAAAATGCGACACGCTAAACCATGTTGCCTCGCAATAATTTGCAATTTTTGCGATTCCTTGTTTTTGACCTGCGAATGCCTTTCATGCATCACAGACGACATTTTTGCATTCACAAAAGTCCGATTTCTGTGAATCACACTGTTTGCTAATGCAATTTCGTTTGACACATCTGGCCCTTAGTGACACAACTTTGTGAAATCTTGCTTGACGGGTCTGTTGATCCACATGTAACACTTGGGGTGCACCTGAAAGGAAGAGGTCAGGTAGGATGCCAAGACAATTTCTGTCTATATTCCCTCTGGTAGCTGAAGGGCCGTGTTTTTTCTCTATCAGAATTCTGCCTCTGTGATTGTTGTGGGTACAGATCTTGATATAAACTAAGGGACTTATTTACAAGGCACATGTGCAGCTGGTACATCACTTTTTCCCATATAAAAAGTAACGCACCAGTAGTGCAAGGGGTTGTTAAAAAGCCCCTACATTTTAAAGTTAGGTGTGGTAGACTACTAGAATTACCATAATACACCCCCACACACACACACACCCCGGTCTCAGAGCTCAAATTTGATATAGCCGTAAACTTTCACCATTTTGAAAATGCTTTTTTTAGGCCTAGTTTGCACTAAGGCAAAAAAGGAACTGCTTCTAAAGTAGGCAGGTGTTACCCCTGGAAACATTTACAACAAATTTACCCCATTGCTTAGGGAGGAGCCAAGTGTCACACCCACCCACTAACTGGTGGCAAGCATAGTGGCACTCACAAGCACCCTCTTCAGAACTTTTTCTAAACTCATAGAAGATCATATGAGGACTGGACCTGCTGTCTGTAACCTGAGAGAAGCCCTGATTAACTGGACCTGCTTCCTGCTGTGCTCAACACTAAGAAATTGACTTTAAGGTTCAGTTGGCTGACCTCCTGTGTGGTTAAAGAGACAGAACAAGCCACAAGAGACCTTTAACTGTAAGCACCCAAGATGCTAGTGGCAAAACGTACCTGCTTTTGGCCTCCGTCAGACACCCTGTGAGTCTCTAAATGCCTCCTCTGAGGCCTTGTGAGTTTAGAAATGTTGTACTCCTGTCGTTGATTGGGACCTAAAAGATTAAGTCAAAAGGTAAAATCTTTGATTGGGACAATCCCGGTTGGTGCATTCGACCTGCGCTCTACTGAGGTCGGCATGAAATTATGCCTAGGTCCCAGTCTCCAGTGACTTCAGACTATAATTGGTGCCTGGAGCTTTTAGGGATTAATAATATTGAAATGCATACCTCCTTTTCTTCTTGCAGGATTTTTGTTGTTTTGGTGTTATTTCATTTATTACATTTTACTCTATTTTCTAAATCAGTTTGAATGCTTTATTGTTTGATATTTTGACTTTATTACTGTTCTAGCACTGCATAAACACTTTACAAATTGCTCTAAGGGAAGCTTGTTTCTTCTGTGCAAAAGCTACCAGGGGGTTACGCTCAGGAATAATTTAGTGACTTGGAGGGTTCACACTGAAAAGGGCTTTCAATTATTCCTTTTAATGGGCAGTCACCCACCCCATAAAATGTTCCGGTTTCCTGTAGCCAGTCGTTGTTCTTGTTCCTTGATGTAAGTTTAGGGAAAGGTGGAGATGTGTGGCACAATGGTTAGAGTGGCAGACCCTGATCCAGAGATTTGACCTGGGACCAGGGTTCAATTCTCACCTTGGTGGGTCTTGGGCTCAATTCTCTTGGACCAGATATTTCTCGCCTCAGCACCTAATGTGATTAATGAGTTTAACTCTGGGCAAGGGCTTGCTTAATCTCCACAACGGCCCTCACAGTGCTTGGATGCTTCGTTTCACCCTGGGGCTGTCCAGGAGTGGGTGCCTCCCAGGGAAAAGCCCGGAGGGGGTCCACAGTGGTATGCGTACAGCACCTTGAGACCCTAACGGGTGAGTAGTGCGCTATACAAGTGCAAAGTTTTACGGTTTACAGACTGCACTAGTAGAAAAGAATTGAAGAGAATGAGGAAAGTCTTTTGTACCTGTGGTCAGCCAAGCCAGTATTTCCTACCACACTGGACTACTTACATAAACAGACAGACAGACTTCACCTCAAGATTCCTGTAGTCTCTTCCAGAGAACATACATAGTTGAGCTGCCACTTGCTGTTATTCTCCATTGTCCCTCCTATTATTTCTCTTTTAGGTCTGAGTTTTTTCATGTAGCTGTCTTCTATCTATGTTTCATAATATTAGTTTCATATCCATGTCATGGAAGATGGAAAGTACTTTTGGTGTTGTCTTGAGTAGTGTCCTTCATCCCTGAATGTGCTACTCTGATTAGTAGGAGGGTTTTACAGAGCTATACAATTATCTCTGTAAGTCCAGTGTCCACTCCCCACCACTCCAGTTATGTTAATTGGCACCATATCTTTTATTTATCTTGTGCATTTAAATATGACAAGTTCACAGGCCTTTCTGATTTTGGTCTTATTTGTTTCAATTATTGTTGTACTGCTGCTCATGTTTCTGTTACTGATGATGAACTTATTGCTTCAGCACTCTGATTCTTTTGTAAAGCCTAATAAAATATGCTGAAAATGTTAACTGATGTTAGAAGTTCTTTGTTATCTTTGCACCTTAACTTTGCTGAGTGTTTTGGTCTATCTGTTTTCAAGTGTTTCTCACACAAAATTTAATTAAAAATGTATTTGTGTATAAAATATTGTCACCAATTCTAGAGTTTCCCTTTACACCAACATTTGATATAGTTCTCTAGTTTTGCAATTGTGTAATATCTCACATCAAAGTGGAAGTATGCTCCCTTGAATACTTTTGTGTTGATTGTATCCACAGTTCAAAAGACCATACTGTACATCAAATCAATTAGGCCCTCATTCTGACCCTGGCGGTTTGTAACCGCCAGGGCAGAGGGCAGAGGAAGCACCGCCAACAGGCTGGCGGTGCTTCCGGGGCAATTCTGACCGCAGCGGTAAAGCCGCGGTCAGAAAAGGGGAACCAGCGGTTTCCCGACGGTTTTCCCCTGCCCCAGGGAATCCTCCATGGCGGCGCTGCATGCAGCGCCGCCATGGGGATTCCGACCCCCTTCCTGCCAGCCTGTTACTGGCGGTTTACACCGCCAGGAAGAGGCTGGCGGGAACGGGTGTCGTGGGGCCCCTGGGGGCCCCTGCAGTGCCCATGCCACTGGCATGGGCAGTGCAGGGGCCCCCTAACAGGGCCCCATTAAGATTTTCAGTGTCTGCTTGGCAGACACTGAAAATCGCGACGGGTGCAACTGCACCCGTCTCACCCCAGCAAATCCGCCGGCTCCATTCGGAGCCGGCTTCATCTTTGCTGGGGCTTTCCCGCTGGGCCGGCGGGCGATCTTTTGAAGATCGCCCGCCGGCCCAGCGGGAAAGTCAGAATGCTCCCCGCGGTCATTTGACCGCGGGTCGGTGTTTGGGCGGTTTCCGCCCGGCGGGCGGCGCCCGCCGCCCGCCGGGTCGGAATGACCCCCTTAGTTTGTACATTAATGAGCGAAGAATGTTTTGCATTGCTGACACTGAGGGCCATATTTATGAGCCTCCTGCCCTGCTGGTGCAACACTTCTTGTGATGCAACAGTGGTGCAAACCTTGACCTCATATCTGAGGCCATACACAGCCACTTTGCATGGCATTGAATGGCCTCATAGATATGGAGCAGGGCAAGGCAGTGCAAATCGCTGCGTTTCCCTACTCTGCGCAAGGGAATTATTTCCATGGGCGGTCTGGTGGGTGTTCCCATGTAATGCCCATGGATTTTGATGCAGCCCCAGATTTACAAGAGCTTGTAAACCTGGGATGCACCAAAAACCTACACCACCCCAAGGGAGGCAAAAAGAGGAGAAGTATCTTTATTTCTCCTCTGTTAGAAATGAGGTTTCTGGTTGGCTAGGGTATGCACCTAAGCCAGGCAGAACCCATCCACTCTAGTCAGGGCAAGGGAGTTACACGTACTAGATAACCCCTGCTCACCCCCTTGGTAGCGTGGAACGAGCAGTCAGGCCTAACCCAGAGGCAAAAGCGTGTGTAAAGCGTTTGCACAACACAAGATGTATACCACAAAGTAAGCACAAGACTAGGGACGGTAGCCTTGGGCTGGATATTAGTTAAGGGAGTGTCCCTCCTCAAACCCTTCCCCTCAGAAACTGAATCCCTGGGACCAAAACAGTAGGGATGCTGGTTACAGCAGTCTCTACACCCAGATCTAGGGGGTTGCCCATGACCTGGTCCTACAACTTAGGGACAGTACTCTTGGGCTGGACACGAGTTAGGGGAGTGTCCTACTTCAAACCCTTCAAAGGAAGCGTCCACACCCCCCTTTGCGGGATGGTGCTGCTGGTCTCCAGAGTTGGAACAACCCTGTTTCCAGGTGTCCCGCATTCTCCTTCAGACACTAGGGGATCCCTGTCAGATGATCGGCCTTTGGTAACAACTACTTTCCCACCTTGGGGCCTCTTCCGGGTGCCTTCCAAGACAAGCATAAGAGGACAGGTCCCTCTGGATCCTGCACACTCCCCGCACTGGATTTTGTTGGGGTCGGTTAAATTCCTTGATGTTTGACCAGTTCCTCTGACACTAAGCCAGCGGTCAGCCTCCTTTGCAAGGTCTCTGGGGTCAGAGAACTGACAGTGTGACAGGTGTTGGCGTAGCTCTGCAAAACAACAACGGAACATGTGCTCCCTTAGAATGAGATTTAATAGCCCTTCATAAGTGGTTGCTGTGCTACCCTACACCTATCCTTTTATTGCTTTGCAACAATTGCCCATGAAATCCTCCCGAAGACTGGTGAGACCGCTTCTTGCTGCCTCTGACCCTCAACCTGTAGTCTTCAGGGGTGAGACCATACTTTTCTATCAGGGACTTTCTGATGAGGGGATACCCCTGTCTGGCACTCCCTTATGGGGCCAGTAGGGCATCCCTTTCCATCTCAGGAATGTAGCTCTCAGGAATACTGCGCGCAACTAGATCTTTGTCATACTCCCTCAGCCACTGATGTATGTTGTCCCCCTCCTTGAACCTAGGTACCAAGTCTGCGGGCAGGTAAGGATTGTGCCTAACACTACAATCTATGCTGCCACCACTGGACTCCACCTGCAGTAGCGGTGAGTCCAGATTTGTCAGACTGCACTCTAGAGCGAGTCTTTCCCTGGCAAAGGTCCTTTCAGCCTCTGCCATCCTCTCCTGGACTAAAGCCTTTTCCACCTCAGCCTGTCTCTCTTCTATGGCCAGCCTGGCTAGCTGCAGCCTGAGGCCCCTCTCTTCCCCCCTGTCTCTGAGCTCCTCATGTGACAGGGAATGGGAGGTGGCGCTGCTGCTAGGCAAGGACCCAGTAACAGACTCCCTATCTATGGGGTCCTCTCTCTCTACTGGCGTCTCTAGCCAGTCATCTTCTTCCTCAGTGTCTAACTCTTCGGGGTCACTGTCAGGGTCTCTCTCAGAACCATCCCACCTTTTGGGCCTCTTTTTTTGTTGCTATCCAGTCTGCCTCCTCAAAATTGAACAGGGCTCTTGTGAGGGTCATTATATTGGATTAACCATCTATAACAGGTATACCTCTCGCCCTGCAGAATCCCTTTAACTCTTCTAGATTGTAAAGCAACAACTCATCCATTTCAAATGTAGACTCCATTTTGTTAAGAACACAACACTGGCATAAAACAACAAGAGTACCAAGTGCAAATATACAACACAGGAGTAAAATATAAAAATGACTAGTTTGAGAGAACAGGAGAATAATTTAAAAAAAAAGAGAATTAAAACATGTAATGGTCTAAGTGCAATTTGCGGTGCAAAAATAAGTCACAAAGGTACTGTGCAAGCGCAAGTCCTATCCTCACCGCTGACAACAAATGTTAGAAATGGGGTTTCTGGTAGGCTAGGGTATGCTCCTAGGCCAGGCAAAACCCACCCACTCTAATCAGGGCAAGGAAGCTACACGTCCAAGATAACTCCTGCTCACCCCCTTGGTAGCTTGGCACGAGCAGTCAGGCCTAACCCGGAGGCAATGTGTAAAGTATTTGCACAACACACACAACACACATGACGCAAGATGTACACCACAAAGTAAACACACCACTGAGCTATGTAAAAATAAACTGTTGCACAAAGCATAAATAGACCAAACATTACATGTCAGTAATACCCTCCTACATTAGCAGTTGTCAGAACGTTACACAAGTTACTAATACTCTGCAAGAATAAGCAGTTGTCACATTAGAACACTTAAGTACTCAGGATTCTGCAAAATAAGCAGAAGTCAGGAATCACAGTAAATAAATGCACTTGTCATAGAAAATATCATAAAGGCCTATATCAGGAACATTATAAAATTATATGGCAAGTCATGACAAACAAAACATACATCACCCTATCACGCCCATAATAGGAACTTATAGTCAATATATATAATTAGAAAAATAACCCTGGAGCATACCTCCCTCCCAGTCCCCCCAAGAGTACCTTGTTTTGTAGAGTAAGTGCCTGGAAGATCGTGGTGGGGGCCCTCCGGCATGCCTATGAGCTCAACGGGGGCTGCACGTAGTTCCTAGGGGAGAGGGGCAGTCAGGACCCTCTCTGTTGTGCGTAACGGGCCCCTCCTGGGGCCCGCAATCTCAAAAATAATGCCTGCCTCAAAATAGGAGAGTCCCGCTCCTATGGCTGTGACCGAAGTTAGGGGGGACGTTCCCCTCACCTCCCCCGAGTCCTGCTCCTCAGGGTAGCCCTGGGATCTGGAGGAGACCTCCAATGAAGTCTCTCTCCCTCTTGAGGCCGCTGCCGCACACTCGCCCGCACCTGATGTGGTGCACAAGCGTTTTCTGCAGTTCCCGGGCAGCAGCGGTGATGCAGTCCACAATGGTGGGAAACTGGTGCCCCAAGGGCACTCTTTGGAGCGAGCCGTGCCCCGGGGGTACTAATAGGAGCAAGCTTGCTCCGGTTACCTTTTGCTTGTGCCCTGGGGGCACTGGAGCGCGCGCAACACTTGTGCTTTGTCGAGATAAGACGCCCGGGTTGCGGCAGTGATTTTGGCAAGCAAGGAGCGCTTTTCAAAGCGCTGGGACAATACTAGTAGCCTGGGTCACAGCAGTGATCTCTTTTCATGGTGATTATGCGCAGTAGGCGCAAGGGCCACCAGGAAGCGTGCTGGGAGGCGCTTTCCTTATCCACAGGTGGGAAATGGTCAGATCAGAGTGTGGGAATGCCCATAAACTTAAGTATGTGGGCATTACTAAAATTACAAGGATAAGCATGCCTCACAATATCCAGTAACAACCTTTGTGTGAGATTTACTAATGTCAATTTCTCCACCCTCGTAATGGAGAAACCAGAAGAAGTACAACTAATTACAGGCCTATCAATTCCTGGCAGGCATAAATGGAGGTATCTTATGTGGTAAGGATGTGGCAGAAAATACACTTATGAACAAAGATCTTAGTGTCTGTCAGTGTAGACCCAAGTAACTGAGCAAATACTAACACCACCAGTCGCTCAAAATAATCAGTGGACATCTCATACACCCCCTTAAAGGTGCTTCCCTGTCTCTACTTTTAGTGGAACCACCTCCTCTGAATGCGCCAAATGTTTGGTGGACAACCACAGTTGATTTTGACCACCATCACCAAAGGTTTGGTTTCTAAAAACAAACTCCCAAAGTGAGAGTCTGTTTTTGAAAAATTAATAACTAATGACCTCATATCTAGGGAGGTTTTTCCATGGTTGCAGATGATTGTTTTTATTTTTCCGTTCATCACTGCCAGGTTTTCCCTGGTGGTGACGGATAGAAAGGTTGATAAACCAGTCAAGCAATGTGATACCTCTACTCAGCCGGCCAGTACTCTGTAAGGCTGGAGTAATCTCTCTGTTGATGAAACCAACAGGCAGACAGAAAGCAGACTGTTAACCTGACTTCAAGGGCCCAATTCACAAAGGGCCCAATTCACTTACACTTTTGTGTGAGTGTACTTTTTTCAGTAAACACAAACAAATAATTTAATAGTAACTTTACGATTGCAGACACTCCTCAATTGGGGCAGAGAAATGCACACATAAAAAATAGGCCAGTCCAGAGTTTTGTGAAGAAGTGTACTGTGTCAAGACAAGGTACCTTGTCCGCCAAACTTTAAGCCTGGCGCATTGTTTGAACACAGAAGAATGACTAAATAAAAACAAAAAAGGATACAAAGCGAGAAAAAAATCAACCTATAGCAAAGAGCCACCAGCCCTTACACTAAGGTGCACTTTTTTTTAGGTGGTTGTAACTTTGTGCACTTGTTATGAGGCAAAATGTTACCACCCACGGTGGAGATATGCTAATGGCTGATTGGGTTGACCCATTGTCCCATGATGTATTCTTTGGTGGGGGGACACAAAATATGAATGACTGTAGAACAGAACGATGGAGGAAGAGGGGTGATAAAACGCCTTCCCAAATATGAATGCATTTTCCTTTCTGAATTAATGTATGTCCTTTCACGAAGATGGCAAGACCAGGTCAGATCTAAAAATAGTATGATTGGTTTTCTTTTCATAAGATTATGAGTCCCCTGGAACTAAGTCTCTTCATGTCATCAAACCGTTTTGTACAGGCCACAGAAAGGTCAGCAGGTGACAATGTAATTGGATTATGACTTCTCTAATCTGTTTTAAAAATGGCGACATACGAAAAAAAAGAAGGTTAACACTCGTGTAAAAAAATAATCATAATTCAGCAATAGTGATAAATGATGCACTGAAATATACATATATTGCGCTATATATAATTTGCGAACGCCAAAAAAGGGGACAGTTTGCAATACGTTTTCATCCCTGCATTGCACATGGTAAGGTTTCAACAGGGCAGCGCTTTTCTCAAAATTTCATCCGGACAGTTTTTCTGTGCCCTTCTACTTTTGTTCTTTAAGCGTTGTTCAGTCTTCTTCCTCATTCCTCAATATTGTGCCAAAAGCATCTCCTCTGATTTGCTGCACAGAACATACTGTAGCAAGATCTAATTTGCTTATATCGCTAAAGTACTTGACCGCCATGGTAGCTAACATTACCTTGCTAGCACAATTTCAGCTCTCCAGTGGTTAGATGGTGTAGGTGCCTCTATGGAAAAAGTTCTATCAATAAGAAGAGCGCTTGAGCATTTGACCCAAATACCTTGCAATCAATGATTGCTGTTTTAAAACTTTGGAGACGCAGGGGGGAAATTGTGAGCATAGTGTGAAGAGAATTAGGCACTGTATGCAGCTCCGATATTTATTAATAGGAATTTCATGCACCATTCACTGCTCACTGTGCTGCAAATAGACTTCCCATTGGTCCCCAAATAGATTCTGAGTTAAAAAAGTGTGCAATAGTGGAATAAAGGTGCAGTTGAAACACATAGCAATAGACTGAAGATTACATCAGATGAAGAAAGTGGGCAATTAAAGAAACGTTATCTTCACATAAAGTCTCATATTTAGGTTTACTGTAAAGAAGCTGCATCTTCATGTGGATTCATGCTTCGAACAATTTCGCCTCAATCGTTTTTCAGTTGTTTAAATGTATAGAATGTGCATACAGCTCTACTAATCACGTTTGAAGGCGCACACTATGTGATATTAACTGAAGAAAAGAAAAACAACTCTCTATCTTTCCGTGAAATACTGATGGCCAGGTGTACTCATATTGCAGTGCATCTTAGTGCCAAAGAAGGCATCTTTGCTCTGTGGTGTAAAGGTGCCTTTGTTACAAAGAAGATTTTCCTCTTTCTACGTGTGCTGCAGAAAGCAACACACATAGAAAGAGGAAATAACGAGGAGTAATAAACATATTTCTCCTTGTTAAGCTTGTTTTCGGACGGCATAGCACTTTGACGCATTCTCAGGTTTACTAGTTTCATTAGATGTGGGAATACACCACATTCCATGGGTGGATGAGTGCGAACTCCCATGTTCCACACATAGAAAGACTTCAAAATGATTTACGCTGCCTTGCATTACTCTAATTTACTAAGCCATGTAAAGCTTGCCACACAAGTAGGCCTTGAGTGGCTTGGTAAATCTCACTGAGGCCCTTGCATTGCCTTGTGCTGCCTTGCATGATGCAATGGCAATGCAAGTGCTTCATACAGCTGGACCTTAGCTTGCAAAAGATAACCAGAAGTGAAAATGACTGCTACCTTGCCAAGCATTTGTTTAAATACTGAGGAACATATGTACTAATGTTTCACACAGGGCAGCAAACAAAGTTGCCGCCCTGCTTTCCCTGAAATGGAGAGAGCAGAAATGCTCTATGTACACTCAGATATGCCACACTCCTGCTCCATCCTAGTACTGGCACCATGCTGCAATCTTGCCTGCAATTCAGGCAGGATTGTTTTTGTGCAGGAACGGATACCTTTCTGCACATAAATAAATCTCGCAGGCAATTTCCTTTTTCTATTTGGCTGCAAAATGCGTCACTCATCGAAAAAGGAAGCAATGAGGAGAAATAAAATTATATCTTCTAGTTATGCCTCTATGTGGTAGGCAAACCTTTTTTTGTGCAATTCTGAGTATACTACCTTTAGTAAATCTAGGATTGCATTGAATTCCATGAGTGGATGCTCAGTAACGCCCATGCTCCACCCATGGAATTCCTGCCTCTGAGAAATGTAACCCAAAGCTATGCAAGCAGCTGCATTCAATTACATTTTTTTACAAAGCCCCAACTAATGGAATAAATTGAAGCCTTGTCTTTGCTCCTCACTGCAGAATGCAAAGACAATGCAAAGGTTTAGTAAATCTGGGTCTAGCACTTTAGGTCAAAGATGGCATGCCTTTAGGAAATCATCTTTCTTATGAACTTTGAGGTTTCACCAAATCCCAATGCACCTAAAAGCAAGTTATGGTCATACATTGGAGTTCTTTTTTATACAAATCCCAATCCAGAATACGTTGCTTTGGGTCCATCACTCAATCATTTGAAAACTATAGGCCTGATTTAGATCTTGACGGTGTTACAGGCAAGCTGCCTCGGCAGCAGGCCCGAAAAGATGATCAACTCAATAGTGTTCCACCCGCTGTATTTAGATGTATTGCGGCTGAGCTGAAGACCTCCACAATGGAGTCCTCTCTGTCCTGCATGCTGCATTTCGCAGCTGAAGCGGTGGACTCCAATACTGACGAGTAGGTCCTCCTCACACCTTGACAGTGGAATCTCACTGAGCCTATTGAGATCACACAATCATGCTGGTAGTGTTTTGCAGCAGGCCCATGACGGAGGGAGTCCGTCACAGGAACTGTTCAGTGTAGTACTTAGGTAGTGGCCATTGCTTGGGTGCTAGTAGCCCACACCTGTTGTACATTGGACAGTTGTGAACACCTGCAAAACACTATAAAACACACTCCATTTCAGTCCCTGGTACTTTGCCATCAAACTGCAGAAGACCAGACAGACAGCCGTATTCACAACATAGGAAATACGTTATTTCTTTTTTTAGGTATTCCTCTCCATTAGTGTATCTTATTAATTTTACTTACTCTCAGTATCCTTCATTTTTGGACACTAGATTTGTTTAGAACAAAATCACAATTGCATGGAGGAGAAATCCCCATTTCACAGACAAAGAGCTGGCTGTCATTGTGGATGAAATCTTTAGAGTAGAGCTACAATTGTTTAAAGCACAAGTTCAAAATACAACCATGTCTCAAAAAAGGCAAATGTGGTCTAGATTAGTTGACAGTGACAAAGAATAATCTGCCCACACAGGAGGAGATTGGGGAGAGATGGAACGACCTGTATGAGAGAGCTCAGTCCCTGGCCTCCAAGCATCACCTGGAGGGTCATAAGACTGGTGGTGGTTCTCCCAGCTCCCTTACAACTTGTTCCCTGTGAGTAGAAGGTCTTGCGGATCCTACATCTTAAAGACTTGACTGGAATCCCTAATGGGGTGGAGTCTGATAAGTTGCACTTAGTAATGTCTCAACAATAACAAATTGAGTCCTGCCCTTAAGTCAGATGTTTAGAATAGTTCAACTTCCTTAGCAAAACAAACATATCTAAACTAGACTCCCCCAAATATCTTGTTTCATACCAGTTACCAGAATCATGGTTATATCTCTCTTTTCAACAATGTGCAATATATTTAGTCAGATTGTGTGTCGTTCCTCATGGATCATCCCTTGCATTTGCTCAGTCCATTGCTTTCTATCAATGTATGTTGTTGTTCTCCCAAACAACAGGTCCAATCCTCCATCAATTTGCACAGAAAGGTATAGTGTTTGTAGGTGGTATGTCCACCTATTTACATCATACCTATATGTGTGTACATGTTGTAAATCTCTGCTCATCTCAACTTTAGTAATTGAAAAAGATATGTGTAACTCACTTTTTAAGCAAGTATTGTGTATGGTATCAACAGATGACTATAAGTATCATGATGCCCTGTTTTGGTATCTGAAAACAATAGTACAATGTAATCTTGCTCCGCTTTCCTTTACTTCTGTATGTGCACACATCCCAAAAACGTGTACATTTGAGAGTCACTGTGTCATGCTATGGATTAAAATGTCTTGTTGTGTATTTCAAGCATGTTGATACTTTCTCAGAGGTACATTGAAGTAAATGCTCGTATAATTCACAGTCTTTTCAATCCAAGATTTCCTACAATGTGATGTGGCATGCTGAATAGAAATAGCAGCCAGACACAATTTAGGTTGCACTGTCGATATGATGACCTATGACGGTTTCAATTTAAAGTTGAACCAACTTTTTTCTAATGTTTTATAGTCTGCTAGGCCTTGAAATGGTCCTGTGGTCTAATCTACTCACCACTGTGTTGGGTTGAATGGCTGCTACATGTAATGTACAATTAAAAAATAACACTTTTGCATTTCAGGACATCTCTACAACTTCAGCACTGAAGTTGGCATCTGTGGTAAATCAGCCTGCATGTGTAAAACAATGAAAATCAAACAAAGGCACTCTATCAGTCTGTTTGTACTTTTTTTGGTTGCCCCATTTGTAGATAGAGGCAAATATGATGTATATACTAGATCTTAATTATATATTCTCTCCATCCTTCTCAGGTCCAACTTCCTGGGTCAGTGGCCCACTGTCTGCCACCCAATACACCTTCACTCCAGACCAAGGACAACCCTTCAGTGAGGACTCCACTCCTGCAAGTTCAGATATCCATGAACCAGTTGGTCTAGCTGATCTGTCTGGCCAGATGGCTCTAGTGAGTTGTACTTGGCCCACACTTACACCTAATGCCCCAGTGGCAACACCATCTCAACATGAGGCTACCTCCACTTCCTGTGTACCTAGGAGCCACACACCAATCCTGTGCCCTCTATTCTTGGGGCACACTGCTTCAAGGGCACAGGCTAGTGGGGCTAGGGGTCATGGGAGGGAATCTGTGAGCCAGCCATGTGAGGCCATTGTTGTCTTTGTCAGCCAGACCACCATTGACTGAGTCTTGGGAGCAGCGCAACAGCCCCAAGACGTAATGTGCCAGGTTGCAACTGAGCTCCGGGAGATCAAGGAGGTGCAGAGTGAGCTCATGTTGGAAATATGCAACCACAATGAAAATATGAGCTGCCTGAATGGGGTGCTTTATGACATCTACCACATAGTGAGGAGGGCATTTCCCCCTCCACCTGCTCCTGTCTGTGTTCCCTATACATCTGGCCCAAGTATACCACTGCCAGCCACAAACAGGGAGGCCGTGCCACATGAGGAAACTGCTCCTCCCACCGTCGTCCCTGCACTTATGCCATCCCCTCCTCCCCAGAGGGAATAGTCATCAGGACGCACTTGGAGAGGATGGCAGGACTGCCAACAAAACCTTCAAGAGATGCAGATCTAAGTTTCCTCCAGTGTGTGCCTACCATTCACACAGTGGACTATTTCAGAGACACATTTACCTTTTTAGAAGACAGTTGCATTTTGTACATTGGACTCCAAAACTGTTTTTGGCTCTACTACTATACTTTCGTCCACCATGATAGACTTTTTAAAGTTTATTTTCTCATTATTTTCATTAACCTTTCTGTTCTTTTGTGTTATGCAAATAAATGATCTTTGCTTCAACAACAGCAGTACTTATATGGGAGGGTTCATGGTGGCAGGAAATGAAGAAATTCAAAAAAGGTGAGTTCTGTCCTTTTATCCCTCCCAGTCTGCCAACTCAGGTGTGGAGGGTTAGCTGCCACAGTTGCGTCAGTGGGAATGCACATCGTGATTTGCTCAGCTGCTGTTGGAGGTGGCACATTCTGGTTGGCTGAGGTGAGGCCCTAGCTAGGCAGAACCTATCACTCTCATCAAGGGTAGGTGATTGCACTTACTGTATAACCTGTGCTCATCCTTGGGTAGCTTAGCTTAGCTGAGCACTGGCACAGTATGACCACACAATGAGCATCACAAACTTCACACGAGGTGTCTGTAAATAAAATTTGCATTCAACACACACATGAATTAAAACTACATGAACATGAATTCAATCTGGGCATACATCACATTAAAATACATCACTAATAGTATGAGGCCGAACAGTGTTAATACGAAATCAGTAGTGTGCACATGTGAGAAAAAAAAAATACTTTCCCTCTCCACATGTGGTACTACCGCTTTGGCACCACAAGACCAATGATCACCCCAATTCAATATAAAACAGTTGTAGGATGCATCCCAGTTCCCAAGTAGCAATGTATACACACAGAGAACTATAGAACTTGTTAAATTGCTCTGCAGCCTAGGCTGCACCAGTTTATGTCAATGTCAACCACAATAGTAAACAACATGCAAAGCAATGCTGTCATGTGGTGACATCAAGCACAGACTCTCAATCCCACACACTCACTCCACACCACTTCACTGTTCCATGGATGTCAGCCACATTGGGCTACATGCACTTGCACATACTCCCATCCAGCACCCCAATGTGGCATGCTGACAACCCGCAGGTGAGGTGTAAATGAGTGTACAGACCCATCTTGGACCCAAGCCTTCCTCCATCCTCCAACCATTTCCCACCCCTTCTGAGTTAGAAATGAAGGAACCTTTCCCCAGATCCTAGACTGCTTACAGTTGGTGGTTACACTTAGTCAAGATCCCGGGGCCAAGGTATGGGGGAAGAAGGAGAGAATGGCTGATCAGGCAACAGTCTGCATTGGCCTTCTGGCACGAGTCTCAGTCTGCAAAGCACATGGTGAGGGCACCCTTAGAACATGCTGTTCACAGTGAGGCCCAGCCAAGCCAAACTCTCCACTTCACAGATTGTTACCAATTTGGCTAGTCCCAGGACAGGAGGAACCATGTCTGGAGCTTGATAACTTAAACTCATCTAGGCAGCCCGGTTGCGCACAAAGAGTTTACCAAATTTCATGCCTTCCTGATATGGGCACAAGGTTTGGGTCGCGATGACCTGACTCACACCAGACACTTCTGGAAGCAGACACAAAGTGCTCAATGCAGGTCCTCCCTTGGATGAGGCCCAAAGTGTGGTGCGCTATGACTTGAGTCACATTAGACAACCCTGTTTGCACACAATAAGTTACCAAAGTGGTGCCTTCTTTAAATTACACACAACATCTGGGGCATGATGACTTGAGTTACACCAGACAATCCCACTACACATTAAAGGTTACATTGACGTGCCTCCCTGGAATGAAGCACAATGTCTGAGTTGCAACAGACAACCCTGCTGCACATGAAAGTTCTCCCTATAATGAGGTGCAACGCGGGCTGTGTGATTACTTGAGTCGCACCAGACAATCCTGCTGCACACTAAAAGTTACCATAGCAGCACCTTTCTGGAATAAGACACCATGCCTGCTGTCTGATAACCCGAGTCTCACCATCCACTTCAAAACACAATCAGTTCCTATTCTGCACCTGCCTGGAATAAGGCACAACGTCTGGTGCATGATGGCTTGAACAGCACCAGACAAATCCAGTTCACACAAACAGAGACGCAAGTTTAGTGGTACCTTACAAGGTAGAATGAGGCATTGCTGTGAGTACACCCCCAGCTCTAAGGGTCACGACTATGAGCGTACAGTTGGTTGTCACATGAGAGAAATGTGGCGCACTGGACAACAGTGAGCCACGTGGGGTCCTGCAACTGGTAATCCATTCACTACCAACCAAACGCTTCAGTGTGACACAGACCCATGATGAAGGGCTACACTCCTTGAATGCGGGCTGTACTTTGAGAGTCTTGCACCAGGCAGATCTGGTCTCCAGATCCAATAATTAGTTCCACGCTCATACCGCCTCTACCAGGTGGAATCCAGCAGATGATGTAGACACATAGGAGGGCACCACTCTGCAGTTGACACTAGATGGCATAGGTCTCTTGCAGGGGGTCTTTGATGTCCCTGAGACCAGAACAGGGGGCAACCAAACAAGCCCTTGGAGAGCATACTTCAGAGTGTCACACTGCAGCCAACAATGTGCCTAGGCCAGCCATGATGCAGGAAGGGTGCATGATCAGTTCCCAGGACAGTAAATACTCCTTTGCACAACAGAATTCTCAGGCAGTGTGCACCATGAGGTACAGGGACAACATGATGCGCCCCTGTAAGTGTATCTCTACAATGCTGAAGTGTGGTCCACCTAGTTAAATTGAAGTGTGCCTTTGAAGTTGGGGGTGGGTCAAAGGGTTCCCTTTTGAACCACAGATGTCTCCCCTAAATTTCTGTTCTATCTGTCATGGGGCCCTGGAATGTAGATCCTTATCTGTAGTGATGCAATGATCTAGCTCTGAGAGACCAAGTTTCAAAACCTCTCTCTCAAATCAATCCAGTCAGGTCCTCAGATGGCAGAGGTTTTTCGTTTTAGTTGCCCAGCCTAAATACCTGTTGCTGGAGAATGCACAGATGTGTTTCCCCCAGCACTCAGTGAAATGAAGTTTGAATTGAAAAGGCACACAAAATGGATTTAAAAACATGGAAATACCCACTTTCTAGAAGATGTACTGCAAAACTATCTTTACCATTGGAAAGGGTTTGTCATTGGGAATCTAATGATAGTAAACATGATGAGAGTGCTCCACTGCAATCCACTATGTCAGCTAGGATTAATTACAAACTTTCCCACATATTAACCTATTAGCTGAGCAGCTCTGCATCGCAGTGAAAATACACATGGGCATTCTTCACTCTATGGGCACCTGTGCCCTTCCACACACACAAGCCTGAAGGGGCAGTCTGGACACAAGCTTTGAGAACACCCCATGGGTACAAGTGTGCACATACAAGCCTGCTGTGTCATGCTCAGTACACGTATAAAACCTTTTTTTTCTTTAAGTCTGTGTTTATTGTAAAACAGCAAATGGAATATTCTAGTGCATAGGATAAATGCAAAAATTGATAAGGTAAGAAATTGTAAATATTAAATATAATAAGAAAAAAGAAAGTACAATAAAATATATGAAAAGAATACAGTCTACCCATGCTGGGAAGTAATGGAATTAGAAAAAGATTAATGGGGAGTGGAATAAATAAGGAAAGGGAGGATTATCTGATCATGTTGAAAGGATATAAAAGAGTATTCATGAAAAAACTGTAAACACTAAAACAAGTTAAGTATGTTCATCTAAAATGTTCATCTAAAATATTAAGATATCAATATAAAGGGTAAAAGCAAGTGCTTAGGGTGGTTTTCTAACCTCAACTGATACAATAATAATTTTACTAATAGGAGTGGAGGTTAGGGAAATATAATTAGTTAGAGAAAGCCATAAAAAATCCCTCTTAATAGCCAATGAAACAGAGTAAACATAGTTAGCTTCCAATCTGTGATGAAAACAAACAGCATTCCACCAAGCTTGAAAAGTTGCAAAACTGGCTTGTTCCAATTTGATGTTTTTAAATACAATGCAACTGCTAACAATCGATCTATCAGCTTATATTTCAAAGTTACATCCAGGCTGTGTGAAGCCAAACTACCAAGAAAAATATTTGCGAGGGGAAGAGGAACGTTAAATTTAAAAATCTTGTTAATTTGCCGCCAGACTAATCTCCAGAAAAGGGAAATGGGAGGACATTCAAATAACATTTATTTTAGATCTGTATTTGGATATGAACAGGACCAACATGATGTGCTACTACATGTAGAGAAGAAATTAAGTAATGTAGGAGTAAGTTACAGTCTGTGGTAAACAAAATAAAGTGTTTGTGTAGTGTTAGCCGCGTGTGTAGTTTTATGGATTTTAGGCCATGATTTGTCCCAGAAAGTAGTTGGCCAGCATTCTGCTAAATCTTTTATCCCAGGCCAATTCAGTCTTAGATTTGATCCTAACCAGATTCGATTGTAGAGACTTGTAAAGAGCAGATGCTGAAGGATTAGTGTGTAATATGGAGCAAAAGTTATCCATCAAAGAGGAAGAAGATGACAAAGTGGAAATGTACTGTGTAATGGAGGTGCATAAAAGTTTGTATTGTGGTTTACTTGTTGAGGGTAAGGAGTATGTCTTTTGAAAGACTGTAAAGGATACTGGTTGATTATCAGCAAAAAGTTGTGACAACCAGTATAACCCTCTGGAGTGCCATGATTTCCAATATATAGATCAGTTGTTGACTCGTATGATTTTATTATGCCAAATAGATTGTTGTAAAAAGTTAGTACTAGAGAGACAAGCTGAGGGCAAAAGAGGTGACAGGCGTTTGCGACAGTGGGAAATAACTGGTGTATTGAATTTGGATATATTGGCTGTAAAAGCAAAAGATTCTTTAAAATCAATAGGAGAAATAAGGGATTTCTCTACTTGTAGCCATACCGGAGGTTGAAAGGGTAAGTCAGAGGAACGCCATCTAGCAGATTGTTTAAAGAAAAGGCATGATGATATTTTCTGAAGTCAGGAACTCTAAGACCTCCATTTGACTTATCTTTTTTTTTTAAAGAGACAATCTGATATGGGGGTTTGCCTTTCCATAGAAATTTGGAAAGTAAAGAGTCTATTTTGTAAAAAATAGTAGAAAGAAATATGGACAGGGATCATTGCAAGTATATATAATACCATGGGGGAAAGCATCATTTTAATAGAATCAAATCAATTTTGTAGACATTTTCAAAATGTACTTTTATAGTGTCATTAATAGTTTGTGAGAACCATAGTCCTAAATATTTTATTTTAGAGGGCTGCCAAATAACTCCAGTGGAACAAAAAGTTGTTTATGACACAGAACATTTAAAGGTAGTATTTCACATTTATCAGAGTTCAGTTTATAACCAGAGATATGTGGAAAGGTATTAACCTGATGAAAAAAGGGAGGCAGAGAAGTAACAGGATAAGAACAGTATAAAAGAACATCATCAGCATAAACCAACATTTTAACTTGTTGAGATCCTAGTTGAAAACCTGAGATATGCGAATCTTGTTGAATTTTAGTGAGAAAAGGTTCAAGTGCTATAATAAACAATAAAGGTGATAATGGGCAGCCTTGAGGCACCCCTCTAAATAAGGGAAAATAATCGAAGAGCAAACCATTAACAAAAATGGTAGCTTTCAGACCGGACTATAGTAAGGATGTCAATTGAATTAGTTTGGGAGGAAGTCCAAACCACTTTAACACCTAAAACATGAAACTCCATTCCATCCTATCATTTGCTTTTTCAGAACCTAAGGCGATAGCTGCAATAGGATGATTTAACGTAGATGCCTTGGTTAAGATAGTAAAAAGAACTGAGCATTGTCGAAGGCTAGATGGCCTTTAACAAAACCTGGTTGTTCAGAATCTATAAGATCAGGTAGTATGGAATCTATTTGTGGAGCCAAAATGTCTGCAAATATTTTATCATTTGTATTAACTAGAGAAATAGGATGATCATTTTTACAAAGTGTGGGATCTTTCTTATCTTTTGGGGTTAAAGAAATCATAGCTTCCTGAAAGGTACCATAGGAGGCTTTGGTGAAATAATTAAATAACTGTAAAGGTTTAGGTAAAAGGGATTTCGCCAAGTGACTATAAAATTCAAAAGTAAACCCGTCAGGACCAGGAGCTTTCCCTCTGCGAAGGACAGAGATTGCAGGAGATAATGCTGAGAATGGGATATCTGACCCAAGTGAATCTATGCCTATATGCTGTGCAGAGGGGATGGATTGTTGAGAAATCTGGTTGGGATGAATGAGTATCAGAGGAATATAAATTGGTGTACAAATTCCTGCATTATATCTGTATCTTTATAAATAAGATTCCCAGTTGTATTTCGTAGGGATTAAATTTTAGTCCTTTCTCTCATGACCTTTGGATAATTAGCAAGTAACTTTCCCATTTTGTTTTGACCCCCATAATATCTTGCACTACTTCTTACGAGATATGAGGCAGCCGTGTTCGTAGTCAATCTATTAAATGTAAATTTAGCTTCAATAAGAGAACCTAATGATGCTTCATTATTAGTTTGAAAATAGTAATATTTAAGTTTTTTAATTCTTTTAAGTAGTTTGGGAAACCATGAGTTTTTTTCTTGGTGGAATTTTTTTTTATTATCAAACCTCTGGATGTGGCTTTAAAAGAGTCCCAGATGGAAACAAAAGAGGTGTCAGGTGTCCTGTTTAAGGTTAAAAATTAGTTAGTAAAGGTTTAAAATTCAGAAGTAAATTTAGAATTGGAAAGGAGTGTGTTGCTAAAACGCCATCTGCCTGCATTAGGTGAAAAAGGAATAATGTCAATATCTGTATAAACTAGTGCGTGGTCTGAAATCAAATTGGAACCTACGTCTGAATACAGAACATTTTCGGTAAGAGATTTACTAAAGAAAAGATAATCTATCCAAGATTGTGAGTGATGTGGGTGTGAATAAAAGGTATATTCAGAAAGGTCTGGATGACATAATCTCCTAATTTCTACTAAGGAGTTACTGTGCATGCAAGATTGAAATTGAGAATGCATCTTGGAATGTACAAACATAACTGTTGAGTGTCTGTCCAATACAGGGTCCAAAATTTGATTACAGTCTCTGCCAAATGTAACATATTAATCATCAAATGAATGTAATTTATCTGATATATTGGACCAAAAAATATTATCTACTGAAAACAGACCATAAACATTAAAAATAGAAAGAGGTGTATTATTTATCAGGAGTTTGACAATAATCCAGCAACCCTCATAATTAGTTTCTTGGTGTATTTCCATAAGATGCAACTGTTTATGGCAAGGAATCACTACTCCATTTTCTTCCCCAGAGCATGAGAAGCAAACACATCACCTACCCAACATTTTTCAAATTTAGTTACTGTCTCAAAAAGGTGGGATTCCTGAAAAGGTGTGACATCTGTTTTTAGTTTGGCTAAATGGGATAAAACCCTTTGTGGTTTGATAAGATTACGTAACTCTTTGATATTCCATGTAGTTATCTGGACTGTAACATAAAAGCATTAGTGAGCATATATTGTATGTTTACAGTTTCATTAATATTTACAGTAAAAATAGAGAATGAGAAAAATAAGAAAATTGATAAATAAAAGGAAAGAAAAAGAAAAGGACTGAGGAGAAGAAAACAAGAAAAGTTGAAGAATAAATTAGAAATTTAAAGTACAAAGCATGAAAGTTGCAAAGATCAAAGAGACATGACCAAGTCATACAAATGAAGACTGAAGGACATACCTTTGAAAATACAGAAGGGGAGAGTGGCAACACCAGAAGATGATGATGACAGCCATTAAGATCCACAGAAATGCAGGGATGACTCCAACTTAGATGACAATGTAACATAAAGGTTACAAACAGGAACGTGCCACAAGGACATATACCTATATTGAAAGAAAAAAGACTGCATTGAATTAAGATTGTACTAATGGGAGAAAACCAATAAAAACAAGTGATAATTTTAAGAATAAGTCCAAATTAGGTGACTTTCAAAGTGTACATTTCTTCTGATCTATGTTGTTGTAAGAATTGTTTAAGTGATGCCGGATCTTCGAAGGTGGTTGTTTTCTCTTTGTATGTCACCTTGAATAGACATGGATGAAGTGATCCAAATCTAGTATTAATGGCTCTCAATTGAGGACGCAAGTCTAAAAATTGTTTGCAGTGATCAGTTGTAGCTTTAGCAACATATTGAGAGAAATACAGTTTTCAACCATTTCAAGTTATTTGTTTTTTAGCCTTTACAGCAGACGAGACTTGAAGTAAGTATGTGTATTGCAAAAAGAGCATAATGATTCCTTGTGGTTTATCAGAGATTTTCAGACTAAATCTTTGAGCCCTCTGGATATCGAGAAAACTGGTTTATGATAAATCCAGAAGCTTAGGAAGAAAGGATTGAAAGTAAGTAGATGGATTGGACCCCTCTGTGTTTTCAGGAAAACCATGTAAGCGTAGATTGTTCCTACGATTTCTATTTTCAAGATCCTCAGTATACTTCTTGAGCAGTGAAATTTCAAACTGTTTGAGGAAGATTTGCTGTTTTCTGTTGCACCAGTAAAACTTGTGATTCCAAGAAGACCATTTATCATCGAAGTGCTGTAAAGTTTTTGTGGTCTCTTCCATAAAGGGTTTCAATGCATGAATTTCTTCCAAAATCAAATCCATGGAGGTTACTGAGGGCTTCCCTGGGGAGGGAGGATCTTTTTTTAGGTCTTTTGTTTGAACATGTCGGTATTTTGTTTGACTATGTCATTTTTGGAATGGTTCCTGAGTGGGACTCAGATCTCGAGGAAACCGTGTCATCCATGTTGTCGCAGTTATGGTCTGAATCTGACTGAGGAGTAATATGAGGAGTATTAGAGAGTTTAAGACTTCTTGTCTTTCCCATAAGCTTCAACTTGAAGTGGAATGAATATGCAAAACAGGAATAAAGGCTGTTCAAGGCAACGATTCACCATAAAGATATTAAATATCTGGGGAAGTTGAGAAACCTACTAGATAGTAGCCAGTAAAATGCCAAATGAAAATATATGCAAAAACAATGGAATACAAGTAACATGTGTTAATAAAAAATCAGCCTCATCCTGACAGTCTCTGAATAAGTAAATGACAAAATTTCCAAGGTGAAGGGAAAAATAAAGAAAATGATCCCTTTCATATTCTCAAATATATAAGAGAAAAACAGATTTGCCACAATTGTAAAGTGGAACCTACTTCAAGGTTAGGCAGTTCTGAGGAGAAAACATGTTCGTCAGCATTAAAAATGGCTGATGGAATCCATTCTTGAGGAAACTCCCTTGGGGCCGGCCACACAAGTGAAGATAAATAAATAAAAGTCACTTCTGCGACTCACCAGTACAACCGGAAGAGACGCATGTTCGTCTCCTCCTAGAAAGGAATGTGCAGCGGCATAAATAACTGCTGAGGCCTTCCTCGTTCGCAGAGCCTCGACGTTACACTGCCTTCTCAGTCGGCACTGAAACCACACACCTCCATGTATAAAAAACTCTAATGTCAAAGTGTGCACATACTAGCAACTTGGCCAGGATCAATAGACACATGGATACACAAACGGGCAAGTATCTACATACTGGCAAGTAATGCTAGGCTCAGTACATGCACGAAAACACCAATGTGCAAGTTTGACCATATAAGCAAGCCATGCCAGACTCAGTATATGCATGAAAACACCAATGTGCAAGTGCACGCAGAGGCAACTCATGTCAGGCTCAGTATGTACATGAAAACACCAATCTGCAAGTGTGTACATACTGGTAGGCCATGTTAGGCTCAATATATACATGAAATTGCCAACGTGCAAGTGTGCACACATAGGCAAGCCATGCCAGGCTCAGTACATACATGAAATCACCAATGTGCAAATATGGACATGCTGTTAGGTGCCCCTTCCTAACTTATGTACAGAGGGCATGTGTGCACTTTCACACTGAAAATGCCCAGGGCCCTAAGACCTCTTAGAGAGGGTCAGTACAATCTCAAGGAAAAGCCAATTTCCTCAGTAGGGAAACTCACACGGGGGTTCTCTACTACATGGGCATGGGATACCCTTGCATCCCTGCCCCACCTTCTGCCTACCACATCCTCCTCCCTCCAGGGGGTGCTCTAAGGGTACAAGAAGGCCTACTCAGGGCTGGCCCCAGTGGGGAAGATGTCACCCTGAGCTTAGGTGCACACGTGCCTCCACAGGCCTACAATATCACGCCTAATACATGTTGGTCAGGCTATTCTGGTGGGTGTCACACTCAGTGCAGCGTCCCATTAGTGGCCAAGGCCATGCCGACCTCGGGTATGTGGTGTTCTCTTTTACAGGGTAATCCTGGGTATTGCACCTCAGCCAATCACGTAAGCGCCTCTTACTGGCATGAGTAGGAAGGGCGTGCGCACTTTCCCCCTGCAATACAGTGGTAAAGAACCCAGTGTCCTAAGGCCACGAACAGAGAGTCAGCAAAAAACGGACAGGAAAAAGCCCTTAGAAGGACCTTTTTCCAACAGTGGGAAAAGCGGGCAATGTCCAACAGTGGGAGCAGCGGGAAAAGGGGCTTGAGTCTGGCTGCCAACCTCTTTTTGCGTATGGCTCTGTCGACGAGAGAGGTGATTCTTTGCGGTGACAGCAGCCCATCAGCAGCCTTTCACCTATGGACCCACTAACATCTAAATACGGTGGGTTTACCATCTCAGTGGCAGATGTGTTTTCAATCAAAAAATCAACAGCAGAACCATTACTGCCAAGATCTAAATCAGGCCCTATATTCTCATATCAAAAGCCTTCATTATTTCCACTATTGCTGATTACTCATGTTCCTGGAATGAAGCACATACTTTGGAGATGCCTGTGCAATTACTGGACAAAGCCATTATAAGTGACAGGTGGGCTCCGCTGCTCATGATTTTGACCTCCTAAAACTTAGAACAAAACAGGGAGGTGCTACTTTCTTCTATTGATAGCAAAATAATATTGATGTTTTTGTATTGATTCAAATGCGAGACTGACCGTGTTCCCCTTTAATGCTCCTTTATTGTCAATCTAAATTTACTTTCTAGGAACCTTACTGGCGCTTTTCACATTCCTGTGTGTGCTCTTTGTCATATATGCTTTATTCTATGTCCACTCGTTCAAACGTCTGACTTCTAAACTCAGGAATTGTTATCCACCCCACGAGAACAGACTCTCTCTGTAATCTTTATTTCCTGGAGGATTATTTGCTTTATTCTACATTTTGAGTCTGCCATATGTTAGTGTTGCCTTATTATTATTATCACTCCCTGAGTGGGTCGCTCCCTAAAGTGCCTGCAGTGCATTAAGATTTCATCAAAATGAAAAATAAATGCTATGTCAAGTGTAGAAAATTAGTAGACTGTATTTCAATACAACGGACGTTGTATGAAGTAATTGAGCATTTCATTCAGAGCCCTAACCCTTCCAAACCCCACTAAAATAAAAGAATGTGCAGTGCGCCAAAGTCAGTGAGTTAATTTGTAGGCTTGTTAAAGTAGACACATACACGGAATATCACGGGGTTTTGGCCAATGTGTGAGCATTGGCATGGATGACCGTGTGTACTGAGCTGTATTTTCATTAAATGTAAAACAACATGTCAAATGATATATGAAAAATGTTTGCATTTCAGTGATTGGAAGATGTGACTGCAGATTTATGGGCAAACGACAGCAGTATTGATTCTGACCTGTCAGCATCTGTTTTCCAAAGATTATTATTTTCACACGTTTCACTTTTTTTTCAAAGTCATCACAGTTCAGTAAAAGGAAAGGTTAGCACATATTTGGCTGCAATTTTTCTCAGCATTGAATTGCTTGTCAAGAATAACATGATTTTCCATCATAAAAAATCAAATGAGTGGCACAGTAAGACAAATGTTTTGAGTTAAGCACAGCACTAAAAACAAGGGTAGATAGCCGTAAAGCCATACACACGTTTTTACAAAATAGACTCCATGGGAGAAATTAACAAAAATGTGACGTAAAGCAGCACGAGCAGCCAAACTTGCTGCACTGCGTTACATCAGTGGGAGAGTGAAATACATTGTGAAGGCTACTCAGATACTGTGCAGTTTTTCTCTTACCCAGCACTGGTGCGTTTTAGGCTGCTATGTGCCAATGGAAGGGTGTGTGCATTTTGTCAGGCATAGGTTTTTCACTGGAAGGCACCTCTCTTGTACAAAGCTATGTTCCTATACTGTTCATACTTTGAATGTGTGCTGTACAGTGCAACACATGCAAATATTGAACATTTTGGCTAAATTAAAACATTTCTCCCCTTTTATGCCTGCATCAAGGAGGCCTCAGTTTTAGTAATAAATCACTATCTGCAATTATTATAAGAAAGGGATTTGTTTCAAAACTCATGAGTGGTTGCACAGGACTGCTCATGCATCCAGTGGCAGCTGGCAACCTAGAGAGAGTCGGGATGGGCAAATGGGTGGAAATTAAATAAAAGATTATTTACCTTCCTTGATGCAGCCTGCACGAAGACATGTCCTCCTGCTCCGGTCCTCTTCTGCTCTCTTTGAGGTTCTAGTCAACTCCCTTAATCAATCCTGTCACTGCTCTCATGCTGTTAGGCAGCATGTGAACAGCACCAGGATTGGCTAGAGGGAGGTTGTCTCAGAGCTCCTAACAGGCTGGAGGCCTGTGCTTTCTCTAACCCTGCTCTCTTAGACAGCTGGATTGGAGAGGTTTAAACTGTGCATACCCGGCTGGCCAAAGAGACATGCACACTTTAAACTTAAAGTGCCATGCACATAACTGCTCTCTGCTGCTGCCAGTTAGCAGTGGCCCGATCCCAGCCCGACTCTTGGCATGGGGTTGCAGCATGCAGAATGCACCACACATAGAAAGTGGAAAAACAGGGAGAAATAAAGATATTTCTCCTTGTTGCGTCACTCTTATGCCACCCCTGGGGTGGTGGAGGCTTTTGACACATTACCAGATTTACAAAACCTTGTAAATCTGGGAATGCATCAAAATCCATAGATGTTGCATAGAAACACCCATGCGACACCCATGGAAATGCTTCACTGATGCAAAGTAAGGCAACACAATGAGTTGCGCTACGTTCCCTTACTCCATATCTACAAGGTCACAAGAAGCTTTGCAGAGTGGCTTTGCATTACCTTGATGATATGGGTCAGCAGACTGAGCCGCAGATGCATTACTAACACTGGCGGTGCAGGCTGCTTACAAATATGGGCCAAAGTGGCACAAAGTAGTGCAGAAAGCTATTTTGCATTAGTTTGCCTAACTTTCCAGTGCAAGTGCTGATCTGCATTTGAAATAAATTCCACTACAACACCATATGCAGGACTTGTGTTAAAAAGTAATAGAAACTAGGCACATGTCAGTAAATCTGTGATAACGTTTCCGGGAATGTATGTGCTTACACCCATTTGCACCTTAGAAAGTGAAACTACTATACTGAATAATTACTTCATAGAACATTACAGCCTCTCTGCAACTTATCACTATCTCAAAGACAAATCAGGTAGACATGCTCCCTCAATCATCTGCTTTAGTGTTCACAATGCTGGGTGATTTATGAGGCGCAACACATGCTAGTAATATTTTGCAGGGGACACCGTTTGGCAAGAATGCAGACTAATTAGAAGACACAAAACACTGAATACACTGTGCAGAACTGCAAATAAACTAATAATCATTTAAGGTCACAAACCATACACAAAAAAGTGCAACCTTTGAAATTTCTTTTAATTTTCACAAAAAAATTGGAGGGAATGACAGATGGCACAAATGGTAGCCAGATGTAAAAATAATATCTCACAATGCATCAGTTGAAACCAGAATGACTGTACTAAGTTAGTAAGATGTATGTGAATACATGCTGTTAACAGGAGCGTCTCACAACACATTTAAGGGGTGCGGCAGTGCGGTGGGGGGAAACAATTTAATTAAAAAAACACTTACCTGAATCATTGCTGTCCCCACCAAAGCTGTGCCATTCCTCTTGCCTTCACTGCAGCCCCGGACACAGACTCCCAGCCTGCCCTACATCCTATCGAAATGCTGCTGTCATGCTGCTGGCAGCAGCATTCAGATTGGTTGGAGCGCGAAGCCAGGGCACTCCAAGGCAGAGTGGGAGTCTCTGCTTGCTGTCTCCAACCCGGCAACGCAGTGCTGGGTTGGAGAGAGCCTAGTGCGCATGTGTGTTTGGCCAGCCCGATACGGCCGGCCAAACACACATGCTGTGCTGTTCACTCCCCCTCTGTGCTTATCACAGCCCGTGCCCCCCCCCCTTTTGCAAGAAAATGATAATAAACATAGGGGCATACTTAACAGCTCCTATGGCCACCGATCATTACTTTTCATGACGCTACGGTGGCACTAGGCCCTGCAAAATATTTACAAGGTGGTGTTAAGCCACTTTTTGTGGCTTAACGTCACCTTGTAAATACGAACCATGCACATGCAGCACTTTGCGTGGAAGGGGAGTGCAATATGTGTTGCTGTAGGCATGCCACAGTGACACCCATTGTATTTTGATGCTGCCACAGATTTATGAGTTTTCATAAACCTGAGGCAGCACCAAAATGTAACGCCACCCCAGTGGTGGCGTTGGAGTGGTACAACGAGGAGAAATGTTTTAATTTCTCCTCATTTTTTGCTCTTTCTATGTATGCTGTATTTTGCAGCACACATAGAAAGACCAAATAACCATTTAAAATTGTTTTTGTGCAGGAAGATGTTCCTTCCTGCACAACAACAATCTCCCCCTCAAGGCAGCCATCCTTATGGAGCAAGGGTGGCTGCATTGGTGCACGTCAACAAATTTAGCACCGGCACAGGTGGAAACAAAGGGGTGCGCCATATTCTAGTAAATACAGCGCATCCCTGCATTTTGAAACTGACGGTGCACGACGCTTCCAATTTTGGGGCAACGCTGCACACCGTCATTTTCTATTAAATCTGGCCCACAATATCTTATTGTTTTCTTGTAAATGTTTTGCAGCTGCTGTTGCTGGCAGAGAGGCAAGCTCCTCCACCTTAGCAAAGGAGCACACCTGGCTGCTTAGGATTAGAAAGAAAAGGAGGCACCGTTTTACATAAAGGGAATTACCCTTTCTCAACAGAAGACCCAACTCACGAAGAGCCTCCGCAGTCGTGGCAAGGTCTCCTCACTCATGGCACTCTGCACGGCATCTTCACATTGCGCAGATTCCGCCAGGAGTGCAGAGACCCCAGCACAACTGTTAGCCTCATCCACGTCTGTGGCGGCACTTTGTGAATCAGGTCTCCTGTGACGAAGCATAGATAGTATACAGTGCAGTACTGTGTAATGATATAGATCAATAGAGCACTAAGCAAAGATGAGTACTGCTTCACCTAAACACGAACATGCGCTAGTAGCTGTAGGTAGTGCATCTGCTAGCCTCCGGCACATATAATCCTACATTTGCCATGACTGGTCACATATTACAGGTGGCAGTGCCCTGTGCATCCCACTCATTCTTTTATTGTTTCAATGCTAACAAACACCAGAGCATGAATCTATTTGTCTGAAACTGTTGCTAGTTGCTAGTAGGGAAGTGTGAAGGCAGGCCTGTACATCACTGCATAAGTCTCTAACATTATCGAACAAATGTTAGTACCAACATTGTAAACACCATGGGGCATATTTATACTCCGTTTGCGCCGGAATTGCGTCGTTTTTTTTAACGCAATTTCGACGCAAAACTAACTCCATATTTATACTTTGGCGTTAGACGCGTCTAGCGCCAAAGTCCATGGAGTTAGCGTCATTTTTTAGCGTGGACACCTACTTTGCGTTAATTATATGCAAGGTAGGCGTTCCCGTCTAAAAAATCGACTCCGAGGCATGTGTGTCGGATTTATACTCCGGGGCAAAATTCACGCCCGGGAGTGGGCGGGTCAAAAAAAATGACATACGCCGCTTTTGCGCCGTTTTTTAGCGCCTGCAAAAGGCAGGCGTTAAGGGACCTGTGGGCTCTGAAGGAGCCCAGAGGTGCCCTCCCATGCCCCCAGGGACACCCCCTGTCACCCTTGCCCACCCCAGGAGGACACCCAAGGCTGGAGGGACCCATCCCAGGGACATTAAGGTAAGTTCAGGTAGGTATTTTATTTTATTTTTTTGTGGCATAGGGGTGCCTGATTGGTGCCCCCCTACATGCCACTATGCCCAATGACCATGCCCAGGGGACAAAAGTCCCCTGGGCATAGCCATTGGGCAAGGGGGCATGACTCCTGTCTTTGCTAAGACAGGAGTCATTTCTATGGGGGTTGGGAGTGAAAAAAATATGGCGCAAATCGGGTTGAGGCGAAAAAATTGCCTCAACCTGACTTGCCCCATTTCTTGACGCCCAAGCCCCATATCCCCCTACGCCGGCGCTGCCTGGTGTACGTCGTTTTTTTTAACGCACACCAGACGGCGCCGGCGGCTAACGCCGGCTAACGTCATTCAATAAATACGGCGCCCGCATGGCGCTTCAGAATGGCGTTAGCCGGCGCAATTTTTTTTGACGCAAAACTGCGTTAGCGCAGTTTTGCGTCAAAAAGTATAAATATGGGCCCATGTACCATACAACACATTTTGAGGACTAGGAAGGGATGAACTCACCCAAGATTCAGAGAGCGAGGGGAGGAGAGTACTGCATATCTCGTATATACTGCAAACATCCAGACAGCACACACTACGGGGGTCATTACGACCCTGGCGGAACAAGTCCGCCAGGGCCGTGGGACGCGGTGGCACCGCCGACAGGCCGGCGGTGCCCCGCGGGGCATTCTGACTGCGGCGGCTCAGCCGCGGTCAGAGAAGGGAAACCGGCGGTCTCCCGCCGGTTTCCCGCTGCCCCAAAGGAATCCTCCAAGCCGGCGCAGCATGCTGCGCCGGCATGGGGATTCCGACTCCCCCTCCCGCCATCCAGTTCCTGGCGGTTCTCCCGCCGGGAACCGGATGGCGGGAGGGGGAGTCGCGGGGCCCCTGGGGGCCCCTGCCGTGCCCATGCCTATGGCATGGGCACGGCAGGGGCCCCCGTAAGAGGGCCCCTAAAAGTATTTCAGTGTCTGCAAAGCAGACACTGAAATACGCGACGGGTGCAACTGCACCCGTCGCACCTTCCCACTCCGCCGGCTCTATTACGAGCCGGCGTCATCGTGGGAAGGGAGTTTTCCCCTGGGCTGGCGGGCGGTCTTGTGAAGACCGCCCGCCAGCCCAGGGGAAAACTCGGAATACCCTCCGCGGTCTTACGACCGCGGAGCGGTATTTCGGAGGGGGGAAGCCTGGCGGGCGGCCTCCGCCGCCCGCCAGGCTCGGAATGAGGGCCTACGTGTGTTTATACACCGGCACACACTGCGGGCCGTATTTATACTCTGGTTGCGCCGAATTTGCGTCGTTTTTTTCGACGCAAATTCGACGCTAAACTAACGCCAACTAACGCCATATTTATACTATGGCGTTAGACGCTTCGGGCGCCAAAGTGCCCGGAGTGTGCGTCATTTTTTAGCGTGAACCCCTTCCTTGCGTTAATGATATGCAAGGGAGGCGTTCCCGTCTTAAAAAATGACTCCCAGGCCTTTACGTGGTATTTATACTCCCGGGCAAAAATGACGCCCGGGAGTGGGCGTGGCCAAAAACGGCGCATTTGCGCCACTTTTTAACGCCTGGGTCAGGCATGGCGTTAAGGGACAAGTGGGCTCAAAATGAGCCCAGAGTGCCCTCCTCTGCCCCCAGGGACCCCCCCTGCCACCCTTGCCCACCCCAGGAGGACACCCAAGGACGGAGGGACCCATCCCATGGACATTAAGGTAAGTTCAGGTAAGTATTTTTTTTTTTTTTTTTTGTGGCATAGGGGGGCCTGATTTGTGCCCCCCTACATGCCACTATGCCCAATGACCATGCCCAGGGGACAGAAGTCCCCTGGGCATGGCCATTGGGCAAGGGGGCATGACTCCTATCTTTACAATGATAGGAGTCATGTTGATGGGGGATGGGCGTCGAAAAAAAATGGCGCAAGTCGGGTTACGACGATTTTTTCGACGTAACCTGACTTGCCCCATTTTAAGACGCCCATACGCCATTTTCCCCCTACGCCGGCGCTGTCTGGTGTACGTGTTTTTTTTCCACGCAAACCAGGCAGCGCCGGTCTGCTTGCGCCGGCTAACGCCATTCCATAAATACGGCGCCCGCATGGCGCTTCAGAATGGCGTTAGACGGCGCAAAATTTTTTGACGCTAAACTGCGTTAGCGCAGTTTAGCGTCAAAAAGTATAAATATGGGCCTGCATGTGTTGATACACCGGTCGTATATCAATGAGGGGCAAGTGCTGATCTCGTGGTCTCGTGATAAACAATGTCCTTTTATAATATCAGCATACTTGAGCCATTCTTGCACTGATGTAACCACAATGTTTTTCACACAGGTGACTGTGCGCAAAGGTTTAATCGTAAAACTTCACTTACTTCAATCAACAGACAGGCAGCAGAGGTATAATGATACAAATACAGGAACAACTTATGACACGGAATATTAAAGATCGGATTTAGATGCCTGCGCGCATCAGGAAGAGCTCTGTACTGTATCACTGTGACATGCTGCAAAATCACTGCCAAATATAAATGTTCATTCTGCCTCTTTCTTCATATGGGTTTTGTCAAAAGTGGAGGAGAAAATGAATGGCATGGATGGAACTGGTATGACAAAAGAAGTATATTTGCAGGCTGTGATGGTGCCACGGAAGGCCTTTAGCTGTGTTAGAAAAAAATGTAAAACGTGTGTCTGACTACACATTTTGCACAAAAGTGAGAGCACTGATACTATCAACTGTAAAAATAAAAAAATAAAAATACTTGCATGTAATTCACAAATAAGACACTATTTAAACAGCTGCGCAGTTCCCTTTTGCAAAGGCGTAATCTCGGCTGTCCCTTTCACATGCCCTTTGGCCCTAGTGTATAAACAATTGGTGATAGAAAGCTGCTGGCATTTGATACTTCGTTGGCAGAAGTTACTAGTTTTGTGTCCTGTATGTTTTCACCAAATATATTCCCTGTTGATCTCAAAATATTGTCTTGTATTCATAAATTGTATCTGCTGAGGATGGCTGCTGGTTTTGCCCGTCAGAGCAGGGAATTCCTGCGGGACCCCGCATGTCTATCGTGAGGGCTTGGGCCGTGTGATCTACTGCAATGCCTCTCATTACTTCAAGGACATCGTTGACAACCTCTACCATGTACTTACATCCTTCATCCCTGAATCGGAAACACTAAATGTAGTTGCTCTCAGCCTATATCAGTGACTTAAATTGTTCTTAAATTGCCGATACTTCACCCTCCCCTTTATTGTGAAGAATGGAAACAATATTTTGATATCTGGGAACGGTAGGAGAGGTTAGCCGGCAGATGCACAACTTCATATGGCACTGGTTGTATACAGGTAGATCACCTGCAGTTGTAGACTTGTTTCTCAACAACTACACGTCCACTCCTCGACCTCCATCTCCTCCAACTTCTGCTGTCCTTAAATGTAGGAATTTACATTTGTGTGTAAATGAATGAAAGCATGCTTGTAAATGTATTTATAATTTGCAATAATCCTTTGCATCATACATCTATCCTACAGGAACATATGTGATTATTTTAGAATATGTGATATGTCTCATGTATATTGATGAATGTGGTATTATAATTTGCAGTGGTAAGACTAGATTTGCAAGAATAATTTGTTGTCACGGTTATCTGACTGTTTGGAAACTTGTACACAGATGTATCTGCACTATTGCATACATATGTCTGACTTATGGAACAAAAGAGTTGACGTCATTCCCTTTAACTGATATAAAGTGAGGTGATAACACCACAGTCCTGAATTTGAGGAAGACAGGAGAAGTGGCAGAGACAGAGAGAGTAAAAGAGAAACTGGAACCATCTTGGTATTTGGTACAGCGATCAGGCTCGTCCATTAGATGGAAGACATAACCCCATAGAGTTTCAGAAATACAAAATATGATAGAAATGATACAAATTGAAAGAGATTAAAGAATAGTTCAGTAGAAAATGGCAGTGCAATAAATCACCAATTTCCAGTCGATGATATACATTAATGAGAGCACAAACCAAGCAGAATACCAGCATGGAAACACCGAGACGATGGAAGCTGGAGTACCTATAATGCAGTGGGCAAAAAGGACACCAACTAAGGCAGAACATCTCAGACACAGTGACTGAATGGGGATATTTAATCAAGGGAAATCAGAGGGAGGAAACAGAGACGGGTGACAAACTATGTGGGAGCAAAACACCAAGAACAACCCAGGAAGCGTTGTTATGTAAATATGTACTGCACAAACTACCCTTTTGTGCTAACTGTGACTACTTTGCCTACGAAGTGATACACAATGCAGTCCATACCAATTCCCATCCTTATGTCCCTGATGAGCCAGTCACCACAGGCCCATTCTCCACAGCCTCTATGCTTCTTACCCGTTGATCCTAGTGGTTACGTAGGTATGATGTGATGTGTGGATTACAAAGGCAGAATAATTCCCCAATTTGAGGCTTCCCCTTAGCCGGACACTTTACAACATGCATGCTGTTGCAGACATCTGTCGTTATATTTTTATTCAGAGGTTTTTCACTCACATCCAATTCATGCTTCACATCAGACATTATGGTACCCTTTACCAAAGCCTCCAAGGCTGCCAAGCAAACTTGCTCTGATGGTATAATACCTGTGGCAGATTTGCAACTGCCTCCTGGGTGAAATGTGGCATTAACGTCCATCTCATTCTGTGAAAGTGCTTCTGCAGATATTCAATCTCGCAGGAAACTTACACCCTCATTATGACATTTTCAGTCCTTTTGGAAGACCGCTGTGCTGGCGGCTGCCAAAAGACCACCAGTGTCGGTGGTCTCACGACCGCCGTATTACAAGTCATAGACCGAAGACCGCCAGACTACAGCCACAAACCTGATACTGCAATGCCGCCCAAGGGCGGGTAAGAGACGTTTCCACCACCAGCACTGCCACGCCGAAAGGATTCCGCCCACCGTATTACGAGACGTCACACGGTATGGCGGCCTTTGCAAGGCAATGCGGCACTGGCAATGGAAATGCCAACACCCATCCCTTCCCGGATGACCACCTCGCCCAGGCAGGTAGATGGACTGTCTGAAAGGGTGGGAGGGTGTGTTGGGTGCATGTGTGTGGTGTGGGCGTGTATGTGTAGCAGTGTGAGTCTTAGCGAGTGTATGTGTGTATGTATGTGTGCGTGGAGGGTGTGTGTGTCTGAATGGAAGCGGAGGGAAGAAGGGCATGTCAGGGTGCGAGTGAGTAGTTGTGTGAATTGGGATTCATGCGAGTAGGGGTGTGTATGGGTGCGTGCAAGCGAGTGGGGGTGTATGTCAGGGAGTGTGTTGATGAGTGGGGGTGTATGTATGAAGGTGTGCCGATGAGTGGGGGTGCGTGTATGTCAGTGTGAGAGTGAGTGGGGTGGGTGTATGTCAGTGAGAGCGAGTGGTGGTGCATGTATGTGTGTGTGTGGTCGGTCGGCGTGTTTGTATGTATGCATGTGGTAGGATGGGGTGTTTGCAAGTGTGTGGTCAGGTGGGTGGTGTTTGCAAGTGTGTGGTCGGGTGGGGGGCGTTTGCAAGTGTGTGGTCGGGTGGGGGGGCATTTGCAAATGTGTGGCTGGGTAGGGGTGCGTGTGCCGGCGACAGGAATGGGGTTTAAGCCTGATGGTTTGCTGCCTCCTAATACAGCCGGCGGTCTTTGGCCTGCCGCTGGCAGCAGCGGTCCGACCTGACCGGTGGGACTGGCAGCATTGTGGCAGTTTGGCTTCAGCTTAATGCCAGACTCGTAATGCAGCGGTCTTTATCTCTGAGCCTCCGGCAGTAAGACTGCCACTGCCAGCGTGGTCGGTCCTACAACCGCCACACTCATAATGAGGGCCTTATTCTAGCTTTCTTCATATTCTCAGGACATTATGGGCCTTATTTACTTCAGAAATGCAGTGATGCACCATATTTAAAACAATATGGTGCACCCCTGTGTTTTCCCTAAAGGTGGAGCTAAAATTAGCTGCCTAGCGCCAAAGCAGGCCCCCTTGCATCATAGTGCAAGGGTACCTGAGTTGCAGGAAATTATTGTTTATGTGCAGGAAAGTGTCCCAATAATTGTGATTTGCTAGTCCTATGAATGCTGCACAACGCAGCATACATAGGTTTAGCAAATTGTCATTATTTAATGATTGTTTATGTGCTGAAAGGGACACCTGTCTGCACATAAACAATCATTTATGGTGTTTTGCTCTTCCTAAGTGTGTTGTAAAATGCAGCACACATGAAAATAAAAACAAGGAGAAATGAAAGTGTTAGACCTGACAGCCTTAGGGTAGTCACCCCTAACTTTTTGCCTGCCTCCCTCCTCGTTTTTGGATACTGTTTTTGCTGGTTTTTAGACTCTGCGCACTTTACCACTGCTAACCAGTGATAAAGTGTATATGCTCTCTCTCTGTAAACATGGTAACTTTGGATCATACCTGATTGAACTATTTAATCTACTTATAAGTCCCCAGTCATGTGCACTCCAGGTGCCTAGGGCATATAGATTAAATGCTACTAGTGGACCCGCAGCACGGATTGTGCCACCCACTTAAGTAGCCCCTTTTCCTTGTCTCAGGCCTACCATTGCTAGGCCTGTGTGTGCAGTTTCACTGCCACCTCGACTTGGCATTTAAAAGTACTTGCCAAGCCTAGAACTCCCCTTTTTCTGCATATAAGTCACCCTTAATGTGTGCCCTGGGTATCCCCTAGAGCAGGGTGCTGTGTAGGTAAAAGACAGGACATGTACCTGTGTAGTTATATGTCCTGGTAGTGTAAAACTCCTAAATTCGTTTTTGCACTACTGGGAGACCTGCTCCCTTCATAGGCTAACATTGGGGCTGCCCTCATACACTGTTGAAGTGGCAGCTGCTGATCTGAAAGGAGCAGGGAGGTCATATTTAGTATGGCCAGAATGGTAATACAAAATCCTACTGACTGGTGAAGTCGGATTTAATATTACTATTCTAGAAATGCCACTTTTAGAAAGTGAGCATTTCTTTGCATTTAAATCCTTCTGTGCCTTACAATCCACGTCTGGCTAGGTTTAGTTGACAGCTCCTTGTGCATTCACTCAGACACACCCCAAACACAGGGTACTCAGCCTCACTTGCATACATCTGCATTTTGAATGGGTCTTCCTGGGCTGGGAGGGTGGAGGGCCTGCCCTCACACAAAGGACTGCCACACCCCCTACTGGGACCCTGGCAGACAGGATTGAACTGAAAGGGGACCTGGTGCACTTCTTAGCCACTCTTTGAAGTCTCCCCCACTTCAAAGGCACATTTGGGTATAAAACAGGGCCTCTGCCCTACCTCATCAGACACTTGCTGGAGAAGAAACCGGAACCAGAAACTACATCCTGCCAAGAAGAACTGCCTGGCTGCTCAAAGGACTCACCTGTCTGCTTTCTACAAAGGACTGCTGTCTTGCTGTTGCCCTGCTGCCTTGCTGAACTCTTGTCTGGCTGTGAAAGTGCTCTCCAAGGGCTTGGATAGAGCTTGCCTCCTGTTCCTTGAAGTCTCAGGACCAAAAAGACTTCTTCCTTTCACTTGGACGCTCCGTGCGCGAAAATTTCGACGCACAGCTTGTTTCGCGGCGAGAAAAACGCCGCACACCGACGCTGATCGACGCGACGCCCTCGGGACGATCGAGGCTTCGACGCACAACCTCGCAAGGACAAAGCCGCTCGACCTTCCAGGAGAAATCGACGCGACGCCCACCGTGAGTGCGAAACTTTGACGCACGGCCTCGCAAGGACAACGCCGCCCGACTTCCAAGGAGAAATCGACGCGACGCCTGCCGTGAGACCAAACTTTCGACGCACGGCCTCGCAAGGACAACGCCGCCCGACTTCCAAGGAGAAATCGACGCGACGCCTACCGTGAGATCGAAACTTCGACGCGCAGCCCCGCAGAACGACGCGCAGCCGGAAAACAAGCAGGAGAATCCACGCACAGACCCGGGACATCTGGTAATCCCCGCGATCCACAAAAAGAGACTGTCTGCGCGCCGGAAAACGACGCCCGACTTCCCCGCGTGGAAAAGACCGACGCAAGTCTGTGTGTGCTGAGGAGAAATCGACGCACACACCCCTTTTTCCACGCATCTCTTCTCCTGTGGCCCTCTGAGGAGATTTTCCACCAGAAACCAGGTACTTTGTGCTTGAAAGACACTGTATTGCATTCTAAAGACTTAAGACACTTTATATCACTTCCCTGTGATATTTCTACAATTTTCCATTGCAACTTTATTCTTTTTGACCTACAATTATCCTGATAAATATTATATATTTTTCTAAACACTGTGTGGTGTATTTTTGTGGTGCTATATGGTGGTATTGTATGATTTATTGCACAAATACTTTACACATTGCCTTCTAAGTTAAGCCTGACTGCTCGTGCCAAGCTACCAGAGGGTGGGCACAGGATAATCTTGGATAGTGTGTGACTTACCCTGACTAGAGTGAGGGCTTTTGCTTGGACAGGAGGTAACCTGACTGCCAACCAAAAACCCCATTTCTAACAGAAAGTATTTCTACTCATTGCACCATGCTAATGGCACTCCTGGGGTGAGGCGAAACTGTTGTAAATCTTGGGCAGCGTTAAAATGCAATGGGTGTTGCAATAGAACGCCCAAGGCAACACCCATTGCATGCACCTTTCACGCAAAATGATGCGTGTAAAGGGGGACATATTTACAAAGTGGTGTTAAGTCACAAAAAGCGGCTTAATGCCGCTTTGTAAATATGGTGCAGGACATTGCACCACTGGAGTGTCGTTAAAAGTGATGCTCTGGTGGTTCAAGGGGCTAAAAAATGAGGCCCTATGTGCTTTCTAACCACAGTTGCTGCTTTAATGTAGCCTCCCCATCACAATTGTGCCATCTTTGACTTCATTCGTTGATTCTCTGAAATTGACAGGATCACTGGTGCAATCTGCAGTGTCTATTTCAATACTAAGGCATGCACACTCCTTTTCTCCGACATACATCAATATCATGTTGTGCCGTGGAATGGTAATTTCCAGAAGGAAAGTTGGAGCTTAATTGTCTTAACCAATACATTTTTAGCATATCACATGTTTGAGATCTTCCTTTGTGACTTGTAAAATGTGGAAACATTGTGAATTGCAATTTTAGATCACCTCGGCGTTGTGCTTGCCCCACAATGACAGCTTATCTACAATACTAAAAGGTAAAAACATTGACAAGTCCAATTTTCATACCTTAAATTTGTCCTAATATGTTATGATTATTGATACCAATTTGGCTACCGACATCTGTCATCTCATGACTAAGTACAAATAATTCTAAATTTAGTAAATTCAAGAGAAGGATAATATGATACCTTTCTTCAAACTAAAAGTGACAGTTATCCTGCCCTGGAAGGGATGTACCTTTCATGGCTAGGACGTCTGGGCCCCTGGGGCCTGCCCTGGATGTGAAGTCACATCCAGGTCACATGACTGTGTTGGTCATGTGATCTATGATGTGGTCATGTGGGGTGTGATATCACCTTAGTTATGTGACCTATGGTGTGGTCACATGGGTTATGACATCACTTTAGCTGTGTGACCTGTGGTGTGGTCAAGTTGGGTGTGACATCACTTCAGTCATGTGACCAATGGTGTCATCATGTGGGGTGTGACCTCACCTTAGTTGTGTGACCTGTGGTGTAGTCAAGTGTGGTGTGACATCACCTTAGTCATGTGACCTATGGTGTGGTCACATGGGGTGTGACATCACTTTAGTTGTGTGACCTGTGGTGTGGTCACGTGGGGTGTGATATCACTTCAGTCATGTGTCCTATGGTGTGGTCACGTGGGGTGTGACCTCACCTTAGTTTTGTGACATGTAGTGTGGTCATGTGGGGTGTGACACCAACTTAACCCTGTGAGCAATCATGTGATAACAGTGATGTCACGAGTGAACCCAGACCCGGAAGAGCATGTGATCCCACTTGTGCCATGGCCTTAGTCAGGAGGCCGGTCACATGTTCCGCTAAGGAAGCATGTACCAACCACAAAGTGCAATGCAACCCTTTTACTAATGTGCAACAGCATAGGTGCACATATTGTGTGGTTTTCTAGCAGTTCCCACATATGAACAAGTGGGGCATAATGTTGGTGTAGGCATTTGTAGGCAGAAATCTGCCTTGAGGCCTTGAGCAACATACCTCACTGCTTACAGGGTACACCTCAGCTGTCTTCATTATAACACTCTCGAGCAGGGATGCAACAAGCCTCAGGCCTGTTTTGCTCAAGGTACACCATGTTATTATGCAGAGTCTTGATAGGTGGTGTTTTTATTTTAAACAAGTACAAACTGGTGTCTGTAACTGGTATAATACATGTACACATGGGTGCCAGATCTAGCTTGGGTCTGAGAGACAGAGCAAGAGGTAGAGAGAGAGAGAGAGAGAGGCAGAGAGAGAGGCAAAGGCAGGCCAAGAGACAGAGAGAGAGAGAGAGAGAGAGAGAGAGAGAGAGAGAGAGAGAGAGAGAGAGAGAGAGAGTGAGAGGCAGAAGGAAAAAGATAGCGAGAGAGGCAGAGGGAGACACACATAGTGAGAGAGACAGAGAGGGGCAGAGAGAGACAGAGGGAGAAAGAGAGAGAGAGAGACTGAGAGACACACACAGTGAGAGAGAGGTGGAGAGAAGGGAGAGACTGAGAGGCAGAGAGAGAGTCCATGGGAAATCTAGGGGTAGAGAACGAGAGACAGAGAGAGAGATAGAGATTGATAGAGAGCGATAGAAAGGCAGAGGATGAGAGAGAGAGAGAGAGAGAGAGAGAGAGAGAAGCAGAAAGAGAGTGAGAGAGCAATAGAAACACACAGTGAGATAGAGACAAAAGAGCAAAGCTGCCAGCATGGCCTGCAGCCCTTTTATAAGACAACCTGGGGAGCTGAGAACTCAGCTCTCCTCCCTTCTCTCTGAAGTGCACAGGACCTCATTACATATGAAGCAAGTTTCAGACCATTGGAATCACCTATAGTTAAAAAAGAAGAAGAAATTAGGCATTGTTATGCTTGAAAACACCTCTTTTGTTGAACAAACTGGCCATAAATTGAAACTATTGCTGAAAATGTAGTCACAAATTAAAACTATTGTTGAAAACAATATGAATAAATTGTCCATTGTGTTAAATAAAGCCCTCTTTATTTAAAAGACAGGATAAATTAGGAGTTAGTGTCCAGAGGTCCCCCGCCATGGGAACTCCCAGCTCTTTTGTTGTAAAAGGGGCACATAATGAAGGCCCCTGTAGAATAAATCAACCCTCGGGGGAGACCCTCAGTCAATACAGCCTGCACCTGGAAAACACACATTTTCTGAGACAACAGACCCCTGAACGCCCCTCTAACAGAACAGGATGGAAAACTCTAAACTGCTCTATCCCAGCTGAGCAGACCTTGAAGGGCTTCAAGGGGCAGACACTTAAACGTCTTTTCTGGAGGTAAAAAACTTTTATGTATTGTATATTTATGATGTTTTGAAAGGCATAAGTCAGCTGAAAAGTTTTTGTTTTATTAAGCAGAACAACATTTTTGAAATGCCAATAGACATTGAACTAATCTGTTAATTTGATTGTGTGTTTGTTATATCCATGAACTGATGTTAAACAAAATGTGTATTTTTTGAACATTTATATGTGGCTGAAAGCAAAATTAACAAAAAATGTTGTTATCAGGTGTGAGAAAGAACCCTCTTTCTAGCATGGTTACCCCAATGTTTGGCCTGGTTGTCAGTGTTTTTTGATTATGTCACTGGGATCCTGCTAGTCAGGACCCCAGTGCTTATGGTTTGTGGCCTACGTGTCAGTCTGTTATACTCTTTTTGTCAGTGTGCTTAACTGTGTCACTGGAGTCCTGCTAACCAGAACTCCAGTGCTTATTCTCTCTCTGGTTCAAAATTTGTCCTTACATACTGTAACCCAGTATTTTACTCCAAATTGGCATACTGGACCCCCCTTCTAAGTCCCTAGTATATGGTACCAAGGTACCCAAGGCATTGGGGTTCCAGGGGATCCTTATGGGCTGCAGCATTTCTTTTGCCACCCATAAGGAGCACATACAAAGGCTTCTACAGGACTGCCATTGCAGCCTATGTGAAATAGTGCATGCACAATTTTACAGCCATTTTCACTGCACCAGGTCACTCATAAGTCACCTATATGTCAGGCCTTCAGACCCTGAAGGCTGGGTGCAAAGTACCTGTGTGTGAGGGCACCCATGCACTAGCAGAGGTGCCCTCACATCATCCAGGCCCATTTTCCCAGAATTCGTGAATGCGAGGGCATAATTTTATGTGTGCATTGCACATAGGTCAATATCTATGTACAGCTTCACAATAGTAACTCTGAATATGGCCATGTAACGTGTCTAACAACTGGGAATTGTACCCCAATACTGATTTCAGTATTGGCTTTACAATTCCATGCACCCTGGGGTCTCCACTATGGACTCCCAGTACTGCCGTACTAGCCTTCTAAGGTTTCCACTGCAGCCCCAGCTGCTGCCACCTCACAGACATGCTTCTGCCCTCCTGGGACTTGAGCAGCTCAATCCCGGGAAGGCAGAACAATGCATTTCCTTTAGGAGAGGGATGTTACACCCTCTCCCTTTGGAAATAGGTATTACAGGCATGGGAGGGGTATCCTACTAGAACCTCTGGAAATGCTTTGAAGGGCACAGATGATGCCCTCCTTGCATAATCCAGTCTGCAACAGTTCAGGGACCGCCAGTCCCTGGTCTGGAGTGAAACTGGACAAAGGAAAGGGGAGCAACCACTCCCCTGTCCATCACCACTCCAGGGGTGGTGCCCAGAGCTCCTCCAGAGTGTCCCTTGGTTCTGCCATCTTGTATTCAGGATGGTCAGGGAACTCTGGGAGCATTTAAGTGACCAGTGCCAGCAGGTGATGTCAGAGACCCCTCCTGATAGGTGCGTACCTGGTTAAGTGACCAATCCCCCTCTCAGGGCTATTTAGGTTCTCTCCTCTGGGCGTTTCTTCAGATTTGGATTGCAAGACTCCAGCAGGAATCCTCTGCATCCTTTACTTCATCTGCTACCAACGGATCGACTGCTGACTGCTCCAGGAACTCTACAAAACTGCAACAAGCAAAGACGTCTTCTGCGACCTTGTAACTTCAGCTCCTGCCAGCAACTGCAACAGTTTTCAGGTTGTGCATGCTCTGAGGACTGCCTGTCTTCATCCTGCACCAAAAGAACCAAAGGAATATCACATGAAGTGATGGAGTCACTTCCCTGCTTCTGCAGGCACCTCCCTGCAGCGACGACCAGTGGCTTGGGTCCCCTCTCCAGACAACAGGCATGGATCCATCAACACAGGTGGTGGACTAAAGTGAAACCGACAGTCCCAACGTCCAGCTGTCCAATATTGGTGGAGGTAAGATCTTGCCTCCCCACACAAGATAGTACCCCCGTGCACTGCGTAACTTGGAGTTGTTAAAGCTTGTGTGCAACCTTCATGCACCTCACAGCTTAGGCCCCCAGCACTCCACCCTGTGATGCACAGCTCCCTGAGTGGTTCTCCGGTGGCGTGGGAATCCTTTGTGTTGTGCTGCATGGGCCTCCATTTGCACCCTCTTTGTCCCCCTGCTGTGGGACTACTGTATGTACTGCCTGGTCTTTTGAGGGCTCTCTGAGCAGCTGAGAGCCGCCTCTCTCTCTCCCTCCTTGGTAGAGGCGACCTGGCCCCTTCTGGGCCTGGGCAGCGACATTTTCAGTGAACAGCAAGCTTTGTATTTATCAAGGCTTGCTTGCGGAATCCAGTGGGGAAAACTAGACTACATTCAAGCTTCTTGCGTGGGACATCTTCTGCACTAACCAGGAACCCACATCTATCTTCTTTGGTGCAATACTGACTTATCTTCTCACCAGTGGTTCTTCTTTTGCCCCTTCATCCAGGTTAGGAGGGGCTGCTGTTCTCTCTGGACTCTTCAGTGCTTCTTGGACTTGGTCCCCTTCGTCCACAGGTCTTCAAGTCCAGGAATCCATAGTTGGTGTCTTTCAGTCTCTTCTGGTTCTTGTGCTGCCTTCTATCACAACTTCTAGTGTGTTGTGTTTGGAAACTTGTTGTGTTTTACTCCTGCTTTACTCCGTTTTGGGATGGGGTATTTTACTTACCTTTGGTGTTTTCTTACACTCCCAGTGCCCCTCTACACCCTACAGTTGCCTAGGTGGGAAACCGACTTTCACATTCCACTATTTTAGTATATGTTTTGTCTCCCCCCTAGGCCCATTGCAACCTATTGTGATTTTCACTGTTTTCACTATTTTCTGACAATTTACTTTCCTGTTTTTGGTTACTAGTGTACATATTGTGTAATTTACTTACCTATTAAGGGAGTATAGTCTCTAAGTATTTTTGGCCTTGTGTCACTAAAATAAAGTAACTTTATTTTTGGTAACATTGAGTATTGTCTTTCATGTGTGTTAGTACTGGTTACTAATGTATATATTGTGTAATTTACTTACCTCCTAAGGGAGTATAGTCTCTAAAGTATTTTTGGCCTTGTGTCACTAAAATAAAGTACCTTTATATTTGGTAACACTGAGTATTGTCTTTCATGTGTGTTAGTACTGGTTACTAGTGTATATATTGTGTAATTTACTTACCTCCTAAGGGAGTATAGTCTCTAAAGTATTGTTGGCCTTGTGTCACTAAAATAAAGTGCCTTTATTTTTGGTAACACTGAGTATTGTCTTTCATGTGTGTTAGTACTGTGTGACAACAGTGGTATTGAAAGAGCGTTGCATATCTCCCAGTTCAGCCTTGTCTGCTCTGCTTACAGCTACCTCTATACAGACTGGCTTCTAGATACTGACTACATTTCACTAATAAGGGATAACTCAACCTGGTATAAGGTGTAAGTACCTGTGGTACCCACTACAAATCAGGCCAGCCTCCTTCATCGGGTGATCATGGCAAATTGTAGAAAACAGATTTATAGGTGTTTACTGGATTTATAATAGTGAGTTGGATATAATTGAGCCACTGTTAATCCCTGGGCTGTTCCTTTACAGTGAATAATGGTCCTATAGCTGTTGTTTTTCTGTGGCTAGGTAGATTTGCAATGCCTTCAGTTTAAACAATAGTTTGTTGCTACAAGTTTTTTTGTAAGATTTAGATGATAGAGTTTTGTTGCAGCACAATGCCTCAAAGTGTGATGAATAAAATGACCCAGGAATACCATTTTTATATGAAGCAAACTGCAAATGTAATACAGTGCTTAGTTATTGAAATGTTGGTTTCTACAGGACGGCTTTGCAAGGCTCAGTTTTAAAGAAAATGGGTGTCAACGTTTTGAGAATAAGAATGCATTTAAAAAAGTCTGAGTTCATAGGATTAGTGTGCTCAGTGATGCATGAGGGGAGAAAGCAGTCAGGCAGAAGTTCTATTATGTAAGGGGGCTGCTGCGGTATGCAGTATGTGTTTAAACAATGTAAAATCAATATGGCGTGGAATCCTGGTTTGTCTATTTTAAGTTTGAGGCCTGTAGGGGAGTAAACTATCAGCACTACAACATTAAGCTTCTCATGTGTCACTTTTTTTGTTTTAAAGGTGCTGTGTGTATATTATTATGTACATAGATATTATGTGCTAACATTGAAGACAGGTGATTATATCTCTTCATTGTTTTAATTTATTTGTGATAAAATACTTTGTTCCTGCTTTATTCTCATAGAATGCAATCAATCCACTTGTTTCTAGAAGAGCTGATATCTAAATACAGGTGGTGTGTGTGTGTAATATGCACACCCACATATAAGCAGGCTGGAACTTAAAATGATCCACGAGATGTCCTGTCTGCGTGCCGCTAGAATGACTTATTCAATGCTACAAATCCTTCTGTTCAAAAATTAGTTTGTTCCTAATCGTCTGCATTAATACTTAGGTGTGTTTTAACATGTTCTAGAGGCAAATGATTCTGTGCAGTATTCAAACAGACAAGTGTACTCTAAACCATGCTTCAAAAGACATTGTGGCCTTGAAAGACCCCTGTTTTAAACAAAGCAGCTTGGCTGCAGTCTTTACAAAGAGCTTGTTAATGAGATTTGTGCATGCTGTGGCTGTTGTCCTTGCTATCCCAGGTTTTCTCATTTATATTAAACAAGGCTATTTGAATTTGTATGCTGTGAAGGATTTGGGGAGGAGCTGTGGACCCTAGTGGTCTAACGTGGCAGAGGCTGACAGCTTGAGCTAACAGTTTTAATATTAAAATTCTTAGGAGACCTTACAAACCTTCATCTTTCTCAGAACGATAACAGGCTTCTGGTGTGACACCTTTTGAAAGGGTGGCTTAGGAAAAGGAAAAAAGAGCATTGTAGGTGGAGATGAATACTGTAGTATCTTTAAATTTTGTCACATGTTGGGCTTTCACTGAGTTCTTCTACCCATAATCCTTACCAAACCTTAAACTTTGGCAAAAAAACACTTTTTCCTCACATTTCAGTGCTGCAAAGTTCTGGAAGCTGACGGGAGCCACAAAGGTCCTTCCACCCAGCATTCCCCCACATCTCCTGATAAAAATGGCACTTGTGTGTGAGTATGCATAATTCCCACAACAGGAAATACCCCGAAACACAACGGGGACACATCACGTTTTTCCAGTGAAAATGGAAGTGTTTTTGCAAAGTGCCTACTGCGGATTTTGGCTTCTAGCTCAGCCGGCACCTAGGGAAACCTAGAAAACCTATAAATTTTTGAAAACTAGATACTTAGGGGAATTCCATTAGGGTGATTTGTGGGGCTCTCACTGAGTTCTGTTGCCCAGAATCCTTTGCAAACCTCAAAATTTAGCACAAAACAACTTTTTTTCTTAAAGTTTTGGTGCTGCAAAGTTCTGGAATCGTAGGGGAGCCACAAACTTCCTTCCACCCAGCTTTCCTTAAAGTCTCTCGATACAAATGATACCCCACTTTTGTAGGTAGGCCTAGTACCCACGACAGGAAACACCCTTAAATGCAACATGGACACGTCACATTTTGACATTGAAAACTGACAGTTTTTTGGGGAAAGTAGCAAGCTGTGAATTTTGCCCTGTAGCTTAGCAGGCACTTAGGGAAATCTACCAAACCCACACATTTTTCAACACTAGATACCTAGGGGAATCCAAGATGGAGTCACTTGTGGGGCCTACACCAGGTTCTGTTATCCTTTGCAAACCGCAAACTTTTCCAAAAACACTTTTTCCGCAAATTTCAGTGCTGCAAAGTTCTGCAATCTGAGGAGAGCCACAAACTTCCCTCCACCCAGCAGTCCCCCACATCTCTTGTTAAAAATGGTACATTACGTTTGTGGGTAGGCCCTGGGACCGCAACAGGAAATGCCCCAAAACACAGCATGGACACATCACATTTTTCCAAAGAAAACAGAAATGCTTTTTGCAAACTGCCTTGCTGTGGATTTTGGCCTCTAACTCAGCGGGCACCTAGGGAAACCTGGCTAACCTATACATTTATGAAAACGAAACACCGATGGAATGATGGAAATTCATATTGGGGTGACATGTGGGGCTCTCACTGAGGTCTGTTACCCAGAATCCTTTGCAAACCTCAACATTGGACAAAAAACACTTTTTCTTAAATTTTCGGTGCTGCAAAGTTCTGCAATCTGAGGGGAGCCACAAACTTCCTTCCACCCAGCATTTCCACGAATCTCCCAATAAAAATGGTACCCCACTTTTGTCGGTAGGCCCAATGCCCGTTGCAGGAAATGCCCCAAAACACAACATGGACTCACCAAATTTTCCCAAAGAAAACTGACATGTTTTTTTGCAAAGTGCCTACCTGTGGATTTTGGCCTCTAGCTCAGCTGGCACCTAGGAAACCTAGAAAACCTAAACATATTTGAAAATTAGACACCGCTGGGGAATTAAGAATGGGATGACTTGAGGGGTTCTCTCTGACGTCTGTTACCCAGAATCCTTTGCAAACCTTAAAATTTGGCAAAGTTCTGGAATCTGAGAGGAGCCACAAACTTCCTTCCTTCCAGATTTCCCTGAAGTCTCCAAATAAAAATGGTACCTCATTTGTGTAGGTAGGCCTAGTGCCTGAGACAGGAAATGGCCCTAAATGGACACATCACATTTTTACATTGAAAGCTGACAGGTTACCTAGCTGTGAATTTTGGACTGCAGCTCAACAGGCAGTTAGGGAAACATACCTAACCCGTAAATTTTTTAACACTAGCCACCTGGGGGATTCCAAGATCAGGTGACTTGTGGGGCTCTCACCAGGTTCAGTTACCCAGAATCCTTTGCAAACCTCTAACTTTGCCCAAAAAAAACACATTTTTCTTCACATTTCGGTAATGGAAATTTCTGGAATCTGAGGAGAGCCACAAACATCCTTCCACTCGGCATTCCCCCAAATTTCCCGATAAAACTGTACCTCACTTGTGTGGGTAGGCTAGTGCCTTCAGTAGGAATGGATCACACAATGGTCAATGGTAGTTGTTGCATGAGGTCTACTGTTAACCCTGGAGTGATCTATACCTGACGCAGGCACTAGGCACAGGCACACAAGTGGGGTTGTGTTTTTATCAGGACAAGTGCAGAAACACTGGTGGTAGGAATTTTGTGGATCCCTGCACATTCCTGTAGTTGCTGTGATGAAAAAGCAAGGAAAAATTGTGTTTTTAATAAACATTTCACATTTGCAGGGTATTCTGGGTAAGATACTATTGTGAAATCCAAACACACCACACTTCCGTAGACTGCTCCGGGTATCTAGTTTTCAGAAATGTCTGGGTTTGGTGGGTTTCCTTATATGGCCACCGAGCCCAGGACCAAATACTCAGATGACTGTCTTGCAAAACCAAGCTGTTTTGTGGTAGGTCATTTTGATGTCTCCACAATCTGTTTTGGGTACTTCCCTGTTGTGCTCACTTGCCCACCCACTAAAGTGAGGCAGTGTTTTTCTCTGTAGACTTAGTGGAACGCTGGGTGGTAGAACATTTTTGGCTGCCTGCAGATTCCAGGACTTCCCCTCACTGAAATGCTAGGCAAAAGTGTTTTTAAGCAAAGTTTGTGATTCCAAGGGGATTCTGGGTGAAGGAAAACTGGTGAGAGCCACGCAAGTCCTGCACCCTTGGATTCCCCTGATAATAGTATGCTAAAGTTAGTCCACCACTCAAACTGGTTGGTTTTAGCGCATCCAGAAATTATGGTTCCAAAGCATGAATAGTTATCAAAGTATCTGACTATTCAAACCAAGCCTTCTGAAGGTGGGCCATGAAGCCACGTCCATGCACCAAACCCTTTATGATCCATTCACAGGACATCCACGCACAACAAACAGCCGTTTCATGCCGCCGGCCACGGGTCCTATCCAACCAATCACTACACTCACAACTTACCACTGCCAGACAAGGGCCCATCACATTCATACACCACAGGACGGAATACGTTTGAAGACATTTTACCATCTGTCAAGTAATCGCCTCCTTCTTCCTGAACATTACCGAAGGCATGCGTAACAAACCTTTACTAATTACTCCCATGATAGCCACCTGAGACTCACGAAAACATGTATTTCATGCGCCTTTAGCGCTCTCATTGTGCTAAATACAACTCCGTCCAGTTTGTGGGTGCAAGTTGGTGGTGTCCGAGTATGCCGTACAAATTGATTCCTCAAAGTGAGCGAGCATACCTACCTTTGAAACTAAGGTAGACATTCTGGGGAATTCTTGCAATGTTCCCTAAAGAGAAGGTCATAGTCTATGAAAAAGGGTTGTTTTTGGCACAGAGGGTAGTCCATGAGAACGTAGTATATGCCTAAGCCAACATTATGTGCAGTGCTGTGACTGTAATGCACTTATCAGACAGCAAATTGAACATCTACTAAGTTCCGATGGAGGATGAACATGAAAAGCAGGTCATACACTGACCCATACATGTCATTGTCCTTCAGTGCTTGGATGGCACCAATAGATTTGAATCCATTGGTGTATATGACATACATCTGTACTACCTTTACTACCTGCCTTCTAAATGTGCAATATCTCTGTGAAGGCACACCTACCATAAGCTTTCCTTATCCATTCATGTCGCTGTCCTCATCAGAGTCCTGACTAATCCTGTACAATTGCCAAGTGATCCTATACTAATTTGTGGATGCAAGTTGGGGTATCCAAGTATGCCCTGGGAGGCCTATTACTCAAATTGAGCAATCATATCTATTGTTGAAACTAAGACAGACATGCTGGTGAAGAAATCCTATGGTCTACAGAATAAAAAGCCAAACAAATATCCTATGGGACATATTCACCAACACTTCTACTTTTGTTTTGAAAGTGAAGCTACAAATTGAGTTTGCACACTTTCAACCAAGTAGAAATGTTGGTCAATATGTCCGACAGGACATTTGTTTGACTTAGTTCACTTGCTCTGGCTCTCGTTGGCAATCGTGGTGGTCTTTGTGTAGCATACATAGGTTCCCTAACAAGCACCTCAAAATTCAGTCATGCCTTTAACATTTTGCCACACAGGGTACTCCGTGACAATGTGGCATATGTTCTTTCCACAAGTATGTGCAGTATAGGGACTATAATGCATGTTAATTGAACAGAACATCTACCATGTTCTGATGGTAGATATAGGTGTCAAGCAGGCCATAAGAAAGTCCATGATTTCCTGAAGTAGATAAAGTAACATTATGTGGCTGCTTGCCTAATGAAGCAGTGGCCCATGGACATTCGGTATCAATGCATGCTACTAAAAGGTTTACCCAACGGCAGTCCCCCTCGGTCGATTTCCCAGCTTTAGTATGATACAATGTAAAGCAAGTAGGGACACAGAGGTCTGGTTGAGATGGGCACTGGGGACAGTAATACCAACTCTCCTGCCACTTTCCATGCTTTGAGCACACTTTACAGTGACAACATGGACAATCCTTTTTGGGTGTTTAGGAATGTGATCAGCAAAGTGTTGCTCCTGCAGCCTTGCCACATCCTCCAGAACATATGAGGTGGAGGCTGCTCCTGCTTCTGTAACAGCAGTGAGGCTTTCAATTGCAGACAACTGGAAGTCAAGGAAAGTCATGAGTCTTCCTGTGGTTGTCTGACAATAAACACCATATGCATTGTATGTTGCCATCTGGATAAGGTAGGTAAACAGTTTCTTGTACCAAGTGCGAGTTTTATGGCACGCATTCTATAGTTGAAGAACTTGGTTGTTCTTGTCTACTCCACCCATGTACTTATTGTAATCAAGTATAAAGACAGGCTTGTGGACTTCAGCCATCTGACCCCAAATCATGATGGGGGAAGTGCTCACATCATGAATTGTAGTGAGCACCTATAAATTGCGTTTATCTAAGAATTTGAGTGTGAGCAGTATGTTGGAATGCAACACATTACTCTGGGATTTCTGGAGCTTATTTCAAACAAGCTCCTGCAGGAACCCTTTGTGATTACAACAAACCGTACCACAGGCAACCATGCCAGCTTTGTAGAGCTCACTGAGCAGCTCTACTCTTGTATAGAATTTGTCCACATAAAGGTTATCACCTTTGTGAAGGAGTGGTTGGACAATTTCCCACACAATCCTACCTGTGACCCCTAACATGGGAGGGCAAACTACAGGAATTAGGGTAGAGTCTTTCCCTACATACACTCTCAAGATGTACACATAGCCAGAAGAGCTCTCACACAGCATGTACAGCTTTATGCCATAGTGAGTTCTTTTGCTCGCAATGTACTGTCTGAACAGCAGCCGTCCTCTGTACAGCATCAAGACTTATCAACTGCTATATTCTTTCCAGGAGTATAGATCTCTAGAAACCTGGCAGACAAATGTTCCCACGACAGGCCGAATTTTGAATAACTTGTCATGGTCTGGATGGTCCCAGGGCAATGCAGCAGAATTTTCATTGAAATGCAGCATGCAGTGCAGTAGCAAAAGATGATCACTGCTCATGTATGGTGCGAAGACTGGGGCTACCCAAACTGTGCGAGTCGTCCAGTAGGACTGCAAGGTGGGTTTCTGCAATAACCCCATTTTGAGGCCCAAAAATATCTTCAACTCTGCCAGCAAAGTGGGAGTCCACTGGCATGCCCTAGAACGGGGCCCTAGAGTGACTCCATGCTCCTCAGAAATTGTTCTGCACGCAAATTTGTTTGCAGTTCAATTTCCTGAAGGAAATCAACATCCAAAAATAGATGGACATAGTCGACTGGCAAAAAGTTGGCCGTATCGACTTTACATCCAGCGTCACCAGTAAAAGGTGGAATTTGGGGCTAAACTAAATCTGTGGGCTGCCAAGAGAGCACTCTGTGCTTGCTGCCACACGCACCTGCTCTCTGGGTTGGGCTAACCCACTGTTGTCCCGCTGCACAGACTATGCTTGTGAAGGGACAGCACAACTGTCATCATCGTTTCCCTCAGAATCACTGGACGAGGTGTCGTCGGATAGGACTCCGCCAACTGACAAATCACTCCCATATTCTGCCCCAATGGCTTCTCCCTCAGATGCTGTCTCAGTCTCTGGTCCTGCCTCAGAGCTATCCTCCATAACCTCAGTTAGGGCTTGAGCAGCAGTCATCCAATGAGATGCCATTTCTGCCACTGGTTAAACTGTCCCTCTAAAGTACTAGCCTACGTAGAAGGCAGATAGAGTCACAAAATTGCTTGTGGGTGTCTGTGATGTGTCCATTAGCAAATGGCGTCACCTTACCTTCGCTTCTTCTCTGATTCAGCAGATTCTCTGAAGACACTGAAAAAAACAAAAAAGACACACTATTACTTCACCTTACCACATACCCATCATCACAGCCTTTAGCGCTTGAGGCACCCAGTGCGACATTCATTTTTGGTGCTCTGCCTCTCATGACCTCTTCTAATTCCCCCAGTACCACCCGGCAAAAGTGCCCCTCATATCTCCATAGCTTCCCTTCACATACATTTCATTTGTTTTCAAGTGCAAGTAAAACCTGGCTTTACAAATCCACTCAGCTAAATACATGTATATCCTTTGCAGCAGGCATATAGACCATCTTCCCTGGGGGCCGGTAGTGGCTCCAGTAAAACAACACATGTAAAGACGAAAGATATATGTAGAGAGAGAGAGACAGAGAGAGAGAGAAAGAGAGAGAGACAGAGAGAGGGAGAGAGAGAGATAGAGACTGACTCACCACATTACTTCTTTTTTTATGCATGTGTGTTTTCCCTGGGGCCAATCGTAAGCCCATGGCAAAGCACACTTGTATAAAACAAGCATTTGCAATGCAATAGGTCTCACGTTTGCTCGTGTTAAAGCTATTTGCGTTGTAAACTCCTAACCAGACTTTTCTTGCCACATAAACTGAAAAGTAAAACACTTCCACATAAGCAAGCCGATGGACGATATGAGCGCAAAGCAAACACTCAAAAGGAAACAGATGTTTGTTTGCAGTGAAACGTATCGGCAAAAGTGCAACTATCCATGTAACCGGCAAACGTGCAATTATCCATATATCCGGCAAAAGTGCAAATATCCATTTATTTATGTTTGCCTTTCACTAACTAAATCAAGCTAATTTTAAAAGGTAAGCCCAAGAACCAACCACACTGATGGGCTTGACATGGGCATGATTAAAAGCCCACTGAGAGATTACACCAGGGACAGAACACTTTGCGCTTGACCCCAAAAATACCAAAGGGCTGACCCCAACATTATTATTTTTTTTTTAATATTCCCTGGTGAGGTGCAATTGTATCCCCACGGAAAAACTTTTTTTTTTTTTAATGATAAAATATTTCCCCCGGGGTAGGCCCGTGTAGGTAGGGCCGACCCGCCATTTAAAAAAAAATAAATACAGTCATTTTACTATCTGGGGGCGCGATTGCTCCCCAGAAGAACCCCATCTTTTTTTTTTTTAAACTATGCCCCCATGGGGGTGGGGGGCAACCCACTTACATGGGGGCTGACCCACCCAAACAAGATCCCTGGTGCCAAGGGAGATTTCCTGACCACATATCGCAGCTGTGCTGGGATCCGTGGCCAGGAAATGGTGCCAGGAAGGCATCGATGGAAAGGGAAGACTCTCCTATTTCCATCAATGCCTCCCTGGCATCTGGGGAGGCCCTTTTGACCTTTGGAGAAAAAGTGTGGGGAGGCGCTGGGAGATGCGGAACTTCTTCCGCGTCTCCAGGGGGAAAAAATAAAATAACCCACCCGGCATCAGCCACTGTTCGTGACCCACACCAATGGAGTTAAAGGTGTACTATGTTGAGAACAGAGGATTTTGTTCTGAGATCCCCTTGGGAGAACGAGTGGCATGATATGTTAAAATCAGATGCAGAATTGTACTCCTACATTAAGAACAGGGATCTACTACATCGTCTTGAACCCTGTGATGCCTTTTTGGAGGGCGTGCTAACTCTATGCAGCTGTCCAAACATATGTGTGAGGGGGAGAAAATTCATTGCTATGATTTTACCAGTCTGTATCCTTACATCAGCAAGATAACGCTAGAACCCCCCAGGGAACCCCTACATCATTTATAGGGATTTTAAGGACATCAACAAGTACTTTGGGTTGAATACATGTCAAATTTACCTTTGTCAAACTAGTGCAGAAAATAAACAGACTATCGAGTGCAATCACTCTGATGAAGAAAGGGAAATCACAGGTACCTGGTGAAGCGTTGAGGTGCAAGCTGTTCTGGAGAAAGGTTACAGAGATGAAATAATACACGAAATATGACACTTTGAAGAGACTACAACCAGGCTCTTTTCTGAGTATATCAACCTATTTCTCAGAGATAAACAGGACGCCCAAGGCTTTCCAGAATAGTGTGTTAACAGGATCACAAAGAAGAAATATATTCATGATTACCATGCTCATTAGGGTGCATATTTGAGACCAGAAAATATTGAAGTCAACCCACCAGAGAGCAGCTAGCTAAACTTTGCCTCAACTCTCTATCAGGAAAGTTTTCCCAGCACACAAACTTCTTAAATACCACGATCATCACAGATCCTGATGAACTGTATAAATATCTCTTTGGCTTGTGTTATGATGTGTCCAGCTGCAAGTTTATTGGCATTGAAACTGCATCTTGCGCTGGAAGTATACAAAATAATATCCAACAATGTCTAACACATAACCATTTTCATAGCATGTTTCACAACAGCACATGTTTGCTTGGAGTTTAATAGGGACCTAGATAAGCTTCAAGACAGGTGCCTATATCACGATAAAGACTCTTATTTATGTAAGTAAACCCGGGGTTGAAGAGCCTCATCTTGGGGATTATTTGCATTATTTGACCAACGAGTTAGATGCTAAGGAACACGTCATTGAGTATGTCTCTTCAGATCCCAAGACAAATTAATTTTGGATATCTAGAAAATGATGTATGTATAAAAGTCAAAAGTATCACCCTAAATGTTAACAATACCACCAAAACCAATTTTAGCAGTCTAAAGGATCTGGTGAAGGATTATTCCACAGGGAGTGACCACCAAGATGATAAAACTATTATGGTCAATCAGCCAAGCATCATCAGGTCCAAAAAATGGTATACAATTACAACCGCTCCTTTGCGTAAAACTTTGCACATTGTCTCTGATTAAAGGGTGTGGAGTGACAATTATAAAATGCTGTCGTACGGATATTGAGATGCATAAGTTCCTAAATACACCAAAATACACCACCCGTTCTCTTGCGTTTTGGCCGGCTCCTCAAATTGTGGCAAAAGCTATTTTATAATGAAGCTTTTAGAAAATGCGAGTGTTTTAAACTGTACCACCACCAATATAGTATGGTTGTATTCATGCTGGCATTTGTATACAGAACTCTTCCGAAAGTTCCCACACATTACATTTTTAGAAGGCATACTGGATAACCTCAACAATGAAACTTTGCTACCCCAGAGTCGTGTCAGCATAGTAATTGTAGACAATCTCATGATCGAAGGTGGGGATAACCCTGAGATAGAGAAAGCATTCACACCATTGTAATCTAAGTACATGTTGCATAGTGCTGTATTTGTTGTACAAAGGTAAGAGCAGCCAAACAATAGCTCTCAATGTCTCTTATCTGATTTAATTTAAACTCCCAACATCCCAAGACACCAAGTTTTTCTTGAAAGCCTTCAACAATGCTACTGAAAAATGCACAAGGTTACCTGCTGGTAGATTTAGAAACAAACACTCTAGAAGACTATAGATTGTATGCAGGTATTTTACCATCTGATCTCCCTGTTGCTTATACACTGAAAATTAAACCTAAAACCTATATAAAGAATTGTTAAAGAGATCCCAGTAGCATTTCCAATCTGGACCTGATAGCAAAAGGTGTCAATCATGTTATCGTGTCTGCATCAATATCTGGCCCTTCTGAAAATGCTGATCTCAACAAGCCCCCAACAGAAAAGACCATCCTGTGTTTGGCTTCGGATAATTGAGTGGCTACAATTTCAGAGATCATAGTAAACACCCTAAAAGGCAACGTCCCTGTATCAGAGTGTCAGTTCTAATGTTTAAAAAGGTGTTGTAGCTTAATCAAGAAGCTCAGTAATAATTGCCTGTCCCTAATTTCGAAAAAGAAACTGATGAGCAGTCAGGAGGGTTTATAGGGGCTTTGCTGGGCATAGCGATTCTTTTAATCACAAGCCTTTTAAACTCAAACTAACTGTTGAGTATGCCCAAAAGATGTACTTGAGCCTAAACAGCTGGCACCTACTAGCGAAGAATGGGACATTAGGAAAATTGAAACACATCACCTAAATGCTGAGATTAAAGACATTTTGAACCCAAGTGGCTTAAAACAAAGCCAACCTGTACTCAAATGCTCTTCAAAACATTTCAAAATATTAAAAGGCAAGGACTGGCTGAATGAAATAATTTGACTTTGTACACCCCAGACTCTAAAAATCCCCTGCTGTCAGAGTCTCAAGAACTAAGCCCTAACGTAGACCCATTTGTTGAAAATATTTTAAAAAATAAAAGTCAAAGGTACAGAGGTGCTGCCTAAATGTTGCTGAGTAAAATATCTGCTTCTAAAGATTGCTCCTGGAATGAGAAAGGTGAATTCCTCTACAGAGGGCGTCCGGTTGTGGGGTCCGACAAGTATAACTTAGTCAAAGGTCTCCGTCACCCTAAAACTCTATTGCGGCAGAAAGCTCCACAAGGCTGGGAGCAGTTTCTGCATGTCTCTGCAGAACTCAACATTACTTTTATGCTTATAGGTAATGCTGAACACAGGCACCAAATTGAAAACTTAAAAGATCCGGCTTTTTCACCTCCAGGGACCCCGCTACTGCTGTTGTGTTTCACCCCCGCTAAAAGACATCCATGTCACCTTTTTTTTAACCAGCTCTCTCCTGAAAGGAGCTTTAAGGCTCTACCTCTGTGTAGGAGGCTGGACTGGCTTGTAGTGAGTACCAAGGGGTACTTACACCTTGCACCAGGTCCAGGTATCCCTTATTAGTGTAGAGGGGTGTCTAGCAGCTTAGGCTGATAGAAAAGGTAGCTTAGCAGAGCAGCTTAGGCTGAACTAGGAGACGAGTGAAGCTCCTACAGTACCACTAGTGTCATATGCACAATATCATAAGAAAACACAATACACAGATATACTAAAAATAAAGGTACTTTATTTTTATGACAATATGCCAAAGTATCTCAGTGAGTACCCTCAGTATGAGGATAGCAAATACACACAAGATATATGTACACAATACCAAAATATGCAGTAATAGCAATAGAAAACAGTGCAAACAATGTATAGTCACAATAGAATGCAATGGGGGCACATAGGGATAGGGTCAACATAAACCACATACTCTAGAAGTGGAATGTGAACCACGAATGGACCCCAAACCTATGTGACCTTGTAGAGGGTCGCTGGGACTGTAAGAAAACAGTGAGGGTTAGAAAAATACCCCCACCCCAAGACCCTGAAAAGTGGGTGCAAAGTGCACCTAAGTTCCCCAGAGAGCACAGAAGTCGTGATAGGGGAATTCTGCAAGGAAGACCAACACCAGCAATGCAACAACAATGGATTTCCTGACGAGAGTACCTGTGGAACAAGGGGACCAAGTCCAAGAGTCACGATCAAGTCGGGAGTGGGCAGATGCCCAGGAAATGCCAGCTGTGGGTGCAAAGAAGCTGCCACCAGATGGTAGAAGCTGTAGATTCTGCAACAACGGCAAGGGCTAGGAACTTCCCCTTTGGAGGATGGATGTCCCACGTTGTGAAGAGTCGTGCAGAGGTATTTCCGTGCAGAAAGACCGCAAACAAGCCTTGCTAGCTGCAAGGGTCGCAGTTAGGGTTTTTGGATGCTGCTGTGGCCCAGGAGGGACCAGGATGTCGCCAATTGCGTGAGGAGACAGACGGGGCACCCAGCAAGACAAGAAGCCCACTCAGAAGCAGGCAGCACCCGCAGAAGTGCTGGAACAGGCACTACAAAGTGGAGTGAACCGGAGCTCACCCGAAGTCACAAAGGAAGGTCCCACGATGCCGGAGGACAACTCAGCAGGACGTGCACTGCAGGTTAGAGTGCCGGGGAACCACGCTTGGCTGTGCACAAAGGAAATCCTGGAAGAGTGCACAGGAGCCGGAGTAGCTGCAAAACACGCGGTTCCCAGGAATGCAGTCTAGCGTGGGGAGGCAAGGACTTACCTCCACCAAACTTGGACTGAAGAGTCATTGGACTGTCGGAGTCACTTGGACAGAGTTGCTGAGTTCAAGGGACCTCGCTCGTCGTGCTGAGAGGAGACCCAGAGGACCGGTGATGCAGTTCTTTGGTGCCTGCGGTTGCAGGGGGAAGATTCCGTCGACCCACGGGAGATTTCTTCTGATCTTCTAGTGCAGAGAGGAGGCAGACTACCCCCACAGCATGCACCACGAGGGAAACAGTCGAGAAGGCGGCAGGATCAGCATTACAAGGTCGCAGTAGTCATCTTTGCTACTTTGTTGCAGTTTTGCAGGCTTCCACCGCGGTCAGCAGTCGATTCCTTGGCAGAAGGTGAAGAGAGAGATGCAGAGGAACTCTGATGAGCTCTTGCATTCGTTATCTAAAGAATTCCCCAAAGCAGAGACCCTAAATAGCCAGAAAAGGAGGTTTGGCTACCTAGGAGAGAGGATAGGCTAGCAACACCTGAAGGAGCCTATCAGAAGGAGTCTCTGACGTCACCTGCTGGCCCTGGCCACTCAGAGCAGTCCAGTGTGCCCGCAGCCCCTCTGTTTCCAAGATGGCAGAGGTCTGGAGCACACTGGAGGAGCTCTGGGCACCTCCCAGGGGAGGTGCAGGTCAGGGGAGTGGTCACTCCCCTTTCCTTTGTCCAGTTTCGCACCAGAGCAGGGCTGGGGGATACCTGAACCGGTGTAGACTGGCTTATGCAGAGATGGGCACCATCTGTGCCCATCAAAGCATTTCCAGAGGCTGGGGGAGGCTACTCCTCCCCAGCCCTGACAGCTTATTCCAAAGGGAGAGGGTGTAACACCCTCTCTCTGAGAAAGTTCTTTGTTCTGCCTTCCTGGGCCAAGCCTGGCTGGACCCCAGGAGGGCAGAAACCTGTCTGAGGGGTTGGCAGCAGCAGTAGCTGCAGTGAAACTCCGGGAAAGGTAGTTTGGCAGTACCCGGGTCTGTGCTAGAGACCCGTGGGATCATGGGATTGTCTCATTGGGGTGGCAATTCCATGATCTTAGACATGCTACATGGCCATATTCGGAGTTACCATTGTGAATCTATACATAGGTAGTGACCTATGTATAGTGCACACGTGTAATGGTGTCCCCACACTCACAAAGTCCGGAGAATTTGCCCTGAACAATGTGGGGGCACCTTGGCTAGTGCCAGGGTGCCCACACACTAAGTAACTTAGCACCCAACCATTACCAGGTAAAGGTTAGACATATAGGTGACTTATAAGTTACTTGAGAGCAGTGGTAAATGGCTGTGAAATAACATGGACGTTATTTCACTCAGGCTGCACTGGCAGGCCTGTGTAAGAATTGTCAGATCTCCCTATGGGTGGCACAAGAAATGCTGCAGCCCATAGGGATCTCCTGGAACCCCAATACCCTGGGTACCTCAGTACCATATACTAGGGAATTATAAGGGTGTTCCAGTATGCCAATGTAAATTGGTGAAATTGGTCACTAGCCTGTTAGTGACAATTTGGAAAGAAAATGAGAGAGCATAACCACTGAGGTTCTGGATAGCAGAGCCTCAGTGAGACAGTTAGTCATAACACAGGTAACACATACAGGGCACACTTATGAGCACTGGGGCCCTGGCTGGCAGGGTCCCAGTGACACATACAACTAAAACAACAAATATACAGTGTAATATGGGGGTAACATGCCAGGCAAGATGGTACTTTCCTATACTCTGGAATCTAAAAAAGATTTTATTCAGAATGAAGATGTGGCTTACTATTTAATTCATCTTTGAAAACTGTCTTGCATAACTGTGTACTAAATACTGTTGTATATGTTTGTCTAGGCAAGCTCACATTTTTTATTTTTGTAGTAAATGTTAAATGCCTTTGTGGTATGAAAACTGCTTTGTAAATAAAACCCTTTTTTAACTTTTCACCTTTTCTGTGGTACCTTTTAAAAACATGTTATTTTTAAAGCTTCAGCATGTATGTTTAAATGGGAATAAACAAACCACACAAGTATAATCCAATGTAATTTTTTTTTTTTTTTACACATGTAACATTGCACAAATTGTGGAGCCTCACACGGGCTTATACTTTTGACAAACTGTGAAAGCTGATTTAGTTGCGCTTCTTGTAGGCCTTGTGTTTTCTTTCACATATTTCATAACACAACGGTTATTGTTAGCAAGGTCTCTTGAAAATAGATTTTTAAAAATTCTAGACGTAACACTCTCTGACATTTTACTAATAAAATATATACAATACTCACTGCATGTAATGGAGAGAGCATCCTTGACTGGTATTTTGTTATATCTATCCTTTTAGCAGCTTTTTAAAAATACCTGAATATAGGTTTTGCATAGATGTTGTGCGTGGGGATCGCCGCAGCGCTGTCAAACACAGTAACAACATCTTTATCTAAAAGCAGAGCCACCCAATGAGTTCCTTCCTTATAGTGTAGATCTGTGTTAAACACAAGAGTGCTAGGCCTTTCTAGCCCAATTTCAGCTGGTAACATATCAATTGGAAATACCACTAAAACTGGAAAAAAACAATCAGATTCTCATTCGCCGTCAGGGGTTGCTTAAAATGTACTTCTAATTTTAGATTTGCATTCTTGATCAGGTGTTGTGGTCGTCATCTTCCATATTGGGGCTCAAATCAAATACAACAAGGTGCACCCCTGCCCATAACCTTCTCTCAACACAACAACTCCAGAGTCCTGCAGGTGTTTTCCTGTTATTGAAACCAGTCCTAGATATTCCCTAACAAAATTATTGTCTTCAAAGCTGGGTGTGTATGGTTTTGCAGGAGTTACAGTGATCTCATGGAACAGCACAGCGTAGGTGATTTCATAGTTTTTCACATTTGAAGCGGTTTGCAGTGTACAGACCGCTAAATGCTTTGTTACTGGCAAACCCTATGATAAAGAGTTTTGGAGCTGTCCCAAAAATACATTTTGTTGTTGTGGTAACCTCGTCCCTGCTGATATGCTGATTATCTTCAAAGCTACTCTTTCAACAATATACTTGACATTCGATAGCTGTAAAGCTTCAGTGTGTGCTAATCTGATGCTGGGTGACACTTTCACTCTCTTTACAAAGTAACTAGAGGTCAGCATGACAAGTTTATGCCATTCAGCATCGCTGTTCATGAGATTGAACAAGTCTTTGTTGCAAGTAAGTTTGATTTTAAGATTGATATTGTTGATGAGTAGGTTATCTTGTGAAAAGAGATTGGAATGTATACTGCCCAGGAAGTCCAACTGTTTATTTTCAGATGAAAAGCTAGCTTTCCTTAAAAAGCCTTTACTGGGTCTGCCCAGTTCCTTATCTTAAAAAGGTGCATATGTGCCCTTGTAGAAGAGCATCACTGAACGTTGGGTGTCCAGGGCATCCCTGCTGTAAGTGAGAATACTCTTGATGTAGCCTCTGCAGGCTTACATATTATCACTTTGGGTAATGAGACAATCACCAAGATTAATGTCTACTTGATTAAACATGGTTGCTATGGGTAAGTGATCATCACCAATTTAGCATTAGCGTGTATGTTGGCACTATTCGCTTTTGTGATTTTACAGACCAGATGTAGTAGTACATTGTTGAGATACAGATACATGTCAGTACCCCCTGAAACAAAAAACTCTATTGGAGTGAGAAGAGTTAAACCTGCTAGAGGTAAGACTTCCATGAAAAAGCTACTTTCAACATTGGTCTGTGTAGGCTTGAGAGAACATAGATCTAGCTCAGATTTGGTGCATTGTCTGGAGGAGCAATGCACAAAGGACATGGCTGTTGTTGTTGAGTTAAAAAATATATTTACTCGGGCTGTTGCCTTCTTGTTCTTTGAGGTTCTCTTCTGGCTTGAGAACCTTCGTTTGGGAGAGACTTTTGAAGCATGTCTGCTGTTTTTTATACGGAGCTGGCTGACCACCTTTTTGATTTCCGCTTCCTTTTCATGCCTGTGTTACGCTTGTAGACAAGTCCAGCTCCTTCTTGCGGTTGCTGGTTCATTTGGTCAGCTACCACTAATGTCACAGACCCTACCACATCCAGTGCAATGTTGGTGATGGCCATTTTAACATGGGGTTTTGCAATTTCATAGCCTATTTTAAAGAAAGCCATAGGTCTTCTAAACAAACTGTGAAAAAAGCCTCCCAGCCCAGTGCATAACTTACATAACCAGGGCACCTTCAAGGAATGGAGGTCCGCCATATCCAGCCTGGTGTCTGTAATAGTCCCTGTACAGTTAAGGGTCGCTGTATGTTTTCATGAATACCTTGACAACTTCTTTAATAATAGCTGTTGTGTCGCAGCCTTAAATAAAGCTTTACAATCACTTTCCCAATTTAAACGACACCGGTTCAGAATGGTCATCAAATATCATGATGGAGATAGTGTCAACCTGTTTTTTTTTTAATCGTATGTAGTCAGGCTTGCTACATTGAATATTAAGCAATGTGTTGTTTTCACCCTTCACCTGCACCCACATTAACAATGAGGAATAACTATGTCCAACCCTCTGAGGTCCTATAATATCAGTACCTATGAAGAGCATATAGAACCCCTGTTGATATCAGGACATGTAGGGTCTGTCTCCACTGTGCTTTTTATATGTTGTACGATCCCTAAAACCCTGCTTAATTTACCTGTGCTGATAAACTCTGTATCAAGTCTTGAGGTTTCAATAAACACCTTCCTTCAGGCTTTATCTAAATATATCTAAATATAACTGAATATCTGGATATGTCTTGATGCTGGCTAGGGATTTGTTGATGGCCTCAACCACTGCGGTGACAGAGGGGTTGTATCCAGGAATAAACCTGCATGGAGATACATGACCTTCTGATCAAACTTGCCCTCTAACTGGGTAAATATATTCCATGTTTAGGGGTATTGGATTTCAGTTAGGGCTGCCTCCCACTCCCCTCTTAGGTCTACCCGTTTGGTTGTTTCACTGTAAAATTAGAAATTTGAATGTAAGGGAACATGTCCTTCGATGCATTGAAAGGTAATGTGATAAATAATGACTTGGTCTCCTTATTTTTGTTTCGCCTTCTGTTGTAAAGAAATCTATACTCACACAGCCTTTAGACAGCAAACATGCACCCAGCTGTTAAATTTCTCTGGACAACCCTTTCATTTGAATAAGACTTGCTTAGTCCCTCTAGTTTTCCATTTCAGTACTTCTTTGTAAAAGCTGCCCGTAACCTCTTCATCATCGTAATCTTTTAAATGATAGGTATATTTAAGTTTTTTAAGCTCTACTTACGCAAATATTTCAGCACTAAAAGTCTGTTGGTAGAATTTTGTGAAGACCCCTTTCAACTTAGACACCCTAACATGATCACCTTCTTTACTTTGATTGCGCTCTGATTGCCGTACAAGGTTCTCCACACCGTTAAAGAATTTTGCGGCACTGCCACTATTGGTGCTGTTTTGATGGTTCTTGGAAGCTAGCATTGTAAACATCTTTAAATGTCTGTAATATTTCCACACAACAGTATGTGTTGAAAGCTGTGAAATATCTCCACATCTTGGATTTTAAAGTTCTGTTAAATTGTTCTATCATGCCTGCTTTCAATCAATCAATCAGTGTATTTGTAGAGTGCACTACCCACCCGTAAGGGTCTCAAGGCACTCAGGGGAGGGTGGGGTGCTGCTACTGCTCGAATAGCCAGGTTTTGAGGCACTTCCTGAAAGTCAGCAGGTCTTTGGTCTGTCGTAGGAACAAAGGAAGGGTGTTCCAGGTCTTGGCGACGAGGTGGGAGAAGGATCTGTATGCGTTGCGGTCGCTCTTCGAATGTGGGGGGTGGTGGCGAGAGCGAGGTCGGCTGAGCAGAGTTGGCCGGATGGGGTGTAGAAGGTGAGCTGCTGTTGACGGTGAGGAGCTTGAAGGTTATCCCTTTGTTAACAGGAAGCCAGTGTAGGTCTCTCAGATGGGGAGTGAAGTGGCTGTGGCAGGGGGCATCGAGGATCAGGCGTGCAGAGGCATTTTGTATGCGTTGCAGTCGTTTGAGGAGTTTGGCCGGGGCTCCTGCGTAGAGGGCGCTTCCGTAGTCAAGTTTGTTGCTGACGAGGGCTTGGGTGACTGTTCTTCATGTATCTGTGGGGATCCATCTGTAGATCTTGCAGAGCATGCGGAGGGTGTTGAAGCAGGATGAGGAGACGGCACTGACTTGCTTGGTCATGGAGAGTGTTGAGTCGAGGATGACGCCCAGGTTGCGTGCGTGGTCGGTGGGTGTTGGGACTGCTCCCAGATTGCTCGGCCACCAGGAGTCGTTCCAGGCTGAGGGGTTGACGCTGAGCATGAGGAATTCTGTCTTATCTGAGTTTAACTTCAGTTTGCTGTTCCTCATCCATTCGGCGATGGCCTTCATTCCTTCATGGCGGTTGGATTTGGCGGTGGGGGGGTCCTTAGTGAGGGAGAGGAACAGTTGGGTGTCCTCAGCGTAGGAGATGATGTTGAGGTTGTGTAGCCGGGCGACGTCCTTTGACCTCTGTATATGTTATAAAATGATGGATCGAGTGTTATTCTAATAAGCTCTGAATTGTTTTCTTTAAAAAAATGTGTTTCCCACTTCGGTCTGCAGTTTCTGGGAGGTTCTGCCTTTGCTGAATATGTCTTTATAGGCTGCTTCTGCAAAGGCGTACTTGGATAATACATCTATGGTCGTAAATACATATTGTGCACCGTTTGGATAGATCTTGAAGACTGATGTCTGCCTGCTATCTATTTGCGCATTAACAATGGTCGGCCTCCGCTTGAAACACTTCCTAACGGGTTTGTGGCTCGAATATGCCTCTTCGGCAAACAGTGTTTTGTAACAGGTCATTTTATTAAAAACATGCTAAGCTCCAAACCACTCTCATAACTTACAGCGTATTGATTGCAAGAGAATGAGTTCATTCAATGTAGATACATAAAATGAGATACATTACAAACATCACTAGGGTGAATGGCAAAACGTTGTTGCAGAGTCACAATTTTTAATTTTTTTACATGTATAAATTCAATGGCCCTTAATAGGACTTCTCCTATAATTTTGTACAGATAGGATGCTGGTGGCATTCAGAAGATCATACAATTCACATTGTACAGTACACAACCATTATTATGAAAGTAATCATCAGTTAAAAAGTCAAAGGTACTTTGCAAGCTGGTCGGTTTTAGTATTAAGCCCTACATATGGTACTTGTAAAGGTTCCAATATTCATCGGCCGTAGTTAACCACGCTTTGGTGTCTCTGGTGGAGTACAGACCTTCAAGGGGCACAAAACTGTGGGATGTATTTCGGCTATTCTTTCTTTCAGCAACAGGTATATTAATTCTGTGATGCATATGTATCCAGGCCTTATAAAAGTATCAGCCTGCAGATGCTCATTTTGTAATTTGTCCTAGAAGTGTATATATGTTAAGTAACAAAACAATGCCCGATGATGAGGTCTCAAACATTTTTACAACAGCTTTTACTGGACTAAGGATCCTCCCCACCTCCTTTAAAATATACATCACACACATGTTTTTCTACAGCTCTTGGGACCATGTTTCTGACAAAACTTGAGCACTGTCCTTTCATTAGCTCACATTTTGTGTGTATCTCGCATGTACATTGGATCGCTCTCAATGTACTCTACAAGACCCTGATCATGTCTGGATAGCCACTTATTTCACCTGTCAAATGATATAGCAGCTTTAGCAGATTATATACTTTGTGAGGGTCTAATAAAAAACATATGTGCCAGATAGTTCTTAATGTGTACAAGGCATGTAGACATTAGTGAGCCTCCTGCTATGAGTCATTGAATGTATGCCCATAACAGAGTACAAAAGCCACGTTTGGGACAGGCATTCAAAACACAGGCTAAAAAACCTTTAGGGCTAGGGCTTCCTTCTGAAAATCATTAATATTATAGATACAGGCACATTTCTTACTGTTCTATGCATTGATTTGAAGATATTTCAGTCTATTTTGAACAGAATAAGCAGTCAAATTAACTGAATTACCCAGTGACGGAATACCTTCTACCCCTGCTCTTTTTGATGATGCTTTCTGCAGTTCAAAAAAGAAAGACAACCTGTCAATTAACATTAAATATGTTTCTACATACAGTTTAAAAACTGAAAAATAGAATCTTTTTTACTCACTTCAGAGCATGATGCTTGTTCAAAAACACCTCCTTGCTCTTGAGAGTTATTCAGATAGATTGACGCATAGTCACCATTGGAGCTTGCCCCTGGCTTTAGCACAATGATGTCAGACGATGACCAGGACTGAGACCCCATATCTTTGTGCACTGATGAGTTAGGAGCTGTTATAGATCCTTCTGTATCATCTATCCCAGCAAAACTTCTTCGAGGTGATGCCTATTTACTGGAGGTCACACTACTGTAGGAGAAATCAGCCACAGCAATTCATTGAGGCTAAGATTTACAAACTTCCGGTACAACTCCTGATTAAAGTCTTTGATGTTGTGACCTGCATCTTCAGACCCATTTTGCAGCCATGACATGGCCACCTGTGCAGGTGTCACGCTGCAGTAATATTTATCTATGGTGTTCACGCCATTTGTATTGGACATCTTTTTGGTGATGTAGTTGTACAGCTTATAATAGCAATGGGATCTCTTTCCAGGAGGAGCGCAGGGGTCTTGCGGCCTCTGTGCAAGGAGCTCCTTATATGTATTCCCTACACGAAACGGGGCGTGCTCCTCTTCATCACACCTAGTCACATGGTCTGCAGGGGAGTCAGGTTGCAACATGACGGGCATGTTGCAGCCCCTCCCCCGACCAGGAGTGCAACGAGCTTGGGAATTTTAAGACACCAAAAGGGGGACCAAAACCTCTACATCACATCCTAATATCAGGGGGATCAGGTGACTAAGGCCATGTCACAACCGGGGTCACATGCTCCTCCGGGTCAGGGCTCACTCATGACATCACCGGCATCACATGATCACTCACATGGCTAAGGTGGTGTTATACCCCCACATGACCACACCACAGGCTATATGACTAAGGTGATGTCACACTCCACGTGACCACACCACAGGTCACATGACTAAGGTGATGCGACAACCCACATGACCACACCATAGTTCACATGACTAAGGTGATGTGACACACCATGTGACCACACCACAGGCCACATGACTAAGGTGATGTCACAGCCAACGTGACCACACCATAGGTCACACGGTCGTCATGTGACCCAGATGTGTCTTCACATCTTGGGCGGGCCCCAAGGCCCAGAATTCCTGCCTATGGAAGTTACATCACTTCTGGGGTAGGATAACTGTCACTTTTAGTTTGATGAAAGGAACCACATTATCCTACTTGCAAGTACTATGTAATTGGCTAATGTAGTATACAGTATTTTGTGCCAGTCTTGCCCAAAATGTCACCACTTTCCAAGATCTGCATGAATTCATCTCTGAAATTGATCTGACAGCCTGGTCTCATGTCATAACTTTATGCAGCTGGTTCACAGATCCACACTCATAACCAAACTGGAGATCAGAATGTTTAGACTATATCAACCATGAGATAAAATATTGTTTGTTGTGTTTTAAAGGTGAAGAAAAGGGGAATAATTTAAATATGTGACTCTTCAAACACAACTCTGACTTCTACCTCCTCTCATCCTTCGGCCTTCCAAAACATAAGCATATTTTGACACATGAAAGTACCAAGGGCCAGATGTTGGTAGCATTTTGCATGGCGCAAACTCGCAGTTTGAGCCATGCAAAATGCGCATCGCAATGCTCATTCCCATTTTGTGAGTCGGTACCGACTCGCAAAATGGGAATGCAACTTGCAAATAGGAAGGGGTGTCCCCTTCCTATTTGCGACCCGCACCGAAATGCTAAATTGCTTTGTGACCGCGAACGCGGTCGCAAAGCAATTCGCAGTTACCACCAGTGCTGCACTGGTGGTAACCCATTCGCAAAAGGGAAGGGGTCCCTATGGGACCCCTTCCCCTTTGTAAATGTTGCCAGAAATGTTTTTTCAGAGCAGCCAGTGGTCCAATGGACCACTGCCTACTCTGAAAAAATGAAACCAAATGGTTTTGTTATTTTTTTTGTATTGCATCTCGTTTTCCTATAAGGAAAACGGGCTGCAATACAAAAAAACAAAAAATACTGCTTTATTTAAAAAGCAGTCACAGACATGGAGGACTGCTGTCTCCAGCAGGCCACCATCCCTGTGAGTGCAGGGAATCGCTATGGGGTCGCAAAATGCGACCCACCTCATTAATAATTATGATTAATGTTCTGCATCCGATTTTGCGATTCTGAAAATGTGAGTCGCACCGACTCGCAATTTCTGAAACGCAAAATCGGAAATTGCTGCATCTGGCCCCAAATGTTTTCCTTACATATGCTGTTTGTTGATGCTACCAAATCTGCAAGGGGATTCAGAGTCATTAAAATCCAACGTTGATATATCACAAGGCGGATCAGTCTTGTTCATTGACTCTACATTTGTCACAAACCCTTTCTTTTCAGTCTCTAGGAAATGTATGTTTTCACTTTCCCCACTTTGTGAATGATCACAATCCATATAGTATCAAAATGGGCATTTCCTTATTGTTATGTAAGGCTATGGTGTTTGTAGCTGGAACTGCAAATGCAGGTGGAAATAACAGAGTGTGTGCCTAGTAATATTGATAGGATAAAGATAGGAGAACGGTTCCTAATAGTTACATAAAATGAAACAACCTATGTAACTTACTATTTAGTGTCAATTATCAAGCATAACAATTAATTTAATTCAAGGAAGTGGCTAATTATCTCTCCGTATAGTGCATAATTTCTTCTATTTACCCAGCACCCAGCAAAATAGATTATATTTTTCCATCTTTATCCAGCCTCTGGCTAAATATCTGAAACTTCGCTGGTTATCAAACTACCAGCCTAGTGTAGATATGATGTACTATTTGAACTGTGGCTGGATAATTTGTGTGAAGGAGGCTTTTAGGTAAACATGATGATTAACGGGACCCCAGACAGTGGCAGGGTGGTGGCTGTCTTTTAGTGGGAATGCACCATGTGCGAATCATTTGCGAATCATTTGCAAGTAAATGTATACACAGATGTACAAAACTGTGTCCAAAGGAAAGTACATGAATTAGGTTAAGTTGTTTATAGGTGAAAAACAGCACAATAACTTTTGAGTATAAACAGTTATTCTAATTTTTATACTGACGTAAGAAATGTAGACATTAAACTTCTATGTCCATGTTGGGCGTCTTGTGGAATGCTAATTTGGACTTCTTTTTACATAGTATTGTGCTTGCTTAGTTTTACAAACTTGTACATACAGCAACAGTCAACAAGCAGCAGCAAATATGGAATGCAAAGAGAAATTTGGTATCGGGCATAGAAGGTGGGATACAGTTGGTAAATTGGTACTTCAAGGTACAGTTCTTTGAGAAATGAGTAAGCGGTAAATTGAATAGTAAAAGATAATGGGGCTTCTATGGGATAACTGTACTGAAAACAGGAGACAGGTAAGAAATGCATCTGGGTAATTCATGTGGAGCTAGTCTATTCTCTCATCTGCTAGCTGAATAAACACACTTTTTTATACTATTCACCCAGCAGAGTGGGTTTTAGGCATATATACTTATTGGTCCCTGTCATGAGTGACCACTTCAGCTACAATTACATTTTAGTCACCTTTTAAATGTATCTTGGAAATGGTAGTTTTCTGAGTCTCATTTCGTTCCTTAACAGTGCAGTTTCAAAAATCTTGAAGCAGAATAAACAAATGAACAAAAATATAAGTCACAGGCTTTGAGGCTGTACTAAGGTTATTATGAAGGTTGCCTGGGAAAGGAACTAGTAAGACCAGTAGGAGGAGGCTGATGACTGGTAGTAGGATAAAGACCAAGAAGTAGACCACCAAGAGGGCTGGGAGGACAAGAGCCACAAAGAGCAGGACAAGAATACCCAGGCCCAGGGAGACCCAATTCATGAATATCAAGGTAATTATGTCAGGGAGGACCAGAAACAAATAGAGGAGGAGGAATAGGACAAGAAAAAACAAGGCTAGAGATACTGGGACTAGGTAGGATTTCCAACTGGGGGATAAATAAACTATTTGACAAGGACCGAAGAAACATAAGGACCAGGGCTAGAAGGAACAGGAGGCCCTTGACCATAATGTAATGGAGGATTAGGAAGGCCTGAGTGCAGAGACCAGAACCAGAGGGATGAAGATGATAAGGGCAGGACTAGCAGACCCAGATAGACAGCTCAAAGAGGACCAGTACCAAGAGACCAGTGGAATAAAGGACCAGAGACAGGAGGCACAAAAAGATGAGATCAAGGGGGCCCAATAGGTCAAAATGCAATTTGACCAGCATGTCCATTACAGGGAAGAAACAGGGCTAGCAGGACCAGTAGACCCCATATCGGCAGGGTTAGAAAGAATATAATAACTAGAACGTCTCTGAACAGTGAGACCAGGATAAGGGTCAGGCCAAGAGGAGATCATAACCAGAGTGGCAAGGACTACATGAATGAGGTGAAGGAAACTTATGGTGACAACGCTTAAGCGCCTGTACAGCGAAATAACCTTTTAGTAAGGGTGAATGTGAAAACATTGAGTGAATGGCTGATGGTATTCAACCGAATATGGAGGAGAAGGTGTGAACGAATTAAAGAATTTGCAATTTCAGTAGTACTGGACGCATTAAATATCCGTCCCGCAAGTTCACCAACGTGGCTCTGAAAGTTGGTACTTAAAAGGGACTGTATCTCTGCTGACGACCTTGCCACCTGAAGTGCATAGGTAAGAGCTGCATGCATTTGAAACAATAAAGCCTTGAGTCTGCTCAACTTGTCAAAATTAACATTAGAAGTAGCAATATGAGGCCAAATGTCTGCTACCTCTTCTGTTTTAGTGGGAGGAAAAAGTAAGTTCCTGCAGCATGTAACAATCTTAGAGACCAAAACAACATAAACTATTCCGGCTCGCATCCCACAACAGTCTTCACCATTGAGGAGAACATAGCTGCCATCTGAAAGCACCTGGAACGTAAGTCTAATCAAGGGGACTGGAACTTCCTTCAGATAACAAGCCAAGTTTGCTGCAGATGCGTTACACGCCCCATGCAAGGACAGTTGTTTACAAACCATTGAATAGCTGACAGAAGTCTTGCATTCATTACCGCTAAGAAAGACTTCTTTCATGCCACTGAGACATTTGTATGCGAAGGGTAGCTCCCACACCTCATGGATGTAACTATCTCCTAGTTTTTTGTATCTGCCTCCCAGAATGTGTTTTAATGAATTGTAGTGTAGAAATAGGCAGATTAATGACCCCGTGTATTAACCACTCAGCAGATGGTACTTCAGCCACAGTAAAAGGCAACTTTTCTAATTTTGCGTTGTTTAGCATGACATAAGTTACTTTTTCTTAGCCATTAGTTGTTGTTGTTGTGTTAAATTAAAAGAAAAAAATATTCCCCTCGTGCTGACATATTGCCAATGAACGTGACCCACCTTCAGTGTTTGAAGCATCCAACCCAATTGCATGATGGACCATAGCTGACTCTGTCCATGATGTAATGACGACATATCTGTTTGTTTAATGTCTATAGCAGAAGAAACAATGTTATTTATGGTATATATTCAGTTGGACAGGGTATTAACCCCATTATCTACAACAGCTAATGCCTTCTTTACATTTTCCTGATCTATTTGCCTTAACCGGGCAGCAGCTTCTTGTTGTGAAAGCTTCCAAATTTCATTATATACTTCGTATAAGAAACATTTTCTGAGTTGGTTTCTGGGGCCTAACAGGAAGTCCTGTAAATCGGTGTTATTAGACAGGAGACTGAGGTGTTCTCTAACCATGTCTAGTGAGGAAGTCTTTAACCATTGCTGGCAGAGTTTTCCTATACTGTATGTTGTTACTATACCCGCATGTTCGGACGATATATAGCAAGGGTCCGGCCTACTAGTTCTAAAACCCCCCGGAGGAGTTAATAAAACGTTTGTGACACCCATTGGGATCTATTGGCCACAATAACCACCCGCCAGGACGTGTCAGTGAAACATTAAATATGCTATTCATCGATCTGATCTTCAGTTGCATTTATATATTTTTGCCATTTATACAATTTTGCAGGGGCAGGTATACTGGGCATGTTCAATTCCTTAATCTTTGCTAAGCCTAAACAACTTGTTTGTTGTACAGTTTCATTTAAAATACCATTTGAACAGGTATCAGGCATGTTCTAAATAAAGCTTCCTTCCCCCGTATTTGCCAATGTCTAGTTCCCCACACACTCTTCAAGTCAATCGACTTTAGCCAATATTCATAGCCTTCTATAGTCAACCAGGAAACAAATGATTCCGAATATATACATTTATGTTTGTCAATAGTATGCATATGTTTTCTGTAAGTGGCAATTAAAAATAATATGACACAGCATTTTTAACAATGTGCCCAGAAAAATTTGTAAACTTTTCAGAATTTGTTTTAGAACTCTTTGTGGTGGAGTCGGACAGTGTTCCCATTGTGTATAATTAAAAACAGTTTTTGGGCGGCTTGATCTGTGGATGAAATGGTGCCCATAATAATTATAGCAAAACATGTCCCCATAATTTCCTCTAGATTGATGAACATCTTCGTTTTCAGATACACTTATAATACTGCAATTCAGTCATCATAGAGTCAATTGTTTTCACATCCCAATCATCAGAAATAACCCTGGGTATTATTATATTGTTCATTGAAAGTTTAAACACATATGGTATTTGAATGACCTCCGTAGGACGTATATGTCAAATATTACTTTATCCCAAACAATCCCATCAGGAAATGTTCACAAAAGACAAGTCTCTGCAGACCTTGTGAGAAGAAAAATGTGGTTTTAGGACCTCATCCACCTGTTCAACTGCTGAATTTTCAGGAAGAAAATGACCATGTATTAACAAAAAGGAAGTGATGACAAATCCAATCCAAAGCAGGAAAGTTAGTACAGCCAAAGAAAGCCACAGATAGTTCCATGGAAGAATGAAGTAAGTTACTTTAAGCCAATTTATCAGCTTACATGGTTTTGACAGTTCAGGTGTCGAAGAGGCAAATTAGTCTGAAAAGTCATCATTGATGCAGGCAACATATCCAGAAGCAGTTCTTGCAAAGACTGGAGCCATGTTTGTTGGTGGAGTTGGTGTTTCTCGTGGTTGCACTGAATAAATAGCACCATCCGTCTGTGTCGAAGTTGTGTCAACTCGATCAGTAATTTCCGTATTATTTGATGTCAGTGGAACTAATGCAAAATCATTTTCCACCCTCCCCAAGCTCGGAGAGGTGTTGGTGTTGCTGCTTACAACTTGTAGAGGCACATCTTGGCCAGTAGTGAGAGGGAATCAGGAACTACTGGCTGCTCCTTTTGGTCGGCTGTGCAGGATCGGCCACATGGTGTAGTTTGACATTGTTGATAGAGACAAAATTATTTTCTTTGGCACCTGCCAATGGTGGTAGAATGACAGGGGACTGGTGCACGATAAGAAGGACCAAATTCCATTTTCACAGCAACCTTTTCACGTACTAAATCCCCAACTTTAGGGATCCAGGCTGTAGGTGTTACAGGTACATCCTTAAATCCAATGGAGGCAGCCCTGACTATCTTTATTGGGAATCCTTATTCCTGGTATTTTAACTTCAGCACTTAGGCAGCCTCCCATTCGGCAGGAATATTTAGCAGGGAATGAATAGGGTGTACCATCAGCCGTAGCTGTCACTGCAGCCCATATGTCTGTGTCCGGTTTCGCTCCTGAGCGGGTTATTGCAGCAACAGTGGCCATAGCAACTGCTGACTTTGCGGTTTCTTCAGCCAGTGTATTCCCAGCCATGTGTATTCCAACACGCTGGTCTCCAAGTGTATGTACAACAAGGACATATGGTAGTATGAATCACCAACGATCAGTGTATGGTATGCAGGATCCATATGTTCCAGTGCCATCAAGAGAGCTCTCAGCTCTGCCAGTTGTGCTGTGCAATCCCCTAGGGTTTGTGTAAAGGTATGTAGGGGACAGAATTTGTTGTGCTCCATGTAGCCACTTACAACTGCGCAGCAGAGTATTGTTGCTTTGTGCCAATTGCAGGTTGTGCTGAGCCATCAGTGTACATGACTCTATGATATTGTTCAATAGGCAGAGTGTTTGCTGCAACTGGGTATTCTAGTTCATATTGCAAAAATTCTTGAGTTTGTAATTTTGGGTCAAAAATGTAATATACATCAGTGGCTGCCAAAGATGTGGCCCATTGGTTCCAATGTGGATGTAAAGCTTTTGCGTTTGGAACGATGGCTTTTGTGAAGGCCTCCAGGGCTGGTATGGGAGAAACAGCAATAATGTGTTTACCCTGGGATAGAGGTCTTTCTTTAATGACAGCCATCAGAACAGCAGTGAGAATTTTCTCAGTGGGAGCAAAGCGTTCTGCTGCAGAGTATAAATGTGATTTGTATGCTGTCAGGACAGTCTCACCCTCATTAAATGTTACATAGGTGAAACCGATGGCACCAGCAATTACTCTGATGACCAAATGTGTCTTGTTGTCCCTTGTGTGTAAATGTTGTGCTGCAAGCATGTCTGTCTGCAGATGTCTGAGAATGCGTGTGTGTTCGACTGTCCAAAATTTGCTTGAAAAATCAGGACGTATTAAGTCATATAAGGGTTTTATGCGTGACTCATAATCTGTAATGTTAGTGTGCCAAAATTTAGGAAACCCAATAGAGATTGGAGTTTTTTAATCGTATTTGGAGGTTGTAATTGTACGCACTTTTCTATAAATTGTGGCGCTAGGCTCTTTTCTTCACTTGATAGCTCATTTCCCAGAAATAGGACGCCCAGGAAGGCTATTTTTGTCTTTTAGAAGATGAATTTGTAGCCAAATTCAGCAAATCCCACAACAATGCAGGCTACCTGTCTTAACTGTTGTAGTATTTCATCATCCGTAAGATAGATATCATCTACATAGGACAATACTTCAGGGTCAATGTCGTGTAAAATTGCAGTCACACAAGCTGCGAACAGTCCTGGACTGTTCTTGTACCCCTGAGGTAAACAACAGAATTTTTTCTGAGAACCTAGTGCACTGAAACTTGTTAAATCTCTACTCTCAGGCACTATATTCTGGCAGAAGAAACCATTGGAAATGTTCAGTGTTGTTTTGTATTTTTTGTGCACTATGTTGTTCATTAGTGCTGTGCTATGTGAGTTTTGTATAGCATATGTGCGTGTATGACTGTTTAAGTGTCTGAAGTCTAAGACTATTCTATATGAATATTTCGGTTTAGCTACAGGGATTAGAGGATTATTCATGGGGAGACGCAGGGTTCAATTATGCCCTGGTGCTCTAGTTGTGTAAGGATTTCTCTCACGGGTCCTTTTGCATCATGTTTTATTGGATACTGAGGTTGAGGTGCATTATTAATAGGTATTACATGGTAAGAGTATTCTTTATCCCATCCTACATGGTTGCGATATAACGCGGGTGCCTGCGCCAATGCCCAATTGATGGCATAGGATTCATTGAGTTCCTCTGGAACAAGAGGTGAGAAAGAAGGTTTAATAAACTCTTCCCCATATGGGCAAGTACGGACAAATTCAGGTGGCCAATCTTGCTCGGCCAATACGATATCATATATATTTACCACCCGATCCCAAAAGATTGCGGGGCATATTTATACTCCGTTTGCGCCGAATTTGCGTCGTTTTTCTCGACGCAAAACTAACTCCATATTTATACTTTGGCGTTAGACGCGTCTAGCGCCAAAGTATGAGGAATGAGCGTCATTTTTTTGCGTGAACGCCTTCCTTGCGTTAATGAGATGCAAGGTAGGCGTTCCCGTCTAAAAAAATGACTGCGACGCAAATGCGTCGCATTTATACTCCCGGGCAAAAATCACGCCCGGGAGTGGGCGGGGCAAAAAACCCCGCATTTGCGCCTCTTTTTAACGCCTGGGTCAGGGCAGGTGTTAAGGGACCTGTGGGCTCAAAATGAGCCCACAGCTGCCCTCCCATGCCCCCAGGGACCCCCCCTGCCACCCTTGCCCACCCCAGGAGGACACCCAAGGATGGAGGGACCCATCCCAGGGACATTCAGGTAAGTTCAGGTAAGTATAATTTTTTTTGTTTAACATTTTTTTTGGGCATAGGGGGGCCTGATTTGTGCCCCCCTACATGCCACAATGCCCAATGACCATGCCCAGGGGACAGAAGTCCCCTGGGCATGGCCATTGGGCAAGGGGGCATGACTCCTGTCTTTACTAAGACAGGAGTCATGTAAATGGCGTCTGGGCGTCGTTAAAAATGGCGCAAATCGGGTGGAGGCGATTTTTTTGCCTCTACCTGACTTGCCCCATTTTAAGACGCCCTAACGCCATTTTCCCCAATGCCGGCGCTGCCTGGTGTACGTGGTTTTTTTCCACGCACACCAGGCAGCGCCGGTCTGCTAGCGCCGGCTAACGCCATTCAATAAATATGGCGCCCGCATGGCGCTTCAGAATGGCGTTAGCCAGCGCTAATCTTTTTGGCGCAAAACTGCGATAGCGCAGTTTTGCGTCAAAAAGTATAAATATGGCCCTGCGTCTATTGTGCGTTCAATGTTTCCTTCTAACTGTAATGTTCCATTAAACACCCTATCAGGCTTAGAGACTCACATTTCCACAGTTTCTTCTTGTTGAAAGTCATCAGTTACTTTCACCTCCAGATGCTCTAGAAGACTCAGGTGAACTATTGCGACCTCTGACGCTCTGTCTAGCAGCGCTCGTGCCCACTTCCTGTTCTTCAAGAGGACCCTCTTCTTGAGAGGCATGGCGTATTGCAACTGCTTCCACTTTTTTCATTTAAATAGGTGTTTTTGTTGAGGAGGTTTCTCTTCCTTTTTTTACAGAGACCTCTGATGAGCATTGTGATTCCTGTCTCGGTTTCTCGTACTCTATTCTTCGCTCTGATTGCCCACCTCTCTCACTGCGTTTTTCCAATGAATCTTGAAAGGAACGAGATTGGCGTGTATCAGTGTATTGATATCAGACGTTTTCATATTATCTCTATTGTGGAGATTATGGTGGTCATTACAACCCTGGCGGACGGTGTTAAAGCAGCGGTAAGACCGCCAACAGGCCGGCGGTAAATATATTTCAATTACGACCGTGGCGGCAACCGCCAACAAAGACAGTCACTTTAACACTCAGACCGCCATGGCGGTACAAACAAACAGCTTGGCGGTCACTGCCAACAGACAGGCGTGAGATAATGTACCACCCACACTATTATGACAGGCCAATCCGCCACCTTTAACGGGGCGGATTCACTGCGGATAAAAACACGGCGGAAACAGGAATTCCGAAGGGAAAACGCTCACCTCTACACACCCCAGGAGGAACGAGGACACCATGGAACCGGAACTCCAAATTTGACCTGCGATAGTCTTCCTGCTCCTCTACCAGGAGCACAAACGCCAGAGGCGAAGACCACGGTGAGTACTGCACCTACGACACAGGGGAGGGGGGAGGCAAAAAACAGGGACACACACACGCAACACCCCCACCCCCACTCTCACCCACTACAACACACACACTAATACATGTTGATACATTACAGTTACACCCCCCAAGCCCCCAGAAGAATGCAAAGACAAAAGGAAATGAGTGTAACCATTGAAATCTATTAAAATCTAGTACTCAAAAATATATATACACCATAAACAAATATATACACCAATAATACAAGTCCAGGTATTGCACCATTTATAGTCCGTGGACCACTGGGCCCAAAATGCATGGGTGAGGCCCACACTCGATACCCGATCAAAACAGAGAGAACACTGCAGGGGCATCAGATAGAAATACAACAGGCACCACAGGGGGAAGGGAAGGGGGTGCACCTCAGCCGGATGAGTGCACAACGCCAGATCCATGAGGGGGCTCAATGCCCACTGTTCAATCCTGGGGAGTGCAAAGCCACAGTCTCTCAAGTCTCTACAGTGGGTGGGTTGCCCACTGTCATATCCTGGGGAGTGCAAAGCCACAGTCTCTCAAGTCTCTACAGTGGGTCGGTTGCCCACTGCCATATCCTGGGGAGTGCAAAGCCACAGTCTCTCAAGTCTCTACAGTGGGTGGTTTGCCCTTGTTCAATCCTGGGGAGTGCAAAGCCACAGTCTCTCAAGTCTCTACAGTGGGTGGTTTGCCCACTGCTATATCCTGGGGAGTGCAAAGCCACAGTCTCTCAAGTGGATAACAGTCTCCACTGGTTCTAGAGGGGGACTGGTGCCCAGAGTGCTTCATCCTGTGAAGGACAGAGGTAGTGGATGGATCTCTCCACTGGTTCTGGAGGGGGACTGGTGCCCAGAGTGCTTCGTCCTGTGAAGGACAGAGGTAGTGGATGGATCGGTTCACTGGTTCTGGAGGGGAACTGGTGCCCAGAGTGCATCACTCACCCCGTGACGGACCCAGTTGCGTCAGTGCTCCTGCCGCTCATGGGCTAGTGGTGCATGAGACAGCAGTGCCCTGTTCAGCGGTGCTTGAGTTGGCGGTGCCTTGTTCAGCGGTGCTTGAGTTGGCGGTGCCCTGTTCAGCGGTGCTTGAGTTGGCGGTGCCCGGTTCAGCGGTGCTTGAGTTGGCGGTGCCCTGTTTAGCGGTGCTTGAGTTGGCGGTGCCCTGTTCAGCGGAGTTTGAGTTGGCGGTGCCCTGTTCAGCGGTGCATGAGTTGGCGGTGCCCGGCCCAGTGGTGCTTGAGACGGCGGTGCCCTGTTCAGCGGTGCTTGAGTTGGCGGTGCCCTGTTCAGCGGTGCTTGAGACGGCGGTGCCCTGTTCAGCGGTGCTTGAGTTGGTGGTGCCCTGTTCAGCGGTGCTTGATTTGGCGGTGCCCGGCCCAGCGGTGCCTGTGCTGGCGGTCCTTCATGGCCCAGCGGTGCCTGTGCTGGCGGTCCTTCATGGCCCAGCGGTGCTTGTGCTGGCCGTCCTTCATGGCTCAGCGGGGCTTGTGCTGGCTGTCCTTCATGGCCCAGCGGTGCTTGAGACGGCGGTGCCCTGTTCAGCGGTGCTTGAGTTGGCGGTGCCCTGTTCAGCAGTGCTTGATTTGGCGGTGCCCGGCCCAGCGGTGCCTGTGCTGGCGGTCCTTCATGGCCAGCGATGCCTGTGCTGGTGGTTCTTCATGGCCCAGCGGTGCTTGTGCTGGCGGTCCTTCATGGCCCAGCGGGCTTGTGCTGGCGGTCCTTCATGGCCCAGCGGGGCTTGTGCTGGCGGTCCTTCATGGCCCAGCGGTCTTGTGCTGGCGGTCCTTCATGGCCCAGCGGGGCTTGTGCTGGCGGTCCTTCATGGCCCAGTGGTGCCTGTGCTGGTGGTCCTTCATGGCCCATCGGTGCTTGTGCTGGCGGTCCTTCATGGCCCAGCGGGGCTTGTGCTGGTGGTCCTTCATGGCCCAGTGGTGCTTGAGACGGTGGTGCCCTGTTCAGCGGTGCTTGAGTTGGCGGTGCCCTGTTCAGCGGTGCTTGATTTGGCAGTGCCCGGCCCAGGGGTTCCTGTGCTGGCAGTCCTTCATGGCCCAGCAGTGCCTGTGCTGGCGGTCCTTCATGGCCCAGCGGTGCCTGTGCTGGCGGTCCTTCATGGCCCAGCGGTGCTTGTGCTGGCGGTCCTCCATGGCCCAGCGGTGCTTGTGCTGGCGGTCCTTCATGGCCCAGCGGGGCTTGTGCTGGCGGTCCTTCATGGCCCAGCGGGGCTTGTGCTGGCGGTGGCCTCCTGGGCAGCTGGGCTGGGACTGGCGGTGGCATCCTGGGCAGATGGGTTGGGGCTGGCAGTGGCCTCCTGGGCAGCTGGGCTGGGGCTGGCGGGGCCCTCTTGGGCAGCTGGGCTGGGGCTGGCGGGCCCTCCTGGGCAGCTGGGCTGGGGCTGTTGGTGGCCTGGTGGGCCGGGGGGATGATGGCGGTCTTCTCCGCTGTGCAGCTCTTCCCAGACTTGCCGGGTTTCTTGTGGCCCTTCCCCACCTTGGGAGGTGTAACAGCTGACTCCACACTGCCACCGGGACCCCTGGGAGCGGTTTTGGTGGCTGGAGTCTTCCCCCTCTCCTGCCGGGCACTGGCCAACTTCTGATGCTTCACAGGGGGGGGGGGGTGGCTGGTGGCCGGTGCACTCCACATACCTGTGACTACAGGCACCACTGGTCCCGAAGATGTTGTGGCTGAGGTGCTACTTCGGGACCTATGAGATCGACGAGGTGGGGGAGGTGTGGGAAAAAGGTCAAGGCTGGACAGGAAAATTCTTTTGGACACACTGGGATGGGTAGCTGGAGAGGGTTTGGGAGTGGAGGAAGAGGTGGTAGTAGTAGGAGGTGTACGTTTGGTGACTTTGGGTGCAGGCGCATGCGCTGGAGGCGGTCGTGAGTTGGATGGCTGTTGGGTGGGTGTGTGCCTGCATTTGTGTATATTGGGAGGGGCCGTCAAAGACACACTGGGAGAGGACACAGGGGACGTGAGAATGGTAGTGGGGGTGGTGACTGCACATGAGCGGGGTGTGCTGGTGGGTGTGCTGGTGAGGGATGTAGTGGCTGTAGAGGTAGTGAATGCAGGTGTGAGTGTAGATGAGACTGGGAGGGAGGAGGGAGACGAGGAGGAGGGGGACACAGTGGAGGCAGTGGATGTTGGTGTGTCTGCATGTGTGTGTTGCTTGCGTGAGTGCCTGTGGGATGTGTGGTGCTTATGTTTGCCTGAGCTTCCCTTGTGTGGTGAGGTGTGTGCAGGCTGGTCTGATAGTGTGCTTGGGATAGGCAGAGGTACAGGGGATTGGGTCTGGGTGGAGGAAGTTGGAGGGGGAGGCTAGAGACGGGGGCAATGGCTGCCATCAGTGCTGAGGCCAGAGTCTGAAAAGCTTGGTGAAGGGCCGCCTGACCAAAATGAATGCCCTCCAGGAATGCATTAGTTTGTTGCAACTGCCTTTCTACACCTGGATGGCATTCAAAATGGTAGACTGCCCTACAGTGAGTGACCTGAGGAGGTCAATGGCCTCCTCACTGGGAGCCACAGGGGTGACTGGGGCAGGGCCTGAGGTGCCTGGGGTGAAGGTGATGCCCACCCTCCCGGGTGAGCGGGTACGGGGCGAAGGCTGAGGGGCTGCTGGTAGGGCGGTGCTGGTAGGGGGGGTGGCGGCTGTACTTGTAGATGCGGGGGGCACAGATGTTGCCGCCACCACAAGGGAGCTCTCATCAGAGGACGAGTCCGTGTCGCTGGTCTCAGCTCCTGTCCCCGCTGTGGAGCTCCCCTCGCCCTCCATCCCACTGGTGAATTCTGAGTCCGTAGTCTAGCCCTCCAGGGCCATGTGGGATGTAGCTCCCTCGTGCTCTGGTGCCACTGCTCCTCCACCTGATGATGCTAATGCACACAAGAACAGGAAGACCACAAAAAGGGGGGGAGACAGAAGAAAGACATGTTGAGTGCATGGATTACCGCTACCGTTGGCGGACAAGACAGACACAGAGGCCCCCTTCACTACGCCGACCTCTTGGGCTCCACAGTGCAATTCCTTGGAAATGGCCTACAAGGCTATGGACGACATCTGCACACATAGATGACACAGGGGCATGAATAGCTGTACTTGGCACTCTACAAAGCTGGGGTGGGGGGCCACAGGGCCATGCTTTAAGGAGGGGCCTAACCTACGGAACTCACCCTGGCCTAGGGAAACCCACAGCCTTCCTCCCCCACCCAGACAACTCCACTGCGCGCAAAGTCAGCTGAATGAGAGTGTACTCACCCCCTTGTGTCTGCTGTGATGCCCTTAAGTGCCCATCCAACTCCGGGTAGGCCACCACCAGGGTCCTGAACATCAGGGGGGTCATGGTTCGACAGGCACCCCTCCCACGTTGTGAGGCCATCCCCAGCTGAGCCTCCGCCGTCTTCTTGCTCCAGCGGCGAATGTCCTCCCATCTTTTCCGGCATTGGGTGCTCCGTCTGTGGTAGACCCCCAGGGTCCGGACGTCCTTGGCGATGGCATGCCAAATATCTTTCTTCTGGTGGGCGCTGACCTACATGAAATGTACAGGGGAAGAAGAGAAGTCATTACCAACTGCACCGTCAAAGTGAGTGGCCACCTTCCCTACCCTTGCCATGTGGCACATGCATTCACCGTCTTTCATGCACGCAGCACTCTGCCCCCTTCCTTCTTACATCCAGCCCTCTCCACACAGGCATAGCCCATACAACATGCGCCCTGTGTACTTACCTGTTTGTCTGGAGGACCATAGAGTAGCGTGTACTGGAGGAGGAGCCCATCCACTAGCTTCTCCAACTCCTCAGATGTGAAGGCAGGGGCCTTTTCCCCAGACGCATGAGCCGTTGTCTCTTCCAGACCGAGGTCACAGCAGCACTTGCAGTGTAGGTCCTCTCCTGTCGAAGATCAGGTATCGAGTGATTGAACAGATAGAAAATGGTGGTCACGTCCGCAGCAGTCACGTCCACGGCGGTGCGTACCGTCACCGCTGGCGTACATCGTCATTGGCTCCTGGGACCCATAGGGTCCAATGTTAACCAATGCAGCATTGCGCCGCGGTCTCCAGCCGCCTACCGCGACGGTGTACAACGCCAGCGCAGTTACCTCACATCCCATTGTCCCACTTTAGAGGTCAGACAGCCGCCATTTCAGGGGCCCACATGGCCTCATTTTCATCTGCGTCACACATACCTAGGCCTAGTCTCAACACACATACAGGCCACCTTTTGTGTATATTTGGTGTTATGTGTAAACTGTGGGTACGTACCTCTGAGTTGTTTGATTCTGTGCTCGCTGTTGTCCTTCATAGGCACCGTCTGCTGGGACATGTGAGGAGATGGCGCCATCCTCCGGTGTACCGACCGTTGGTGGACCTGTCGACAATGGAGGAGCGACATTTGATAATCACCTACAGGTTTGACTGTGCCACAATCCAGGATCTGTGTACCCAGTTGGAGCCAGACCTGATGTCAGCAATCCGCCATCCCACAGGAATCCAAGTGCAGGTGCTGTCAGTACTTCATTTCCTTGCAAGTGGCTCTTTTCAAACTACAGTGGCTATAACATCAGAGATGTCCCAGCCTATGTTTTCCAACGTATTGTCCAGAGTGTTGTATGCCCTTCTGAAACACATGCAGAGCTACATCGTTTTCCCTCAGGTGGAGGATTTGCCTACAGTGAAAGGTGATTTCTATGCCCTGGGACATATCCCCAACATCATAGGTGCCATTGATGGGACCCATGTGGCTTTGGTGCCCCCCCACAGGAGTGAACAGGTGTACAGAAACTGGAAGAGTTATCATTCTATGAATGTACAGATGGTATGTTTGACAGACCAGTACATCTCCCATGTGAATGCCATGTTCACTGGCTCAGTGCATGACGCCTACATCCTGCGGAATGGTAGCATCCCTTATGTGATGGGTCAACTCCAGAGGCACCGTGTGTGGCTATAAGGTGAGCACCTGGAAGCAAGACAATGGGAATGGTTGTCTGGGTATATCCTTCCAGGTTAGTGTGTGTCTAACAGTTGTCCCTCGCCATTTGCAGGTGACTCTGGTCATGGCTACTGACCCCAGTGAGGAATCCCAGGACCAGGGCAGAGGAACGCTACAATGAGGCCCGTGGGCGAACTAGGAGGGTGATCGAGCGGACCTTCGGCCTCCTGAAGGACAGGTTCAGGTGCCTCCACATGACAGTCACCCTGTACCCCAGTGTTTCCATTCTTGTGTGGGACCTTCTGTGATAATGGTTTAGGGGGGTGTATAGGTATGTGCAGTGGCCATGCTTTGGTGATGGGTGTCCATGCTTTGTTGTTGCATGCAGGGCTTGGTGTTGGGATGTGTGGTTTGTGATATTGGGACATTTGTGAGGAGTTGGAGTGATGAGGTGAGGGCGAGGGTGGGGGTATGTGAGAGCATGCGGGTAGGGTGGGGGATGTAATAGTAAAGCTTTGACTTACCAGAGTCCATTCCTCCAGCTACTCCTGCGAGGCCCTCAGGATGCAGAATCGGCAAGACCTGCTCCTCCTTGTTAGTTGTGGGAGAGGAGGTGGAGGTCCCCGCCAGTCCGCTGAACTGCCAGGTGGTGTCTTGAAACCACAGAACGCACCTTCTCCCGTAGGTCGTTCCACCTTTTCCGGATGTCCTCCCGATTTGGTGGGTGTCGTCCCACTGTGTTGACCCTGTCCACTATTCTTTGCCATAGCTCCATCTTCCTTGCAATGGAGGTGTGCTGCACCTGTGCTCCGAATAGCTGTGGCTCTACCCGGACGATTTCCTCCACCATGACCCTGAGCTCCTCCTCCGAGAACCTGGGGTGTCTTTGTCGTGCCATGGGGTGGTGTAGGTGATGTGTGGGGTGGAGTGTGTGGTGATAAGTGTGGTGATATGTAGTGGTGTGTTGTGTGAGGTGTGTGGAAGTTGTGTGGGTGATGGTGTTATGTGCCTGTGGATGCTGTTATACTTGCTGGTGGTGTCTCTCTCTGGCCTTCTTTCAGAATTCTTTGTCATGGGGGCTTGTGGGTGATGTGGGTGTGTGTTTTATATTGTAATGGGTGTGTGGGAGTGGTGTGTGTATGTGTCTCAGGTGTGTGTATTTTGAATCGTCCAATGTGGCTTGGTTTTGAATGTGTGTGTGTATTTTGAGCGCAGCGGTGTGTACCGCCAATGGAATACCGCGGTTGAAAGACCGCCACGTGGATTCGTGTGTCATGATAATGTGGGCTTATTTCTGTTGGTGTGACGTTGGAGGTTTTGTTTTCGCCAGTTTATAACTGACCTTTGGTGTGGCGGACTTGTGTGGTTGTCTGAATTTTGGCGGATTACGAGATGTGGGTCATAATAGCTGTGGTGGAATTCCGCGGCTGTGGGGGTGTGTTGGCGGTCTTCTGCACGGCGGTAAGCAGCTTTTACCGCCAATGTTGTAATGAGGGCCTATATCTATTCTACGTGGTCTACATATGTGGAGATTCTCCCCTTTCTTTTTTAAGAGTTTTTTGTTTTTTATTGAAGCGTTTCTTATTGCCCTCAGGAGCTTGCTTGGATAGATATTTATTAGTTTGGCCCTGAAATTGTGGTTTAGTTGGTCTGGCCTCTAGACTATCTCGACCAATACTAGAATAGGTCTCTGTGATAATCTTGGCAGCTCACGCACCTGATCCTGTTGAGGAACATCACTGAGCAGCATGCGCACTGCTAGTGCGGCTGCTTCCCCTTTAGTATTGCTTAGAATAATGGAGGATACTGTGGTAAAATTACCCATTAACTGCATCCCCAAATCCAGGGCCGGGGCAGCCCCATATTCATCTTGAATTTGTTTTAACACTTCCGGTAAATTGACAAGTGTTGGCGAACCGTGTGTGGTAGTATAGAGCGCAGCAAATACCGTGCCCCAGGTATTTCAGTTATCTACTGTGGGGATCATCCCAATTGGCAAGAACATTGTTAGAAATCTATGTTTATCCTGAGGTCAGGTATGGGGAAATACCGCTTCCAGTGCATTTATTTTTTGAGCTAACCAAAACTGAGTTTCTTCTCGTTTGGTGGGTACTCTACCCATTATTGAAGGGACAGTTGCAGGGTTAATACCTGGCGTCACTGCATGTGGTTGCGCTGGAGCAGCACGTGCTGGGTTTGTATTCAATATTTTCATTACAAACTGTACTAATCATCTGTATATTGCTGTCATTTCAGTATATAAGCGACAAACATCAGCTACTGCTAAATTTGCTACTGCAGGGTGAGGTGCATAGGTGGCCAATAAAGGCCAGGCAGTATGTTCTTGATAAGATAAAGGTATTCCTAAATATGCATATGCTCTGTATTGTCCAGGTACATTTGCAAGTGTATAGTGATGAAATGTGTTTGTGTTCCCATCAACTGCTGGAAATGTGACTCATGAATAAAATAGTTCTATTCTATAAGCTGCATCTGCGTCAACAACAAATGTGATTGGACCCTCCTGTTAGGCCATTTGCCAATAAATGTGCAGTCAGGAGTTGTCTCATATTTACTGCAACTGCTACCTTTTGTGGATTCGCCATAGTAGTTGATAAATTTGTTCAGAAAGGCCCGCAAAATGGGGATTATCCTTTTAGAGTTCAAGCTTGAACAACCTCCAGCATCAGACAGGATAACCTACTTAGCCAAGGAGGAAATCCTCAATACCACAGACGTCTCGGTATATAGAGTACTGAGGTGCCTTTGTATATAGTGAGACAGAGATACTCAGAAGGACCAGAAAATGTGTTCCTGACCAAACATTGGCGCGCCATGTCGCGTAGGCTCTCATTATTCCAATGATACTACTAGATTTCGAGTGGCAGAATCGCCTGTGGTGTGGGAGACTGAGTCTAACCCACTATAGGTGGCACCTATCGCTCCAATCGGGGTTCGGCTCCGGCTAAGGGCAAGGATGATTAGGCAGCCGATCGACTGACATAACTGGTTTCTCAGGGAAGCCGTAGTCAATCAGGTTGCATCCGTTTCTCTCAGTTACATTAGTCTCACATACATAATGACAAACAGGGGCGGTATATATTTCAATAATGCTTCAATAAAGCGACTGCATCTTAGATAGCAAAGTGTGGACTGCAATAACCAGGACGATACAGCATGACAAGATTAAAATTGTGACAAGGAGAGTAAAAATAAAAATAATGCTACCATATTGTCACTAGAGTCAACAGACTAATTACTACCTAAGCTATGATAAAGCACAGCGTGTTAAGCTCTAATTCTGCCCTTCCGGTTCCCCTAGGAAGACATCATCCCCCATACCTGAGCAAAGGCCTGAAGTCTGCAAAACAGCTGTAGCGAATTATTCGGCAATCAGCATACAGTTGTGGTTCTCTGGCTGGAATCTCCCTCTAACGTGTAAGGGACAGGAAAGTGTTTTTTTATAATAAAACAGCTGGTGTTCTAAGATAATGTCCCTACATAAGGATATGTATTTTCTATGAATGTCAGAGACTAAACTTATACCACGTTCACCGGTAACCTATCTTCCTGTAGCCTTGAAAGAAGCACAGAGTGAGCAAGAATGTCGTGTTTGAGAACAGAGTGCTGGCCTAGGCATAAACAGTCAGATATAGAGAAAATAAAACAAGACCGTAAAAGTGGCTATTGTAACAATAATAAAGCAAAGCCAAAAAAAATACATCAAGGTTAAATTGCACAGTGGCAGACCTAGTATGTTAAAATAATGTGCATGGAGCTATAGCTAAAATGGCTACACAACATTATCAGGTAGGTCTGATTGCTTTGCAAGTCAAGGATACTTACTTTTAGCATTCTTATCTGGACACTAATTTTTGGGTTTCCCTCTTGCCTAATTTTCTCCAGCTGCACTTTGTCCGATTGATATTTTATAGAAGAGTAACTGACTCTTTTGATACTGGAAATTGTATAATGCAGGTTCTTGATCAGACCCATTTCAACACCTTTGGGGATTAGTTTCCCTCTTTTCACTGCTCTGTTGGAAGGCTTGCTGGCATCTCACATGTTGTGACTGGGGCCAATATCATTTTTGTGTGTCTACACATTGTGGCCCTTACAGGTGTGTTTCTAACTATCTTTTACTGGAGGTGTGGTATTGTTCAGAATGAATTCAGTTGTCACATACTATGGTGTTCCTTGCATTTTACACAACTTGGGTGTCCTTTTACACTTGCGGTTATGTGTTTAGTGGAATCATTTGGGATGTGTCTGAATGTATTCAACAATTTTGCTTCCTTGTATTACTATACTTGATAAGTCATGCTAGTTTATATGTATACTTGTACTTTGAGAAAGTCCATGGCATGAAAAATGTGTTGGCTGTTGCTGCATGAAGACTGTAACTACATCTGTTTTGACATTTGAGAATAAACTTCACCACAAGGAACTATTACTGTCTAACTGGGACCTTGTATACTTATGTACAGTGTGCTTTGGGTACCTTGTTAATTATTGACTACATGAAGCAGGATGACACGCAACACAGGAACTAGGAGTACCAATGCCACATGAATGAGAAATTCCAGACCCAGGAGGATCATTATTAGAAGACCCAAGATTAAGGGGACCATGTTCAGGTGGACAAGAACAAAATGAAACAGGCAATGAAGGATATTAGCAGGGCTAGTAGTACTAGTATGGGACAGAAGGACCAGGGACCAAAAGGGCTAGTGAAACCATGGCCAGCAGGACCAGCACAGAGACCTTATAAAGGATGGCCAGACAAAGGAGTGCCAGAACTAAGACCAGGACGTCTTTGACTAGCAGGACCAGGAGCAGAAGGATTAGGAACAGGCAAAGCAGGGGAACTATACTAGGAGGACTGATGGATGAGAATTAGAGTCAGAAAGATAAATAGGGCCATAACTGGGAACACGTAAAACAGGAGATCCAGGATCCAGAGGACCAGAGGCAGGAGTATATAGGAATGATGACCAGCCAGACAAGGACTAGTCAATACAGGACCAGGAAGTTCTAAGGCTAGCGTAAATCAGAGGACAAGGAACATCAGAGCCAGGAAAGGCTATGATGACCTGTGGTGAGCAAGCAGAAAGTACTGCAGAACCATGAGGATGAGGAGCTAGAGTATTAGAGACAGGAGGTTCAAAAACCAGATTGAAGAGGGATATGAAGATCAGGACCTGGACTATGAAGATCAGGAGCTGGACCCCACGGTCCAGTTGTACTTTAAGACCTGGTTAAGCAGGACAGGGCCTAGGGAGATGAGAATCACCAATCACAAGGGCCCCCAGTGGACCAGAACAAGGCGGACAAGGTTAACTAAAGGGCCATGACCAGGAGGACTGGAAACAGGCCCAAGAGGGCGATCAAGCTCAGTACCTAGTGGACTAAAGCTTGGACTACCAACTGGGACAGAACAATCCTGTTGGATAGCAGAAGCAGTTTGAGGAGGATCAGATATATGAAAGCTATCCAGGAGGGGCATCAGTATAGAAACAGCCCTGCACAGTGCTTGCTATTGTTTGGCAGCAGGGAGGGAGGCTACAGCTTTCAGGAAAATTAGTCTTGGTGCTTGGCCTGTTCCACACTGCCCAAGACCCTGGGTGCAGTAAAGGCACACATGCACCAACATGCTTCTGGCATCTCACTATTTCCTGGTTTTCATTTACATGCAGCAATTTGGACAGAATGCCCTGTTTAAAACTTAGTGAATTCATGTGAATGTGGATGGGCTCTGCAATTTGACATTTGAAATATGAACATTTATGTATTGTTGGCCATAACGTGGGTGGGCTCCACATGTAGACATTTGTGAATAGAACATGTATGCATTGTTGGCCATAATGTGGGTGAGCTCTGCATTTTGGCATTTATGAACCTTTGGACACAATGCAGATAGGCTCCATAAGGTATACCATTACCACGTATTACAAATGTAACAAAGTAGAGCTTTTGCTTTGGGAACTGTGAACAACATTGACCTTTACTGTGCAGAACAATATGAGACAGTTGAACAATAGACTACAAGTGGATGTTTGTCTACTCCAAGTATAATTAAAATATATTTTCTGAGTTTCTCTTTATGTTGCTTAAACAGGCATTATGAATACAGCTAAAAAACAACCCTTAGGAAGAGGCAAAAAAAAACATGTAGATAGGAAAAAAGTACTCACTTAACTCATTCGGCAAGTGTCTCTTGCTGTAGATTTAAATGCTGATTTGCCTAATCAAGAAGTCAAGAAACATCCATGAGAAAGGCTGGGTATTTTGGAGGTGAGGAAAAGTTACAAGGTAGTGATCTCAAGAAGTAAAACAGAGATAAAAGAAAAGGCCTGGGAGGACTTAAGGCTTGCCATCAAGTATAAAAACTTGAAGGTGTTTTGGCAAAGCATGAACTCCCAGGTTCTCTCGGCTGTTTTCAACCCTAACGTCGAGTGTCTGGTCTCTAAGGAGGGCTGGGTGAGTCACTTTTCAATTATTTTTGGACCAATGGTACAATCTGATATTTCCAGTGACAAGGCTGTAGATGTCATGGATCATCTTGCTGACATGAACCTAAGTTCCTCTTTTAGCCTAGCTGATGTTATTACAGCGATTGATAGTTATCCCGCCAGGAAGGCTCTAGGCCCAGGCCAAATCCCCATAGATGATTTCAAACCTAATTGACAATTCTGTCCACAAAGTGCAAGTGTTTCTTACTGAAAAGTGCGATTGCATTTCACTTGTAGGCCCGAAGTTTTCCAGCATCTCAGTCAAAAGTGACATTTTTGATTTCCTACTTAGGAGGGGATGCTGCACAATGAGCAGTGCCTTATGTACATCAAAATGACACACTATTATATGTCTGGGATGAACCCAAAGTGAAATTTGAGAAAGTGTTCAATCATCGAGCTATGGACTTCTCAGCAGATCAAGAATTGCTAGAACTTAGACAGAGTTCTAAGGCTCTGCTATCTTACCTAAGCACATTCCAGCATTTGGTGACACAGATCTTATAAACCTAACCCTGCATCTAGATCATCTAAGTGAGCAAAAAATTTGATACACTGCGAGGTGACAGGCCACCTTTACATTCAGATTGAGCTAAGAATATAGCACCATCTGTTGAACCCTTATCAGAACTAATGGAAACTGGAACTCTACGAGCCTCCTTGTCCAAGGTGGAAAAGGAACAATGACAGAGGAATGGCATTTGCTTGTATTGCAGGCAAAAAAAACATTTTGTAAATGATTGCATGGTTTAACCGAAAGGCAAGCCTGTGAGTCCCGAGGTAGCAGTGTTCACTACAGAATCCAAAGGTACACCGAAAAACTAACCAGCTAGAATGGTACCCTTTGAGCCATGGTGGTGTTCCTTGTTAAGTGCAGATCTTGGAAAGTCTTCCATTTCAGAACAACTGATGTTTCTTTTATAAATATACATAGGCAACAGATGGGTCTAGTCAGAAGCCATACTGGATTCAGGAGCCCCAGGAAACTTCATTGATGAATTGCTAGCTGCTAAGGTACAGATTTCTGTAATAGCCAAAGCCAACCCAGAAACAGTGCTGGCAGTGGTTGGAAGTACATTGTCTTCTAGCCTCATTAGATTCTGTACAATAGATTTAGAGATAGTCGTTAGAGATCACCATTCTGAACGCTTGCAATTGAATGTCATTGATGCACCACAGATGGATAATTTTAGGTGTGCCTTAATTAATAAAAAACAGCCCCACCATAGACTGGGTCAACAGGAAACTGAAATTCTCATCGGATTTCTGTAAGGAGTTCTGTTTTGAAAAGATACATTTATGTGGCCAGCTTCTAACCATGTGTCGCAGTGTTGCTCCTACAGTTGAAAAATATATTGAATTTCCCCCTCAATATTGTGAATTTCAAGACGTATTTAGTGATCATCAAACTGAACAGTTGCCATCTCATAGACAATATGATTATCATAGCTTGTCCCCTGTAGACAGATTATGCGCTTTCCGAAACTGAAAACGAGAATTTACGGCAATATTTAGACAAATATCTGGCAAATGGTTTTATTAAACCTTCCAAATCACCAGCAGCATTGCACCTATTTTTTTATTTTCAAGGATAACGGGGAGTTAAGAACGTGCATTTATTATCATGCATTGAATGAGCAAACTAAAAAGAAGAGGTATCCTTTACAATTAATTCAAATTATATTAGATCAAGTCAATAAAAAAGTGATATACACAAAACCGGACTTCAAGATGGCTTTTCATTTGGTAAGAATCCCCTGAGAGGATGAATGGAAAACAGTTTTTGCACTCACTACACTCTGTTTGAATATAGGGTAATGCCCTTTGGGCTATGTAACCCTCCTGCAGCGTTTCAATATTTTTAAAATTATGTACTGCATGAGTTTTGGATGTTTTGGCAATCACCTACATAGACAATAGTCTTCAATAGCTGATCATTATCATCATATTTGAGCCCTTTTGCTGTTTTTTCAGAAACATCACTTTTTTTGCAAACTCACAAAGTGTGATTTTCAATTGACAAAGGTGGAATTTCTGGGAGTGATGCTTTCACAAACTGGTTTGAAGATGGCCAAAAGGAAGATTCAAACAGTTCATGATTGGCCAGTACCTAAAACACATTTGGGATGTTCAATGTTTTTGGGCTTTGCAAATTTCTACCATTGGACCATTGCTCAATTTTCCAAGGTAGTACACCCATCACTCATTTGTTAACAAACCTTTTGTGGAATTCTGAAGCCGAAGAAGTTTCCAACAGTTAAAGACTCCATTCAAAACAGGACCTGTTTTAGTTCACCCAGATCCTGACAAACCTTTTGTTGTTGAGGTTATGCCTCCATTAGTGCAGTGTTTTCTTAAAAGAATTATGCCACCAGTAAACTAAATCCCATTGCGTATATGTCTTGTTAGTTGAACGGAGCCGAAACTCATTATACAATTGCTGAAAAGGAGTTGCTCACAACCAAGGATGCATTTAGAGAGTTGAGGCATTATTTATTGGGAGCTAAGCACATCATAATCATCTAGTCAGACCCCTGGATTCCTCAACTTATGAAGTCAGCTTATTTGTTATCTCCAAGACAGCCCTGATGGATGCTTTATTTTGCTGAATTTTATTTTTTTCCCACTTATAGAACAGAACTATACAAATGAAAAGCAGATGCATTGGCACAACAAGATAGATCGCAATAGTTAACTAAGGAACACCAAAGGGATGCCTATCAAGGAGTTTCAAATTTTGATCCCTACAAAAGACTTACAAAAGAAGGTTTTACACAGGTGTCACTCTGCACTTTATGCAGGTCAAAACAGAGTTAAGGAGGCATTGGAACAAGCAAGTAGGCAATCTTGGTGGCCTAATATGCAACGATATGTAGAACTCTTTGTACTGAGATGTGACACATGTGCTACAGCAAAATCTGATCATGTAAAACCGCAAAATTTGGAGTAACCGCTACTGACTCCAACTGAACTATGGGAAACTATCTCCTTAGTTTTTATTGTAGGTCTCCCAAAGGACAAATGCTGTTTAGTGGTATTAGTAGCAGTAGAAAGTCTTACTAGGATGAGTCAATTTATTGCATTTTATTGCATGTTCACAGCTACCTTCCGCTGGACAATTGGCACAATTATTATTGCAACATGTACTATTGGCTAGAGTTATAGTATCTGAATGAGTTACTCAGTTTACTGCTTGATTTTGGAAAAATTAGTGTTCTGACTTACAAATGTTACCCACGTTATCTACCAGTTTTTATCCTCAAACAGATGGACAAACTCAGTGCCTAAATCAAACTCTCAAACAATATCTGAGGTGTTATGTGGATGAAATAACTAATGACTGGGTAGATACATTGGGGGTCATTCTGACCTCGCGGTAAATGGCGCTTACCGCCAGCCAGAAGACCACCATAACACCGCCGCGGCCGCGGTAAACCGCCACGGTCATTCTGACCCGCAACCGGCAAACCGCCGAAAACCCGACATCCTCAATAATCCGCCACACCAAAGGTCAGTGAAAAAATGGCGATGACCAAACCTCCACCGTCACGCCAACAGAAATACGCCCATACCATTCCGACCCACAAATCCACGCGGCGGTCTTTCAAACGCGGTATTCCATTGGCGGTACACACCGCCGCGGTCAAAATACACACACCCATAGAAAACTCAGCCACATTGGTCACTTCGAAATACACACACCTGATACACATACTAACACCACTCCCACACATCCAATACAATATAAAACACACACCCACATCACCCACAAGCCCCTACCACCCGAAATCATTGACGAAGGCTAGAGACAGAGCACAGAATAGAGAATCCCACAACACAGAGGCACACAACACCATCACCCACACAGAATCCACGCACCAAACACCACACACCACCACACGCACCACACTCATCACCACAAACGCCACCCCACACCTCAACCACACCACCCCATGGCACCCCAAAGACACCCCAGGTTCAGTGACGCCGAACTCAGGGTCATGGTGGAGGAAATAGTCCGTGTAGAGCCCCAGCTCTTCGGGGCACAGGTGCAGCACACCACAATTGCCAGGAAGATGGAGCTAAGGCAAAGGATAGTGGACAGGGTCAACGCGGTGGGACAGCATCCACGCAATCGGAGGACATCAGGAAGAGATGGAACGACCTACGGGGGAAGGTGCGTTCCATGGTAGTCTTGCACATCCTGCATCCTGAGGGCCTCGCTGGAGTAGGCGGAGGAATGGACTCTGGTAGGGCAAATCTTCACTACTGCTTCCCACCCCCACCCCACCTAAATGCCAAATCATACCCCCACCCTCGCCCCCTCCCCCATCACACCAACCCCTAGCAAAAGCCTCACCATCACAACCCACCCATCCCAACACCAAGCCCTGCATGCGACCCCAAAGCATGGACACCCATCACCAAAGCATGCCCACTGCACACACACATCACCCCCACAAGCCACCCTCACAAAAGCCCCCACAAGGAAATGCCTGCACATGGGTACACGGACACCCACCCATCACACGAAATCCCACACACAGAAGCAATAACCATACCTTTATACCCCTGCAGGACCCGAACGCCACCACACCGCCACGGAGGGTCCAGAGATGTCCATCCCACCCCCAGAAGAGCCCCCCAGCGATGACAGCAGCTCTGTCTCCCTGGAGCCAGACGACCAGCCCGGACCATCGGGGACCTCTGGACAGTCGGTTCCCCACAGACAGCCACAGGCTACACCAGACCCAACCCCCTCTGGGAACACCAGTACAGCTCCCACCCAGCGGGCCCATGCCTCTGTCTCCAGGGCACGTCAATCAGCGGTGTGTCCACCACTACAGGGCACCCAGGTTGACCCACCACCCTAACAACAACAGGGACCTGGGGGCAGTGGTAGTGGGCACACCGGCCAGGGGACAGAGGCCCAGGGACACAGGGGAACTGGGAGGGCTGCTGTGCAACAGGGGGGGGACAGGCCCGGGGAACCGACTCTCCAAGAGGCCCTCTCCACCATCATGGGAGCATACCACCGCTCCCAGGAGACGATGGCGACGGTACTGGCCCGGTTCCAGGAGATCCAGGAACTGCAGGAGGAACGGTACATGGGGTTCAGGGAGGAACTGAGGAACATCGGTTCCGCAATGGGGACCATCGTCCTGGCCCTTACCCAGATCGTCACCACATTGTGGGACCATGTGGCACCCCAAAGGGCCCCTGTCACTAGCCCAGGCCAGGAACAGCCTACCACCTCCGCCGGCGCCAGTGGACAGGAGGCCCCCACACAACGACAGGCCACCAGAACCCCACCTTCTGCAGAAGAAGAACCACCCCGCAAGCAGAACCTGAGATCTCACAAGAAAACAGAGTAGGATTGCAAGACCCCCGCCAGCCTAAGATACCCCCTGATGTCATCCCACTGTCCCACATTGTCACCCTGTCCAACCTTGAACTGCCCCTGCTCCATCCTTCCACAGGCATATGGACAATGCACCTGTGCGACTGAGAACTGGACTCTGCCATGGACATTACTCCACCCCCACCCATCCCCGCTTCCCAATCATTTACCTATATCTAGCACTTTAAATAAATCACTTATTCCACTTAAATAAACAGGAGTCTGCTTGTATTCTTAACAAATGTATTACACATAACGGTTCAATAATGTCCAGTAACTTTGTGATGACAACATACCAATTTCAATAAGCTTTAGTCCATGGGCAAACAAAGCTGAAGTCAGGCAGTGGGTCATACAGCTCTGAAAAGGGAAGGGAAAGTCACAAATCAGTTAACTGGGGGGAAACACAGACAGTGGAGACGCATGAGGCCTCAAGTAAATGTAAATTGGGGTGGCTGTTTCTTACCTGTGTGCTACTGAAAGTATTGTTGTATGACTGTATCCCTGTTGTCCGTGTCATCCCCGTCGTCTTCCTCTTCTTCACTCTCCACAGGCTTCACAGCTGCAACAACACCACCATCTGGACCATCCTCCTGCAGAAAAGGCACCTGGCGTCGCAATGCAAGATTGTGAAGCATACAGCAGGCCACGATGATCTGGCACACCTTCTTTGGTGAGTACATGAGGGATCCCCCTGTCATATGCAGGCACCTAAACCTGGCCTTCAGGACCCCGAAGGTCCTTTCTATGATCCTCCTAGTTCGCCCATGGGCCTCATTGTACCGTTTCTCTGCCCTGGTCTGGGGATTCCTCACTGGGGTCAGTAGCCACGACAGGTTGGGGTAACCAGAGTCACCAATTAGCCACACACGGTGTCTCTGTAGCTGTTCCATCACATAAGGGATGCTGCTATTTCGCATGACATACGCGTCATGCACTGACCCAGGGAACTTGGCATTTACATGGGAGATGTACTGGTCAGCCAAACAGACCACCTGGACATTCATCGAATGATAACTTTTTCTGTTTCGGTACACCTGCTCACTGTCTTTGGGGGGAACCAAAGCCACATGGGTCCCATCAATGGCCCCAATGATGTTGGGGATATGTCCAAGGGCATAGAAATCACCCTTCACTGTAGCCAATTCGCCCACCTCAGGGAAAATAATGTATCTCCGCATGTATTTCATCAGGGCAGACAACACTCTGGACAAACCCTTTGAAAACATAGGCTGAGACATCCCAGATGATATGGCCACTGTTGTCTGAAACGACCCACTTGCCAAAAAATGGAGTACTGACAGAACCTGCACCAGAGGGGGAATTCCTGTGGGTTGGCGGATGGGGGACATCAGGTCTGGCTCCAGCTGGGCACATAGTTCATGTATAGTTGCTCTGTCAAGCCAGTATGTAAGTATGATATGTCGTTCTTCCATTGTCGACAGGTCCAACAGCGGTCGGTACACGGGAGGATTCATCCTTCTCCTCGAAAGTCCCAGCGGACGGTGCCTAGGAAGGACAACATGGAGCACAGAGTCAAGCAACCCACAGGTTCGTTCACACAGCTTGCACAGTACACGAATCGCTATGCATGGAACGGCTTGTATGAGTGGCAATGCAAGGCCTAGGCCTGTGTGACGCAGTAGAAATCATGCCATGTGGGCCCTTGAAATGGCGGCTGCCTGACCTGTGAAGTGTGACAGTGGGATGTCGGGTCACTGCGCTGGCGTGGCACACCGTGGCGGTCGAAGACCGCGGCGCAAAGCAGCATTGGTTAACATTGAACCCTATGGGTCTCAGGAGCCAATGACGATGTGCGCCGGTGGTCGCGGTACGCACCGCCGCGGGCGTGACCACCATTTTCTATCTGATTAATCACTCGAGACCTGATCATCCACAGGAGAGAACCTATACTGCAAGTGCTGCTGTGACCTCGGTCTGGGATATACAATGGCTGCTGCGAATGGGGAAAGGGCCCCTGTCTTCACTTCCGAAGAATTGGAGAAACTTGTTGATGGGGTCCTCCCCCAGTATGCGCTACTCTACGGTCCTCCAGACCAACAGGTTAGTACACAGGGTGCACGCTGAATGGGCTATGCCTGTGTTGAGTGGGGTGTATGTAAGATGGTGGGGAGGGGAGCAAATGAGGAGTGCAAAGCACGACAGATGGGAACATGTGCCACATGGCAAGGTTGGGGAGGGGGGGCCACTCACATCTACCATGCTGAAAAGTGATGATATTTCCTTTCCCACCCTGTACATGTCAAATAGGTCAGCGCCCATCAGAAGGTCGACATTTGGCGTGCCATCGCCAAGGACGTCCGGGCCCTGGGGGTCCACAACAGACGGGGCACCCACTGCCGAAAGAGGTGGGAGGACATCCGCCGCGGGACCAGAAAGACCGCCGAGTCTCTGCTGGGGATGGCCTCCCAACGTAGGAGGGGTGCCAGCCGCAATTGACCCCCCTGATGTCCCGGATCCTGGCGGTGGCCTACCCCGATTTGAATGGGCGCGTGAGGACATCACAGCAGACATAAGGGGGTGAGTACCAGCACATTCTGCTATCTTTGCGCGCAGTGGAGGTGTCTGGGTGGGGGAGGAGGGTTGTGGGTAACTCAAGGCCAGGGCGCTTTCTGTAGGCTAGTCCCCTCCGTTAGCCATGGCCCTGTGCCCCCGCCCCCCACCTCTGTAGGGTGCCAAGTACAGCTATCCATGGTCCTGCATCACCCATGTGTGCATTTGTCGTCCATAGACCTGTAGGCCTAGTCACAAGAACTGAGTAGTGTACCCCGATTGCGCAGCGTAGTTCAGGGGGCTTCTGTGTCTGTCCTCTCCGCCAACGGTGTTGCCAATACATGCACTCAACCTGTCTTAATTTTTCCCCCCCACCCATTTTCTTTTTCTTCCTGTGCATGTGTGCATTAGCATCATCAGTCGGAGGAGAAGTGGCATCGGCGCACGAGGGAGCTGCATCTCACATGGCCCCGGAGGGCCATGCAACGGACTCCGAGTTCAGCAGTGAGACGGAGGACGAGGGGAGCTCCACAACGGGGACCCGTGGAGACGTCAGCGACACCGACACATCCTCGGAAGGGAGCTCCCTTGCGGTGGCGGCAACATCTGTGCCCACCGCAACTACAGGTACAGCCGCCACCCAGCGCACCAGCTCCGCCCTCCAAGCAGCCCCTCAGCGTTCGCCCCGTGCCCGCTCGCACACCAAGGCGGGCATCTCCCTCGCCCCAGGCACCTCAGGCCCTGCCCCAGTTACCCCTGCTGCCCTCAGTGAGGAGGTCATTGACCTCCTCCGGACGCTCATTGTTGGGCAGTCTACCCTTTTGAATGCCATCCAGGGGGTGGAAAGGGAGGTGCATCTGAGCAATGCATACCTGGAGGGCATTCATTCGGGTTAGGCTGCCCATCAGCGATCGTTCAACGCTCTGGCCTCAGCACTGACGGCAGCCATTGTCCCTGTCTCTAGCCTCCCTCTTCTAACTCCCTCCACCCAGTCCCAGTCTCCTGTTCCTCAGCCTATCCCATCCACACCATCAGACCAGCCTGCACACACCTCAACATCCAAGGGCAGCTCATCCAGACATAAGCACCACAGATCCCACAAGCATTCACACAAACAACATCCAGATGCAGACATGCCAACAGTCACTACCACCTCTGTGTCCCCCTCCTCCTCGTCTCCCTCCTCCCTCCCTGTGACGTCTCCACTCACACCTGCATGCACACCACCATCAGCCAGTACTTCCATCACCAGCACACCCTCCATTACAGTCAGCACACGTGCAGTCACCACCCCCACTGCCATTTACACGTCCCCTGTGTCCTCTCCCACTGTGTCTGTCACCCCCTCTTCCAAACCACACAAATGCAGGCAGCCACCCACCCAACAGCCATCCACCTCACGACAGCCTCCAGCCCAAGCACCTGCACCCAAAGACAGCACACTTGACTCTCCTACAACCACATCCTCTTCCTCCACTCCCATACCCACTGCACCTACCGTTCCCATTGCTCCTAAAAAACTTTTCCTCTCCAAAATTAACCTCTTTGCATCACCTGACCCACCCCCTCCATCTGGTAAGAGTCCAAAGAGCACCTCAGCCACCATCAGCCCTGCATCTAGTATCACCATAGTGCAGGGCTATTGGAGTCAACCAGCTCCTAGGGAAGGAACATCGGCCAGCAGCAAGGGGACAGCCAGCCCACCCCCTGGGAAGAGGACAAGAAAACTTAAGGGCCGGCGCGAAAAGCCTGAGACGGCTGCCACCACGGAGAGTGGCCTTGCCACGTCACCTGCCACATCATCTAGCAAGGGCCCGAGAGCTGCAGCGAAGGAGGGCAAGGGCAGCAGGGCGGAGAAGACATGCAGCAGCCGGCGCACCTGGAGGGCCCCACCAGCCCCATACCGGGTGTGACGGACGACACACACGGGCACAAGACTCCATCACAGGAGGGCCCCACTACCGCAAGGTCAGAGGGCGACTAAGCCGGGAGTCTTGGCCAGGTCTGGCTCCCTTGAAAGACAGGACAAGCACCGCTGAAGAGGGCCCCGCCAAGACAGGCACCGCTGAACAGGGCCCCGCCGCGAGGAGCACCGCTGAAGAGGGCCCCGCCAAGACAGGCACCGCTGAACAGGGCCCCGCCGTGAGGAGCACCGCCGAAGAGGGCCCCGCCAAGACAGGCACCGCTGAACAGGGCCCTGCCGTGAAGAGCACCGCTGAACAGGGCCCCGCTGTGAGGAGCACCGCTGAAGAGGGCCCCGCCAAGACAGACACCGCTGAACAGGGCCCCGCCGTGAGGAGCACCGCTGAAGAGGGCCCCGCCAAGACAGGCACTGCTGAACAGGGCCCCGCCGTGAAGAGCACCGCTGAACAGGGCCCCGCCGTGAAGAGCACCGCTGAACAGGGCCCCGCTGTGAGGAGCACCGCTGAAGAGGGCCCCGCCAAGACAGGCACCGCTGAACAGGACCCCGCCGTGAAGAGCACCGCAGAACAGGGCCCCGCCGTCTCAAGCACCGCTCCGCTGGTCCCTTCATCTCAAGCACCGCTCCGCTGGGCCCTTCCTGTCAAGCACCGCTCCGCTGGGCCCTTCATCTCACGCACCGCTCCGCTGGGCCCTTCATCTCAAGCACCGCTCCGCTGGGCCCTTCCTGTCAAGCACCGCTCCGCTGGGCCCTTCATCTCAAGCACCGCTCCGCTGGGCCCTTCATCTCAAGCACCGCTCCGCTGGGCCCTTCCTGTCAAGCACCGCTCCGCTGGGCCCTTCATCTCAAGCACCGTTCCGCTGGGCCCTTCATCTCAAGCACCGCTCCGCTGGGCCCTTCCTGTCAAGCACCGCTCCGCTGGGCCCTTCATCTCAAGCACCGCTCCGCTGGGCCCTTCATCTCAAGCACCGCTCCGCTGGGCCCTTCCTGTCAAGCACCGCTCCGCTGGGCACCGCCGTCTCAAGCACCGCTCCGCTGGACCCTTCATCTCAAGCACAGCTCCGCTGGGCCCTTCCTGTCAAGCACCGCTCCGCTGGGCACCGCCGTCTCAAGCACCGCTCCGCTGGGCCCTTCATCTCAAGCACCACTCCGCTGGGCCCTTCATCTCAAGCACCGCTCCGCTGGGCCCTTCCTGTCAAGCACCGCTCCGCTGGGCCCTTCCTGTCAAGCACCGCTCCGCTGGGCCCTTCCTGTCAAGCACCGCTCCGCTGGGCAACGCCGTCTCAAGCACCGCTCCGCTGGGCCCTTCATCTCAAGCACCGCTCCGCTGGGCCCTTCCTGTCAAGCACCGCTCCGCTGGGCCCTTCATCTCAAGCACCGCTCCGCTGGGCCCTTCATCTCAAGCACTGCTCCGCTGGGCACCGCCGTCTCAAGCACCGCTGGTCCATTGACAGTGCCGGTTCTGTGTCGAGCAGGTGTTCACGATGCACTCTGGGCACCATGCCTCCTCCAATACCAGTGGAGTTGGTTATCCATCTGATGGACTGTGGCTTTGCGCTCCCCAGGATGGATCAGTGGGCAATCCTCCCACTGTAGAGACTTGTGAGACTGTGGCTTTGCACTCCCAGGATGGAACAGTGGCCAACCCTCCCACTGTAGAGACTTGTGAGACTGTGGCTTTGCACTCCCCAGGATAATGCAGTGGGCAAACCACCCACTTTAGAGACTTGTGAGACTGTGGCTTTGCACTCCCCAGGATGGTACAGTGGGCATTAAGGCCCCTCGTGCATCTGGCGTCGTGGACTCATGTGGCTGAGGTGCCCCCCTTTCCCTTCCCCCTGAGGTGCCTGTTGTTTTATCATCTGATGCCCCTGTAGTGTTCTCTCCAATGGTATCCGGTCTCCTGTGTGGGCTTTGCCCATGTGTTTGTACACATTGGCCCACGGACTCTGGATATTGAACGGACTGTGCAGAACTGATTGACTATGTTTATACTTTGCACTATGTTCATTATTTCTTTTGTATATTTCTTATGGCATATTTACCATGACTTCAATGAACCTATTTTATACATGAATTTTGAACTTCATTTGAATTATGTCTTTGCATTCTTCCGGGGGGTTTGGGGGGTGTCACTCTGACTTGTTGCTCTGCATTGGTGTGTAGGTATTGGGGGGGTGGGTTGGGGGGGTGGGTGTATCGCGTATGTGTGTGCACGTAACCTTTCCTCCTCCCCCCTCCCCTTTGTCGTAGGTGCAGTACTCACCGTTGTCGTCTGCCCCGGCGTTCGTACTCCTGGTAGATGAGCAGGTAGACAATAGCCGGTAGGATGTGTAATTCGGGCTCCATGCTGTCCTCCTTCCTCTTGAAGTGTGTATAGGTGAGCGTTTTCCCGTTCGTAGCCTGTTTCCGCCGTGTTTTTATCAGCGGGGCTCCCGCCCCGGAAAAGGTGGCGGATTGGTGAGTTGTGATAGGGTGGGCGGTACATTGTCTGCCGGAGTGTTAATGTGGCGGGCTGTGTTGGCGGTTCCCGCCAGGGTCAGAATTCCATTTTTTGGGCCGCCTGCCTGTTGGCGGGTTGGCCGCCGCTTTATCACCGACCGCCAGGTTAGAATGACCCCCATTATTGTTAGATGAAGTAGCATATAAAATTGCTCAACATAATTCAATAAAAGTTACTCCATTCTACAATAATTATGGATTTCATCTTCGCTTGCTTCCACTGTTGCCTCCACATACAGTAAGCAAAAACCCTAGTGTACGGGGTGAGTTATGCATGTTCACAAGACAACTGACAAAGTAAAGGAAGCTTTACAACAAGAAAAAGCACATATAAGGCTAACGTTAACAAGCATCAGCAAAAAAGTCCCATGTATCATCAAAGAGAGATGGTATGCTTATCAACCTGAAATCTCCAATTCAAGAATAGTAGCATGTTCCACCTTACATTTACTGAAACAAGTGTCTGTGAAATTGGCATAACCTTGTAACTTAATAATTCATCCAAAGTTCATTTCATTAATAAAGCCATCTCTTATACCACGTCATAGAAAACCAGCACCTATCTATATCAGTGGTGAACAAGAATATGAGGTCAAACCAGTGCTTGATTCCTAATAGAAAGGTTCAAACTTATGTTACTTAATTGCATGGAAGGGGTACATCTCTGAGGAAAATGTATAAGAACCTGCTTCTGGTGTGAATGCCCCACAGCTCCAAACCCACTTTCATAAATTCAATCCTGCTGAACCTGGGCTCTGTCATTGTTCCTCAAAATTGGGGTGTACTGTCAGACTCCCATCAACATCTAAGAACACTGCCAGTATTCCTGTCATGTAGCTGGTGGCCTTGTCAACTGGTTATAACTGGGCACACTCTTGGTTGTAATGTTATTTGCCTTTTAAAAGTGGTCATATAGTTGTCCTAAAACATAGCTCAGTGAGCATGACCTTTGTGGTACTGATTTTCCCTGGTTATTCTTTATTTTTGGCTTTATATAAATACACTGTTGAGGGAGTGCCGAAACTTCAACTCCCATGATCCTGTGCTTTTTTGTAGGTATGCTCAATATAGGCAATTGTGCTCTAGAGGGGCATTACTATAAAAACAGCCCCACCCAACTGCACCATGCATCTTAGTGTTGATCGGCAGTAGAGGCTGCAGCTTTCAGGAGAACCTGTTGCGGTGCCAGGCCTGTTTGAGACCGCTGGAGTCCCTGAGTCCTAGTGCGGTAAGGGTGCACTTCCACCAACATGCTGCTGACATCTCACCAGTGCTTGGTTTTCATTTACATGCAGTGCTATGGATAGAACACCCTGCTTTGAAACTAAGTGAATTCATGTGAACGTGGGTGGGCTATACATTTGGAATTTGCAATCATTTATATACCAAAATGTCTCTGTGCTCCACATGTAGACATTTGTGAATAGAATATTTATGCATTGTTGGCCATTACGCTGGTGGGCTCTGCATTTTGACAGTTATGAATCTCTGACCAAAACGCGTGTGGGCTCTCCAACGTAAACCTTTACTACTTATTACAAATGTAACAAAGTAGAGCTTTGCTTTGGGAGTTGTGAACATCATTGACATTTACACTGTGGAGAACAATATGACACAGTTGAACGATAGTCCACAATTGAGCGTAAAGAGGGTAAGAACATGAGAGGATAGTTGGACCATGGGGATCAGCAGGACAGGCACCAACAGTACCAGAGCTAGGACGTTCAGGGTGAGGAGAACCAGGCTAAGTTGATCAGGGTCAAGAAAACCAGAAAGGAATAAGACTAGGAGGAGCCAAGACTGGGAGAAAACAGGAAGAAACAACATGGCCATAGCACAAGGTTTATGATGACGAGCAGGACAAGGAGGACTTGGGTGACCAGGATCAAAGAGACTAAAGCTAGGATGGCTGGTGCAACAGATGCAGTAGAAGTAGTTACAATAGAACCTAAAATTAAAGAACAGTACAAAGAGGCCCATGGTCAGATGGTTTAGAATCACAAGGACAATGAGCAGGAGGACCAGAGCCAGGAGGATCAGGATCAGATCCAGGAAGATTAGGAGACACGTATTATGGCCAGTAGACCCCTAGAGTCACTAGAAACCTCCAACATTTTTCAGCCCACTTATAGAACTGGCAAGTATTTGCTGAAAAATTGGAACATATAAAGTTATCAAAAAAGCCAGTGGGATTACGCTCTGAACACTGAGTGGTAGCATACACTGTCTACTGTTTGAACAATACTCTGAGGGTGTATCAGAGAGCAAATGAATAGATAAACATAGGAGAGAGGTCTATAGGTGAATGGGTGAAAGGAAGTGTGGTCTGTGAAAGATGACAGAAAGTTTTAAGCTTAGATGGCTGAAGTTAGACAAAATGGTAATGGATTACAAAGGGGGTCAAATGGCCATGGTAATCAACAAAAGAGAGATCACAATCATAGCAAGTTTCTGATGAGAATCAAAGAAGGTGAGTGAGGCTCTACCTAGCCCACATAGGGATTCTGGGTAATAAAGGGCTCTGATTGCCAACTGTAATAGCAATGGAAAGCAATACCAGTAGTGATGGCTTCAGCATTAGCTAATTGATCTGCAAACCGTTGAAGGCTGTCTGAAGGGCGCTGGAAATACACATGAAACAGAATTGTTAAGAAGGCCATCAAACAGGGAGTGATTGTTAAGACCAGTTGAGTAGTTTGTTCAGGTTTAAGGTTTGAAATAGCATCAAAAAGCATTAAGAACCAACAGCAATCATCTGGTGGTAATTGACCAGCACAAAGTCAAACATTAAGGCCGACCTCAATGGAGAGTCAGTCGCGTATGTTGACCATGTTCATCCCAGTAAAAAGTTTTACATGCAGACTTACTCTTTGGAATGGAAGTTGAACATCCTCAGTGGGATAAGTCAGCAGGCTGTATCGAGAGGCGGATCAACGTCATCCAACAGCCGCTGGAAGAGGTTGCAGTGAAGCCATTTACTTTTGACCGGAAAGCTCCAAGTGGGAGTAATTTTAATTTTGCACCCAGAGAAGGTCCCTTTGTCAGTGTCTAGAAGCCAGGCTCCCTAGGGATAGCTGTGGATTAGCAGCCAAGGCTTATCTAGGAGACATGCAAAGCTCTTGCAATACTACTGTAGTCATACTTAGTACTTACACACATGAATGAAAATACTCAGTGTTACAAAAACAAAAATACTTTATTTTGGTGACACAAATACCAAAAATACCATAGAGACTATACTCCCTTAGGAGGTAAGTAATCCACAAGATATATACACTAGTATGCGGAAATATGCATAAAAACAGTTAGAAAACAGTGCAAATAGTAAAAATCACAATAGTTAGAAATGGGCCTGGGGGAACACAAACTATATAATAAGAAAGTGAAATGCGAAAGTTAGTCCCCCACCTAGGTAAGTGTAGAGTGTAGAGATGAGCCGGGAATACTAGGAAAGCCCAAAGGCAAGTACCACAACCCACCCCAGCTACCAGGAAAGCAGGAGTAAATCACTGTTAATTCTCCTGATCACACGCAGAGAAGAGAAGAATTATGCAAAGCCCAGAAGAAACTGCAAGACACCAACAGTAGATTCTAAGTCAAGAAGACCAGTGGAAAAAGGGGACCAAGTCCAAGAAGCACAGCAGAGTCCTGAAAGGACAGGATCCCCTACCCACCAGAATAAGGGTGGAAGAAGTGAACCACCTGCACCCAAGAAGACGAAGTTGGGTTGCTGGAGAATGCAGGTAATGTCCCATGCTGGAAGGAGTATTTCAGTTGGGTTTGCATCTTTGGGTTCTGCTAACAAGCCTTTGCACACACAAAACTGGTGGTTAGCGTAAAGTGGAGCTGCCGGGGACCAGGAAATACCAAGTGGACTCTACCTAGGAGTGGAAGTCAGAGGGGGCCCTCAGCAACAGAGAGAGCCCACGGAAGCACATGCAGCACCCACAGGAGTCCCACAGGATGGGGACAGGAGAGTCACAGAAGAGGCCCATGCAGCACTACGAGAAAGGCTCCCACGTCGCCAGAGAGCCACTCAGGGAGCTGTGCATCACAGGAAGGAGTGCTGGGGGACAGAGCTTCAACATGCAAAAAGATCTTGGAAAAATGATGGCAACAAGCCTTGGAAGCTGCAAATGATGCTGTGCGCATGGGTATTGTCCTGCATGGCCAGGCAAGGGCTTACCTTCACCCAAGTTGGAAGAGAGGACCGTTGAGACCACTTCAGTCCACCACCCATGATGCAGGATCAATGCATCTCAGCAGGAGAGGGGATCCACGCAGCTGGTCATCATCGCAGTTGGTGCCTGCAGAAGCAGGCAAGTGACTCCTTCACCCCAAGGGAGATTCCTTCTTGTGGGAAAAGTATTTATAGCATTTCATTTACAGTTCCTATGTACATTTCGCACCATTTAATAGGGACTTATATGTAAATTAATTGTGGCAAGTACGTTTGTGCATTTTACCTATGGTCAGAAAGAGAAGCACAAGCAATTTACTAAACGTTAGCAGGGGTAAGGTGTGCAGAGGCTTAAGGCCAGAAAAAACTGATTTAACAAAAGTAGGCAAAAGTCATTGGTGACCCTTTTGGAGGGCAAATATCTAGCTTGGTCCAAAGTTTTTGTTCTTTCTGTCATGAAATTGGAATGGAACCTCTCAATTATATTGAGCTGATGACTTCACAATGTGGAATGCGCATGTGTATCTATTTTGATCAGATCACGCTAAATATGAGATGGCACCATGTCACTAACATTCATTTCCAGTTGTGGTCTTTCCTTTTACAAATCATTGTTTTCAGGTGTTTTAAGCTAAGTTGTTTATTTCGAGGAATCCAAATTAATTACTCCAGAAAGCACTGATTTGCTGCAGATAAAGAGATGAACTATAGCATAGAGTCTTTCTGTAATCTTTTATTTGGAGTTGGTTTATTCCCATGGCTTAGGGTGCAAGAGTACTTATGTAGCTGTAAAAGAGTAAATAGCTTCACCTAGTCTTGCAAAGATTCTAATCATTTTTATCCTTAACCACCTCTGAAGGCAAACTTAAAGGATTGAGAGCATTGGTTGAGCACAAGAAACTCTATAAAGGGCCTCCAAAGCCACTATGTCTTCAAGCTCAGTGTAACCGAGAGGCATTCTGGGCCATGACTGCCAAAATAAAATGGAAACATTCAAACATTTGGGATCTTTAGTGCTATTAGTTAGGATCCGAGGAAGTTTTAACACTGAGCATCTCATAGAGCAAATTTACAGGGTTAGTTTCCTTAAAAGATATAGGGGGTCATTCTGACCCTGGCGGTCCATGACCGCCATGGCGGAGGGCGGCGGAAGCACCGCCAACAGGCTGGCGGTGCTTCCTGGGCGATTCTGACCGCGGCGGTAAAGCCGCGGTCAGAAAAGGGGAGCCGCCGGTTTCCCGCCGGTTTCCCACCGGTTTCCCGCCGGTTTCCCGCCGGTTTCCCGCTGGGCCAGGGGATCCGCCATGGCGGTGCTGCTTGCAGCACCGCCATGGGGATTCCGACCGCCTTCCCGCCAGCCTGTTTCTGGCGGTGTCCACCGCCATAACCAGGATGGCGGGAACGGGTGCCGTGGGGCCCCTGGGGGCCCCTGCACTGCTTATGCCACTGGCATGGGCAGTGCAGGGGCCCCCTAACAGGGCCCCACAAAGATTTTCACTGTCTGCTTTGCAGATAGGGAAAATCGCGACGGGTGCCACTGCACCCGTCGCACCCCTGCAACTCCGCCGGCTCCATTCGGAGCCGGCTTCATTGTTGAATGGGCTTTCCCGCTGGGCCGGCCGTCGGTCTTCTGGCGGTCGCCCGCCGGCCCAGCAGGAAAGCCGGAATGGCCGCAGCGGTCTTTCGGCGGGAACCGCTTGGCGGGCGGCGACCGCCGACCGCCGCGGTGAGAATGACCGCCATAATCATTATCTTCATAAGGCTTTTATGAGTTGGAAAATGCTTTTGATTTGTAAAAGGACTTTTGCAATTTGTTTTTTTTGTTTTAAAACTTCCTATTATAATATTAGAAGACCTACGTATAACTTTGTTTCTGTGAATATCTAGGCTTTTGTAAGGTAAGTTTAAATCTTGATACCTTACATCTGTATAATTCCACTTTAGCCATTGCCATTTTCAGCGAATATCTATCTATCTATCTATCTATCTATCTATCTATCTATCTATCTATCTATCTATCTATCTATCTAGTATCCAGTAGCCGTCCCCGCTGGGTAGTTATGGTTCGGACCACACTCATTGACCGCAGCTCCTTCATGGAAGGTTTCAGGGTGATTTGTCAAGTGGAAGCTGAAAAAAATGGGGGAACCAAAATGTGTTTATCCTATTTATTTTTTCATAGGAAAATTGAACAGTGATAACACAAAAAGTGCTGAAATTAATTGGACCACATCTGACCAAAACCTAGATGTTGCTTCAGAAAATGGGAATTTGTCATTTTTTTGTGATTCAATTCAGTAGTTTTTGAGAAATTAAGATTAAAAACATATAGATATTTGAAGCGACTGCATATCCACAGAGTCCACAGAAAGAAAAAGGCCATCTACTTTGATTTATTCATGGCATGTTTTCATTCTTATCTGTCAACTGGGGCCAAAAAAACTGGAAGGTCCCAAATGTGCTATTTCCAATTCAAACCCCATAGAATAGTTTGCTCTTCAATATAGAAGAAACAGCTGAGAAGAATTGCACCAAATTTAGATTAAAGATACAAAGTTACTCAAGAATTATGCTTTTTCTCACTTGATATAATTCCATTCAGAAATGTTGTAGAAATTAGTGTTAAAAAAAGGGGCTCAAGTTGAAAGAGGGGCTTTGGTTGGTCATAAAGAGTTCAAATATTTGAATGTTAAATGTATATTTGAACCACTAATTCCCTAAGAGTCTGAAGAACTGGATCTGCAGGCTCAATTGTCTCCAAGATTAAAAAATACTCTAATCCTATTCACCAAGGAAGATCTTTTCTGTCAAGCAAGTACACAGACCAAAAGACGGATCAGTCTGAATCAATCCAATTAGCTACAACATTGAGGAAAATGTTGTTGCTGTCATTACAGGATGCAGGGATGAAGCGACTCACATCCACTCAACTTGAAAGGTTACAATGAGATGAACATGAGGGGACAGGGATAGAACACCATGAGCACCAGGTCCAGGTGGGGTCCCTGTACAAGCATTTTTTTTTAAATGCAGATTTTTTTGTGGGGTTAATGGACCCTCAGTGACACTCCCATGTAATGCTGAACCACAAAGCCATCATTGGGGGTCAGATGCTCATCTTGTGAGGCCTTGAAACCCACCCCTGCTGTGCTTGGTTGAAAGCTGTGTGCAGTGTCTATGGGACACCCAGAGTTGATGTAGTGCAGCTCACAGTTAAAGGTGAATCTCTGCACCTGACCACCACAGCGCACAGCTAATGGCTGTATTCAACAGGTGTTGGGCACCACTGTGCCCCATCCTCTTTGGACATCCAATGGCTGGGTCAGTGAAGGGCATGGCTATGGGCCACATCCTGCACACCATCGGCACACTTCACAGCCAAAGGCTGTTTGCAGCAGGTATTGGCTGCATATGGAGAGCAGGATGCATGCCTGACTGCAGAATATGACCCATGATTAAGTGTTTGTACTTATCGAATAAGTGGCACATTACTTTATTTTTTATTTTTAGGATCAGCAGAACTGCCAAGGTAACTTTGGGAAAACTTGTCAGCAAAATTACATTTTGCCTAGAAATAGTAGACACCCACTGAAATGTTAAAAAAGGTTTTATTACAAAAGTGAACCATCTAAATACAAATATTGGGCTCTAAGTAGAGCCTTTAGTTCTATGAGGTGTTTGGGCCAAAGTTAGACACAGACCAATTGGATACATTCCTTCAGGTTGCTAAGAAGCATCCTGTTCACCTCAGCTCTTGAATGCACGCTATCTCCTCAGAAAATCTCAGGCATCCCAATCTCAATGTTATTGTGGTAGATGGATCCCATGCCATGGTGGTGGATGTATGTGGAAATCACTTTGTTAACATGTTTAAATAATCTGTCTATTTGTGGACAAAACAGACCATACAATTTGCATGCCAGATGTTGGGAAAGAAAAAAGGTTGTGTATGGCAAAAAATCCATCAACATCAATGAAGCTTTCTTTCATTTAAAATGATAAAGCAACACAGTAACTCTGCTTAAACCATTGTCCCCCGAATGCATGTAGTTGCTCACATACTGAAATTCTTTCAACCAAATGTTGAAGGTGATTCAGTTTCTTTCCACGGATTCCAATTTGTGTAATATCTACAATAAGTAATGGTAAATCCTCATCAACACTACAAGATCTTGCAACTCACAAGCCTAGTGGACAAGCAATCCACACCAACCATGGGGCTAAAATACTAGTGTACCTCTGGGAAGCAGATACAGAAGGAAAAGTCTTAATCATGAAGAAATGATTTGAAAAGAAAAAAGACTGTTTTAAAGTTACTGCATTGTAGATGGTTGGTGTCTGTGAAGTAGGACAAAAGTTTGGTTACACATAAACCTACAGTGAGAGAGAAGTAATACATTTGTGGACACCATGTCCTGCAAAACATGGTCTGTGCAGTAATTGGTCTTTCCACTAATTGGTGTAAACTGATGAGGTGCTACCAAAGACTTCCATTGATTTCAACAAGTGGTGTACTGAAAAACAGGTATTCATAGTGAGTTTTTGACCTGACTAGAAACTGGGAACATGGTCTGATCTGTTAACCTTGAAAGCTTGTGGAAAATGAAAGGGGAGATTTTAGTGCTGATATGCCAACTTCAATTAATGTCTTTGTTTAAATGGAATATTTAAAAAATAAATTTACCTCTAATTAGACATTTCATGCTTATCTTGTAGATGTATATTACAAAAGCATTTTTATAAAAAAGCTGAGCTCATTTCTCTTGCTGGATAACAAAATATGTGTATTTGAATTAACTTATGAAGGTTTTTAAAGGAATAATTGCAAAGCTTTCCTAAAAAGATTAAAGAATCTGTACTGTAAGACCATGTTTGCTTTCTGTCAGTTATTACTTTTCTTGTAATACTGTCTGGGAACCATAAGATGAAATATCTTTCAGCAATAAGGTGATAAGATAATAAATGTGGGAAGGTAACCACTGAGAAACTGTTAGTAAAACTGTAGTGTTTACTACTGTGAAACTGCGGTAAGACATACAGCTGCAGGAGCAATAATATTTTTAAAGAGTAGCAAGAAATATTCAGCACAGGCATGTTTTAGGGGAATTCAAAGTATTATGATGAAGTCAGTGTTATACTCAGAGACATGTGTCCTTACACTGCCACTCACATAGAGAGTCAGGGGCACACTTGCATTACAGGAATAAGCACACCACACTGTCTCAGTGAGGGGGCAATGGTGGTAAATGAACAATTATGTAGTCAGAGTTACACCCAGGGCCATGTATCACCGCACTGCAGCTCATCTAGACACTCTTGGACCCACTTGCAGAATTCCTAAACAACACACACTGTCACTGACTGTATGACAAACCAATGAAGTTAAACACACTTTACAATACTAAAAGTTATACCGATGGACACTTGGCAGCACACAGTCACTCCCCAAGTCTTAGGAGCACTCTAAGAGACCTGAACAAGCAGCCCAGGCTCAGATGCATTCTAAGATATCTGAATAAACAGCTCACTGTTACTGACTCCATAATAGTCCAATGGACACAAAGGCATTACAATGTAGACACACTTACAACCAGCGACATGTGTCACCACACTGCCATTCATCTAGACACTCAGGGGCAATTTGAGGACATGGATAAACACATCATCACCAAATCTGCTACAGTTCAATGGCGGCAAATACAGTATGGTATTCTTAGGGGCAGACTTCTTAACATTTGGCACAGAGCAGCAACCACAGTTGGTGCATTTTGATACCTGAAAGGGAGAAAGCAGAACAGAACCAATCTACGATCTTATGATGCTGTTTCTCTCTTTTTCTACACTGTTGCAAGTTAAGCAGCCTTGAGCTAAGCCCACACCATTGTACCATTGTGCAAGTGTGTGTGCGCATGATGTCTAGCATAGATTTTGTACTGAAGGTACCCATCAGATACAGGATACTATGCTTAAACATAGGACCTTATCTACAAAGAATTGGCATGGGGCAGTACCGCAAGCCATTTTGCTGCGCTGCCCCATGCCAATTCAAAAGGGCAGGAATGCACTGTATCTACAAGATTCCGTGCACTCCAGTCCTTTCCGCCATTGCCCAAATTAAAGCCGAGCACAACACAGGCACCCTTGAACCATGATGTAAGGGTTTCTGTGATGGTGGCATGATTGCTTTTGTGCAGGGAGGGGCACTTTCCTGCACAAAAACAATCACAACATGCACTTTTCTCTTTCTATGTGTACTGCAGAATACAGCACATGTGGAAGGAGGAAATAACGAGGAGAAATATAAACATTTCTCCTCATTATGCCTACTCTTGAGAGGTATACATTTTTGGCACTACCCCAGATTTATGCTATATTGTAAATCTGGGACAGTGTAAAAAACCATGCATGTTGAGTAGGAACACCCACAGCAACTTCAATGGCATGCTTCACTGATGCACTGTGAGGCAATGAGTGACTTTCATTGAGTTGCCTTACCACAAATCTACAAGGCCATATGAAGCCACACAGGGTGGCTTTGCATGGCCCTATAGATATGGGTCTGCACTGTGCACCACAGGATCATCAAAAAAGTGATGCTCCAGTGGCACACATGGGCTTGTAAATAAGCCCTGAAGTTTAAAACGTTTCAAAGCTTGCATGTGTTCTGTGTAGTACAACACACGTGCAAAGTTTAGAGAAAAGAAAAGGTTTCTCCAACGTTATGTCTGACTTAAAAAGGTGGAATTTATGGGGGACAAAGCATTAGCTATCTTTTCAGTAGACAGGGCTTTGCATCAAAAACACTGGGTGCTGTCATCGAATGTCCATGCAACATCCATGGTAAGCCCCTTTGACATGAAGTAGAGCAAAGTTGCACATACTTCTACTTTGTTGTACATCAGGGCCATGCTTAGCACTGAAACGAACATTTCATTTCATCCTTTGTGATGGTTTCCGTCACTTCTGTGTTGCAAACCCCATGCAATGTGTTAGTGTCCCTTGAAGTCACATCAAAGAACATGGATTAGCAACACTCCACTCAATGAGAGACTCAGAGGCACATTCAAGACCTGATCAAGCACAGAATCTGTGATAGTCCAAACTAGGCTAAGGTTTCAAGACATAGTTAGAGTGATACCCAGGAACATGTGTCACCACATTGTTATTTATCCACACACTCAAGGGCACACATGCAGACCTGAAGGGTACCATCACGGATTATGTAACAGTCAAATGGTGGCAAATGTTCTATGGTACCCTTAGAGTCACACCCAGTAACATGTGTCACCATACCACAACTGACCCAGACACTCAGGGGAAAACTCAGAAACGTGAACTAGTGTACTATTACTACCTCATGTGACCCACCCACACAGTGCATTGCCTAAGGCCATGTGTAGTAAAGGTGAGGGGCCTGCAGTGGGTTGGCTACCAGTCCTGGCTGGAGTACAGGTTCTACACCACCACTGCATGTGGCTGACTGACTGCTGTGGAGATCAGATACCCACAGATATGGACTGCAGACTCTACCATTCACCACTTCTGAACTTGGTTGAAGTATGTGGAGCAAGGATTGTCACCTGCATTGTGTTAGATGCAGATCATGATGTCAACCAAGCCTTGTGGACATTTCCTGCAGTACTATCCCTCTCACTCATTTTCTTAGTTTCTTGCAATCTGGCAATGACTCACTCACAATTTCACTCACTTATTTCTCCTCAAGCATGTTAATTGTGCTAACTCCGTCTGGCTGACTGACATACAAAACAAGCAACATATCATTTTAAAAGCTTTTAAAACATAAAAGTTGTTTTTAAGATTTTTCTACGGTTTTACTTTTTTGAGATTTAAAAAAACAGTTGGAAGTGTTGGACATGAGCTGAGATGATACAAATGAGTACTTTTTGCATGTCTGTTCATGGGCAAGATTTAGATTTTTGAGTGCTTGTTCACTTTGTTCTCCAAAGAATATCACAGTTGCACAAATAAGGAAGTGCATTCCAAGTCCCAAGAAACACAGGTCACTTTCATACTTCTCCTGTTGCAGGATGTCCTCTTTCAATTGTGTTGTCAAGAGGAATGGTGTGGTGAATTATCATGTCAGAGGTAAAAGCTAGCTCCCCAAAATCCCCCTTTCATTCAGCAGCATTAAATTGCTTCTCAATCTGAGTGTTCAGATGCTAATGCATTCTAAGTCTACCAAAGGGTACTTATGCCAGTGACAAATTGTGACAGCTTTTCTCACTAGCAGAGATGGTAGAAAACGGCCTAGATTGACTTGTGTGGTAACCCAATGTCTTCAGTCTAATAATCAAAGCTGTCCTGTGTGGCTTGTTCTGGGTTGGTCCTTTGCTGGTCTTCCCTGCCTAGATGGTATACCTCAGTTGGAAAAAGGAGAGTAGTGATACATACAAGAGGGAACAGAATGATAGTCTCAAAACCTGTATAAATCTTTCCAATGGATCAGCTATTCCCCATGGTACCAAGGCAAAGCTCTGGCACCACAGCACCAGTTCTGATACAAGGGTCCGAACAGGGGTACACTGTGAAAGTTTTGAAAACTAACAGTTTAGTCATGAATTTTACGCTGCTCTTCATTACCCTTGTCCTTAAACAAGTGAATTAGTATTTATTTCATGAACCCCAACTTTGTAAAATGTTGTGGAGTTGCTAGAGGTGTTTGGCTAAAATATTGAATAAAAAATATTGTGATAGAAAAGTAATGTGTAAAAATATTGGGATTTCAAAAATATTGGCATCAGGAATATCAAAGGTAAAAATATTGTTTTAAATATTTTAATATTGTAAAAATGTTGATTTGGAAAATGTTGTATGTAATATGTTTTGTGTTAATTTGTATGTAGTTTATTGTAATGTGCTTCATTATATATTTTTATATTTTTTATTTTTTATTTTTATGGGCTAATTTATTATTTAAGATTGTTTTCAAATTTGTGTTCTTAGTTGTATTAATGTATAATCTTTTTAGCAGCAGGATATTGGGTTATTGGGATAAGTGTGGGGAGAATTTTAAAAAGTGTATAATTTAAAGTAAGATTAATGTTAATTATGGTACTGATATGCAGCAAATGAGTGTTATAAAATATATAAATTTGTTTTGATATAACAATATTTTAATGATTAATGGTGTATAATTACAAGATACATATTTATAAATATACACATACATATATTCATTCTACCACAATAAACATATGCATTTATTGTAAATATTAAAATAAATATTTACATTAAAAAAGTAAATTGAAAATATATCAAAAGTACATTATTTTTAACATCGTTAAATAAAGATAGCAATTTTACATTTTGTAAAAACATTATACTTAAATTTTCAATATTTTACATTTTTATGTTACATTTATAATGCTATTGTAAAAATATGTTGTCATACTTTAAAAATGTATTTTATGTTTATATTTTTATATTTTATGATTTGTAATTTTGGATTAGGATTTCAATTTTTAGTTTATGGTTGTAAGTTTAGGAACGGTAGTAAATATTTTAAAACATCGTTATACATTATTAATACAAAATATGTTTATAGTTGAATGATTTAATATCAATGTAGAGGTTTTCAGTTTTGATTATTATGTTTTTAAGTACATTTTAGTTTATTTTATATGCTCAAATTTTTTAGCAGCTAAGGGTTGATTATGTAAAACTTATAGTTTATGGCATTTTGCATGAGATATTGTAGATTGCAGTGGAAGTAGTAAATTTCACCGCTTGAGTGTCCAACACTTTCCCCAAATGTGCTTACATTGGAGATGGCATTGTAACTGTTACCCTTTTAGTGTCCAACATCTTCCCCAAATTGGTATAGATTGGATTGGGAATATTACATTTCACCCTGCTAGTGTACAACTCCTTCCCCAAACTGGTATAGATTGGAATGGGAATAGTAATTGGCATCCCTTTAGGTTTCCCGAAATGATTTATGTTGGAGTGTGGTATTTAATCTTAGAATTTTAGTGTGAACTCCTTTGCTTACATTGTTTTTCTAGGTAGTGGGAATAGTTTGTGCTATTTAATTTGTATTGTTGATATTTAGAAATGTAGAAATATAGTTGTATGTTTGTGTAAGTAATATGATTAAGTACACAATTTTATTCAATGAAGACATGTAACACATTTTTCTAAATGTATGTATGTATTCAATATGGATTTTATTTATATTTTTACTTTTAAATATATATACATTCTGAATTATAAATACGCATTTATATTAAGATAAATAAACAAATAATACATTGCTATTATTATATAGAATATTCTAATCATATTCAAATTGTATTGCATGTTGTACAGTTCCACTTATTCCGTTGTTTGTTTTTCCTACATAGTTTTATATGCATATTTTCAAAATTTCAACATGTTGTTTTTTTACTAAATATTAAATAATTTTATATATTTTATATTATTATTTAATTTCTGCATTGCTTGTTTATATTTGTATAACATTTTTTGCATGTTTCATATGTTTAATATTTCTAAAAACAATTAACACATTTGTTCAACATTTTAGCATTTTCTACAGGGAATTTCTATGGGGAGATGTTTGAATTTCATTTTGTGGCAAATTTTATACTGCTATGTTGTAGTCCAATTGTGTCATGTTTTGTCGATTTTCTGGGAACCAGGTTGTGGTAAGGTGCACCTGTTCGGTGAATAGGCAAGTCCTTTTGAAGTTTTTTTTTAAGGGTTTTTGAGGTTAGGGGGTTTAGAGGTTTGGTTATAGTATGTGGGGCATTTAGTTGTATTAATAGTAGAGTTTTTACTAGTATGTAATTTTGGTTTTTTGTACATTATCTTATGTTATATTATGTTATATTGCATATTTTACTAAAATTTAGGCCCATATTTATTCTTTTTTAGCACCGTATTTGCGTCATTTTTTGACACAAAAGTGGTGCAAACTTACAAAATAGTGCGCTGCTTTTGCGTCAAAAAGTGACGCAAAAGCGGAGCTAAAAAAGTATAAATAAGGGCCTTAGTGTGTGTGTATGTATGTAATATATATGTATATATATATATATAATATATATGTAATGGGCTGAGTGCCCTATTTCATGTTATGAAGGGGCATGTGATGATTTTACACAGCACTGATTATTGGCTAAGTGCCATTGTATATTCATGATCATGGTATGAGTGGTATGGTGTTACGTTGTAAATATCTTGAGGGTTCTTCATACACCTTAACTCGCTCAATGCTACTCATGAAGAGAATTGACTATTTGTTCATTGTAATGACTAAATAGGGTGTTGAAGGATTGCGTACTGATTAGCAATGGTAAATCTAGTGATCTGGTTAATCTTAGCAAGACCTGATAATGTGTTAATATTCGCTATACTACGTACTGTGTCACAAGAATGTTCTAAATGTGTTGGTTGAAGACTCACGGTCTGACCCAGATTGTCTATTTTGGCACATTTATTTTCACATTTTATTTTGTTTATTTGCTTTATGTTTAATGTGGTTTAGAAGTTCACAGAAAGTGCTGCTTTGTTTCTTTGGTGGTAGGACATATATAAAAAGGATATTTGTAGTGTGATATTCACCATAAATGGTGTGTACCATATATGGTGTGACAGATTTTGAAGTCCCATCCATCATCCAGCTTTGACAATGGCTTAGTTTTTGTAAGTTATTTGCTATAGAGAAGATTAATGTCTCATTATGTAGGTTACAATTTAAAAGCAAAGGTTCCTCATTATGTGTCATTGTTAAATGTTCAGGGATTTCTATGACTTGGTATAATCTAGGGGCAGAAAGTGGCTTTCTTAGTGTGAGCAATTCAAAGTCTGTATAGGTGGTAGTTTCCCTGTTGTGTTCTAGAGGTCTTTAGGCAGTTTGGGCGTCATTATGTGTTTGGCAGTCTGACGGTAAGATCGTTGCAGTGGCAACCACCAAAGACCGCCATGTTGGTGGACAAAGAGACCACTGTATCACAAGTTACATAGGCAGGACCGCCTAAAATCCACCAAAATGCTGTCACCTCCAGGACCCTGGAGGGCGGGAAACAGGTGGTTCCACCACCAGCACCACCAGCACTGCCAGCCGAACAAAAGTCCTTTGAATCAATTACAACCCACAAATCACAATAGCGGTTCTTCCATTGAGGAAACCAATGGTGGTGTGAACCATAGAGGTCAACAGTCTACACAGTAATACACTATACCACATTGGATAGTTTGAATTCCCCACACCTGACACACATCCACACACCCGACACACCTACAAACTGCATTGTAAAACATACCCCTTCATACCCCACAATCATTTGCATCTAAAATGCCATTTACAGCTAGACAGAAGCCACATCCTGAAGTTAGGATCCACACATGAGACACTACCCATCACCCCCTCTGAACACAGCACCCACACATCATCACCAGTTTTTGTACCTTTTTGTGTCATCCACAACTACCATGTCCCCACAAAAACATCTTCACTTCACAGATCATGAGTTGAGGGTCATGGTGGACGAAATCATCAGAGTAAAGACACACTTTTTTGGAGCCCAAGTTCAAATAACCTATATATCCAGGAAAATTGAGATGTGCCAAAACAATGTCAACCAGGTGTATGCTGTAGGCAGCTATCCACGCACAAGGTAGGACATCAGAAAGAGGTGAAACAACCTCAGGGGGAAGGTTTGTTACATGGCCACCAGGCACCAGCTGGAGGTCCGTAAGACTGGCTGTCACCCCCACCTTTTCCACCAGTGTTCACATTCAATGGAAGAGAAGGTCTTGGACATCCTGCATTCTGAGGGCTTGACAGGAAACATGGTGGAGTGGAGTTGGGTAAGTCACAACACTGGAAATGTCACCTAAAAGATCTGTCTTGCATTCTTGCTGATCAATTTTTGACTTATTGAGAGGGATGATCGTGTGTGCCAGCTGATTGAGGCTGCAAGGGGTACAACTGGCCAGGACAGCATCTCCCAAGTCTTGGGAGCCTACCAGCAGTCCCGAGGTGTGATGGACCAAGTGCTTGCCATGGCGTAGGTAATGTCCACCACAGCAGAACACTTCCATTGGCCATGTTAAATCAGGCCCATCTGCATCTGTGGCAACCAGTGAAATGGAGGCTTTGCAAGGGGAAGGATATGCCTCAGAAACCCCTGCCTCTGTAGCTGAAGAACCCCTGCACAACATGAATGTCCACCTAAACATCCAGGAGGAGCAGATGCAAAGACCTCAACCACTGCCAGGAAGTGAACCTCTACACATTGGTTTCCCTTGTGTGTGACAGATATCCCTTTTGACTGTTTTACCACCATTCTCCAAAGGCACAAGGACACTGGATGTGAGACTCCCGATGTTGTAGCAGCTACCCTGATGATTACATTCACCATGACTGAACCCTTCACTGATTCTGTCCCATTTCATTCACCTACTTGTGCAATTGTAAATAAACATATCTTGGTTGAGTCATTTTTTTGCTATATTGAATAGTCAAAAAAGTTGCATAGACATGATATTCACATATGTTCCCAATCTCTAAAGTCTCATTTAACATGTACTCTTGAATCTGGGTGTGATACATGTACAATTGTACAAATGGACACACTCCCTTTCTCATTTTGTGCACTTTCCAGCACATAAGTTGACAACATGCCAAATATTACACAGGGTAGTATAGCTACACAATGCAATGCGTCTGCATAGGTCTGAACAACAAGAACCCTAACGACTACTGAAGTTAGGGACATGTTAGTGTTTGGATTTCCAAATAGATAAACAGATTGGTTTGATGTTTCATCAGCTGAAGCCTTATCACATTACATACCATATCTCCCAAATGACCATACCCTTTATTACTGGCATAGGTCAGTACACCTGTTCCCAGTCACGCAACCTTCCACTTACAATGGTCAGGTAACTGTAGGCATGCGACTTCACCTATGGCAAGTGGTTCAGGGTTCATGATGCTCTGCTACACGTGTAATATATGATCCTCCATGCTTATATGATGCAGGAGATGGTGTACTGACATGTGTCAATGAAGGTTGGTATGTGACATGTATGTGGAAAGATATGTTTTGTGTAATATGTGCAATGAATGCCAAAGTGATGTGTTCATGGGATATGACTCCTTCCAAATCTATCTTCCACCATGGACATATGTTGGCCATTGTTTAATGGCTGTGTATTCATATCTGTGCCACCTATGTTTCCCTATGTGGGAACAGCCCTGAAGATGAAATAAGTCTATGTATGATCATGTGTTACACATACAATTTCCTTAGTGGAAAGCTGACTTTTGTGCATGCTCCAATAGACAATACCAAGCCTGAGTTATTGAAAAGGTACATGTGTGCTGATAATTCAGACATATGTGTGAAAGGCACACAATTGTTACATAAAATCAACCAAAACAACATACAGTGGCATGCAAGTGTATTGCAGGGTTGCTGTCAGACAATGATGGCACCCTCATCATCATTGCTCCTGTGGCACTTTGTGTGCCCACATAGACCCATGGTCGCATGTATTAACCCAGGTTGACGGTGCTCCACTCAGCTCAGTCAACTGTGCACAAGTAGCGGGCCCCTGACTGTGACAAGAGTCAATGTGGCTTCAGCAGGAGAGTTAGGGGGCATGGGGTGGGGATCTACCTTCATCATGATTGCTCTTCAGCAGTGCATTGCACAGTCCCCTGCAGACAGACCCCTGTACAAATGTGATACCATAGCTGAGCATGTTTTGTTTCAGTTGGAGTACTTGATGTCAGGCTTACCCTATCATGTACAGGGGACTGGATGCTTGTTTGAGTAGGACATGTCTCATCATTTGACATGGTTTGACACAAATGTTTATACATTGCTTTGATTTTCCATATGATGATTGGTTAGGGCATTTATATTTTGTGTAACTTGCTTATGTTTTCTGACCCAAGGGACACATAATATCATCTATTACTGCCTTCTGTTGCAATAGTATGTGGTGGACAAGTACGTAGTTGTTGTTGCCAACATGAATGGGTTATGTGCTGACCTGAACAACCTCTGTGAATATATTTCTGGTGATCTGTGGTCAGTATGGGTCTATGTGTGTTCCTTCTCCAACATTACCAGCATATATTGTTTGGAATGGATTTTGTCCTACATTGCTGGCAATCTTTAGGCTGCTTACCCTTTGTACTCATCTTCTACGGTAACATTGTCCCATCTTAAATGGACAGGATGCTACATGAGACCTATGTACTTTGTAGATGAGCACATCTTCTTCTACTGGCTAAGTGATAATGTCCCTCCTATTCTCAGGCTTTGCTAGATTACATGACTTCCACACAGCACCTTGTGTAGTATCAGAGTGTCCTCCCCATGTTGTATCTCCAAGTGTCGGAGGGAGTCTTTCAGTTGTTTTTCCATATCCTTTGGTATAAATGGCTGCATTCCACAACCTATGTCACTTTCAACATGAGTGTATCTTGTTAGTGTGTGAAGTAATCTCAGCTATGATTATGTGAAATGCCACATGCAACATTTCTGTTTCCTTCTTTACCAATACAATTTTAGATGGGTCTGTGACAGGTTTGGGCATAGCTAGACTTACATACACATCCCACACAGGATTGGTTGTGGGAGCCATAGGCATTTTGGGGTTTTGGTCACAGTATGACACTTTCTCCTGGTAAGACATGTGAGTATCATTGAGACGTATGTTTTCATATGTGATAGTGTCATACAGACTTTACTGGGTTACCTTGCAGACACAAACAAAACTATGTAGGTAATTGCTAACCCTTTCCTACCTACCTCATACACGGTTCAGGAGTCTTCAAATGTATTTCCAGAGTAGCTGCAGACATATGTCAAGACAACATAATTGTGTGACATGTGTCTAAGAATGTACATTGGAAGTGCTACAGACTATTCAAGCCACACATTCATGTGGGGGTGTATTATCCCATTTTATGAATCATTCCTGGCTATGGGGCATATGTGTGGAGAATGGAGCAGCACCCATTGCTGCTCCACTTGTCTTGTGGTCCTCAACGCACTCCACAGCCAACATGTGTGTGCTATAGAGACAGCACACCATGCGGCAGGATTGGGGCCAATAGCACTCACGGTATGTAAGCACACTGATATACTGTGCAATGTTAGGGCCAAACGTTTGGCCCTAACCCTGACCAGTTCATAATGGTCCATTGAAACCAATGCTGTTCCCCCTTGTCACACCTGCTCAGTGCTGGTGTTACAGCTACCCACCTGAGATGTGACACAGTTTAGTTCCTTAGTTTCAAGTACACCATTTTGAAACACCTCCTACCGTACGTAGACCCCTCTTGCAAACATTTTGCCTGCATAGTCATGATATGGTGCAAGGGATCGAAATTTGCACAATGCATTCAATACGCCACTTAGTATTTCTGGTGCATGGATCTAGGCCTTAGAGGCATATGAGTGTGAGTAATGTGACAACCTATGTTCCATCATTATTTGCAACTGTTGTGGTTTGTCCTGTTCTCTGATGTATGGGCAACCTACCAATGGTATTTGAAGCAGATAATGAGTACACCATGGACAATCTGGTGTAAATTGATTTAATGGTGATATTTACAGGGTGATTTTTGTTGCACAGTGTCTAGGTGAGGACATTCAGTACAATTTGTTGTCTTCTGCAAACTCCTGCAGCAGCATTTTGTTGTTCCCCCTCCACTTGTGCTGCTCCATTGTCATCCTCCTCCTCATTGGGGACATCTACCAGTTCATCCCAGGGGACATTAGTCTGAATACAAATGCTATGCAAGATTGCACATCCAAGTATTATCTTGCATTCCAGTGGTGGTGCATACAACTGGCTTCCTCTGGTCAGAGCCAGACAGCTGAACCTTGACTTCAGGTGCTCAAATGCCTCTCCAGCACATTTCATGTCCTTCTGTGGCCTTCATTGTATGCCCACTCTTCCTCTGTTGTTGGGTTGCCAAAAGGGGTCATCACCCATGTCTGGCAGTTGAAACTTTGGTTGGCTGCAAAGGAATGTGAGAACATGTCAGTCATGCATATTTGTGGTTTCCTATATGCCATGGCAGATGTTAGTTTTAGGTGGAGTGATGACTCAGACTTGCATCTGGTATTGTGTGTGTCCCTGTTTGGTTGAATGGTTGCTTTGGTGTGTGGTGGTGGGCGTTACTATCATGGATTGTGCCTCAGGGACCTGGTGATTGTCAAATTAATTCTGGACTGACAGTTTGACCATGCCAAATATGTGTTGTGTTGTCCATATTTGAGGCTGTGTCATATTGTTAGTGGAACCTACCACCTCCTTGCACCATAATAGCATCATTTGTATTGACACTATGGTAGCCAAACTCAGGCCACCATATTTCCATGTGGCACTACGCATGCAGTGCGACACTTAGTGAGCCTTTGTGGCAGATTATGCTTGTACCAGTGCATCAGGTGTACAAGGGGGAGACCAAGACAATCGGAGGACTAGCACAATTGGTACAGAGGTTTCTCCAAGATTCCTAGGCAGGATTTTTTGCAGATACTTTCAACACCTGCACACAGCAGGCGTTAGCAGGGGGCACACAATTTGTTTGAATGGGTCTGTGACGGGGTTGCGAAATCCCTGTCTCACGAAGCTCCTACGGGACCGGTATATTCATACCCCGGGGGTACTTCAGAGGGGCCTAGTGATGTAAGAGTCAAACCGGATATCCAAATAAGCGAAATAAAAAACCCGGAGGACGCTAGTTTTTGGAAGGAGGAACGCGGCAAGAACACAAGCTGACGGCGGCGCCGTTGGAGAAGGAGGAGAGCGGCGAAAACAGCGAGCTGGCGTCAGCGCGGATGGAGAAGGAGGAGAGCGGCGAGAACAGCAAGCTGACGGTCGCGCAGTTGGAGAAGGAGGAGAGCAGCGAGAACAGCGAGCTGACAGCTGCATGGTTAAAGAGAGGGAAGAGCGGCAAGAACAGCGAGCAGACGGTGGTGAGTTTGGAGAGAAAGGAGAGCGGTGAAGGCGGCAGACTGTCGACAGAGGAGAGCGGCAGGCAAAATAACCTGTCCACGGTGCGACTGGAGACAGAAGAAGGTGGGGAGTCAGAACATCTCCATAAACAAGCGGGAACACCCAGCCACGTCTCTGGAGGGATGTGGCTTTTACAGGTGCGTGAACGAACTCCTGGCACTCAGGGCTTCTGGTGGAAGTGGGGAGGTGGGAGGAAGGACAAGGGTTTATAGAGGAAGCGATACAATTATGTAAAGTCCGAAACACTCGGGAGTGTTGGGGAACACTGCACAAGAAGCCACTGTTTTTTCTTTTGTTTTATTTTCTTTCCTTCACCGGGCACTTTTTGACTCCTCATCCACTTCCCTGGGCACTACTCTATTCACCCTCCCTTCCTCCTTTCCCCTAAAAAGTAAATAGCCAATCATAAAAACCGATCCACTTACCTTATTTCCCGGTTCTCTTTCCCACACGATGGCACAATGACGTGGAATGACGTCCTGGATTACAAATCCCTAAGAAAGAAAAGGAAGTTGTAATTACTTATGACCAGAAACCCCGAGACATTTTGAACAAAGGAAGAAAACAATGAACAGAAACAAGATTTGATAAAGGAATCAAAGAGAATGAACAGAGAAGAAGCAAAGAACATTAGAAATTAAGAATGATATATTTTTTCTTCTTTCTTCCGTCTTACAATACTAAAATAGTTTGAGAGACTTAAAAAGGACGTTACCAGTTTCTGTCTTCAATTTATTTAAAAATGTACCCTTCTCTCCAGGAGCCCACCACAGGGTCCCTATGTGCTGTGCATGAAATGGTGAGGTCTGTTGTCAGTACTCCTACAGAGTTCATCAATGGCATCCATCATGTTGACACTATTGCACCTACTCTTCACAATGGTACCCGTTATATTGTATACTGTGCCCACATGATGGCAGTAGGATGCTGCAAAGGGGCACAATTACAGTGATGCTGCTGTTGATGCTGAGCCACTTTCCTGAGATGTGGCTCTCAGTCCCTTCAAGAGTGATGTTCTGAGACTGTAAACCTATTTTGTGTGTTGTGTGTCTTGACCCAGGTGTTGTGCCCTGTGTGTAGCATGTGAATCCCACCCCTTTTCACTAGTAAAAGCTCCCTTGCACAAAGTGTTGCTGTTGCCAATTGCTGACTAGCATATGAATATGCATGTGGATCTGGGCACAGTGTGGCACATTTGTATGGTATATTTTGTGATATATGCATGAGTATTTAGACACCTTTGTGACAGGAGAGAGAATGATGTGGTTTTCTACAATGCCCTGCATTTCAAGACCAGTCCTGCTAAGTCCTGTGTCTTCTCATTTATATGCATTTCTGGCCTCTTCCAGTACACTGTCAGTAGTCCAGCTGCCACAGTCCCCTGTTGGTACCCTGGTATCATGTTAGGAAGTTGTGGAATTGCCAGGTATGATTGTAAGTGTGCTGCGAGGTGTCCATCTGTACACATGGTCTTTCATGGCTGGTGATGCTGAATTTCTGTTTGTGCGGCACAATGCACAAGACAGGTGAAGGTGAACACAATGGGTACGTCTAGTATGTTTTGGTGATATGTAGTTGGTGATAGCAACACTTGGATGGCATTTGATATTGGTATAGCCAAAGGCTTCTACACCATGACAAAAGTGGGGCAGTGCCTACATATGACATTCTTTAAGTTGACCTTGCCAATGCCTTTCATATAGCTGAGCTATTCCTTGTTAGGTGTTATGTGTGAGGGATCTGTATTTAGGTGTCAACCTGTGGACACTTGCAGTGGTTTGGGCCCAGATTCTTGATGTCAAGGGGACTTACCTCCACCTGTCCTTCACTTGGTTTGTCAGTCAGGTTGTGCCTATACTATATACATATGGGTATATGTGTGTGATGTGCAATGAATGTGGTGTAGTGTGGCATGTGGCATATGTTGTTGTCTGCACAACTGTGTTTTCCTGTCCATGTATGTTTAGTGTGGTGTATGAATTGTTTGTTCTACAAATTTAGTGTGTTGTCTGTGTAATAATTGGTATGGTGGCTTACCTACGAGTAGCCCATTGCCATATTGCCCATCCTGGAACCACTCACTGATAGGGGTGTGCTGGGATATGTAGGTATCATGGACGCAGACAGGATATTTGGCTAGGATGTTTGTTAAGAACCCATGGTGGCCCACAATGGACTGCATATTTATGGAATGGGTGTGTTTTCAGTTCCTGTAGAGGTATTCTGTTGCAGCAGGTGGAACAAGTTGGACATGGGTGCAGTCCATTGCACCCAGCACATGCGGGAACCCAGCAATTTGGTAGAAATTGTGCTTGATCTCCTGCTGCAGTTGCTGGGTTTTGGGGATCCGGATGTTGTGGGGTGTCTTCTCATTTACATGCATTTCTAGCCTCTTCCAGTACACTGCCAGTAGTCCTGCTGCCAGAGTCCCCTGTTGGTACCCGGGTTTCATGTTAGGAAGTTGTGGAATTGCCAGGTATGATTGTAAGTGTGCTGTGAGGTGTCCATCTGTACACATGGTCTTTCATGGCTGGTGATGCTGAATTTCTGTTTGTGCAGCACAATGCACCAGACAGGTGAAGGTGAACACAATGGGTATGGCTGGTATTTTTGGTGATATGTAGTTGGTGATAGGAACACTTGGATGGCATTTGATAGTGGTATAGCCAAAGGCTCCTACACCATGACAAATGTGGGGCAGTGCCTATATATGACTTTCTTTACGTTGACCTTGCCAATGCCTTTCATATAGCTGAGCTATTCCTTGTTGGGTGTGATGTGTGAGGGATCTGTATTTGGGTGTCAACCTGTGGACACTTGCAGTGGTTTGGGCCCAGATTCTTGATGCAAAGGGGACTTACCTCCACCTGTCCTTCACTTGGTTTGTCAGTCAGGTTGTGCATGTATTATGTACACATGGGTGTATGTGTGTGATGTGCAGTGAATGTGGTGTAGTGTGGCATGTGGCATATGTTGGAGTCTGTACATCTGTGTTTCCCTGTCCATGTGTGTTTAGTGTGGTGTATGAATTGTTTGTTCTACAAATTTAGTATGTTGTCTGTGTAATAATTGGTAAGGTGGCTTACCTACGAGTAGCCCATTGCCATATTGCCCATCCTGGAACCGCTCACTGATAGGGGAGTGCTGGGATATGAAGGTATCATGGACACAGACAGGATATTTGGCTAGGATGTTTGTTAAGAGCCCAAGGTGGCCCACAATGGACTGCATATTTATGGAATGGGTGTGTTTGCAGTTCCTGTAGAGGTGTTCTGTTGCAGCAGGTGGAACAAGTTGGACATGGGTGCAGTCCATTGCACCCAGCACATGCGGGAACCCAGCAATTTGGTAGAAATTGTGCTTGATCTCCTGCTGCAGTTGCTGGGTTTTGGGGACCTGGATGTTGTGGGGTGTGAGGAGATGATTGCATCCAGAACCTTTGGAACGTAGGCTGAAAAGGATGTATGGGAGATACCACCCACTTGTGCCCCAGTTGTCTGGAACAATCCTGATGCCAGCATATGAGCACAGCCAGGAGTCTGGTCATGGGTGGAATAGTTGTTGGAGTTTCCACTCTTGCAGTGATGTCTGGCGCAATGTGGTGCAGCAGGCATACAATGGACTCCCCCTTCAGACAGTAGGGTCTGATGACATCTTGTTCCCTGAGCACAAGGATGGTTGTGTGCTGTCAAAATATGCCCTCCCACCTTCTGCGCTGCCTTTGTGGCTGCTGTGGTGGTGTTTGGGGTTGCTACGGTGGTGCTAGTAGGACATGTTGTCATCGCTGTCATCTATGGCGAGTGCCGAGCTAGAGAAATAACAGATCCATGTTGTTCAGGGGGTTGCCAATGCGCCTTCTGTGTGTTTTCCTTATGTAGTAGTGTGTGGACCTCATTTTAATGACTGGTCTGAACAGCCGTTAAATTTTGACGCTAATTGGAATTAGCGTCATTTTTGGACCGGTTCCTTCTAGATATGGTTAGGTTTAGGTATAACACCCTACTGTGTGTTTGAAATCTTCTGTAATTCAATGAAAACAACACTGCAAAAGTGCACTAATTAATGGAAAACAAAAATACAATCCTCTTATGTTCACCAACTATGGTTCAGTAAATCAACCATAACTTTCTATCCAATGTATACTGCTCATGATCTCACAGATTACATCACTCATGACTTGTTAAATGTCATTATTGATTACATCTCAAATTAAATCATTGATGACCTCGCCAATGAAATTGTCCATGATATCTCTGGTTACATTACTTCATTACTTCATAAATCCTACCAAATTTATAAAAAAGAAAATAGGTGAAGAGGGTCCTGTAGACATGTACAGCATATATGCCTCTGCTTCCTGTATTTAAGGCTGTGTGCTGGACTGCATTTTTGCTGGTTGTGGGAATCTGGGCATTTTACCACTGCTGACCAGAGCTAAAGTGCAAGGGCTCTCTCTAATTTATGATTATGATTAATGTATCCATGATTGGCATATTTGTTTTACTGGTAAGTCCCTAGTAAAGTGCACTATGTGTGCCCAGGGCCCGTAACTCAAATGCTACTAGTAGGCCTGCAGCACTACTTGTACCAAGCTCATGAATAGCCCTGTAGAAAACCTCTCAGACCTTCCACTGCAGTGTCTTTGTGTGCAGTTTTAAACTGCCATGTCAACCTGGTAAGTGCGCCCACTTGCTAGGTCCAAGCCTTCCCTTTTAGGACATGTAAGGCACCCCTAAGGTAGGCCCTGGGTAGCCCCATGGGCTGAGTGTAGTATATTGAAAAAGTAGGACATGTACTGATGTGTTTAACATGTCCTGATAGTGAAACACTGCCATTTTCGTTTTTCACTATTGCAAGGACTATCTCTCTCATAATTTAACATAGGGACTGCATTTAAATACATTTTAAGGGCAGTTTGTGATTGTGAGCAGACAGGGATGTGGAGTTTTGGGTCTTTGAACTCACAATTTAAAAATACATATTTAGTTAAGGTTGGTTTTTAGATCGTCTGTTTAAAAATCCACTTTTAGAAAGTGGAAATGTTGTTACTTAACCATTCTGTGTCTCTGCTTAGCTGCTGAATCCACGTCTTGGTCAGACTGACGGTTGGGGTGTTTGTGAATTCACTCTAGAAACAAAAAGATAGCTGAGGTGTGTTGTGCATATCTTGATGGGTCTTCCTTGGATAGAGTGGGGGAGGAGCTGACACCTGCACTTGAAAGGGCTGTGCCTGTCCTCACACAATACAGCCTCCTATCCCCTGTTGTGTGCCTTAGGCCAGGCCTGGGCAGGATAAGATCTTGTCAACTACAGAGAATTTTTATTTGAAGTTTGCCCACTTTAACACTGGTCAGCAAAAACAAAGTCCAAAAGACAATCAAAACACAGGAAGCAGAGGCAAATAGAGAGGGGAAACATGGCAAGGATGCCAGGTCTAACACATGTCCCCCCAGCTTAAAGTAGGACGAACTACCCAAACTCATGGGAGTTCTCATTACTAAAGCAGAAAAATCTGGGTAGACCACAAGCATTGGTGTGTTCTGTACCAGGACGGTGTTCCACTGTAAAGTCCATTCCTTGTAGAAAGATGGACCACCTCAACAGTTTTGGGGTCTCACCCCTCGTCTGCTTTAACCATTTGAGGGGACTGTGGTCCGTCTGAACCCACAAATGAGTCCCAAACAAGTAGTGCTTCAGCTTCTTCAGTGCCTAGACCACAGCAACAGCTTGTCGCTCAATTGCACTCCAACTCCATTCCAGGGTACTAACTCCCTACTAATGAATGCCAAAAGCTGGTCTAGGCCTTCTTTGTTTAGCTGTGCTAGAACTGCCCCCCACCATACTCTGAAGCATCATTCTGCACAATGACATCCTTGGAGAAGTTGGGTGCCTTCAGTATGGGTACCATGCACATGGCTGCCTTCAAGGCATCAAAAGCTGTCTGGCAAGCCTCAGTCCAGATCACTTTCTTGGGCTGCTTTTTGGAGGTCAGCTCTGTCAATGGGGCAACAATGGTGCCATACCCGTTGACAAACCTCCTGTAGTAACCGATGAGACCCAGAAAGGCACTTACCTCTGTCTGTGTCTTGGGGGGATCCCAAGCAAAAAAAGTGTCAATTTGTGGTTGCAGGTGTGCCATCTGACCACTCCTCACCTGGTGTCCCAGGTAAATAACAGATCCCTGCCCTATTTGGCATGTATTGGCCTTAATAGTGTGGCATACATTCTGCAGTGCCTTCAACACTTCACAAAGGTGTTGCTGGTGTTCCTTCCAGCTGGAGTGAAACACTGCAATGCCATCCAGGTAGGCTGCACGGAAATCTTTCAGCCTAGACAACACCTGATTGACCAACCTCTGGAAGGTGGCAGCGGAATCTTTCAACCCAAAGGGCATAACCAGGAACTGGTAATGTCATTCTGGGGTGGAAAATGCTGGTCTCTCCTTTGCCCCACTAGTTGAGGATATCTGCCAGTATCCAGACTTTAAGTCAAACATGCTGAGAGACCTGGCAGCTCCCAATCAATCCATGAGCTCATCAGCTCTGGGGATGGGGTGCACGTCAGACTTAGTGATGGTATTGAGTCCACAATAGTCCACACAGAACCTCAGTTCTGGGGTGACACCGTGGGCAGTGGCCTTTGGAACCAAGACCATTGGGCTCGCCCAAGGACTGCTGGAGAACTCAATTACCCCTAAAGCCAACATCTTGGAAACCTCATCCTTGATTCTGGCTCTGACCTTGTCAGTTACCCTGCAAACCTTGTGTTTCACAGGTGGACTGTCCCCAGTGTCCACATCATGGGTACATGGATGAGTTACCCATGGGGTCAGGAAAAACAAAGAGACAAACTGTCCCAACAGCTAGCTACAGTCCCTCTGTTGTTCTGGGGACAGTTTTGGAGACAGGTTCACACCCTCTAAACACTCATCGTTCTCCTGAGCAGACAAGAGGTGAATAAGAGGCTCACTCTCCTCCTCCACCCCATCATCTGGTGCCAAGAGCATAGTTAGTTCAGACCTCTCAAAGTGAGGTTTGAGGTGGTTCACATGCAGGATCCTCAAAGGGTTACTGGGAGCCTGCAAGTTCACCAGATAGGTGACATCATTTTTGTTTTTCACCACCTCAAAAGGCCCAGTCCACTAGTCTGTAGAGCATGAGGCTTCACTGGGGCTATGATCCACACTTACTGGCCAAGCTGAAACATGATGAGAGTGGCATTCTGGTCATACCAGCATTTCATGTCCTCCTCACTTGTTTCTAGGTTCTCCTGAGTGAGCTTCCTAAAGTGGGCAGTCTGGTTTCAGAAGGCCAGAACATAGCTAAACACATCCTGGGGGGCTTACTGGAGGCTTTCTCCAAGCCCTCCTTTACCAGACTCAGAGGTCCCCTCAAAGAGTGGTCATACAGCAGTTTAGAGGGACTAAAACCACATCCCTTCTGTGGTACCTCCCTGTAAGCAAAGAGAAGGCATGGCAAGAGGACTTCCCATTTATGCATCTGGGGTCCTGACAGACCCATAATCATGCCCTCCAGGGTGCGGTTGAACCTTTTAACCAACCCATTTACTTGTGGGTAGTAGAAGTGGTGAACTTGGAGGTTACCCTCACACTCCTTCCATGATAGGAAGTTGGTATCTCTACCAGATACCAGCTCCTTGAGGAACCCCATGTGGGTAAAATTCCCCATCAATGCCCGGCCCACCACAGGGTCTGTCATCGACCTTGGAGGGATGGCTTCTGGGTACCGGGTGCCATGGTCCCGCAAGACCTGGCTAAACCTGTTGCCCATGGCTGTCTTGGGATTCAGAGGCCCCACAATATCAATTCCCACCTGCTCAAAATGGGTGCAGACAACAGGAAAAGGTTGGAGGGGACCCTAGCACTTCCTCCACTCTTGCCACTTACCTGACAAATTTGGCAAGACCTGCAATGTGTGTCAGATTGGCTGCACATTTCGGGCCAGTAAAAGTGGGTGACAAGCCTCTTAAAGGTCTTGTCCTGCCCCTAATGTCCTGCTAAAGGCACATCATGAGCCAGACCCAGTAGGAAGACTCTGAAGCATTGGGGTACCACCAGCACATGTGCTGTCCCAGGCTCAGCAACCTTACGCTCACTATACAAGAGGCCATCCTCTCATTAGATCCATTGTTATCCAGACTCCTTTCCTGGTGCCTGCTCTGCAGCCTGTCACCGCAGATCCTCAAGAGTAGGGCATGACTTATGTGCCTCAAATAATTCCTCCCTGTTGGGACCCCCTTCCTGCTGCCAATGGGTCAGCTCGGGGATCTTCCCCAGTTCAGCCACTCGCTCCCCTGTAGGCTCTGGAGCATCCCCTCAGGTTCAGCCTGCTCCTGGACCATGGGAAGTGCTGTGGCAGGTTTCCCTTGCCCTTCTTCTTACTGGCAGGCACCTGGGCCACTCTTTCAGGCTCCAGGGCCTCCTTATTACCCTGACTGGCTGCTATAGACCAGGTGGTCACACCCCCCCCCCCACCCAGGCAGACCCAACATCTCCAAGTGTGACCGATGTGCCACCTTACTCCAAGGGGAATCCTCCAGGTCATTGCCTAGCAGACAAAGAATACGCATGGTTGGACTCACAGCTACCCTCAAGAAACCTGAGACCCCTCCACTGAAAGGGAACCTTTGTCACCTTACACAAGTGCTCTCAGTTTTCTACTGCCACTACTTAGTGAAGTACATAGAGAACTACTTGCTCTTCAGACATCAGGGGACACCTTACAGTAGTCTCACTGTCTCCTGTGTCTCTCAGAGCCTCCACCCTCTGTCCATTGAGGGTCACACACTGCCTGTACTTCTTAGTGTTCTCAGGCGTGAGGGTCATCTCACAGCCCCCTAGTGAGACAAGGGTCATCTTAGCTGGCTCCCACCTTTCTCCTGGAACCAACTCCTCCCAAAGTGCTACACTGGCCAAACCCAGTGACTGAGCAACAATGGGTGCCTGTGTCCACTTGGGACCCACCTGATCACATGCATAACATTTGGTGGTACGCTTCTCTGCAGGTTTCCCTGTAGAGAGCAATGATTTCTTCAAACCTGGGGCTGGGAATCCTTACCCTGGGAACTAGGTTGGGTCTCTTTAGAGAACTCCCACGGTTTACCATTACACCCCCACTTCTTCTGATGGGGACCCAGCCCACCCTTGGTGGAGATTCCCCCTTACCTATTTTTTGACGCTGTGGCTCTCCCACCGGTCTGCTTCCTGAGCAAGCTTCCCGGGGCTAGTCAGCTTGCTGTCAATTAGGTGCTGGCACAGCTCTGGAAATCAAAGACTATGCCAGAGCTCTCATGCAATCACATTGTACAGCCCCTCATAAGTTGTTTCCTTACTGCCCTTTACCTAACCATCCAGTGACCTGGATAAAGAATCTAAACATTCCAACCAATTTTGGGGTTCCTTTCTCTTATAGGATCTAAACCTTCCTTGTGCTCCTCAAGGGTGAGACAATACCTACTGAGAAGTGTGTCCTTCATGATAGAATAGGTGAGTCCATAGGGATCCCCTAAGAACACCAGGGTATCCCTCAACAACTCCTTAGCTGTCCAACCAGGCCCACTGTGCCTTTTGCAGCTCCTCCTTCTTAGTGGAGCTTTTGATTGAGCAGGAAAGTTCTTTGCAAAATTGTTTAACCTGAACCGCCAGAATGCAGCACACATAGTAAAAGGATAAACGAGGAGAAATAAAAGCATTTGTCCTCGTTGCACCACTCTAACGCCACCCCTGGGGTGGCATTCGTTTTGATGCCGCCTCAGGTTTATGATTTCTCGTAAATCTGGGGCAGCATCAAAATGCAATGGGTGATGTGGTGCAACACCCATTGCATGCCCCTTTCACTCAAAGTGATGCGTGTAAAGAGGCCATATTTAGAATGCAGCATTAAACCATAAAAAGTTTCTTAACGCCACTTTGTAAATATGGAGCAGGGCATTGTGCCACAGGAACGTCACTAAAAGTGACACTCCGGTGGCACAAGGGACTTGTAAATGAGTCCCTGAGTGCTCAGTTTTGGTGTTTATTACAGACCATGAAATCTAATGAGTATTTGAGTTCTGAAAGATTGCTACGCAGACTAGTTCAACATCAGAAATACAAAGGATTATTTACTACCATTATTCATGGGTACTTTCAGAGACAAATCATTGCATCAGTGTACTTATCATTAGGTGTCCATAGGTGCAGCATAAAATTAGGCAGTGGCACACAAGCGCCAGTGCACCCTTTAGTAAATTTACACCATAGCCTTTCATTGAATACATATTGATTTGCAAATATGTATTGCTTTGAATATGTCAGAGCCAATAGGTACGGTTCTAATATGGGCATCTTGGTCAAAGAGTTGTGAAATCTTCATGCATTGTAAAATGTCCACCTTCATATTGTTGAATATGGTGAGCACTCTGTTCAAAATGTAGTAGTCCTGTGTTTTTAAAACTGTGTAAACCATGACTTGCTGGAAGTGTAACAGATTGTGTTGAAACCTCTAAACTAAACAACAGAACATAGTCAATGACATAATACAAGGCAAAATAACTACTCTTGAAAAACAAAGCAGGGCACAACACAACAAAACAGAATGTAACACTAGTACATTGCAAAACAGCAACTCAGCACAATACAACAACTGCATAATACAGTAATGCAGCTCAAAAACATAAAGGCACAAAAACAGCACATCACCACTACAACATAAGCCATCACAACAAATATGGCCAAACGGTCTAGTCACATATTAACACTTCAAGAAATCTTCTTTCATTACAAAGTGTGGACACCAAACACTGACTTTCTTGCCCCCAATGACATTTGTCGGACAATAAAATGTTATTCTCCAGCCCTGTGTTTCTCAGCTGTGCTGTAACAGTGCTGACTCTAACTCAGAGAAATATCTTCTCAATTGTTTGTGTTTAGGAAAGGGTAGTCACATACAAACAGTCCTGAAACTCCTCCCTGTGTTTAGACACAGCTTAAAAGTATGGACTGTGGTCTTATTTTCTACTGATCAATTCCCTTTCTTAAAGGCCCAGGTTTATGGGGATTTGGTGCAGGGCAGCGCATCAAGTCACCAATGGTGCTTCTTCTCGTTTTTCCCCGTGCTGGTGCCGCTTTGGCAGCCTAGTGCCAAGGCAGGTACCCTTGCACCATGGTGCAAGGGTGTTTGCGTTGTATGTATGACTGCTTTTGTGCAGGAAGTGCCATTTTCTTGCATGAAAGCAATCCTGGCAAGCTTTTTCTTCTTTTATGCATGCTGTATTCTGCAGCACATATAGAAAGAGGAAATAATGAGGAGAAATAAATATATTTCCCCTCGTTGCGCCTCTCCTGAGGAGGCGTAAGATTATGGTGCATCCCCAGGTTTACAGGTTCTTGTAAGTCCAGGGATGTGTCAAAATCCATGGGTGTTGTGAGGGAAAACCCACTGCTATGCCCATGGAATTCCTCCCTGGCACAGAGTATGACAACTCAACAATTTGCATTGCCATGCTTTAATCCATATCTATGAGGCCATTCAGAGCCACTCAAAGTGCCTTTGTGTGGCCTCATACATACAGTAGAGAGGTTTGCACTGCTACTGCATCATGAAAAGTGATGCAACAGCTGTGTAAACCTCTCATAAATATGCCCAAAAATGTCTAGTAAAGTGGCATTAAAAATAATCATACTTTGAACATGAAGGGGCATATTTACAAGCCCCATGCCCTGCTGGTGTGTCACTTTTTTTGATACTCCAGCAGCGCAGAGTGCAGACCCATACCTAAGCCTCTGCATGGCTTTTCATTGCCTCCTAGTTATGGAGTAAGGCATGTCAGTGCATGCCATTGAGTTGCCTTACTCTGGGTTAAGGGGGGGCATTCCATGGGCATTGTGGTGGATTTTTCCACACAACACCCATGGATTTTGATGCATTCCCGGATTTACAAGACCGTGCAAACCTGGGAATGCATCAAAACTGTACGCATCCTCAAGGGAGGTGTAATGAGGTGAAATATTTTACTTTCTCCTTGTTTTTCCTCTTTCCATTTGTGATGCATTCTACAGCACATATAGAAAGAGGAAAATACCTTAATGGATTGTTTATATGCAGAAAGGTGTCCTTTTGTGCACAAAAACAATACTGCATGCAACACAGACACCCTTTCACCATGGTGAAAGGGTTCCTGTGTTGGCGCTAGACAGCCAATTGTGTGCCAGTGCAGGGACTGAAATGCATGGGTCTGCATGTGAATGCATGGGCGCAAGTGAGAGCGCTTGTGTGTGTGCCTCCCCACTCCCTCCTCCCCAGTAGCGGCTCGAGGTACATAGCGGGGTGGGACTGCACACAGGGGGGTGAGGGGTGGAGTGGGGGTTGAAGAAAAAATAATAATAATAAAAAAAAGTACCTGAATGCCCTGCTGCCGCCGCTACCTCCGCCACGCAGCTGCTCTTTTCTTTGCTGCAGGCACAGGCTCCCAGCCTGCCCTGTGGCCAATCTGAATGCTGCTGTCATGACAGCAGCGTTCAGATTGGTCAAAGCGCCCAGCCAGGGCGCTCCTAGCCAGACAGGGAGAGTCTGCCTGCTCTCTCCAACCCGGCACTGCGTGACCAGGTTAGACAGAGCTTAGTGCGCATGTATATTTGGCCAGCCTGAGATGGGCGGCCAAACAAACATGCGTACTGAGGGGGAGTGCTGAGCACTCCCCCTCTGTGCTCATCATGGCCCGTGGCCCCGCCCCTTCTACATTACAACGATAATAAACATAGTTTATTATCGTTGTAGTGTAGAGGTGTGGCAGTTGCTGCTGCTGGTGGGGAGCGAAGCTCCTCCTCCCAAACGGAGGAGCCAGCCCTACTCCTCCCACTGATTTGTACTTACCGGCCGCCACTGTCCACTATTGTTGTAATTATGGCCCTAACTCAATATCTCTTCTTCAAACATTAGTTGTAATATATTGTGTTAAAATGCTTCATTTTATGAGTTGTTAAATACATCTTAGTATTAAGGATCTTGCTGTAAAGGGTCAAATTGTGATTCACTTTACCCTTGCTCTGAATAAACGCCAGCACAGCCTTTAGCATCTACTGAAGGCGGTCATAGCTGCATGATGCTGTGTCACTCCTCCTCCTGAGCATCGATTCAATGAATGTTAACTAATTATTTCTACGCAACTGAGGCACAAGCAGCTTAATGGCAGTTTTCAGAAAACCGAATCCAATATCTCAATGTTGCACATTATTAATTACTGTGCAGGGGAATATAGTACACGACAAAGGGCAGCCGGCCGGAAATTCACTATCCTTCATAATAAGTCATAAATTGCAATTGAGATCAAAGGCAAGGGACTGCCTTGTAACTTTGAGCTTCCGCTTTAATGAACGTACAGTGCATAAACACTGTCTCTACAGTCTGATTTCCGCGCTCGCGCTCATATCCGCTTTTGTATAATAGAAGTACAAATAATGGTACGCTGCTCTGTTGACAGGTGACCTGCCATGATACATTATTGTCAGAATAGGACTAAGGTAGAATGACTACCTTTTCACCTGATAACACTTGTCTTCTGTCATGTTCTGTTAAAATCCTCTTGCTTGCGCTTGGCCTTTCTTCGCGTGTCCTATTAAATCAAGATTTTCTTGTTTGTTCTCTTCCAACGGGTCGATCCTCTGTTTTCATATGATATTATTAAATATATCTTTGCCTAATTAAATTAACAGATTCTGAATGGAAACCTAGATCACATCCTCTGTTTGCTAGAGGAACTCTCAGGAATAACTGTTTGTACAACAGAGTACAGTTTCGGTTGAAGGAATCAACAATGTCAGCATCCGTAGTATGTGCTTCCATTTCTTTTTTAAAGTGTGTTATGGAGTTTGCTGAAGGACAAAGTTCACTATGAAAAAGAAACCGTTATTAGTGAACACATGCTTTTAAATTATTGAAACTAGTTGTGTGTTATGTGTCTCTGCAGACCAATGAGTAGTAGTACACGAGATGTATTATTCGCATTGTAAAATGAATCCCACGTGCATTTTTGGCATTTCGGTATTTTATTGTAAGTATTTGTGAAGGGATGGTGGAGAAGCTTTGCTTATTGCTCACTCGAGCCTGCCATGTTTTTAGTAAGTAGAATTTGCCTGATTTACGAAGGCCTTTGCACTCGTATATCGGGTGTAAGAATGCAACTGGCTGGAATTATGGGCTATATGTACAAACACATTTTCCCATAGACACAGAATGGGTGAAACCCTTTGATACATCTGGCCCTATAGCTTCTAAGAATTCAGAAAAATTATCTTACCATCTGTAAATAAACTAACTCCTTCACAATTGCATCCCACGCATGCATGTAATTTTGTAAGAATAATTCCCATGCAAGGTGTGAAAAGTGGGATGATTAGGTCATGGTTTGCTGTGTGAGATTGTAAACACCTACAAACTTGTGATTTTGTGGGCATTAGCAAATTCAACAATGAAACTTTCCTCCCTGCAAATAGGTGGAGATTCGGTCCCACAAATAACTGCAGCAAATCCCTGTTCAGGCTCGGAAGTAGTGCGTAAAAGCCCCAGCCTCTGTGAGAGTGCAGCAGATTTTTTTTTTTTACATTTCTTCTCATCTTGAAAAACATTCACTGTGAGGAATTTTACCCCGTGCACGATTACGCACTTGGGGATAGCAGTGCCATAGCAGTGCCAAAAGATATTAAAAGACATTTCCAGTATTACCCCTTGTAAGGTGGTAACTGGCACAGCTTTCCAGGCCTGCTGCTGGGAATGTTTTTATTAGGTATTATTAGGTGGACATCTCTATTCTCTACTAATGCTGTTGGAACTGGCCCTCTCTGCTGGGTCAAACCCAAATATTTTCCTTCCTCCTATTCTTTGCTGAATTTATTTTTGTTGGCCTTAGGACTCTACGCTATGTACCATTGCTGATCAGTGCTAAAGTGCTTGTGCTCATTTCCCTTTAATATGGTTACATTGGCTTATACTATTCAGACATCATTCAGGAGGGTAAGCAACCCCTTCCTAAATTCAAGGGTGGGAGATCCCTGAACCACACGATAAGGGGATAAGCCCTCCCTCCAAAATATAGTTATCAACGCAGAGTATCCCCCAGATTTGAGGCACTCAGTGGAATACAAAGGAAGGTAGCTTGACACAACTGTACTCCACAACTCGAGGTGTGGGAAAGGAAAAACTATTTTGACTCATTCTAATAACGGCATGCTTCATCATTGGGTTCTCCCTGACTCCGAAGGTCAGGGTGGGCTTGACCATCTTCCAGGGAGCTCTTGCCAGATATTCAGACAAGGGGCGTAACCTTATGATAAAAATTCTTCATCCAGTCCCCAGATATCCCTTTATTAATATGGTAGATGGAAAAAGTATAAAATATATTATGAACAGGTTTCAAGAATATGATGGTTCTATAACCCTACATTCATCTCTTAATGTAGGTCCATCCCATTCACCCTACTAATAAAGGGTTTCTCTTTGAAGCCCCTAGTTATTCTGCCCCCACTGTCTTGGCTCCAGATCACTTCCAGGGGGTATGTAACCCTTTGTGTGTAGGTAGAACACATCCTATTCAAGTGTAAGTGGGCTGTGCTCAGCTTCTCCTCCCATCCTGCCAGTGATGGCCCATCCAGCAACACCTAAGCTCCCTACTCTATGTGACTATCTAGGTGGAATGCACAAAGCTGAACTGTCACCTACATCCAGTCATGTGACCAGGTACAGTCTGTAGGCATCAAATGGCTAAGGGAAGAAAATGCCAACTTTCTAAAAGTGGCATTTTCAAAATTGTAATTTAAAATCATCTGACTTCACCATAAGTTGAAATTACATTTCTGGAGACACCAAACATGAACTATTCACCTGTTCCCATTTGAAAATTAAACCTATAAAATGTATTAAGGTTACCCTAATGTTATCCTACGGAAGAGGTAGGCCTTGCAGTAGTGAAAAGTGAATTAAAGAGTGTTTCACTACAAGGACATGTACAATTTAAAAGTACATGTCCTACTTTTTAAATACATTGCAGTACTGGACTGTCTAGGGCTTATCCTAATGGTGACTTATGAAAAGGAAGAAATGGGCCTAGCAAAATGGTTTACTTTGCGAGGTCAAAATGGCAGTTAACAACTGCACACACAGGCTGCAGTGGCATGAGACATGTTAACTTTCACTTAAGTGGGTGCACAATCAGTGCAGCATGCCCATTAGAAACATTTAATTTACAGGGCCTGGGCACATATAGTATCACTTTATTAGGGGCTTATAAGTAAATTATACATGCCAATAGGGTATAAGCCAAAGTTACCATCTTAAGGGGGGGAGAACACAGCACTTTAGCACTTGTTAGCAACAGTAGAGTGTGCAGAGTCCTAAGGACAGCAAAAACAAGTTCAGAAAAAATGGATGGGGAAGGCAAACACTTTGGGGAAGACCAGCCTGAAGCTGACAGGTCTAACAAATATAGATTTAAGAGGGCCCGGCGCCATTCCAATGCCACATTAGCATCATTTTTTTTACACTAATGTGGTGTTGGAAGGCAAAAATGCTGTGCAATATTTACAAAGTGTTGCAATGCATGCATTGTGCCACTTTGTAACCCCTTGTGCCATATTATGCCTGTGCCAGTCATAATGTATGCAAGGGAGGGCATTCCCCCATTGGGGAGGGGGGGAAATGGAACAAAGATTTTTAATGCCTGCTCAGAACAGGCATCAAAAGGAGGCTCCCATTGGTTTAAATGGCCATCTGGGTGCTTTGCAGGATTAGCATCAACATTTTTGACACTAGTCCTGCAAAGCACCAAATTAGCATAAAAAATTATGATGCTCGTTTCCTAACTACCGCCATGGTGCGCTGTATTTCAAATGTTAGGGGAGCACTAAGGAGCTCAGGAAAAGTGGCGCTGCACTAGATGCAGCTCCACTTTTCATAAATCTGTACCTTATTTTTTGATAAATGAAATGAAATAACATTTTTAATCCCCTCTCCCTACTTAAAGTATCAATTGTACTGTGTGTATTTCACTCTTGGTGGCAACCTATATTGCTTGTTAATAGTATTTCAAATGAATCCCTATTTAAGTACAGTTTAAATAAACTTGACATGTACTTTAATGACTTAAAAGCATGAATATGTTAAATCAAAATAAAAAGTTAACTTAAACATTCTAGTGCTTGAAGTATTTAAAATGATTGAAAAGTAAATGTTTTGTTTTATTATTAATCCTATGTGGTGTTAGTGTTAGCATTATTTCTGCTGGAATGTTGTTGCAGTACCATTGGTTGGCATGTGTGGTGCTTGAACTACACCCAGGCTTGGCTAGAGTACAGTTATACATCTCTTGTCAGTAGTATTTCAGAAGTAGGTGGAGCTGCGCGTTTTGTGAATGGGAATTGTCTTACTCATTTGTGGGTGTATTTTTGTTCTGGCATGTCACTCCTTTAAACCTTCCTTTAAATTTCCTACATATCCACCAAATGATGGTTATTATTCCTTTTTTCCCAACCATTCTCGTTTCCTTCCTACATTTATCCCTAAAATATTACTAAGGTATTTGGAGCAGAGAGTTCTGTGCAGGATAGATGGGAGACACAGAAATGAAGATCTACAGGCTGAAGTTTGAGAAATGAATTTGTGAAATGGCCCAAACGGGATCCAGGAACTGTCTACAGTGTACATTTCTTACACATTCTCACTTGAAGATATATATTTATGTTCACATATCAAAGTTGTAATGAGACACTACTTCACATCACCTACTTCTAAAACCCACTTTTAGTAACTAAAAGAATAGGTGCAACACTTTTTAAAAGATATAAACTTGTTGTTTTGAGCAATGATGGACAAACTGCAACATTTATTTTTCAAATAGGATTCTACCCATTAAATACATAAATCATTTTTACTGAAAGGTTGTCCACATTATTAGTAGCTGAAACATTTTGTTTAAAGTAAGTGCAAGTTAACTAAATGTGTTTTTTGCTTTCTGTTTTTGACTCTATGCAACCCATTATTTTCAAAGTAAGGTTAAATGAATCAACTAAATAAACACTGTCTTTCTTACGGACCTTAAATATATAGTTTAAAAAAAAAAACATTTGATTGTTTTGTTTATTGTGGTTTACAAAACCACACAAATCTAAACAATTTTATTTTGGTTCCAACTTTAAAGGATAACAATAATTGGATAATCAAGAAACAACTGTGGACTTCAACAGATGCAGAGAATTATTTGTCTCAGATACATTTTCTTCACAGTTGCTTACAAAAGAAATAAATATTTTCAATTTCAATTCATCCACCAATGTGCATTGACCAAGAGATTCAATATCTTTGATGCACATATGAAACACTCAAACTCTCTGTCTTCCAGGTGTTCCTCTCTAAGCTCCTATCATTTCAAAGCATGGCTGATGATTACATTTAATCCTTAATGGTGTATTTGATTAATGGGACTCTTCATAATTTTGTAATAAGTATTGTTTGAACTGCCATATAACCCACATTACTAGGGAATCTATTTTTAGTTATCATCTTATATTATAAATAATTCTCTTACTCAGTGCTTAAATTAAGTAATATCTATCATAGCAGTCTAGTTTTACGTTTTAAGTACCTAATCACTTTGAAGAAAAACAGTATTGTTATGTGTGCTCCTGCATTCCTAATATTATTTCTTAGTGGTTTTAGCACCTGAAAGACAGATAGGGCCCTAATGAACATTATGGCCACATAATGGTTAGGGTAGTAGGGTTACCTGCCCAACCAGATCTAATTCCAAGATCTAATCATAAAATCTCAAATTGTGTAGGGCTTCAAAAAACTATGATGTGTCTTAGTGTAGGTCTGTGTTTAGAAATCTATGGATTTATGTAACTAAGGTTATCCTAGAATGGTATACATCAACTAATTACAATAAAAAGCCTTCACAATTTACAGATTATAAGGCGGAGAGTCTTACTTGTTGAATATTCTCAGTCCTGTTTATGATAAACCCATATAATTCCAAGTAATTCTTGAATAGAATATAGTTTATTGTAATGTTTACTTGTTGAAAGTCATTCCTTTCAGTCACCCAATGGCCCTTAATAGGATGCTTCCAAAATGCATGACTTGACTTGTAATGTTATTCTTAATGATTTGCTTTTCCCATATTTCCGCAATACTTCCAATATTTTCTAAAACTGAAGGCAATATTATCAAACAGTTGCCTGCTTGATTTAATGCATTAAGCCTGAGCTCTCAAAGGACATGTGAAAAAATAAGCGGGATAGAAATAGAAATGCTGTTAATACATAAACAAAATATTTACAAGCACAATGTACATTATCCTAAAGCACAACACTTTAATATATAAACTTCTGTATGCATTTACAACCTGTATGCAAATTGGAGCCAGCCGGGAATCTTCATCAAAAGTATGGTCAAACAGTAAAACGTTGCTTGTGTAATTTAATGCTTTCATGCTAAGATTTTCAAGGATAGGTGGAAAAATAAGCAATGTACAAAGAAAAGTATCGGATCGCTTAGGTATATGTTAAATTGGGTCAACACAAGTGTGTAGCTCTGTGTAGTGGCTGCAAGTCAACCAATACTGAAAACTGTACTCACTGGATCTGCCTTTGGTGCAAATACTCAGGTATTTAAGTTCAACTTTGACAGAATGCATATTATCCTCAAGGGGAACTTTGGCAAGGCTAGAAGGTTTCAATTGGAATGGTCAAATGATATTGTACAATTAATGAAAGCAAACTATATGCTAGAGTTTCTATGTAGGGCTTACCTGCAATAAAATATGTAAGGAAACCACTCTTTGAACTGTAGACCAACATAAAACCTATTAGTCTGGAAGGAAAATATAGCTTAGAGAAATCCATTCTTGCGGTACACTAAAATCTATTTACTTTACTGCTTTACTACTTTACTGCTTAGCTGAGTGGCTTAACATTGATTATATATGGTGGTAACATTGATTGAAGACATTTCAGTTTTTTAAAAATTGCAACAGAAATTGCACAGTTCCTGTGCTCAGTAACTGTAAATCCACTGACAATTGTAAAAAATAACATAGAAAGATTTAGGCCCTCATTACAACCCTCGTGGTTGGTGATAAAGTGGCGGTAATACCGCCAACAGGCTAGCAGTAATTGCCACCAAATTATGACCATGGCGGATACAGCTCAGACAGACAGCCACTTTAACACACCGACCACCAGGGCGGAATCAACAGGCACCACGGCGGTAACCACCTACAGCCAGGCGGAAGACAATGTTCTGCCCACCATATTATGAGAAGCCAATCCGCTACCTTTTCTAGGGCGGTACCAACAACATCAAAAGCCTGGAGGAAACAAAGCTTAGAAGTCAAAGAACTCACCTGTGGAGACTCGGGGAACAACCACGCCGCCATGGAGCCCGAGCTGGATGTCTTCCCAATGCTCTTCTTCGTGCTGCTGCACTACGAACACCAACGACGTCAAAGATGACCACGGTGAGTACAGACCCCTAGCACACAGGGGAGGAATGGAGGAAAAAGAGAGTGACACACACACACAAAACACAACACCCCCATCCCCAACACAATACAACCAAGCAGATACAGTAACATAACATATTGACCCCATACCCCTCAGGAATAATGCAAGGACAGCTATAATAGAGTAAAAAGAGTGTAATAAGATAAATTAGTAGCAAGACATGCATCCAAATCAAAAAGTATATACGTATTTACAAATCAAGGGACACTGCCAAGTCCTCAATGTTCGTGGGCCACAGGGCCACATCACAAAGTCCAAGGCCCCACCTTACTCCTGCAACAACACGGAGAGAACACTGCAGGGGCCTCGGGTTGAAAATAGCCAGGCACCTCATGGGGACGGGGAATGGGGGGCACCTCAGCCGGAAGATGGTACAATGCCACTGGTCATGGATGGGGCAAAATGCCCAGTGCAAGGTCCTGGGGAGTGCAAGGCCACAGTCTCTCAAGTGGGTGACTTGCCCACTAACTATGGAAGGGGAAACATGCCCATTACTCTGTCCTGGGGAGTGCAGGGCCACAATGTCTCAAGTGGATGGCTTCTCCACTGGTTCTTGAGGGGGCATCTTATGTGCAAAGTATGCTCAGAATGACGTGCTTTCAACAGGGCTTTGCAGATTTAGTTAGCATTTGCGGTTCTTCATACATATACCTAAGCCCCAACTTGCCAAAAAATAATCGCAGGTACGAAAGCCAGGGAATCCTGTTCGAGTTAGACAACTGTGTTCATTCAGTAATACATTCCTGCACAAGACTAGCCGCTGGGTTCGTCCAACATCTAATCCACAGCAAAAGGGGGGCAACAGAGACCGTGTCCTCTAAAAAGCATTGGTCCACTTCCTCGTGGATAATGATGTTTGCTATACACTTAGGTACCATCAATAATCTGCGCATAAATTTATTCTCAGTACATTGGAGAGTGGGTATTTTGATCTAACCGCAGACACCGGCCCCATATAGGGCTGCTGAGACACACTTGGAATTATATAGCGTCATAATCTGAGAAGACGGTCTGTGGGCCAGTTTACGGGTAAAATGAAAAATCGCTTCAATATTCCTTGACATTTGCTGAGACTTAAATTTAAGGTGAGTGTTCCAGAGCATAGAAGAACTAATATGCATACCTAGATAACAGAAATCCCTCACCTTATTAATGATATTGCCTCCCATAGTAAATGTTTTAGATTTTTTTTTTTTGGGGCCACATGTCATGACAAATGTCTTTGAATAATTAACTTTTAAATCTAAGTCCAACATGAAGTCCAGAAAGAGATCCAACAGGCCTTGTAAACCATTTGCAGTGCATGCAATAAGTACAGCGTTGTCTGCATAAAGTAAGACTGGGAGCAATCTCTGGCCCATCTTTGGCACATCCTTCCCGTTTTTTGTCAAAAAATCATAAAGCCCGTTATTATATTTAAAAAAAAGAAAGGCTGCCAGAATATATCCCTGTTGCATTCCCCTAAAAGAGGAAATGGGAGCAGTTCTCTGCCCCAATGGGCCATACTGAACTGACACCTTTAAATCCATATGAAGGCGCTTTATGAGATCCAGTAGAGTCACATCGCATCCCAGAGTTTCCATGATTTGCCACAACTTCTCCCTGTTTACTAAATCAAAGGCGCTAGATAAATCAATAAAAGCCATATGAATTGGCTCCCTTTTGGCAATTACGTATTTGTTAAGAATGAGATGCAGATTTAATACTTGCTCGACTGTGCCTAAACTGGGTCGAAAACCAAATTGAATTGGAGACAAAATCTGTGTCTGTAGCACCCAAACCTCCAGGCGAGATAAAATCACACTACCCAAAATCTTAGCTGTGGAGTCAATTAAAGATATAGGTCTATAGCAGGAAGGGTCTTGCCTATTGCCCTTCTTAAAAATAGGGATAATAATTGCCAGTTTCCAGGAAGGGGGAATATCAGTTTTAACAACATTTCTTAAAACGTTTGTTACTAGAGGGCCCCAAAGACTGGGCATAGTTTAAAAATGTCAATGGGGACACCGTCAGGGCCGGGGGCCTTCCCTTGTTTTGAGCGATTTATAGCTCCAAGGATCTCATGTAGGTCAAAAGAAATATCTAAGGCATCTATATTAGTCCAATTATTGATGTTATCCTCCCTGGTCCGGAGATCATTTTCAGGATCAAATACTTTCCTGAATTGGTTCAACCACACTTCTTCAACAATAAAACAATCATCAACCTTAGTATTACTATCCATAAAATAGGAATGATTGACCACTGTCCAGAATTTTTAGGAATCCTTCAGTTTGGACACGGCCTGAAGCTCTTCCCATGCCTTAGACCTTATCTCTAATTTCCTTTTTTCCAAGGTGGCCTTATACTCGGCCCTGACAGATTTAATTAAGTGACGGGAAGAAGAAACTGATTTAAGGGTATCTTTACATTTTTTGTGAGCAATAGAACATGCGGAGTCAAACCATTGATGGCCGGGCAAGCCCATAGTAGGCCTGTCCACCACCAGAGCATGAGAAATGGCATTACTTAGAATTTCAAATTCTTGGACGATATGGTCATGGTCAAGCTGCTGAGATAAACATATATTAATGGAATCAAGCCTAGATCTTATGATTTCTTGATTAAAGATCGTTGGATTTATTTGAACCCACTTCATACGTAAGCCAGAGTTCACGTGAAAAGTAGTACTTCTTCTCAAACCCTGATACCTGGGTACCTGATCTATGATTACGTCAAGGTTGATACACAGGGGGTTGTGGTCGCTGGCACAATGAGGGATTATTTTAAAATCACAAATTAAATGATAATCTGGGGAGCCGATAGGAATAAAATCAATGATGCTCCCCTTCACATTCCCTGTAAACGTTGGAACATTTAGAGATTCTAGTGCCATTTTCTCCCTGACATGAACCAAATCAAAATTACATAGAAAGGAGTTCAGAGCTTCTCCTTCAGGTGAGTGGGTAAAATGAATCAACGATTCTCTGCCTTCAGTAGGAATGGTACAAAATTCTAGACTTTCCTGACAGCATAGGGAGGTATTAAGATCGCCGACCCATAAGACTACTAAATCTTTGTCCTGCAATTTAATAGAGGAATCTATAATATCCACAGCGTCCTCTAACGTTCCTTTAAGGAGACCGCATGGAACATTATTATAAAAATGTAAAATCAAAATACCTTTACACCCCCAATAGATAATAGAACAATCATAAAATAAGGAGAGGACCAAATTAAGGAAGCCTTCAGAGATGGTAAACGTAAAGATATGAACATTAAAAGACCTCCACGTGCTCTTCTCATTATAGAAGTTTCTGCCAGCTGGTAAAAAGTTGTATACCCGTCCAGAAAAGACTTATCCTGAGACCAAGTTTCCTGTAGACAAATTATGTCAAAGGATGATATAAAACTCACCCAGTCCGGATTGTTTATTTTAGATCGGAGCCCTGCAATATTCCAGCTAATCAGAGCTAGAGGCTTTGATCCCGGGTGAGGTACTATTCTATTAATATTGTTTAAATAGGTGCTGTCTAAAATCCTCTCTCTTACTCCCTGAACTAATTCATCATGGTCATGGTCATCATCAGTCGTTAATCTCAGCGGATTTTTGTGACCAGGACTAGCGATATCCATTAGTCGATCATTTTCGTCAAGAGAATTAAAGGACAGAAGACAATTGCTAATGGGAGCATTTGCAAGCGCGTATGGTCTAACAGGAGCTAAGGTGTAATAGCTAGGGACAACACTAGTACATTGAGGAAAAAGAGAATGGTCGTAGAAATGACATAACAAATGGATTTGTATCCCTTTATTTGGGAAATAAAGACAATCTAAGTTTGCCAAGAGGTGATCAACTGAACACGGGTTAGCAAAATTAATTACGACACAGTCTCCGTCGTCCCTATTTCTTCGATGGCCCACCTGCCTCACTCTACGTGCCATAAGGATCTTGTTATTCGGATGATATTTGGCCTTAAATTTAGATTTCAGCCAATGAGCAGACTTCCTAATCAAAGCTTGGGTGTCTTCTTTTTTGTTACTGTCTAGAGGCGGTACATTTGATAACACCAGAACATATGGAATACAGTCAGGAGGTAGATGCAAGACATTTGCTTGATTAATAAAGTTATTAAATGATGGACAATTTGGGCCAGGTAGAGTGGCTTCTTTAGAAATTGCTTGTGGCAAACTGGACATGGCATTACCTAGACCAGGTATAGCCGAAGGTCTGGCCATAGGTAGACCAGCATCATGGGATGTCAAAATGGGTAATTGGTTTGCCTTTGTTGCCACATACCGGCTCAGTGTCAATCCCTTGCTCAGTACTCCTGGATTTGGTGACTGTACAAGGGTAATAAGGACGCTATCACAAAACAATCACGTTTTTTGGTAATCATGATAGTAAGTTTCTCCTCAAGAGTAGTACAGAAGGATTTAAGTATGGAGTCTATTGCATCAAAAAGATCGCTATGGGCATCAGATGATCGTTTGTAGAAACCAAAACAAGTGATTCATTTGGACTGATTGCCGTGAAATATGTGAACGCTTTTTCGAGCCTGACACCTTTTTTATATTCCTGGTCTTTTTGCCCACCCTCCTCTTCTTCAGTGGTGGAGAAAGTGCCAGAGGGTGTTCCAGGGACGTATTAACACTTTGAGCCGAAGGTTTAGATAAAAGTGGTGGGGGCATATTACAATGAGCTGATTGTGTTATATTGATAGGCGAAGCCAATGAGGGTAACCCATCCTTTGTATTAGTAGTTATAATGACAATGGGTTCCAATGGGGGCTGCTGAGCAGTGTTTCGAACAGCCCCAATCCTTTCTTCAACTTGCTCTAATTCAGATTCAATAACCCCAATCACAGAAGATAAATAGCTGGTAATAGAAGACTGACGTGAAGAGCTGGGCCCACCTTCCCCCTTTTTGTGGATTAATCTTTCTCTTCCCCATTTTGGATGTCGGTCTCCCGCAATCTCCTTACCAACTTCCGAGAGAATTTACCACCAAGCGGGAAAAAGAAACGTTAGAGGGGGGCCCAGCCCAGCCTATTCCGGTCGATAACGGGCGAAGGACGGGCCTGTCCTTGGCCCGGGCGCCGCCCGCGCGCGTCCGGCAAGGCGGGAGCGAAAAGATGATTTTAAAGGGCTCCTGCCCTTACCGCCAGCCGTCGCCACCACAACAAGCGCGTCCCGCGAGGCGGGAGCGCAAAGATGATTTTAAAGGGCTCCTGCCCTTACCGCCAGCCGACACCTCCACAACAAGCGCGTCCCGCGAGGCGGGAGCGCAAAGATGATTTAAAGGGCTCCTGCCCTTGCCACCTCCACAACAAGCGCGTCCCGCGAGGCGGGAGCGCAACGATGATTTTAAAGGGCTCCTGCCCTTACCACCAGCCGCCTCCTCCACAACAAGAGCGTCCTGCGAGGCGGGAGCGCAAAGATGATTTTAAAGGGCTCCTGCCTTTACCGCCAGCCGCCGCCTCCACAACAAGTGCGTCCCGCGAGGTCCCAGCACCAGGCCCCTTGTCATCACTGCCTGCTGGTGTGGGCTCCTTGCCCTTCCTGCCAGCAGCACTTGGGGATGGCTCCTTGCCCTTCTTTCCTGCAGCACTTGAGGTTGGCTCCTTGCCCTTCTTTCCTGCAGCACTTGGGGCTGCCTCCTTGCCCTTCCTTCCTGCAGCACTTGGGCAAGGCACCCTTTCCAGCTGGCTGGCTGGTGGCTGGGATCCTTTCCCACCTTGAGTTGATGGGGACACTACTGTGCCCGTGGACTGGGTGGCTGAGGTGCTTGCCTGGGTTTTGCTAACCCTTGCCTGACGTGAAGGACGGGGGGAGGAGTAGGGAAGAGGTCAACGGTGGAGAGGAAAAGCTTCTTAGGGACATTGGGGTGGGAAGAGGGAGATAGTTTGGGAGTGGAGGAAGAGGGAGTGGTTGTAGGAGGTGTCAGTCTGCTGTGTTTGGGTGCAGGTGCCTGGGCTGGATGCTGTTGTGAGGTGGATGGCTGTTGGCTGTCTAAGTGCTTGCGTTTGTGTACTTTGGGAGGAGGAAGCACAGACATAGTGGGAGAGGACACAGGGAACGTGTGCATGGATGTCGGAGTGGTGACTGCCAGTGAGGGGTGTGTACTGATAGGTGTGCTGGTGATGGTGGTAGTGGATGAGGATGTAGTGCATGCAGGTGTGAGTGGAGACATAACTGGTAGGGAGGAGGAGGGGGACACAGTGGAGGCAGTGGATGTTGGTATGCCTGCATCTGGATGGTGTTTGTGTGAGTGCCTGTGGGATGAAGTGTGGTGCTTGTGTTTGCCATGTCCACTCTTGTGTGTTGTCCTGGGTGCATGCTTGTCTGCCTGTGTGCTTGGGATGGGTTGGGGTTGAGGGGAATGGGATTGGGTAGAGGAAGTTGGAGAGGGGAGAATGGAAACAGGGACAATGGCTGCCATCAGAGAGGAGGCCAGAGCCTGGATTGATCTCTGTTGGGCCACCAAGCCAGTGTGAATGCCCTCCAGAAATGCATTGGTCTGTTGCATTTGGGCTGCCAGCCCCTGGATGGCATTCGCAATGGTTGACTGCCCAACAGAGATGGATCGCAGGAGGTCAATAGCCTCCTCAATCAGGGAAGCAGGGCTCGCTGGTGCAGGGCAGGAGGTGCCTGGGTCGAAGGAGATGCCCACCCTCCAGGGTGAGCGAGCATGGGAAACTCCTTGAGGGGCTGCTGGGAGAGAAGTGCTGATATGGGGGTGGCGGCTGTACCTGTAGCTGGGGTGGGCACAGAGATGTCCGCCACCACCAGGGCGCTTCCATCGGAGGAGGTATCCGTGTCCAAACTGTCCCCTTCTGCCTCTGCTGCGGTGCTCCTCTCACCCTCCGTCCCACTGCCGCCCTCACCGTTGGTGGATTTGGTGTCCTGGGTCCTGTGGGAAGTAGCTCCCTCCATCGCCGGTGCCTCTGTTCCTCTGCCAGATGATGCTAATGCACATAAGGACAGGGTGACAAAACAAAAAGGGGGGAAGACAAAGGAGACACTTGGTCAATGGCGGCACCAACACCACAGTTGGCGTACACAACACACTCTCAAACCGGGAACAGCCCTACGCACTAGGCAATGCACTGCTAGTTACAATGCTAGTCACCAGCCCATGGATAGGGACACATACTGCCAATAGGGACATACCTGAGACCCAGAGACCCCTGCCCAGTCGTGGATGCCTACGTGCTTGGTTGGAGTAATTTCACATTAGAACCCTGCCCAAAATGGGTGCACTCAGCAATACCAGGCCTGGCCTAGGGCCACCCACAAGGCCCACATCCCCCACCGGGATACCACCCCACCAGGCATAAGTTGTAATGAAGGGCACTCTATTCATTCCCTTTTTGCTGCTGTGATGCCCCCAAACGCCCATCTAGCTCCGGATAGGTCACCGCCAGTATGTGGGCCATCAGGTGGGTCAGGGTTCGATGGGCACCCCTTCCTCGTTGGGATGCCATCCCCAGCTGGGCCTCCACCGTCTTCTGTGCCCAGCGTCTCAGGTCCTCCTACCATTTGAGACAGTGGGTGCTCCACCTGCCGTAGACCCCCAGGGTCTGCACGTCCTTGATGATTTTATGCCATATACCCTTATTTTGATGGTCACTGACCTGCAGAGAAATACACAGGGAAAGGTATTAGTCCGACCGTCCTGCCTGTTACACACATGGCCCACCATCCCCTTCAGCACAGATATGGCCCAGCATACATGCTGCACACTGCCCAGGTCCCTTCCACCAACCCCCCCTACATGAGGCCTTCACACACAGCACCCCATGTGTTCATGCCCCATGCATTGTGCTCACAGTGCACTCACCTGTTGGTCTGGAGGCCCATACAGCAGTCAGTAATGGGATAGGACCCCATCCACTAGTCGCTCCAACTCCACTGAGGTGAAGGCAGGGGCCCTTTCCCCAGTCACATGAGCCATGGTTGGTGCCAGACACAGGTCACAGCAGCACATGCAGTGTAGGTCCTCTCCTGTTGAAGGTTAGTTAGTAAGTTAGTGAACAGTTAGAAAATGACGGTCACGTCTGCAGCGGTGCCTACTGTCACTGCCAGCGTACATCACCATTGGCCCCTGTACCCCATAGGGCCCAATGATAACAACTGAGGAGTTGCACAGTGGTTCTCGACCGCCTCCCGCAATGGCGCACAACGTCAGCGGAATTACATCATTTCCACCTGTCCCTCCATACTGGACAGATGGATGCCATTTCGGAGGGGGTGGCAGGCCATGGATCCTAACTGTGTCACAGAACACAAATTCACATTTTGGACATATGCCACCAATATATTGTAAAAATCACAATATGCATTGAACTGTAATGGTTACAGTATACAGGTAATGACCAGCTGCTCACCCTTTCACCCCATAGATTGAAACTGCTGCGGATGAATAGGAAATTGAGCCATCCCCCCATTTACAGACCCCTGGTGGACTTGGCAACCATGGAGGACAGGCACACTTTCCTCACCTAAAGACTGGATAGGGCCACAATCACAGAGCTGTGTGTCCAGTCGGAGCCTGACCTGATATCTGCTATCCGTCATCCCACCGGGATCCCCCCTCTTGTGCAAGTCCTACCTGTGCTCCATTTCTTGGCAACTGGTTCTTTCCAAGTGACAGTGGGCTTGGCGGCAGGAATGTCCCAGCCAATGTTCTCAATAGTGCTGACCAGAGTGTTGTCTGCCCTGATTAAACGCATGTGCAGCTACACATGTGCAGCCAAATCCCCCCAGGTGGGGGATTTGGCCACAGTGAAGGCTGACTTCTATGCATTGGGACATATCCCCAACATCATAGGTGCGATTGATGGGACACATATTGCATTTGTTCACCCCACCCCCGGCAAAACTAACCGGTCTTCAGAAACCGTCAAAGTTAGCACTGTATGAATGTGCAGATGGTGTGTTTGGCAGACCAGTCCATCTCCCATGTCAATACTTTGTATCCTGGGTCAGTGCATGATGCTTTTATCCTAAGGAATAGCAGCATCCCAAATGTGATGGCCCAACTCCAGAGGCACCGGGTGTGTCTAATAAGTGAGCCCTGTTTCCCACCCAGTGGAGGTTGGTGTATGGGTATGGTGTGGGCCATAAGGGTTAGTGTGCGGCTAACAGTTGTCCCTCGATATTTGCAGGTGACTCTGGTTACCCCAACCTCTCATGGCTACTGACCCCTGTGAGGAATCCCAGGACAAGGGCAGAGGAACATTACAATGATGCACATGGGTGAACAAGAAGGATAATAGAAAGGACATTCGGCCTCCTGAAGGCCAGGTTTCGTTGCCTCCATCTAACTGTGGATCCCTGTGCTACTCACCCCAGAAGGTCTGCCAGATCATCGTGGCATGCTGTATGTAGCCTTGCGCCACCACATGCCTTTTCTGCAGGAGGAGGAGGCTGGAGATGGCTGTGTGGCAGCAGTGGACCCTGTGGACAGTGAAAATGAGGAGGCAGAGGATGAGGATGAGGATGAGGACAATAGAAGTGCAGTCATTCGTCAATACTTCCAATGACACACAGGTGAGACAGTGTTATTTCACATTTCATTGACAGTTTTATGTGTGACATTGTCTCTGGCAGGCTGTGAATTCCTACTTCTATGTCCACTCACTGTACCATTTGGCATGTCTTTCTGCGGATGTTGCTGCCACACTATTGCTCCTGGTGTGTTCCGTGCAGCCAACTACAGGTGTTTCCTACGTAACATTACTGTACATTTGAATTGTAATGTTTTAACCTTGTTATACGAATACATTTTGAAATCATTTTAAATACATCATACTTGTATTTTTTCAAAGTGTGTTTATTGCAGTGCTCTGAAGAAGAGGGGGTAGTGAAATGGGCTGAAGTGATGATGGAGGAAAGGCAAGGTTAGAGTCCAGTCTATTTGTAGCACAGGTGCATTGTCCAAGGGGGCACAGGAAGGGGAAAAATGGCAGTTCAAGGTGGACAGGGTGGCAGAGTGGGACACAAGGGTGACAAGCAGGAGGGTCTTATTTGCTGGCGGGGGTCTTGGCAATAGTCTGTGGCTTCTGCCTGGATCACAGGGAACGTTTGCGGGTAGCCGGATGGTCCTGTGGCGGGGCCTCCTGTCCACTAGCGGCAGCGGAGGTGGAGGGCTGTAGAGCATTCTGGCTAGTGTCAGGGGCCCACTGTTGTGCCACTGCCTCCCTCAAACTGTTGGCCATGTCTTCCAGCACCCCTGCAATAGAGACCAGAGTGGTGGTAATGGCCTTCAAGTCCTCCCTGATCTCCAGGTACTGTCCCTCCTGCAGCTGCATGTTCTCCTGCATCTTGTCCAGAATCTGGCACAGCGTATCCTGGGAACGCTGGTATGCTCCCAGGATTGCGGTGAGTGCTTCCTGAAGGTTCGATTACCTGGGCCTGTCCTCCCCCTGTCACACAGCAGTCCCCTCAGCTTCCCTGTTGTCCTGTACCTCTGTCCCATGAATCGTGTGCCCACTGCCACTAACCCCAGGTCCCTGATTGCCCTGGGTTTGTGGGGTGCCCTGGGGTCCATGTAGTCGTGGACACACTGCTGATTGATGTGTCCTAGGGATAGAGGTATGGGCCTGCTGGGTGGGTGCTGTGGTGGTGTTTCCTGAGGGGGGAGGCTCTGTGCTGGTGTGAGAGTGTGCCTGGGTAACCGACTGTCCGGACGTCCCTGATGGGCCAGGTTGGTCATCCAGATCCAGGAAAACAGAGCTGCTGTCATCACTGTGGGCCTCTTCTGTGGGGGGATTGGATGTTGCTGGCACCTCTTCTCCGGTGACATTGGCTGGGGTACCTGTGGGGATGTAAATGCAGTGTTATTATTTCTGTGTGAGACATATTGTGCTGGGTGGGTTGCTCTCTATGGTTGTAATTACTCTGACAGCTTTGCCTTGTGTGAGTTGTTCTTTTGTGAGCTAGGTGATTCTCTCTAGTGTGCATGGTGTGGTGATAGGTGTCCATGCAGGTCTGTGAGTGGTGTCCATGCATTGGTGGTGCATGCTGGGTTTGGCATTGGGATGGGTGGGTTGTGATGGTGGGGTGTGTGGGAGGTGGTGGAGTGATAAGAGTGAAGGTGAGGGTGGGGGTATGTGATGGGATGCAGATAGGGGCTGATGGTATTGAGAGTTGACTTACCAGAGTCCAGTCCTCCTGCTACTCCTGCCAGGTTCTCAGCATGTATGATTGCCAAGACTTGCTCCTCCCATGCTGTGAGCTGTGGGGGAGGAGTTGGGGGTCCACCGCCAGTCCTCTGTACTGCGAGCTGGTGTCTTGCTGCAATGGAATGCACCTTCACCCGTAGGTCATTCCACCTCTTCTTGATGTCATCCCTTGTTCTGGGGTGCTGTTCCACACCGTTGCCCCTGTCCACGATCCTCTGCATAGCTCCATCTTCCTAGCAATGGATATCTGCTGCACCTGTGATCCAAATAGCTGTGGCTCTACCCAAATGATTTCCTCCACCATGACCCTTAGCTCCTCCTCTGAGAACCTGGGGTGTCGTTGTGGTGCCACGGGTATAGTGTGAGTGGTAAGGGTGAGGGTGTGTAGGGTGATGTGTTGGGGTGTGTGATGTAAGGTGCTTGTGTGGTGTATAGGTGATGGTGGTGTGTGTCTCTGGTCTTGCCTGTGGTCGTGGTGTCTATCTCGTGCCAGTAGTTTATAGTGTAAAGGGTTTTGGGTAATGTGGGTGTGTGTTTTATAGTGGTGTGGGTGTGGTGTGTATATGTGTTTCAGGTGTGTGTAGTTTGAATTGTCCAATGTGGTGTTGTTTTGCATGTGTGTGTGTATTTTGAGCACGGCGGAATGTACCGCCAATGGTTTTCTGCCATTGAATGTCCACCGTGGTGATTCACGGATCATAATGTTGTGGGTGTAGTTCTGTTGGTGTAATGGTGTGGGTTTTGCTACCGCCAGTTTATCACTGACCTTTGGGCTTGCAGATTTGTGTGTGTGGCTGAATAGTGACGGATTGGTGTGTGTGTCATAATATGGTTAGCGGATATCTGCCACAGCGATGGTATGTTGATGGCAGTCGGCATGGCGGTAAGTGGAATTTACCGCCAATGTCATAATGAGGGCCTCAGAGTCTTCCAAAAATCATCCACCTACTAGATTTGCTTGGTTTTGTGAGACTTTTTACAATAGTTCCCAGTATGTCCAATTAAAATTGCTTTTAAAAATTGTCTATATTTAAATGTTGTTTGTGCTTTTTATTAGAGAAAAATAATCTTACTTTCCAATTGGAGTATCTGCAGACATTTGTTTTAATTTAGGAGTGATTCTTTCTCCTTCTGATCCTGAAATGGCAGTTACTCCAAAGTAAATTTTTCATTTACCATTTACCATCAGGACTGGAAGTGACATTGCTGGATCTCTTATCATCCATCTGCACAGGAAATGACATCACAGGTATTCTATCAAAATGTTTTTCAAAGGAAGAAGCCAAGCAAGAGGAGTCATTTTCCATCACCCATCATTGCAGAAAAATAACATCACTGAATCTCCCATCGCCAAATGCAAGCCTGTATGCGGCCATCATTGCTGCGACCTCACCCACTGCCAGGATCCCTTTTTCTACCTCTTTCCACTGCTACCCTAACATGCTCCTCTGTGTTCTCAACCCGACTCCCCCATCACTGGACATCTGCCACACCACACCACACAACACAGATGGATCTCTGTGCCTCCTGCAAGTTCTCATATACTTTCCCACAACTCAAACACACCACTCTCATGCCTACAGCACCCCATACTCCACTCACACAAACTCACATAAACCAGCCTCCCGCTCATGATCACCCAAACCAAACACCACCAACACAACATACCACACTCTCATGCATGCTCCTCAACACCTGCTCGCACCTGAAACAAACCAGGGAGATATGAGACCTCGTGCATAGCTCCACTCCAGATCCACTCATTATCACAGAAACTAGGCTAAATCCAACCTCTGCACAGGACATTGCTACAGCTGCTGGCTACAAGATTGCCAAGCAAGGCCATCAGCACAAGCCTAGAGGTGGAGTCACCATCATATTCAAAGATACAATCAGCTGCACTACGCATACAGCCAACAATTACATGGAATACATCTTGGGTGGATCCCACATATACAAACTAATAGGACCAAACTCAGTTTTGCCAGCATCATCACAGACTTCACCGGACACATAATCATTATAATCAGCACTTTAATTCTCCTCAGGGACCATAACTTTCACCTAAAAGACCCATCAACCCAAATAATATGGCCCTTCTAGAAAACAATGCAAACCTTACCCTCACCCAGTATGTTATCCAACACATCCACACCACTGACACATATTTGACACAATTTCTTCCTCAATTAGCAACATCACAGTTCATACAGATTCAGCATACTCATCTGACATCACTATGGTCCTACCACCATTGGAACTATGTGTCACAACTGGTAAAGCACCACAGAAGAGGAGTGGTCTGCCACACTCTCCATGCACCTGAGCATAACAGCAACTTGCTGAAAGCAATCACAAACTTATAATCTGGATCACCACATGCACTGACATTCTGCCGCCCCTCAAGTGTATCCTAATGGCAAGAGTCCAACTACAGGCCAGTTGATACACAGAGGAACTTAGGCTGACGAAATGCCACTGCAAGACACTGGAGCACAACAAGAGAACAATTCACTACACCAGAGAGAGAGATATCTTGAATTCAGCCCTAAGATGCTAGTACCTAAAGATACAGAACAGCAATAGCATAGCTCTTTCAGATTGTATTTATGTTAGCATTAACAGCAGCAAGGACATTTTTGCCATCATTAAAGCTTTCACCACACCGACTGCTACCTCCAGCAATATCATCCCATCAAAAGTCCTTTGCAACAAGCTCTTGGAATTCTTTTGTAACAAAGTCCTCTCCTTAAATAGCATCTTCATCCCCTTGAAACTGACCTCGTAACTATCTCAACTCAACTTCCCATCACACTAAAGAACAAAGCCTGACCTCATGGACCACCATCACAGCCATCACTGTTACTATGAAGATAATGCATTGGGGGCCTCATTTGACCTTTGCCCCCACAACACCTTCACCAAAGGATTCCTACAATTAGTGAAGCACTAACACCCATCTACAAAGAATGCCTCCATCAACTCAGCCCCTTTTCCGGACACCTGAAGGCATGCCACAGTGCCACCCTGTTCAAGAAAACATCTGCTGACACAGCCACACATTCCAACTACAGACCCATCCTCCCACCATACCTGGCAAAGATCTTAGAGAAAATATTCAACGGATGCCCCACCAACCAAGTCATCAATCACCAGCTGCTCAACACCATGTAGTCCTGATTCAGGCCCAACCACAGTACAGAAACAGCACTCATCACTGGCACAGAACTAGAACGCATGATCCCTAAAAGTAGAAACTTAGCAGTTATCATTCGCTTGGACCTCTCTGCAGCATTTCATATGGACTCACATCCTATCGTTATCAGGCACATGCACGAGATTGGCATCTAAGGACCCCCTCTGTGATTGCTCTATTCCTTCTTAAAAGAGAGAAGAAAAGCTGTCAGCCTGGTATATTACTTGTCACAAACCCACAAGCTCATTTGTGGAGTGCCTCAAGGTTCAACACTCAGCCCCACCCTCTTCAATGCATATTCGATCTGTCTGGCCAATGTTATTCACATGCATGACATTAATGTTCTCTCCTGTGCAGACAACACACAACCCGTGCTCTCCCACTAGAATAAAACCCCCAACACAAAAAAAGGTGTGCCACCTGCATGACCAAAGTAGCTGACTGGATGAAAGCCAACTGACTCAAACTCAACAGTGTCAATACAGAAGTAGTGATCATCAACACGAACACTTCATTAAGGAACTCCAACTGGTGACCGGCTGAACTGAGACCCATTCCCAGATGCACACCTAGCACCCATTCCAGGAATTAATCATCAACCGCAAACCGGAGATGACTGCCCAAGTCAGCACTGTCACTGCATCCTGCCTCCACACCCTAAAGATGCTGAGGAAGATATTCAAATAGCTCCTAAGCAAAACTAGAAAAACTGTCATACCCTAGTCACTAGCAACATGGAATATAGGAACAACCTCTATGCCCTGATCACCAAGTATCTCACTGGAGGATTATTGTCTATCCAGAATTCAGCAGCCAGACTCATCCTCTCACACAGAACTTACCCACACCATATCTCTGGGAGCTCCACTGGCTCCTGCTAGACATGCACGCTCAGTTCAACTCCTCAAACACATATTTAAGGTACTACATAACTTAGACCCAACTAACTGAACATTCTCCAGCCACCCAGACACCTTCTCTCTGCATTAACCCTTTGCACTCACACATGCATCCAACTCATTCACAGAACAAGATCATTGGGCATTCCTTTGCAAAGCTCTGAAACCATGGAAAGGCCTCCCACTCAACATCAGAACTTCCTCCTATCTTCGTGAAATTGTCCAGAAGCTGAAGACCTGGCTTTTCAATTAACCAACCCATCTTGGACTAGGCTGCACTCACACACCTACTCAGCACACACTTGCAGGTGATGGTACACTTTACAAATATACAAAACATGCATTCACCATGAACTTCTTTGACAAACCAAATGTTATTTAAGTCACAACATTGTGCTTATGAAGCAAACCACTCAATATTTATTGAAGGGCTACAACTTCTCAAGTGCAATTACCAACAGACACATTTGCCATGAATATAAGTATTGTCTATTTTTGTGAAATTTGGTATGTGACTAATCATCAATGCAATATAAGAAAAATGATCACATTCAGCAGAGACCTCAAACAAAAAATCAAAACAATTATGAAAATATTCCAACTCAAAGAAAGTGCAATCAAATAAATCTTTAGTCTTATTAAACTGAGACTAAAAGTCGAAACCTAGACCAAAAGTCTAACTTTACTATGAGTAAAATTAGAATTTAGGTATAAACTTAGACTTTTGGGCTAAGTTTACCTTTGTGAATCAGGCCCAATAATTGGTTCAGAAATAGATTAGCCTTTCTACAACAATCTAACATGTTCATTAGAAGCACTATCAATTTGAATTATGCCACAATATGGCCATAAACTCATTTCTAAAGCAATTTACTAGTACTTTAACATAAATCTGAATATATTCTCTAATCATAAAGAGCAGGCCCACAGGGTCAAAGGGGAAATAGTAAATAATTATTAGCATTTTTGAAAGATCATGGCTTGCTACAATTCTGGTTACCTAATTGAACAAATGATGCAATGTAAATACAGTACATGTTTGGGCAATATGTTGTATAGATCTTGATATGTCTTTAAAATTAGCCAACAATTATGGTTTAAACTGTTTCATTTTCAAATTCAACTTTGTATAAATATTAAATTAACAGTTCTTCTCAATGTATGCTTCAAGCTAAAAAATAAAAAAAACACTTCAGAATATTTAATCTATTAATAACTGCTTTTAAATATTATAATGTACTATTTCAACTGATCCTAATTTTAGACCATTTTGTATGGAAATGTTAACATGTTACTGAGGTGCATAACGTTACAAGAAATAGCTTACCCAATGGCTTTAGAAAAGACCTTAACCATGTGCATAAATAATTTGAAAATCTTGAAGTGTACAACATTTTTATCTCACAGCTTCAACCTATCTTACACCCTAATTCATTGTTTTACATTAATGAAGAGGCAAACATCATATTCAGGCAGGTAGACATGGTTATGTGGGCTGTGGAGTAGGACATATTCCTGATTAGCTCAGCAGTTGTGGGCCCCAATGACAGTTACCCTGACCTCCTGTATGGTGCTAACCCCCACAATCTGCACCAAACACAGCACAACCTGGATGGGACACAGGGGATAGAAAATACCTGTGAGCCAGATTCTATGTCAGGACCGGAGGCTTCAGAATATGAATTCTCTTTTTTTTTTTTTTTCACAGCAGCCATAGAAACAACAGAAAAAAATAATGGATACAATCAAAAGCTACACATGCCAGCATCAGAGTATAAACCGATGGCAGCACACTAACTCAGTCCCTTCTTTGCTGCTCAGAGGCCATGTAAAGTATTTTTTTTCTATTTCCCTTCACATTTACATAACTGCACACTTAATTTGTGACTTTTATGGCATTCTATGTTACTCACAGAGTGTTTGGCAAGGTGTTGCTTTGGCTCTGTCGTTCTCTTCCACCACGGAGACTTCTGGTGATGGTGTTTAATTTTAATTATGATTTTTCCCCTGCTGGTGAGCACCATTCTGCTCGTGCCACCACCATTTTAGAGAACGTTTCTTGCGGCAGTGGCAGTGGTACGCATAGGACGTCTCCCCTAGTTACAAGCAAACAAGAGTGCTTTTCTCTTTCCTTGACCCTGGACTAGCCTTATCCACAACGGTTAGAGCTGTGTCTGCTAAGAGCTCTTGTCTCACTGCTGCTCGGCTCTCCAGCGTGTCCTTGCTCTTGCCCATGCCCGTGATCCTCCATTTGGGCTGCCCCCTTACAATAAGACATGCCTTTTGCCCCTTTTCATGTCCTGAGAATGATGCCCTGGCAGGGCTGCAACATTTTTTATAATTTACACTCAGATAGGGCTGCAGTAATTATTGAGAGCAGATAATTGCCTTTTGGGTGTTTTTCTTGTTTCTATTTCTTCCTTGGTGCTCATTCCAGCCCCAACCTCCTGATGTTTTGTGAATTTTAGGTTTACTAAGATATTAGTACTAGAGCATACCAGTAATTCTGTAAGTTTGTTAACATTTAGAGCTGGGAGAGATGTTGATTCACCAGCTTTTCATTCCCTGTATAGATCAGGCTTGCCTGTTGCAGATGTGAGATGTGCCCTATGTAACACTAAGGCCTGCAAGTAGAGGGGACTTAAATTGATTCAGCTCATTGTTTATGCTATGTCTCACCCTACTCCAGTTGACTTGCCTGTGGATTTGATAAAGGAATCTGTTTCTGAATTTGTTATAGGCCCTCATAAAGAGATTGTTGCACCAGTCATGAACAATTGTGTCCATGGAACCATGTCACAATCTTTGGGGCCTCTGACCGAGAACCTTCAAGCCTTTTTCAAAGGCATGTACTGGTCGCTGCCTCAAGACTCCTTGATTTCTCAAGGGCACAAACCCCTTCCCCTCAAACTATCCACAAAGCTGAATGCTATAAAGCAACTGAAATCAGTTAACCTAAATATTAGGCTTCCTTTCCCGAGGAAGATTTGGCAGAAGACAATCTCAATAATATTGCGTCCCTTCATGACTTTGAACTCCGAGAAGGGAATACAGGTGCTTCTGATGAGGAAGGTGCTTGATCCTGGATACCCGCCTCTAAGAAGAAGCATGTATACACCTCAGCAGGAGAAGGCCCATCTGGCTCTTCTCTGTCCCCTTTATTGCATGACACCTTTAAGCCTGATGATAATGTCCATCCACGTTCCACATATTGTATGCCTTCCCTAAAGACTGTGGCCTACTTACAGTCTAGATTATTCAAGCCATTTCACTAGGAGGTCAGGAGCTGTTTGCATTCAAAATGTCCTCAATCTATCTTGGAAGGCAGAGTGGCTTTGATACTGGACATATACCCTAAGCTTTCCACCTTCATGGCTACATTTGTTAAAGACCTCAAAATAGGGATTGATCCTTCCTGGAAGGCTTGCCAGGATAAACATTTGGATATTTCCGTTCCCATGGCAAAAATATTAAATTTGTCTTTCCTGGCAAAAGGAAATGGTACCCCTATTGACACATATCTTGACTGGCTGGACCCAATGACCAGTCTGCTTACTGGACAATGCTAACTGGACCTTGCCCTCTAAGCACCACTGATCAATCCCCCTTCACATTGACCTAAAGATCTGCAAGCTTGCTACTAATGAAGTCAGTCTCTTGGCAGATGACCTTCTTTTTGGGGACCCTGTTGTTAAAGAGGTGACTAATTTGTCAGTACTTTTACCTCCTTTGACAAAGATTTTCCAATCCCACCTTTTTTCTCGGCCTGGTCGAGGTTGGGGCTGTTCTACCAGCCATTCCCAATATTCAAGCTCCTCTTTTCGAGGCCAGAACAGGCAATGATCTTTGAGTTGGAATGATCAGCAGATAGGAGCTCCATTCAACCCTACCCAAGCACGAGATTACCATGAGCGATTTCCCTGTGCAAATGCTTGTGGATCAACTTCCAACAGCTCTTTTCAAGGTGAGTCCTCATCTATTTTCCCACAGAGAATTAGGGGCAGGATTTGTCTTTTTATTCAGAATTGGAAACACGCTACACATGCTGAGTGGGTTCTTCAGACTGTTTCAGGTTTTCACCTAGAGTTTCAGAGACTCGAGTTCAGACTCTCAATCCACATCTTCTTTGTTTTGCAGCCCACAAGGGTCTTTTCATCAATCACAAAGTGTCCTTTCTCCTACAAAAATGGGCCATAGTCCCTTGCTAACCCCACCATTTGGATTTTCTCAGCACAGGTTTCATTGTAGACAAAAGAAGTTGAGGCTTACACTTAGTTATCAACCTCAAAGAGTTTAACTACTGCCATTTCAAAAACGAAGGGATTCACAATGTTATGGGATCTGTTGAGGGAGAGTGACTGCATGGTCTGTGTGGACCTGAATTACACCTACCTCACACAAACAATCATCACTCTTCAGCATTGATTTTTACAATTCCAGTGGAGGGAGACCACTTGAGACTTTTTGCCGTTGCCCTTCAGGCTTTCATCAGCACTTTGGGGTTTTACTACATTTCTTACACCCGTGGTAGAATTCTTGAGGGATAGAGGAATGTGCTTGATTGTATACCTAGACTACTTTCTCTCAACCACTCATGATCCACAGCAGATGATTTTTCTGGGGTTTTCCATTGATTCTAACTTAGACTTCCGGGCTCTTCCACTCAAGAAGATCAGAGCAACAAAAAAGGAGATTTACTCTCTTGTCCGCCCAATGATCATTGTTCGCTGATTGGCTTGTTTGGTTGGTCTCTTGGCCTGAATGATCCAAGTCATTTTTCCTAGTCCTCTCCATTATCTAGCCCTACAGGGACTAAAGATTACACACTTCGGCAAAGGTTTGTCTTATTCAGATCAGTTTTTTTCTCACTCAAGAAGTGTGTCAAGAGTTACAATGGGTGCACAACCATATGGAGGAATGGAAAGGGAAGGCCATTTTTGGCCTCTTTCCAGATATGGTGGTGGAGTCAGACACCAGCTGTTGGAGAGAAGTCACACGCTGCGGAGACCTTTTGACAGGAGGGCATTGGTTCAAAGCAGAACTCTTTTTACAATACGCTCATTTTCTCCTCATCCTTCTCATTGATGTATCACCCTGAAAATTGACAGGATTTTGGCTGTCCATTACATACATTTCCAAGGGGGGACTCGGTCTCACCTTCTGTGGAAATAGCAAAGGACGTCTGGCGCTATTGCCTTTTTAACAAGACCTTGGTCATTGCTCTTCATCTTCCGGGATTCAAGAACTCAGTGGTGTATTGGAATTCATGTCATTTCAGGGACACTTTTAGGCCTCCTTAGCTTCGAGGGGGGTCTCATTTGTCATTCTATAAATTCTTACTATTCAGCGATTTCTGCTGGCTATCTTCCAATCGCCAGCAAACCAGTGGGAGAAAATCCTCTAGTATCCAAACTTCTTAAAGGGATCTGTTTGAGTTTGCATCCTCATCCAAAATATTCCTTTCTTTAGGGTGTTTCCATTGTTCTTTTGTTCCCTCAATCTTGGCCTGCTACTTGTCTCTTAACCAGAAAACAGTTATCAGCAAAAATGACACTCTTGTGGTGCCTCGTTTCCTGCAAGCAGGTCTCTGATGTTTGTGAGCTTCATCTTTCCTTTCCGATATCTAAGTTAACTAAATAGGAAATTAGACAGGTATTTTTTCCAGCTCCGCCGGGAGACAAGAAACTCTGATTAGTCCAATGCTCACAAGAATATGAAAGGGTTAAAACTCTCTCAGACCCTCTCCTATTGGTCACTTACTAATTTCTAGATAGTGGGTTCATGCCCCAGTGTCTTGTCCCACTGTAGCAAGTTGGGACGAAGCCAGAATAGACACTTCTATTTTTGGAGCTCACTCTTTGAAAAGTCAGGGCCTCAAAGTATTTTGCTTGTGGAGCTGGGTTGGAAAAATGTTTTCATGGTGGATTGGTCTTCAGATTCTATGTTTAAAGAATTTTATCGTAAGCCAGTAAGTAATCCTTTTTGCTTGGTGGTGGACAAGCTTGAAACCTGCATAATCTGAAGCCACTGGTCCTGACACAGAATCAAAAATGTTCTAGCATTTAGAACCAAAGAATTTTCAGTTCATTTTGGGGCATGAAGGTGAAGATTATCACACCCCTTATGTTTATATTGAAAGACTGTGTTATGTTGTTAGCTGGTAATATACTTTGATGTTTTTTTCAAGAAATGTGTAATAATTTCCCACCCATTTGCTTAGTCTTTAAGCCTTTTCCCTTTTAGTTTCAGATCAAAAACAAGAGTGATATTCCAAGTTGCATAGGTCAAGAACAGTTCTCCTCGCAGCAGAAGAGGTAGAGTTAATCTGCTGAAATGGGTTTATACACTGATGTAGCTGCTGATTGGTTATTGGGTGTTCCGTGGTTTAGAGTTTATTGGACTCTGGGATTGTAGTTTTTTATTACAGCCACTTTTTTCTGTTGTTCACATGGCTGCTGTGAAAAATAAAACAAAGAAGAAACTTCATAATAGTTGCCTCCATTTCCTTAACAGAATTGAAAATTATTGGTCACGAATGCTAGAAAATTATCAATTCAGCAGCATTTTGGACCCTGTTGTGTGTGGCCCACTACAGCAAAATGGCAGCATAGGTGCAGCTAGAGGCCACAATTGCCAGAGGATTGCCAGTGGCTGTGAAAAGGTGGGCAGTGTGATTGGTGCCTGGATGGGGGTTTTGCAATGAGCGATAGGACACCTGCCCCACCCCATGAATTGATGGAGTGATGTTGCAGGTGAAAGAGAGTAACTGCATAGCAAGATCTCAGAGGTATGCAACAGAACAGTTTATCTCTGCAAGTCCCCCCCTTTCAGGATTATTCTTCTATCCCCCTTTATCTTGGAATGGTGCTGATAAGTGAACCAACTTGGGCTACTTTCAGATAGTTACCTGTTGCCCCTTTCCCCTCTCAATGGAGGTTCTGGCACCTTGGGGCAAGTCAAGTAGCTGAAGGAGTTTTATTAGCTTGAATGTCTTTGGAGCTCCAACATTGTATCTAACACACAGGAGATGTGTGTGATTTAGTAATTCCAGGTGACAGTACATTGCCTGGTAAAAATAATTGCACATAATCCTCCCTGGAGGTCATTGGATGGTAGGTGGTATCACCAGTGTTTTTGGCACTTTTTTAGAGACCTGTGTACTGTGAAGACACCAATAGTGCAGGGGCAGTGAGTCAGGAGCAGTAATTATTGGCACACATAATTTATGTGTTTACTTTGGCAGTCCTGGTTTGCTGGTTGTAGCTGTAACATGCAGGAATAATTATACACAATGGAGGAGGAGAGAGAGGTTGGGGTCATTTAAATAGGTCTGTAGCCTTGTAGGAATCCCACGACAAGATGATCAAACCTAAAGCTACCAAAAGTATGGGACCACCTGAGGTTGATATCGAACCCATTAATTGAAAGACAATGGGAGACCTTCTGAGGAATTACAGTCTGCACTGGGTGAATTAATGAGCAAATTCGACCAGATCCCAAGGGTCATTTCAGATGCTAGAACTTCACCAGAGACAAAGATAAATTTAGTAGCGATTGAATTGTCCCTTCTGAGATCTGATCACAGGAAACTTGTGGCAAGAGTTAAAGGAAATTAATCTGTGTTGCCATCTGTGAGGCCAACCATGCTGCACCTACAGGTGAAGGTAAAAGAATTGAGAACTAATATGCAACATCTACACGACGGTGCCAAGGAGGTGGGAGAATGCTCACGGTGCAGTAATATACCAAGGGTATCAGAAAAATCAGAAGGCCATAGTGCAGAATTATTCCTTGAGAAATGTGCTACTGAATACATTGACATGGTTTTAACTAGGAGAAATATCTTTATTTCTCCTTTTTACTTCCTTTTTCCATGTGTGCTGCATTCTGCACACATAGAACGAGCAATTTACCTCTAAGGATTGTTTATGTGCAAGAAGGAAACCCTTCCTGCACAAAACAACCCTGAGTAATGCATGCAACCTTGTACTATGGTGCAAGGGTGCGTGCGTTGGCACAAGGCAGGACACAGTGCGTAAGTGCTGGCAGAAGTGAGCTATAACTTAGTAGTTAGGGCACATTTCTGTTGTCTCCCTTTCAACCATCACAATGTAGCAAGTTGTCTTGCTGCTGTTGTGTCACATAAATAGTGAATCTGGTCCTCAGTGTATGAAATGTCTGCCTCAAATTGCAACAGATAAGAAACATGAACACCCCAGTTAAATTGAAAAATATAATTTTAACTGCCACGAAAAAACAGATGCTCTCTAAACGGATAAATATCGCACAATGACCTTTAGGGATTCCTGAATCATCAAAGGAGTCCTGATTATTTACCAATAATGCTGAAACTCCCTTGACCTTCATTGAGCACCTACATTTCACGGTGCACCTTGCATCAGTTCATACAACCTCATTCTGTTCAATTTTAGGGAACTACATTTAGGTTTGAATAAGAATAAGAATTTCAGTCCTGCAATTAAATTGCCAAATAAATATTACAGTCTATGGCCCTCATTCTGACCTTGGCGGGCGGCGGAGGCCGCCCGCCAAAGTCCCGCCGTCAGGTTACCGTTCCGCGGTCGAAAGACCGCGGCGGTAATTCTGACTTTCCCGCTGGGCTGGCGGGCGGTCGCCTTCAGACCGCCAGCCAGCCCAGCGGGAAAGAGGCTTCCACGATGAAGCCGGCTCGGAATCGAGCCGGCGGAGTGGAAGCTGTGCGACGGGTGCAGTTGCACCCGTCGCGTATTTCACTGTCTGCGCAGCAGACAGTGAAATACATGTAGGGGCCCTCTTACGGGGGCCCCTGCAATGCCCATGCCAGTGGCATGGGCACTGCAGGGGCCCCCAGGGGCCCCGCGACCCCCCCTACCGCCATCCGGATCTCGGCGGTCCGACCGCCGGGATCTGGATGGCGGTAGGGGGGGTCGGAATCCCCGCGGCGGTGCAGCAAGCTGCGCCGCCGCGGAGGATTCAATGGGGCCGCGGTACACTGGCGGGACCCCGCCAGTGGTGCCGGTCCGACCGCGGCTTTACCGCCGCGGTCGGAATCCCCATTGGAGCACCGCCGGCCTGTCGGCGGTGCTCCCGCGGTCCTCCGCCCTGGCGGTCAAAGACCGCCAGGGTCAGAATGACCACCTATGTGTCCACAAGTTCCCCCAAGCTTTTCTACATGTGATTAAGCATAACAAATCAGAAGTGAGGTATGCATTCTAAATTTTCGAGGAATGCTACATTATTTGGATTTTTGGGCAATAGTTGAGCGGAGAGAGATGTTGAGTTGTGGCATTTCCGCCTACAAAAGTAATCTCCATCTTTACATGAATATGACTGTATGGTTCAGTTCTGTATATGCCAAAACCTAGATGTGTATTTGACTCAATTGTTCTGAACAATGCTGCTCAAATATCTGCAAATCCTTTAGTATAGATGCTATGGTTAATGCCAGATTCCTATAAATCGATTAGATAACATCCTGCTTGATGCTTTCCACCTTGTTTCCTATAAAGATAGTTTTGATGCACATATTTTTTGAATGCTTGAGTTGATTATTGTATCGTCTGGGAGACAGGGAAGTTAAGTGGAACGGAGATAAAGAATAAAGCCCTTCCGTGCATACGTTTTGAAGGTTATTGTAAGGCTGATAACAAAAGAGTGTAATTATTGTTTTTGCTTTGTTTGCAGCACACTAATTATTTCAGGATTATATTCATGCCATTTACTGCTTTCAACTGTTTAAACACTGGAAGATTACTCAGTTAAGCAGCAAGCTCATGACCTTGGGAAACTTATGTTTTAACTTACATTTAACGAAGCATACAAAGTATTGCAAAAAAGATGCCAAATGAGAGAATAGCTTTTGCATTCTTTCAAAACGTTTAGCAATTGAGAGGTTTTTTTTCTCTTGGTGCATTCTCCAGGATCTCGCTTTTTGGTCTGTATACATTTTGGTGAGTGCTTCATTGCATTGTTTTCAGAAAGGCTAAGGCATAGAGCATGTGTGGTCACGCCTTGACTTCTAAATGAAACAGTAAGTTCACAAAGGATTTATGCCTCCCATCTTAAATATAGACATATAGGGGGTCATTACAACCCTGGCGGTCGGTGTTAAAGCAGCGGTAAAACAGCCAACAGGCCGGCGGTAAAAAAAATGGAATCACAACCGTGGCAGAAACTGCCAACATAGACAGCCACTCACTCAGACCGCCACGGCGGTACAAACAAACACTGCAGCAGTAACCGCCAACAGACAGGCAGAAGACAAGATTCCACCCACTGTATTACAACAGGCCAATCCACCGCCTTTTACGGGGCGGATTCACCACAAACAAAAACATGGCAGAAACAGGACTTGGAAGGGAAAACGCTCACCTCTACACACCCCAAGAGGAACCAGGACGCCATGGAACCCGAGCTCCAGATACTCCCAGCCTTTATCTTCCTGCTCCTCTACCAGGAACAACAAAGACGGCGGTGAAGGTCACAGTGAGTACTGCACCTATGACACAGGGGAGGGGGGAGGGAAAAAAGAGTGACACACACACGCAACACACAACACTCCCACCCCCACCCTCACCCACTACAACACACACACAAGTACATGTAGATACATTACATTTACAATCCCCAACCCCCCCTGGAAGAATGCAAGGACCAAAGGAAATGAGTCAAACGTTTGTAATCTATTCAAATACAGTAATAAAATATATATATATTAATATATATATATATATATATATATATTTACACTATAAACAAATATATACACCAAGAATACAATTCCAAGGTATTCCACCATCATAGTCCGTGGACCACTGGGCCCAAAATTCATGGGCGAGGCCCACACTCAATACCCAATCAAAACGGAGAGAACACTGCTGGGGCATCAGTTCGAAATACAACAGGCACCTCAGGGGGAAGGTGAGTTGGGGGCACCTCAGACGGATGTGTGCACGACGCCGGATCCACGAGGGGGCTCCATGCCCACTGCTGTACCCTGGGGAGTGCAAAGCTACAGTCTCACAAGTCTTTACAGTGGGTGGGTTGCCCACTGCTGTATCCTGGGGAGTGCAAAGCCACAGTCTCACAAGTCTTTCCAGTGGGTGGGTTGCCCACTGCTTTATCCTGGGGAGTGCAAAGCCACAGTCTCTCAAGTCTTTCCAGTGGGTGGGTTGCCCACTGCTGCATCCTGGGGAGTGCAAAGCACAGTCTCACAAGTCTTTCCAGTGGGTGGGTTGCCCACTGCTGCATCCTGGGGAGTGCAAAGCCACAGTCTCACAAGTATTTCCAGTGGGTGGGTTGCCCACTGCTTTATGATGGGGACTGCAAAGCCACAGTCTCTCAAGTGGATGCCTTACTCCACTGGTTCTGGAGGGGGCTTTGTGCCCAGAGTGCTTCCTTCTGCCAAGGACAGAGGTAGTGGATGTGATACTCCACTGGCTCTGGAGGGGGCTTTGTGCCCAGAGTGCTTCATCCTGCCAAGGACAGAGGTAGTGGATGCCTTACTCCACTGGTTCTGGAAGGGGCTTTGTGCCCAGAGTGCTTCATCCTGCCAAGGACTGAGGTAGTGGATGTGATACTCCACTGGCTCTGGAGGGGGCTTTGTGCCCAGAGTGCTTCATCCTGCCAAGGACAGAGGTAGTGGATGCCTTACTCCACTGGTTCTGGAAGGGGCTTTGTGCCCAGAGTGCTTCATCCTGCCAAGGACTGAGGTAGTGGATGTGATACTCCACTGGTTCTGGAGGGGGCTTTGTGCCCAGAGTGCTTCATCCTGCCAAGGACAGAGGTAGTGGATGCCTTACTCCACTGGTTCTGGAGGGGGCTTTGTGCCCAGAGTGCTTCATCCTGCCAAGGACAGAGGTAGTGGATGCCTTTCTCCACTGGTTCTGGAGGGGGCTTGGTGTCCAGAATGCTTCATCCTGCCAAGGACAAAGGTAGTGGATGCCTTACTCCACTGGTTCTGAAGGGGGCTTTGTGCCCAGAGTGCTTCATTCTGCCAAGGACTGAGGTAGTGGATGTGATACTCCACTGGCTCTGGAGGGGGCTTTGTGCCCAGAGTGCTTCATCCTGCCAAGGACAGAGGTAGTGGATGCCTTACTCCACTGGTTCTGGAAGGGGCTTTGTGCCCAGAGTGCTTCATCCTGCCAAGGACTGAGGTAGTGGATGTGATACTCCACTGGTTCTGGAGGGGGCTTTGTGCCCAGAGTGCTTCATCCTGCCAAGGACAGAGGTAGTGGATGCCTTACTCCACTGGTTCTGGAGGGGGCTTTGTGCCCAGAGTGCTTCATCCTCCCAATGACTGAGGTAGTGGATGTAATACTCCACTGGTTCTGGAGGGGGCTTGGTGTCCAGAATGCTTCATCCTGCCAAGGACAAAGGTAGTGGATGCCTTACTCCACTGGTTCTGAAGGGGGCTTTGTGCCCAGAGTGCTTCATTCTGCCAAGGACTGAGGTAGTGGATGTGATACTCCACTGGTTCCGGAGGGGAGTTTGTGCCCAGAGTGCTTCATACTGCCAAGGACAGAGGTAGTGGATGTAAATCTCCACTGGTTCTGGAGGGGGCCTTGTGCCCAGAGTGATTCATCCTGCTCCTGGCGGCCTCAGTAGCGTCGGAAGCTTTGTGCTGGTGGCGGCGGTGTCCTGTTCAGCGGTGCTGGTGGCGGCGGTGTACTTGGCAGCGGTGCTGGTGGCGGAGGTGTCCTGTTCAGCGGTGCTTGTGGCAGCGGTGTCCTGTTCAGCGGTGCTGGTGGCAGCGGTGTCCTTGGCAGCGGTGCTGGTGGTGGCGGTGTCCTTGGCAGCGGTGGTGGTGGCGGTCTTGTCCGCTGTGCAGGTTTTCGCCGACTTGTCTGTTTTTCTGTGCCCTTTCCCCACCTTGGATGGTGGCGCAGCTGTCTTCCCACTCCCAACTGTACCCCTGGGAGAGGCTTTGGTGGTAGATGTTTTGCCTCTCTCCCGCCGGGCACTGGCCAACTTTTTGTGCTTTTGAGGTGGGGGACTGTCCGTGGTCTGGCTCCTTGGCACACTGTCTGCCCTGCTGTTTGGCGCACTCCAGAAGCTGGTTACTACTGGCACCACTGTTCCCGCAGATGTTGTGGCTGAGGTGCTGGGTTGGGACCTGGAAAGCAGGCCCTAGGAGACTGAAGGGGTGGGGGAGGTGAGGGGAAGAGGTCAAGGTTGGACAGAAAAGGTTTTTTGGACACACTGGGACAGGTAGATGGAGGGGGTTTGGGAGTGGAGGAAGAGGTAATGGTTGTAGGAGGTGTACGTTTGCTGACTTTGGGTGAAGGTGCATGGGCTGGAGGCTGTTGTGAGGTGGATGGCTGTTGGGTGGGTGTCTGGCTGCGTTTGTGTACCTTGGGAGGTGGGCTCACAGACACACTGGGAGAGGACACAGGGGATGTGTGAATGGTAGTGGGGGTGGTGACTGCACGTGAGCGGGGTGTGGTGGTGGGTGTGCTGGTGATGGAGGTAGTGGCTGAAGATGTAGTGCATGCAGATGTGAGTGGAGACGAGACTGGGAGGGTGGAGGGAGACGAGGAGGAGGGGGACACATTGGAGGCAGTGGATGTTGGTATGTCTGCATGGGTATGATGCTTGCGTGAGCGCCTGTGGGATGTGTGGTGCTTATGTTTGCCTGAGCTTCCCTTGTGTGTTGACGTGTGTGCATGCTGGTCTGATGGTGTGCTTGGGATAGGCTGAGGTACAGGGGTTTGGGTCTGGGTGGAGGACGTTGGAGGGGGGAGGCTGCCTGACCAGTATGAATGCCCTCCAGGTATTCATTGGTCTGTTGCAACTGCCACTCTACACCCTGGATGGCATTCAAAATGGTAGACTGCCCAACAGTGAGGGACCTGAGGAGGTCAATGGCCTCCTCACTGAGGGCAGCAGGACTGACTGGGGCAGGGCTTGAGGTGCCTGGGGCGAAGGAGATGCCCACCCTCCTGGGTGAGCAGCCACGGGCCACACGCTGAGGGGCTGCTGGGAGGGCCGTGCTGGTAGCGGGGGTGGCGGCTGTACCTGTAGATGCGGTGGGCACAGAGGGGCCCGCCACCGCAAGGGAGCTCCCATCAGAGGAGGAGTCCATGTCGCTGGTCTCAGCTCCTGTCCACGCAGTGGAGCTCCCCTCGCCCTCCGTCCCACTGGTGGCTTCTGACTCCGTTGTGTCACCCTCCAGGGCCATATGGGATACAGCTCCTTCCTGCTCCGGTGGCACTGCTCCTCCGCCTGATGATGCTAATGCACATAAGAACTGGGAGACAACAAAAAGGGGGGGAAGACAGAAGAAAGACATGTTGAGTGCATCCAATACCGCTACCGTTGGCGGACACTACAGACACAGAAGCCCCCCTGCACTACGCCGTGCACTTAGAGTTCCCTAATTAATCACAGGGACATGGGTTACAAGGCCTATGCCCGTTTGCTGCACACATGGAAGTCACAGGAGTCTGACTAGGTGTAGTTGGCTCTGAACACAGGTGGGGTGGGATGCCACAGGGCCTGCTTTAAGAAGGGACTTTGCCTACTAAACTCGCCATGGCTTAGGGGAACCCACAGCCCACAACCCCCACCCAGACACCTACAATGCGCGCTGAATCAGCAGAATGAGAGTGTACTCACCCCCTTGTGGCTGCTGTGATGCCCTCAATCGCCCATCCAACTCCGGATACGCCACCGCCAGGACTCGGAACATCAGGGGGGTCATGGTGCGACGGGCACCCCTCCCACGTTGGGAGGCCATCCCCAGCTGGGCCTCCGCCATCTTCTTGCTCCAGAGGCGAATGTCCTCCCATCTTTTACGGCAGTGGGTGCTCCGTCTGTGGTGGACCCCCAGGGTCCGGACTTCCTTGGCGATGGCACGCCAAATATCATTCTTCTGGTGGGTGCTGACCTACAGGAATAATACAGGGGAAAAGGAGAAGATATAACCGACCGCACCGTCACAGTCATTGGCCCGCATCCCTACCCTTGCCATGACGCACATGCACTCACCGTTGTATCATACATGCCTCATTCTCCCCCCCTATCTTTCATCAACACCACTCCACACAGGCATTGCCCATTCGGCATGCTTACATTCTACTTACTTGTTTGTCTGGAGGACCCTAGAGTAGCGTGTACTGGGGGAGGACCCCATCCACTAGTTTCTCCAACTCCTCTGTGCTGAAGGCAGGGGCCCTTTCCCCAGACACATAAGCCATTGTCTCTTCCAGACTGAGGTCATAACAGCACTTGCAGTGTAGGTCCTCTCCTGTCGAAGATCAGGTATCAAGTGATTGAACAGAGAGAAAATGGCGGTCACGTCCACGGCTGTGCGTACCGTCACCGCCGGTGTACATCGTCATTGGCTCCAGGGACCCATAGGGTCCAATGTTAACCAATGCAGGATAGTGCCGCGGTCTTCGACCACCTACCGCAACGGTGTACAATGCCAGCAAAAAGGTACCTCATACCCCCTTGTCCCACATTACAGGTCAGGGAGCAACCATTTCAGGGGGCCACATGGCATTAATTTTGACTGTGTCACACATATCTAGGTCTTGCTTAAATATTAATACAGCCATATATCGATTTTCAGACATTTTGCTATAAAATTGTGTTTACGTACCTCAGTGTTGGTTGACTCTCTGCTCCCTGTTCTCCTCCATAGAGCACGTCCTCTGGGGCAGGTGAGGAGATGGCAGCATCCTCCGGTGTACAGACGGCTGGTGGACTGTCGACAATGGAGAAGCGACATGTAATTGTCACATACAGATTTGATCGTGCCACAATCCTGGAACTGTGTGTCCAGTTGGAGACAGACCTGATGTCAGCTATCCGCCATCCCATAGGAATCCCCCCTTTAGTGCAGGTCCTGTCAGTACTCCATTTCCTAGCAAGTGGGTCTTTTCAAACAACAGTGGCCATTGCATCAGGGATGTCCCAGCCTATGTTCTCCAACGTGTTGTCCAGAGTGTTGTCTGCCCTGCCAAAACACATGCGCAGCTACATCGTTTTCCCTCAGGTGGAGGATTTGCCTACAGTGAAAGGTGACTTCGGTGCCCTGGGACATATCCCCAACATCATAGGTGCCATTGATGGGACACATGTGACCTTGGTTCCCCCACGCAGGAGTGAACAGGTGTACAGAAACCGGAAGAGTTACCATTCTATGAATGTGCAGATGGTGTGTTTGGCCGACCAGTACATCTCCCATGTAAATGCCAAGTTTCCTGGCTCACTGCATGGCGCTTACATTTGAGGAATAGCAGCATCCCTTATGTGATGGGGCAACTCCATAGGCACCGTGTGTGGCTATTAGGTGAGGACATGGACCCTATACAGTGTGACTAGGTGTCTGGGTCTGGGTATGTCCCTAAGAGTTAGTGTGTGTCTAACAGTTGTCCCTCGCCATTTGCAGGTAACTCTGGTTACCCCAACCTGTCATGGCTACTGACCCCAGTGAGGAATCCCAGGACAAGGGCAGAGGAACGCTATAATGAGTCCCATGGGCGAACCACGAGGATTATAGAGAGGACCTTCGGCCTCCTGAAGGCCAGTTTCCGGTGTCTCCATATGACAGGCGGTTCCCTATTCTACTCACCAAAGAAGGTGTGCCAGATCATCGTGGCCTGCTGTATGCTTCACAACTTGGCTTTGCGACGACAGTTGCCTTTTCTGCAGGAGGATGGTCCAGATGGAGGTGTTGTGGCAGCTGTGGAGCCTGTGGACAGTGAAGACGAGGAAGCAGAAGAAGAGGACATAAACAACAGGAACACAGTGATCCAGCAATACTACCAATGAGACACTGGTAAGAAGACAACACTGCCTGCTACATCTGATTAAATTCTTTTACCTCTCATCTGTCTGTCATTTTCACCCAGTGTGTGGACACTGAGTTGTCACTTTCCCTTTCGATTTCACAGATGTGAGTCCCACTGTGTGACCTCTGCTTTGTGTGCACCTGGACTAGAGCTGTGTGACATAGGTATGTTGACATTACATTGGATATAGCATTTTTCCACAGTTATTGCAAATACACATTTTCGAAAGCACAGACTGACTCCAGATTTTTTTGTTATTTAAGGATGTTTATTTAAGTGCTAAATAGTGGAGGGGGTTGTAAAATGGTCAGGGGTGATGGTGGAGGAATGTCCATGGCAGAGTCCAGTCTATTAGTCTCACAGGTGCATTGTCCAAAGGGGCATAGGAAGTGGAGCTAGGGCAGTTTGAGGATGGACAGGGTGACAAAGTGGGACAGAAGGATGACAATCAGGGTGGTCTCATTTCTTGGCGGGGTCTTGGCATTGTTCTCTGTCTTTGTCCTGGATCTCAGGGACCGCTTGAGGGGTGGTTCTCCATCTGCAGGGGGTGGGGTGCTGGTGTCGTGGTCCTGTGGCGGTGCCTCCTGTCCACTAGCGCCAGCGGAGGTGGTGGGCAGTTCATCGTCCAGGCTAGTGTCAGGGCCCTTTGTTGTGCCACAGTGTCCCTCCCGGTGTTGATGAGTTCCTTCAGCACCCCTACCTTGGTTCCCAGGGTGGAATTGATAGATTTGAGTTCCTCCCTGAACGCCAAATACTGTTCCTCCTGCAGCCGCTGGGTCTCCTGAAACATGGCCAGTACCGTTGCCATCATCTCCTGGGAATGGTGGTAGGCTCCCATGATGTTGGAGAGGGCCTCTTGGAGAGTTGGTTCCCTGGGCCTGTCCTCCCCCTGTCACACAGCAGCCCTCCCAGTTCCCCTGTGTTCCTTGGCCTCTGTCCCCTGAACCGTGTGCCCACTACCACTGCCCCCAGGTCCCTGGTGTTGTTGGGGTGGTGGGTTAACCTGGGTTCCCTGTAGTGGTGGACACACTGCAACTTGACGTGTCCTGGGGACAGAAGGATGGGCCCGCTGGGTGGGTGCTGTGCTGGTGTTTACAGAGGGGGGAAGCTCTGTAGTGGCATGTGCCACTGTGACTGTCCATAGGTCCCAGATGGGCCGAGCTGGTCATCTTGATCCAGTTGGACAAAGCTTCTGCCGTCACTGATGGCCTCTTCTGTGGGTGGAGTGGACATGTCTGGACCCTCCTGTCCGGTGACGTTGGGTAGGGGTCCTGCAGGGGTGTATAGGCATGATTATTGCATCTGTGTGTGTCATGATGTTTAATGGATGGGTCACCCTGTACCCCAGTGCTTCCATTCTTGTGTGGGGCCTTCTATGATAATGGTTAAGGGGGGTGTATGGGTATGTGCAGTGGACATGCTTTGGTGATGGGTGTCCATGCTTTGGTGTTGCATGCAGGGCTTGGGTTTCGGATGTGTGGTTTGTGATAGTGGGACATGTGTGAGGAGTTGGATTGATAGGGTGAGGGCGAGGGCGGGGATATGTGATAGCATGCAGGTAGGGTGGAGGATATGGCAATTAAAGGTTTGACTTACCAGAGTCCATTCCTCCGGCTACTCCTGCGAGGCCCTCAGGGTGCAGTATAGCCAAGACCTGCTCCTCCCATGTTGTTAGTTCTTGGGGAGGAGATGGGGGTCCGCCCCCACTCCTCTGAACCGCAATCTGGTGTCTTGAGACCACGGAATGCACCTTCCCCCGTAGGTCGTTCCACCTCTTCCTGATGTCATCCCTAGTTCTTGGATGCTGTCCCACTGCGTTGACCCTGTCCACGATTCTGTGCCATAGCTCCATCTTCCTAGCTATAGTTGTGTGCTGCACCTGTGATCCAAATAGTTGTGGCTCTACCCAGATGATTTCCTCCGCCATGATCCTGAGCTCCTCCTCAGAAAACCTGGGGTGTCTTTGCAGTACCATGGGGTGGTGTGGGTGATGTGTGGGGTGGTGTGTGTTGTGATATGTGGGGTGATATTTAGAGGTGTGTTGTGTGAGGTGCATGGATGTTGTGTGAATGATGGTGTTGAGTGCCTGTGGATGCTAGTGTTGTTTCTGGTGGTGTCTCTCTCTGGTCTTCTGTCGCAATTGTTGTCGTAGGGGTTTGTGGGTGATGTTGGTGTGTTTTTATATTGTATTGGATGTGTGGGAGTGGTGTGTGTATGTGTATCAGGTGTGTGTATTTGGAATTGTCCAATGTGGTAGTGTTTTGTAAATGTGTGTGAATTTTGAGTGCGGCCGTGTGTACCGTCAATGGAATACCGCGGTTGAAAGACCGCTGCGTGGATTCGTTGGGCGTGATAGTGTGGGCGTATTCCTGTTGGCGTGGTGTAGGTTTTGTTCTCACCAGTTTATCACTGACCTTTGGTGTGGCGGTCTTGTGTGGGTGACTAGATTTTGGCGGATTCCGAGCTGTGGGTCATAATAGCTGTGGCAGAATTCCGCGGCTGTGTGTTGGCGGTCTTCTGCACGGTGGTAAGCGGCGTTTACCGCCAATGTTGTAATGACCCCCATAATGTTTCAAATGCAAAACCAGCAGATTTCTAGGTGAGTTTTATAAATCAGCTCGTTAGCAGTGGTGTGTGGGGAGCTCCGCTCAGGAGCTAACAGAGTTTTTGGAACTTTGCGCTCTGCTTGAAGCATGGAGTTATGCACAAAACTCTACTAGCCCCGCCAGTGGAGCAGAGCTTATCCGGTGCGAGCTGCAGCACATAACTGGGCTGCAGCATGCACCGGAGCAGACCGGAGGGAGGCAGCTGCTGAGACGCATCGCAGTCAGACAACGTGGAGAGGAGGACCTGGCAAGACCCAGGCAAGTCCTCATCTCCTTTGTTGTTGTTATTTGTCCACACTGGTGCACAAACAAGTACTGAAATGGCAGCTTGTGCTGCAGACTGCCCTGTCCTGATTTAGGGCCAGGGCCATATGCAATGAAAGCTGCCGTTTGAGGCCTCTATGCACTGGCCTGCCTCGTGTGCACTGACAAGACACAGGCCACCGCACAAGAGGCCTGAAAGGTCAGCTTTCACTGCATCCATCTCAGAAGCGCTAAGTAGGGTTGAGCCTAGATTGTCAAGCCCGACCCTGCTTAGCGCTTCCAAAATGGGCGCATTCCGGAGGACTCCGCAGAGCACGGAGCTCCGGCTTTACGTAATTCCACACAGATGTTTTTTCAACTCTGCAGAATTCTGCGATGCTGAACTCCTTTCCCTCTGCTCAGGCCTTTAGCCAAGGAACTCCTATTAGGAAACCTCTGACAATTTCAAAGGTTATTGCTACTGATTGTAGCACGATTGTGACATTCCTGTGATGATCCTGGAGTGTTGGCAGCAGCAGTTCTAAGCCACATAAACAGCTGATGTCATGATTGGGCCTAATGGTCAATGCCAAATGAATACAAGGATGTAATATTTACATTAAATCCAGTGGAGACGGTGCAGTTTGGGAAGGTGGGATGGTAACATGGTTGTCTTTGTCAAGTGGCCCGATAATACCGATGGGTTCAGTAACAGGATTTACCAGGCCCATCAGAACTGTGTGTTGTGGTGTTTCACAAGGAGATTTCAGTTACTGAAAGTAGCAAAACCTTTGTATAAAAAATAGGTGAAAACATGTGGGAATCAGCAGAGAATCTCCAATTCCTGCGAGTTATTTCCACAAATCGTTTAATCTTTGCTATTTCCCTTGCACTAGAGTTAATGGGAGTACCAGTAATGGCAATGAAATGGGTATAATTCCGGAGAACTTGTAAATGTAGGCCATAATCTTTTTCACCTTATACTTAGAACCTCATTAACAGTTAGCTGAATGTGGATTGGGACAGTGTTTCTGCCTCAAAAATTATCGAGTCCAGGAATACCGGGTATACATTTAATAGGTGCACTTCTGCACACAGTAAATACATCTGAGGTCCAGCTGGTAATTTCCACTTGTTCTAAGTAGGTGGAAAGTATTTCTGTCAAAGTCCCTGAAACCGTGAACCTGCATGGACCAAGGGACTGTGTTCCTGATGTGATTATTACACATTCCAGAGGCATTTAGTAGCGATTTCCAGATTCTTGAGTGGAGTTCTCAGATAGCATCCTTAAATCTGGCACTGGTATTCTTCACCTTGAATACTAAGCAACTCCTTATTATCACTTGGTTGTCAGTTTGATGAATGGCAACACAAAATCGATCAATCAGTCATTTGTGGAGCGCAGCACTGTCAACACTGAGTATCTGGGTACTTGGATGTGAGGTCTCCTTCGAAAAGCTAGGTCTTGAGTTTCTTCGTGAAGTCTGCAAGGGAGGGTGCTGCCTTGAGGTGGGTGGCTGGCCGTTCCAGGCCTTGGCAGCAATGTAGGAGAGGCAACAGCCACCACTACGACTGCAATGGATTCATGGGGTGTGTGCGAGGGCCAATGAGGAGGAGTACAGGTGTCCAGAAGGTTGGATGTAGGGGAGTCTTTGATTGTGTAAGGCCATGTAGGTGTGCATCAGGGTCTTGAAAAGGCATTTCTTCTGGAAGGAGAGCCAATGAAGGCCTCTGAGGTCATAGGTAATATTGACATGTTTGGGAAGGTCCAGGATGAGTTGGGCCTCTGCATTCTGTATAGTCTGGAGTCTCTTTAGGAGTTGGGTGGAGATATTGGAGTAAAGTGCATTGCCGTAATCCGAGGTGGCTGGTGATGAGGGCCCGGGTGACAGTTTTCCTGGAGTTGATTGGGATCCATCTGAAGATCTTGTGAATGCATAGGGTGTGGAAACAGGAGGAGGTGACTCAGTTGATGTGTCGCTTGATGGTCAAATCTCTGCTGAGGATGATGCTGAGGTTGTGTGCATAGTTAGTAGGTGTGGGGGTGGGTTTGAGTTTGGTTGGCCACCAACTGGGCTCCCATATTGATGTATTTCTTTCAAAGATGAAAACTTCTGTTTTGTCAGAGTTGATTTTGAGGCACTTTGCTTTCATCCAGTTGGCCATACTGATCATGGCATCACAAAGATGGTCCTGGTGGAGCCTGATTCTTTGGTGAACAAGAAGATGAGATGTGTATTGTCCACCTAGGATATGATGTTGAGACCGTGGGATTTGACAATGTCCGCCAGGGGAGGGGGGTGTTGTGTAGCTATTGAACAGTGTGGGACTGAGGGACGATCCCTGAGGTACACCTCATATAATGTTGTGGTGTTCAGAGGAGAAGAAAGGCAGCCGGAAGCTCTGGGTGCATGCTGTCAGGAAGGAGGCGATCCATTTGGGGGTGTTTGCGTGTATGCCAATGTTGTGGAGTCTGTTGGTGAGGGCGTGGCGGGATATGGTGTTGAATGCTGCTGAAGGGTCAAGGAGAACCTGGGTCACGGTCTCCCCATGATTGAGGAGTGTTCTGATGTCATCCATGGCTGCAATGAGTACAGACTCAGTGCTGTGGTTGGCTGGGAATCTTGATTGGGAGATGTCCTGGAGGTTTCAGTGCTCCAAGTATTCAGTGAGCTGTTGATTGATGGCTTCTCAAGTACTTTGGTAAGGTAGGGGAGAAGCAAGATTGGCTAGTAATTCGTGAGTTACCTAGGGTTGGTGGATTATTTCTTTAGGAGGGGTCTCATGTCTGCGTGATTCTATTTGCCTGGGAAGATCGCCATAGAAATAGAGATGTGGAGGATGCTGGTGAGTTGCATGCTGATGTGGTTGGTTCCGAGGTTGAAAAAGTGTTCGGCGCAGAAGTTGGAAGTTGCTCAGTAGTGGATGGATGACATGGTGGGCGAGGTGGACTGAGAGGTAAGTGGCATCCAGGAGGTGATCGTTCAGCTAGTGCGTGCTGGTTGGTTGAGGCTGCTGAGGTTGAGGTCTGTCGGTTGGAGGTCAACGTAGTTTTTGCTGAGGTTGAGGTCTGTGGGTTGGGGTCAAAGGTGGCGCATATGGTGGCAATCTTGCTATGAAAGTAGTCTAAGAGGGTTTTGCAGAGTTCTTGGGAGGGGTGGATAGTGATTTTTTGTGGCTGTCTGTGACTATTTTGAACAGTTATTTCTTGCGGTTGGCAGCTTTGTTGATGCAGGCTGTGAAGGCTACTCTTTTGGTTTCCTTGATTTTCCGGTGATAGTCGCTGAGGGCAGCTTTGTAGGCAGTCCTGTTGGAAGGGCTCCTGATGGATTTCCAGTCCTTCTTGAGCCAATATCAGCTACAGTTGGTGGTTCTGAGCTCTGGGGTGTGCCACCTGAAACAGGAAAGTACAGAGCATATCATTGATTGTACAAGTATTTACTTGAAAACAGCATATTAATTCATTTTAGTGGCCTGAATGATACAAATAATCAAAGGGAATATATGCATTTTGATATGAAATGTGAAATTTGTATTGAGCACAAAAGAAGAATTATAGAATAATAACTTTGTCCTGTGGATGAATGCTGGTGTGTTTGAGCAAAGGATGTGATGCTTAAACATTTTCATATCACAAAGAGACAAAAGAGGATTTAGACAAGTCAACACCTCCTGAGAAACATCATAAATAACAATGAGCATGGTGACTCTATTGACAGAAGAGTAATTCCTATTCCTAACTCCTAGTCCCCCAGTTACTGGACCACTTTTATGTCAAAAAAGGATTTTGGATGAGGTAGTCTCACCCACGTAATGTTGCGTGCTTCATCTGTGCCACCTCATCCCACCCTGGTAAGATGGTACTACCAGGACGGACTCAACCTTAATTAACAGGGGAGGTCTTAAGATGCATTATTTTCCAGAATAATACCGGGATCCAGTTTATATTAAAAATACCTATACCACAGATTTCAGCAGTTACTGAGTCAACTGACACATATATAATAGCAATATATTTCCAAAATATCTGCTAAATGTGATGATCGTTTGTTGCACAAGTGGATTTAACATCCATTTGGTCCCCTGCCTCATTAGTAGGTGATGCCATTGACAGTATACACTGTTCCCTGTTAATGCCCATTAAAAATAGCATTCTGTAATCCTGGAGACATTGTGTTCAAAGAAAGAAGGTGGCTTTCTGTTCCTTTTTTGTATCACTATAAAATACTGTGAAATAAAACTACACAAAAACAGACTAATAGAAGAAATCAATGATAAACTATTGACTATAGCTGGGACCTCAAAATGTGCAAATCTCCAACTCAGAAGTATTTAACCATACAAGGCAGGGCAATTTAATCAATGTAGTAGTAGTGTTGTCCAATAGTTTTGTCACAGGCATCACTAAACAGAATCATAATGACGCTGGTGAATTTTAAGAGACAATGAATATCTACATCTTTTTTTCATTTTCTGCAGTTATAGATTTGGAGGATAGAATCAGAAAAGCAGGGATTCACAAGGGCTCTGCATAGTGCTTAAAATACGCACTAAGAAGAATCTTTATAAATGAATGCACAAGTTAACATGAATCTTTCTGCAGGGTCATCCCCAAACGTTTTTGTCTTTGCCCTCCACTTTTTGCTGAATTTGTTTTTGTTGGCCTTAGGACACTAGCACTGGTTAGTAGTGAGCAAAGTGCTTGTGCTGTCTCCCTTAAACATAGTAATATTGGCTTATACACAATTGGCATATTCAATTAACTTGTAAGTTTCCAGTAAAGTGGCACTACATGTGAAGAGTCTCTAAGTTAAATGCTACTAGTGGGCATGCAGCACTTATTGTGCCACCCACTTAAGTAGCTCCTTAAACATGTCTCAGGCCTGGCATTGCAGAGCGTTTATGTGCAGTTTTAATCTGATATATCGATTTGACCTGGCAAATAAATTATTTGCCAGGCCAAAACCTTTCTTTTAAAAACATATGTCACCCCTAGGATAGGCCCTGGACAGCCCAAGGGGCAGGGTGCAATGTAATTAAAACATAGGACACATACTTTTAAGTTTTAAATGTCTTGGTAGTGAAAATTCTTACATTTGTTTTCCACTACTGTAAGGTCTATACCTCCCCTAGGATAACATTGAAGGATGACATAGAAGATGCCTATTGCATTTTATAAATGTAGTTTCTAATTGGTTGGTGGTAACCAGGTCATGCCACGTTTTATGTCTTTGGAGACACAATTTAAAAGTATAACTTATGGTGATTTTGATTTTAAATTGTAATTCTGAAAATGCTACTTGTAGAAAGTTGGCATTTTCCTGACTTAGGGCCTTATTACGAGTTTGGCAGTCCGTGAACTGCCATGTTGGCTTTGGCGGTCAGAACTCCATCAGTTTGGTGGTCGGACTGCCTTATTATGAGTCATGCGGGCCTATGGAGTGAAGTCCGCTGTGGCCCCGTCGGCACCGCCAGGCAGCACAGACCGCTGCAGTCATGAGGAAGCAAAAACAGGTCAGCAGAGATAGTGTTTCCATCAGATACATTATGAGGTTGCACATCGCTATTGTGACCATGGTGGTCCCAACACCATGTCTCAGCAGGTAGAACTGGGGAGTATAAAGGGAGGCACTCACTCACAGGCAACCTTAAATGTCTGGTGTCACCATGGATACCATTACACACGTCCTGCGAAGGTGCACAAAATCCACACCGCCATAGACGCAACTGATCTGATCATAAGTACACGCACCTCTCTGTGTCATTATGCGCAGCGACACATCATTGTGGCATCAGCCACATTATATGGTGGTCACGCTATGGGCACCAAATACACTTGTCTTTGTGTCCCGAGTCAGAATCATACACAAAGAAGGACACATTCATAGTGACCAAGCATCTCTTTGGGACAGGTCACTAACACTGCATTACAACATTACACAAAAACACATGTCGGCTCATCACAGGCACAGGGACAGTGAAGAGAACACAACATTGTGTCACATGACACCATCGACACAACAACATCACATCTACAAATATAACTCACACACTAATATTGCACACATTCCATGGTCTGTCGTCACATTCAATGCACATTTGTATGGTTGAGGTTTGGAAAACAAACACCACTCTCATTAAACATCCCTGGTATGGACCCACACATCACCCACAATACTACACAATGGGAGGACAATGGGATGTACAATTGAAAGAGAGACAAATATACAAATCTCACTATGCAAACAATACCTGCACAATAGGGATATGGGAATCAGGAGCACTCAGGGAAGGAGGCTGCACTAGGACACATATCACTTTGCACAGACCCTTAAGCAAAATGTGCACAGGAACTGTTTGTCTGGGACAATAATACTAGACACAAGTGACATGCCAATCTGAAGAGTATGCAAGTTCAAGTTGACAAAGCAAATACAACTCCAACTGCATGGGACATACATCTACATGAAGTAGCTGCAAGGTACAAACAGCTAAGTGGACACATGCTCAGTCAAATGCAAAGAAACCTAGCACAATTGAACACCCTCATGTCTGCGCAAACAAAACTCAAGCTGTCACTCATGATATTGCAAACTTCACCATTACAATTAACAAAAAAGGGGCTGGCATGATGAGTACAGAAAGTGTCTTCCTTGTCCATGTGTGGACATGTGGAATAACAAATGCAGACTCATGCCACTTCAGGGGCTGGGTTATGTGGTCTGTGGTATGTACCTGTACCACATACCAGTCCTTTGAACATATATGTCTATCCTACAGAGACGGCATCCAACATACAAAGGAATGCATTGTACAGTTTCTGCTATGTGACCAAGCTACTGAGTCACACTTCATGGCCTTCCAGGAATCAACACACTGTCTGCACTTTGGGACTGTCATTTATGCAATGAGCTAGTACAGGACAAATATGACCTGTGTGAAGGTGACAACAGACTTATGGGAGTAAGGGTCCTGTCATGAGTCTAAGCCACTCATTGACAATGATGCAAAATGCACATATGGACTAGGTGAATTATTTACCTCTGTACACATTCCATCTATTCAAAGGAATGAGGCATTCAGGACAGGTTTTTGTACTAGATCATCATACTGGCCACATGCCAGGATGTGCTGAGGTATTGCGAGTGGGTATGGTGCCACAGTTGCATAGCCATAGTGACACTTCTACAGCCTGTACTAGGTCCCATACTGGAAGATACATTTGACAGGACCTTGTCTCTGCAGGCTGAGCAGGCAGAACCTAAATGACACTCCATTCCCATCACTTTCATGCCTGAAAATACATCATGTGGCCAACAGCAATTTGGCATGTGGTGTGTGTGGCAACCTAAAGGGCACCATGAATTATGATATGTCTTTCTCACAACAGTTTACAGTTCAGTAAGGCCAGGTGTAGTTTGAAAGATCTGTGCCACCAATCACATTGCTCATATGATTCTCAAATGATCCATACAGCAAGCCTACACAGCTCATGTTGTCATGCACATAAATGTTGTCCAACATTTACAGCAATCATGAGGAAAGAGTTGTCATTGGAAAGCAGTAATTTCAACTTACCTAGTAATGTGCATCCAACACAAGAATGATCTAGGGCCCCAAAAAGCACACAAAACACAATGTGACTGAACTTGACCTACGGTACTTGCCACTAATACCTGAACGTTCTACAACCCATTGATGCCACACAGACTGCAACAACAGGCATGCAAGAACTCTAATTGGCACATAGAGGCACATTATAGTCTGTGAGGAGGAAATGGTTGGTGAAGTACATAGAACATTCTGCACATGAGGTACTTACCTGTGCCTCTGGTGAGCCATGATGCAGTGGTAGAAACTCTGTAACAAGCCTCTCCAGCTCCTCTGGAGAGAAGACAGGGGCCCTATCACCTGCTGGATGTGGCATGATTGCTTCCAAGCAGCACACAGCAGCTCAGGTCGTGGAAATGTTGCTGCAGTCACATCTGCCACATGCATGATCATGACCGCCAATCACAGCCATTGGGCAATGACCAACACTGGAAACAATGTTAGCCTATGGCTGGGTCCACCGTGATTTCAACCGCCTACCACCATGACCAAGACGTTCTCCTCCCAGGGAAAGAGATGTAATGGGGCACTGGGGAGGGGGGTCACCTCCAGTCCTCTTGGCCTGCAGCTGGTACCTTGAGACCAGGGAATGGACCTTGCCTCTTAGGTCATTCCACCTCTTTCTGATGTTCTCCTTTGTGCAAAGGGTCGTGCCTACAGCATTCTCACTGCCAATGATTCTGTCCCACATTTCTAAATTTCCTACTGAGAGGAGTATGCTGAACTTTTGCTCCAAACAATTGTGTCTCTACTCTTATGATTTCATCCACCATATCTCTTAACTCTTCTTCTGAAAAACTGGTATTTTTGGAGCATGATATGGTGGAACAAAAATAAAAAATGGTGACAGAGACTTGCTAAGCAGGGGAAGTGCAATAGGGTGTGAGTGGAGAAAAGTGTGTGCAGGGTGCTCAATGGGATGGTAAAAAAGGGGTGCCTAATTTATGTACTCTACAAAATAGGGTGCTCGGGCTTTGTTGTCTTGCTGTGTAAATGCCAAGGATTGTGGTCTGTGAATGGGTGCATTTTATAGTGTCCTTTGCAGGTGTGTCCAGTGTGACAATGCGTGTCAGCTGGGTTGTTTTCAAATTCATCCAACGTGCAGTTGTGTATTACTTTGCGGACTGCCGTGGTTCGGACTGCCATTGGTTGACCCACCCAACGGGGTTCACCACAGCAACTGTGTGCTTGTAATAAGCTCAGTGATTGGTTGCTGTGCAGTTGGCACTGGAGATCGGACCACCCATTTCCAGGTCGCTGCGCTGCTGGTGGTCTGCCATTTTTAGTTGGTGGTCCTGCCTGTATAACTCGTAATAAGGCGATATGAAAGACCACAAAAATTGCCTTTTTTTTCAGTACCGCCAACAGGGTGGTCTTTTCAGGTGGTCTGGCATTCCGACTGCCAAATTGGTAATGAGGCTCTTAGTCATTTGGTCCCTGTAGTTGTCCCTGGGCCATATGACTGGGTGTATCTGGCAGCTGAGCTTTGTCTAATCCTCCTAGACAACCATACACAATACTGAGCTTAGGTGTGTCTGCATGGGCCATCACTGGCAGGATGAGAAGCTGGAGCTGGGCACAGCACCCTTTACTCTTGAATTGGCTGTGTCCTGCCTCCTCCCAAATGTCTGCCTACCCCCTGTAGATAGCCTGAAGCCAGGACCGGGAAAGTAGGATGTCTGGGGACAACAAAGTGAAACCTTTAGAAGTTTCTCCCATACTTCAAAGACACAACTGAGTATAAATACCGGACCTCACACACCAAACCATTAGTAGACATCTGCACCTGTTGATACCCTGCCAGGGAGAAGGACCTCTGTGCAGCTACAAGAACTGCCATTCTGCTGGACTGCTGCACCAAAGGAACTGCTGACCTGCTGTGTTTGCCTGGTGCCTGCTGCCCTCTTGTCCATGGAGGAAGAATTGGACATGCTACTTCATCCTGAACCCAGGACCCCAGACTGACTCCAAGGGCTATTCTGCTTGCATCCTGATTTGAGTCTCAGTGACTCCCCGAAACAGCTCCTGGACCCAGCTGTGAGGTCCTGACCCACAAGTGGTACCTCTCAGGTCCTGGTGTGGCTCATGGGGTCTTAACCGGTTCTGTGCCTTGGACGAGATGATCTCGTCCAAGGCTACAGTTTCCCTGTGCCTTGGACGAGATCATCTCGTCCATGGCACAGGGGAACATGGGGGCACGCTAGCGCGCCCCCGTGCACCCCCCTCCCCCCCCAAAGTCGGGGATGGAAGGGAAAGACCTTCCCCTTCCACCCCCGACCCCCCCAACCCTCCTGTGACGTCAGCGCGCGAGCGCGAGCTGATTTGTCACAGGGGCCTCCCTAGTCGCGCTGGAAGCTCTGCTTCCAGCGCGATTGAAAAAGTAATGCAAAAGCATTTCTCTTTCAATCACTGGGAGGCCCGGAGGGGCTTCAAAGGGAAGGAAAAGTATTTCCTTCCCTTTGAAGTCCCTCCGAGGGTTTCAAAAGCCGGATTGCTTGCAATCCTGTTTTTGAAACCCCACTAGACACCAGGGATTTTTTTTTTTTTTTCTGTTATTGACAAAAGGGAGCGACCCCTTGGGCAAGGGTCGCTCCCAGGGGGGGCATATTTTCGGGAAGGCCTCTAGGCACCAGGGACCATTTTTATTTTTTTTATTTTTTTTATGTTTCTTTTTTTTTTTTTTTTGGTGGGGAGCGACCCCTTAGGCAAGGGTCGCTCCCCTTGGGGGAAAATTATATTTTGGCCATTTCTGCCCCCCTTGGGGGCAGATTGGCCTATTTTGATGAGGCCAATCTGCCCCCCAGGGGGGTAGAAACCACTAGACACCAGGGAGTTTTTTCTTTGCGTGAATTTCACGCAAAGGGAGCGATCCCTTAGGCAAGGGTCGCTCCCTGGGGGGGAGGGCAATTTATTTTAGGGCATTTCTGCCCTCAGGGGGGGCAGAAACCTCTAGGCACCAGGGCAAATGTTTTTTTTTTTCTTCTTTTTTTAGAGATGGGGAGCGACCCATCAGGCAAGGGTCGCTCCCCTGGGGGGCAAATTGTATTTAGGCCATTTCTGCCCCCCTGGGGGCAGATTGGCCGATTTTAGGTCAATCTGCCCCCAAGGGGGCAGAAACCACTAGGCGCCTGGGATTTGTTTTTTGGCGCCAATGTCACGCAGGGGGAGCGACCCCGTAGGCAAGGGTCGCTCCCGGGGGGGTGGGGGCAAATTTATTTTAGGCCATTTCTGCCCCCCCTGGGGGCAGTTCGGCCTACTATTAGGCCGAACTGCCCCAGGGGGGGGGCAGAACCCTCAGGGCACCAGGGCAAATTTTTTTGTTCTGTTTTTTTTTTGTTTGTTTGTTTTTTTCGAGATGGGGAGCGACCCATCAGGCAAGGGTCGCTCCCCTGGGGGGCAAATTGTATTTGGCCATTTCTGCCCCCCAGGGGGCAGATTGGCCGATTTTAGGTCAATCTGCCCCCAAGGGGGCAGAAACCACTAGGCACCGGGGATTTGTTTTTTGGCGCCGTAGTCACGCAGGGGAAGCAACCCCGTAGGCAAGGGTCGCTCCCGGGGGGAGGTTGGGGGGGCAAATTTATTTTAGGCCATTTCTGCCCCCCCCGGGGGCACATCGGCCTATTATTAGGCCGAACTGCCCCCGGGGGGGGCAGAACCCTCTAGGCGCCAGGGCAATTTTTTTTTGTGTGTTTTTTTTTTTTTTTTTTTCTTTTTTTAGAGATGGGGAGCGACCCATCAGGCAAGGGTCGCTCCCCTGGGGGGCAAATTGTATTTAGACCATTTCTGCCCCCCTGGGGGCAGATTGGCCGATTTTAGGTCAATCTGCCCCCAAGGGGGCAGAAACCACTAGGCACCTGGGATTTGTTTTTTGGAGCCAATGTCACGCAGGGGGAGCGACCCCGTAGGCAAGGGTCGCTCCCGGGGGCGGGGGTGGGGGCTGGGGAGGGGCAAATTTATTTTAGCCCATTTCTGCCCCCCCTGGGGGCAGTTCGGCCTATTATTAGGCCGAACTGCCCCGGGGGGGGGGGGCAGAACCCTCAGGGCACCAGGGCAAATTTTTTTGTTGTGTTTTTTTTTGGTTTGTTTGTTTTTTTCGAGATGGGGAGCGACCCATCAGGCAAGGGTCGCTCCCCTGGGGGGCAAATTGTATTTAGGCCATTTCTGCCCCCCTTGGGGGCAGATTGGCCGATTTTAGGTCAATCTGCCCCCAAGGGGGCAGAAACCACTAGGCACCTGGGATTTGTTTTTTGGCGCCAATGTCACGCAGGGGGAGCGACCCCGTAGGCAAGGGTCGCTCCCGGGGGGAGTGGGGACTGAGGGGGGGAAATTTATTTTAGGCCATTTCTGCCCCCCCTGGGGGCAGATCGGCTGATTATTAGGCCGAACTGCCCCCGGGGGGGGGGGGGGCAGAACCCTCAGGGCACCAGGGCAAATGTTTTTGTTGTGTTTTTTTTTTTGTTTGTTTTTTTCGAGATGGGGAGCGACCCATCAGGCAAGGGTTGCTCCCCTGGGGGGGGCAAATTGTATTTAGGCCATTACTGCCCCCCTTGGTGGCAGATTGGCCGATTTTAGGTCAATCTGCCCCCAAGGGGGCAGAAACCACTAGGCACCTGGGATTTGTTTTTTGGCGCCAATGTCATGCAGGGGGAGCGACCCCGTAGGCAGGGGTTGTTCCCGGGCAGGGGCAGGGGGGGTTTGGGGGGTCAAATTTATTTTAGGGCATTTCTGCCCCCCCCCCCCCTCCCGGGGCCGGCTGAGCTAGAGGCCAAACTCCACAGGTAGGCACTTTGCAAAAAACACCTCTGTTTTCGGTGAAAAAATATGTTCTGTCCACGTTGTGTTTTGGGCCATTTCCTTTTGTGGGCGCTAGGCCTACCCACAGAAGTGAGGTACCATTTTTATCGAGAGACTTAGGGGAATGCTGGGGGGAAGGAAATTTGTGGCTCCTCTCAGATTCCAGAACTTTCTGCCACTGAAATGTGAGGAACATGTGTTTTTTTTGCCAAATTTTGAGGTTTGCAAAGGATTCTGGGTAACAGAACCTGGTCCGAGCCCCACAAGTCACCCCATCTTGGATTCCCCTAGGTCTCTAGTTTTCAGAAATGCACAGGTTTGGTATGTTTCCCTAGGTGCCGGCTGAGCTAGAGGCCAAAATCTACAGGTAGGCACTTCGCAAAAAACACCTCTGTTTTCTTCCAAAATTTTGGATGTGTCCACGTTGCGCTTTGGGGTGTTTCCTGTCGTCGGCGCTAGGCCTACCCACACAAGTGAGGTATCATTTTTATCGGGAGACTTGGGGGAACGCTGAGTGGAAGGAAATTTGTGGCTCCTCTCAGATTCCAGAACTTTCTGCCACAGAAATGTGAGGAACATGTGTTTTTTTAGCCAAATTTTGAGGTTTGCAAAGGATTCTGGGTAACAGAACCTGGTCCGAGCCCCGCAAGTCACCCCTCCTTGGATTCCGCTAGGTCTCTAGTTTTCAGAAATGCACAGGTTTGGTAGGTTTCCCTAGGTGCCGGCTGAGCTAGAGGCCAAAATCTACAGGTAGGCACTTTGCAAAAAACACCTCTGTTTTCTTCCAAAATTTTGGATGTGTCCACGGTGCGCTTTGGGGTGTTTCCTGTCGCGGGCGCTAGGCCTACCCACACAAGTGAGGTATCATTTTTATCGGGAGACTTGGGGGAACGCTGGATGGAAGGAAATTTGTGGCTCCTCTCAGATTCCAGAACTTTCTGCCACAGAAATGTGAGGAACATTTGTTTTTTTAACCAAATTTTGAGGTTTGCAAAGGATTCTGGGTAACAGAACCTGGTCCGAGCCCCGCAAGTCACCCCTCCTTGGATTCCCCTAGGTCTCTAGTTTTCAGAAATGCACAGGTTTGGTAGGTTTCCCTACGTGCCGGCTGAGCTAGAGGCCAAAATCTACAGGTAGGCACTTCGCAAAAAACACCTCTGTTTTCTTCCAAAATTTTGGATGTGTCCACGTTGCTCTTTGGGGTGTTTCCTGTCGCCGGCGCTAGGCCTACCCACACAAGTGAGGTATCATTTTTATCGGGAGACTTGGGGGAACGCTGGGTGGAAGTAAATTTGTGGCTCCTCTCAGATTCCAGAACTTTCTGCCACAGAAATGTGAGGAACATGTGTTTTTGTAGCCACATTTTGAGGTTTGCAAAGGATTCTGGGTAACAGAACCTGGTCCGAGCCCCGCAAGTCACCCCTCCTTGGATTCCCCTAGGTCTCTAGTTTTCAGAAATGCACAGGTTTGGTAGGTTTCCCTAGGTGCCGGCTGAGCTAGAGGCCAAAATCTACAGGTAGGCACTTCGCAAAAAACACCTCTGTTTTCTTCCAAAATTTTGGATGTGTCCACGTTGCGCTTTGGGGTGTTTCCTGTCGCCGGCGCTAGGCCTACCCACACAAGTGAGGTATCATTTTTATCGGGAGACTTGGGGGAACGCTGGGTGGAAGGAAATTTGTGGCTCCTCTCAGATTCCAGAACTTTCTGCCACAGAAATGTGATGAACATGTGTTTTTTTTAGCCAAATTTTGAGGTTTGCAAAGGATTCTGGGTAACAGAACCTGGTCCGAGCCCCGCAAGTCACCCCTCCTTGGATTTCCCTAGGTCTCTAGTTTTCAGAAATGCACAGGTTTGGTAGGTTTCCCTAGGTGTCGGCTGAGCTAGAGGCCAAAATCTACAGGTAGGCACTTCGCAAAAAACACCTCTGTTTTCTTCCAAAATTTTGGATGTGTCCACGTTGCACTTTGGGGTGTTTCCTGTCGCCGGCGCTAGGCCTACCCACACAAGTGAGGTATCATTTTTATCGGGAGACTTGGGGGAATGCTGGGTGGAAGTAAATTTGTGGCTCCTCTCAGATTCCAGAACTTTCTGCCACAGAAATGTGAGGAACATGTGTTTTTGTAGCCACATTTTGAGGTTTGCAAAGGATTCTGGGTAACAGAACCTGGTCCGAGCCCCGCAAGTCACCCCTCCTTGGATTCCCCTAGGTCTCTAGTTTTCAGAAATGCACAGGTTTGGTAGGTTTCCCTAGGTGCCGGCTGAGCTAGAGGCCAAAATCTACAGGTAGGCACTTCGCAAAAAACACCTCTGTTTTCTTCCAAAATTTTGGATGTGTCCACGTTGCGCTTTGGGGTGTTTCCTGTCGCCGGCGCTAGGCCTACCGACACAAGTGAGGTATCATTTTTATCGGGAGACTTGGGGGAATGCTGGGTGGAAGTAAATTTGTGGCTCCTCTCAGATTCCAGAACTTTCTGCCACAGAAATGTGAGGAACATGTGTTTTTGTAGCCACATTTTGAGGTTTGCAAAGGATTCTGGGTAACAGAACCTGGTCCGAGCCCCGCAAGTCACCCCTCCTTGGATTCCCCTAGGTCTCTAGTTTTCAGAAATGCACAGGTTTGGTAGGTTTCCCTAGGTGCTGGCTGAGCTAGAGGCCAAAATCTACAGGTAGGCACTTCGCAAAAAACACCTCTGTTTTCTTCCCAAATTTTGGATGTGTCCACGTTGCGCTTTGGGGTGTTTCCTGTCGCGGGCGCTAGGCCTACCCACACAAGTGAGGTATCATTTTTATCGGGAGACTTGGGGGAACGCTGGGTGGAAGGAAATTTGTGGCTCCTCTCAGATTCCAGAACTTTCTGCCACAGAAATGTGATGAACATGTGTTTTAGTAGCCAAATTTTTAGGTTTGCAAAGGATTCTGGGTAACAGAACCTGGTCCGAGCCCCGCAAGTCACCCCTCCTTGGATTCCCCTAGGTCTCTAGTTTTCAGAAATGCACAGGTTTGGTAGGTTTCCCTAGGTGCCTGCTGAGCTAGATGCCAAAATCTGCAGGTAGGCACTTCGCAAAAAACACATCTGTTTTCTTTCCAAAAAATGGGATGTGTCCACGTTGCGTTTTGGGGCGTTTCCTGTCGCGGGCGCTAGGCCTACCCACACAAGTGAGGTATCATTTTTATCGGGAGACTTGGGGGAACATAGATTAGTAAAACAAGTGCTATTGCCCCTTGTCTTTCTGTACATTTTTTCCTTCCAAATATAGGAGAGTGTGTAAAAAAGACATCTATTTGAGAAATTCCCTATAATTCACATGCTAGTATGGTCACCCCGGAGTTCAGAGATGTGCAAATAACCACTGCTCCTCAGCACCTTATCTTGTGCCCTTTTTGGAAATGCAAAGGTTTTCTTGATAGCAATTTTTTACTCTTTATATTTCAGCAAATGAATTGCTGTATACCCGGTATAGAATGAAAACGCACTGCAGGGTGCAGCTCATTTATTGGCTCTGGGTTCCTCGGGTTCTTGATGAACCTACAAGCCCTATATATCCCCGCAACCAGAGGAGTCCAGCAGATGTAACAGTATATTGCTTTCCATAATCTGACATTGCAGGGAAAAGTTACAGAGTAAAACGTAGAGAAAAATTGATGTTTTTTTCACCTCAATTTCAATATTTTGCTTTTTCAGCTGTTATTTTCTGTAGGAAACCCTTGTAGGATCTACACAAATGACCCCTTGCTGAATTCAGAATTTTGTCTACTTTTCAGAAATGGTTAGGTTTCTGGGATCCAGCATTGGTTTTATGCCCATTCCTGTCACTGACTGGAAGGAGGCTGAAAGCACAAAAAATTGCAAAAATGGGGTATGCCCCAGTAAAATGCCAAAATTGTGTTGAAAAATTGGGTTTTCTGATTCAAGTCTGCCTGTTCCTGAAAGCTAGGAAGCTGCTGAGTTTGGCACTGCAAACCCTTTGTTGATGCCATTTTCAGGGGGAAATCCACAAGCCTTCTTCTGCAGCCACTTTTAAAAAAAAAAAATTTTAAAATGAAATTTTCACTGTATTTTGGCCAATTTCTTGGCCTCCTTCAAGGGAACCCACAAAGTCTGGGTACCATTAGAATCCCTAGGATGTTGGAAAAAAAGGACGCAAATTTGGCTTGGTTATCTTATGTGGACAAAAAGTTATGAGGGCCTAAGCGCGAACTGCCCCAAATAGGCAAAAAAAGGCCTGGCACAGGAGGGGGAAAAGGCCTGGCAGCGAAGGGGTTAAACAAGCTTTTGGTCTTTTTCCAACCCCTTAAGGGCCTGTTTGGACTGAAAAACAGCATTGACTGCCCACAGGAGACCGCAAACATGAAACATCAGCCTGCCTGCCCACGATTCCCATCCTGCTGTTGGCGCCATGCCAACAGCCTCCTGTGATACTCTCCTTGCTTCTCGCAGCACCCTCTCCAGTGCAAATGGGATTCTTGGCACAAAAGTCAAGAAGGTAAACGTCCAGCAAGACTAATGTGGAACTGTATCTGACCCTTGCTCCATCGCAATCGGCTGAGTGTTTTTTACTTTGACCTGGTCCAGGATGACCAGATAGCCACGGATGGCACTTTATGCCTTTAGACACTAATTTAAACTTTATTTAAAAAAAACATAGCTCTGGTTCTACTGAATGGATTTTTATGGTTGCGGATTTGTTTTATGTATGTACATTTTGCTCTGTTTTTACTAGATTGGTGTGCGATCTTTTTGAATGGTGCTTTCACTTTTTTACTGTTTGAAGTGTTGCACAAATACTTTCCACATTGCCTCTAAGTTAGACCTGACTGCTCTGTACCCAGCTACCAGGGAGTTGAGCACATCTTAATAGGGGGTTTGCATGTGTGTTACCCAGAAAGGTATTGTGGCTGCTGTTTCACCTGGGATCACACCCCACTCAACCAACAATCCAATATCTTATAAATTTCAATCTGAGAAAAACCCTTTCCAAAGGTAAGGTTAAGCATGAATCTGCCATGGTGGCCATAGGAGACTCACAATTTTAAAGGCATTGCAGAGGACTGTGATTTTGTCACTGAAAATGATTCACCACATGCAGAAAGAATGCAACTAATAGGTAAATACATTCATGCAGATTTTCTTCACACTTATTGTTGCAGAATGTCCACTCTGGTCAATCCTTAGGAGCCTGTGTAATTCATATGCATATTCAAATGCATTTCTGTTCAATTTACGGAAACTTTTTAAAACTGGGAATATATTCTAATCAAATGAAAAAAACTATGAAGTTAAAATGACCTACCTTCATGAGGCTGATTACAATTTTGGCTAAGCAGTTTGCCATGTGGCATGTTACTTTGCTAAATATTAACTGTCTCAGTGTTGCCACACCTGCATTTTCCATGTGCAGGAACACAGGCCTGATATCACGAGCCAGTAAAACTGAGGAGGGGGTAGTGGAATTTGAAGCTGCATAACTCTTTAGGAGAAAGAGTAGGTCTGAGTTGTCAAGGGGAGGTTGAGTCCATTTGGGTCTGGGTAGGTGGCTGTCTCTCAGTATGCTGCAAAGGTGTTGGGGGAAGGCACACAGGGTATGATTGGGATACGAGTGATGGGAAGACAGAGAGTCACTAAGCTGGAATAGAGCCGAAGTGAGGATGTCCATTCTTTGCGAGAGGTGTGACAATGAGGAAAGGAGCTTGTTGAAAAGAGGCCAGCTGTGTTCACTATTTGTGGGTCGATTGGAATGAACTGTCAGGAATGGACTCTGAGGGATTGAGGTGCAAGAGGAAGGAGGTGCTGGTTGTTGGTGTCTGGTATTTGGAGATGGGGGCAGAAGACGAGAAAGGAAAAGATGATGGGGGACTTATGGGCCAAGTGTGGTGATGAAAGAGGGGTAGTTACAGCAGCCAGAGTGAGATATAATGGTTTGTGAAAGGTTGGAGAAGAATGGTACAGAGATGATTTGTGGGAGGGATGTTTAAGGGCTGGAATTGGTGGGAAGCTATAGGTTGTGGGGGGAATAACAGATTGTAGGAGAGTGGGGGTGAGAGAAGATGTCTGGGTGAACAGGAAGGAGTGGAGAGTGGGTGGAGGGTGTTATGGGTGGACAGAGAGGAGGACCGTGCAGGATCGTAGGAGGGCCTGAGGGTAAAATAAGTTGAGTTAATCATGTCTAGGACTGTGTTGCTGGCTTGGAACGTGGTCTTTCAGTTGTTGTAAATGGATATAGAAAGGTTGCCTGAGAGGCCAAAGGGGTATCAGCATTTGAGTTTGCAGAGAGAGAAGAGGATGGGAGAAACTGCATAAGGATCTGATCTATACGTCAGTGTTGTGTGTAAAGAGGAGGAAGTCGGTTTTAAGGGAGCGTTTGCATTTGCAGTGGTATTGGTCTGGGAAGAGTGTTTCCGGGAAGTCTCTCAAGGTCCTATGTTTCAAGTTTTTTATATCTTGTTTGGAAAGATTTGGGGACTATTTGAACTTGAAAGCATTAGCACCAGATGTGGAAAGAGGTGTTGGGGGAAGCTGGTGGGAGCAGGTCTCAATGACATGTTGGGGGCTGATGGAGGTTGAGAATTTATAGGTATTGACCTAAGCAATCTTTGCTGGGTTAAGGACAGTCATCACAAGGTCACCCACACCTTGCGAAGTGCACTGTGATTAAGCAAATGGGTCAAACCTGTGGCAGCTCCAGGCTTACTCGATGACACTGAGGAGGAAAAAAACTCAGTAGTCCCTCGGGGGATCGTCTAGGACTGCAACTGGACAACAGTCACTCTAAGCATTGGGTTAGAGGTTTTGTTTCCCAACTGCTATTTTAAGGTCAGGCAGGTTGACATTCAACAATGTGGAGTGTTCAAGATAAATGCTCAACCAAGTACTAGTCATGCTGATTGAAAATGGATACCTGGCAGGGTTATGAGTGAAAGATCTTATTTCCCCCTCAGCCAAGAAAGAGCGCATCAGCATTAAAAGATCAAAGAGACCAGAGCAATTGCAGGAGTTGAAAGAGGCCCAGTGGAAGCCATTTTAAGGTCTGGCATTGCCTCAGATTTATCCCTATGCAGGCTGCACAAACAGAGTGGATAGTTCTGTGGCTAACTGAGCACCTAACTCAGGTTGAAAGTGGTGTCTGATGAAGTGTTGGGGCTGCAGGAAGGTCTGCATGAGACAAAAATGTTTAAACTAGCCCTGATAGAGGAAAAGCGTCTTGATGATGGCCATTTTGCAGTCAGGCGTGCCTCACACGGGCACCATGTGGCAAGGAGCCGGGAAATAGATCGCAGTGCAAATGTGCAGTACCCACTTAGTACCACACAAGTAAGATGACCGACATTGTGGGGCTAGGACTCTACTGATGGGACACTAGTCTGGCTTACATGAGAGACGTGTGGGACCATCAGGTAATGCGCAGCAGCAGTGTGTGCGATGCACCTCCTGCAGTGGGGACTGGCTGGCGAAGCAGCCAGCCAATATCGGAACATGCTCAATACTGGCAATGAAGGTTGAAGTACGGCTCACTCATTTTAGGCAGTGAATCACATCGCTGGGAGAGGAGATGGCTCATGCTTTGTACAGTGCCCTGGGGCCTGGAGATGAAGTGCACCCAAGTAGCACAAGCAGCAAGTAAAGTTCAAAATAGTTTTAACCTTTTTTGGTAAAGGGTAATAAAAATGGTATCCAATATGTCTCAAACTGCTTCAGTCTAACAATATAAGTCCTTCTTTGCCAGCCCTGTTATTTGACTGGCACTCAACAATCTTTAAAGTCAATTTAAAATGATCATTGCATTCTAATGAATTATGAATTATACAATGCAAAATATCTTATTTGTAATTTCTTACTTTAGATAATGACTCCCTTTGGTAATAATGTTTCAATCATTGCATTTTAAACATGGGTTTCCTATCTTTTTAGGGTTTAAGAAGAGGGTCTGGGTCACCGTTAATCGACAAATCAGTTTTCACAATTTGTTCTCATTTGTACCTCTTGCGAAGAAAAACAATGGAATTTCTGGAAATAGTTTTCAATTATACTTAATTTTCTTAAATACTTCCAACTATTAAAACTATTCTGTGAATTTTGTGCTAATTTTGTCATCGGTCCTCAAACTGGCAATAGCATGCTTTGTTCTCTAGGTGCCTACCAAACCTAAGATGTTTGCATTGTTTATGTTTTACCTTTTTCATAATCTTCAGTGAATTCTGTGAGTTCTTGTAATAGGTAGTTCCATTTTAGACTTCTTGATAAAAACATCTTCTGCCTTTGAAGCAGTGGTAAGTTGTGTGGAGTCCCTCATAAATGTTACTCGCCAATCAAGAATGATAGAATAAAATTGGGTGACACATCTTCAGTTCAATAATAAAACTATTTTCTACGGGAATGTGGAACTGTGATTGTTCTATCAATCCTGAATTTACATTGCACTTCATCATCCCTCCTGCAACCTGTCCAGGTGTCTAATCCCTCCCTTGTACCAATATCTTACATATTTTTCTTATACATGATGCTATAACAATTTTCTTCCTTATTACTACAAGCTGGAAACCACAAGGTCATTGCTACCTCACTCTAGTCATGTTTCTGCATCTGTGTCTGTGAAGGACAGAGAATGGACATTTTCCAAAAGTGTTAGAAACACATGCAGTCTTGCACACATCCAGCTGCATTATTTAGATATAGATAAGATTGTACAATAAGGGCCATATTTATAAGGGAGTTGCGTCGCTCTTGCACCACTTTGCAACCTTGAGGGGCTTTACAAATTCAGATTAATGCAATGGAGTTCAAACCCCTGCAATGCGGGACTTTGCCCCATGGAGGCGTTCCATAGGTGTTGTGTTGGTGTTCCCATGCAATACCCATGAAGTTTGACACATTCTAAGATTTACCAATAGTGGTAGACCTGGGAATGTGCCAAAACTACTATGCCTCCCCAGGTGAGTTGTAATGAGGAGAAATATATGTATTTTTCCTCATTTTTCCTCTTTCTGAGTGTGCAGCACACATAGAAGGAGGAATATGCCCCAGGGAGTTGTTTTTGTGCAGGAAGGTGCCCCTTCTTGCATAAAAACATTCCTCCTTATTATGCACCATGGTTCAAGGGTGTGTGCATCAGCCCTAGGCAGCCAAAATTGCACCAGTGCAGTAAAAAGGCAGGGATGTGCAGTATTCTTTTAAATAACAAGGTAACTTGCTGCCCTGAGTGACTTTCTCATAAATATGCCCCTAAATGACTTGGGATGTGTGATGAAATATGATTCTTCATAATATTTATAGTCATTCTAGGGGAGCGTGAGTCACAGATGAAGGCTATATATTAAATAACATTATAGTAAAATACTATGGCCCTCATTACGATAGATCGGCCCTGACGGTCAAAAGAAGACCGCCTGTGTCCAGAACCCCCACCGGCCACATTACGAACATCCAGCTGGGCCGGCGGGCAGAAACAGTGTTTCCGCCAGCCGGCCCAGATGGATTCAGGGCCTGAATATAGTCATCCATCCCACCCGCCTTTCCCTGGCGGTGTAAACTGCCAGGGAAAGGCTGGTGGAATCAGTCTCATTATCCGGCGGGCAGCTCTGCGTACAATGCTGCCCTGTCAGATCTCAAACGCCGCCACTGCCAGGCTGCCTGGTGGCAGGTGCCTGGCGGTTGCGGCATTTCATTCATGGCGGTTCTGCCACATACATTATATGGTGGTCTAGACAGCCATGCCGGTGGCGGAAATTACCGCCACCAGCGGCATGGCGGTCCAGACCACCATGTTCGTAATGACCACCTATATGTGTATTACATGTGCACTGATTTTGTGGTAAATTGGGGTGCTTAAAATAGTATCTTCAGAAGAAAGATTCTCTAGCAGATTTTGTGAGGATGAGGTCAAAACTATTGCTCTAATTTGTGCAAAAGAGCATTTCCTACCCAGGGAGGCATATGGATTGCTTGAAACAAACAAGTGCATTTAGACAGCCATTAAATCTTAGGAGTTATTGCTGTCAATATATAAACGACGAATCCACATGCAGGGTGACCATATTCATTTGAATGCACCTCGGGGTTTGCAATTTTGATAAGGAAGCCCCAATTGTACCCTATCAGAGGCCTCTCTCAGTAGTGAGAGCATGACTTTGGGAGTATTTCACAACTAGGACATGTAAAACTAAAATGTACATGTCCTACCCTTTAATTATACTGCACACTGCCTTATGGGCTACCTAGGTACTACTTTAGGAGTGACATATATAATAAAATGGGAGTATAAGGCTTGGCAAGGGGTTTTAAATGCCAAGTCGACGTGTCAGTGGGACACTCACTTCAGGCTGCAATGTACGCATGGGACAAATTTTAAGGTGCTACTTAAATAGGTGGCACAGTGAGTGCTGCAAGTGCACTATTAGCATTTAATTTACAGACCCTGGGTATATGGTATAGCACTCTACAAGGGACTTACAAGTAAATGAAATATGCCAATCAGGTGTATGCCAATCACACTATGTTTAGTGGAGTGAGCACATGAACTTTAGCACTGATTAGCAGTGGTGAAGTGGATAGAGTCCTAAGGCCAACAAGCAAAATCCAGCAAAACATAGGAGGAGGAGGACAAAATGTTTGGGGTTGACTGTGTACAGAGGGCCATTTCAAACAGTATACAACAACAGGGTACCTTTACACTCTTCGCATATCTCCTTGCTTTTTCATAAATCCAGTTATGACAGAGGTTAAAACCATAATCATTTGCAAATAATCATTCACTTGTTCTTAATAGGGATTAGTTTCACAGCTGAGATGAAATGTTGGTCAAACTCCATGCTGCTTTTTAAAGGTCATCCATTTCAAATGTGTCCAGTGGCAAGCCAGAATGTGATGTGTGTTTAACTTCCCCCTAAGTGTCAAAATCCAGAACCTGTATTCCTTTCCTGACTATTTTCAAATTAAGCCATCTAATATTCTGTGACTCCAAGTTGCTTCTTGAGGGTTTTTTTTGGACGGGGGCTCCATTGCTTATAAATACTAGACCTGGGTGGAGTTTGCTGAGTTCTGCTATGCGGAACTCTGCAACGTGCCAAAAAAACTCTGCCATGCTCCATGGAGTTCCACAAGCATTGGAGTGCAGTAAGTGGTGCTCTTGAAGTTGATTTTTAGCACCAGGAGATTGTTCCACCCTGGAAAATCAGTAGGAACGGAATGACAAGCAGCATAAAATGGTGCTGCTTCTTTCTGCCACTCAAGCAGATTTTCTACACGAGCAGCAGCTTCCTCAATGCAAGGGGCAGGTTACTCAATGCAAGCGGTAGTAACCTGCCGGGACTGCCTGCATTGAGTAATGTCACCAGGAGGTGGTCTAGCATGTGATTTTTCTCACTTGCGCTCACCAACCTATCATTGGCGAGTTGTGGAGAAGAAAAACTCTGCTCCGCAAAGTTTTTTGAAACTCTGTGCTCTGTATGGAGTACAAAGTGGGCAAATCTCCGCTTGTGTAGTGGAATTTATCGCTCACCCCTAACACATAGGTGGTCATTACAACCCTGGCGGTCGGTGTTAAAGCGGCGATAAAGACCGCCAACAGGCCGGCGGTAAAAAAAATGTAATTACGACCGTGGCGGAAACCGCCAACATAGACAGCCACTTTAACACTCCAACCACCACGGCGGTACACACAAACAGCACGGCGGTCACCGCCAACAGACAGGTGGAGGACAATGTACCGCCCACAGAATTACAACCTACCAATCCGCCACCTTTTCAGGGGTGGATTCATTGCAAACAAAAACACTGCGGAAATAGGACTTCGGAGAGGAACCAGGACGCCATGGAACCAGAGCTCCACATTTTTCCAGCCCTTTTCTTCTTGCTCCTCTACCAGGAACACGAACGCCGGCGGCGAAGACCACAGTGAGTACAGCGCCTACGACACAGGGGATGAGGGAGGGACACACACATGCAGCATGCAACACCCCCACCCCCACCCTCACCCACGACAACACACACACTAATACAGCATGATACATTACAGTTACACCCCCAAAGACCTCCCTGGAAGAATGCAAAGACAAAAGGAAATGAGGTGAACGATTGTAATATAATCAAATTCAGTATTCAAAAAATATACATACAATATTTACAAATATATACACCAATAATATTAGTCCAAGGTATTCCAACATTAAAGTCAGTGGATCACTGGACCCCAAATGCATGGGCGAGGCCCACACAAGATACCCAAACAAGACGGAGAGAACACTGCAGGGGCATCAGATAGAAATAAAACAGGCAACTCAGGGGGAAGGGAAGGGGGGCACCTCAGCCGGTTGAGTGGACGATGCCAAATCCACGAGGGGGCCCCATGCCCACTGTTCAATCCAGGGGAGTGCAAAGCCGCAGTCTCACAAATATTTACAGTGGGTGGGTTGCCCACTGTTCAATCCTGGGGATTGCAAAGCCACAGTCTCTCAAGTCTCCACAGTGGGTGGGCTGCCCACTGTTCAATCCTGGGGAGTGCAAAGCCACAGTCTCTCAAGTCTCTACAGTGGGTGGGGTGCCCACTGTTCAATACTGGGGAGTGCAAAGCCACAGTCTCACAAGTCTCCACAGAGAGTGGGTTGCCCACTGTTCAATCCTGGGGAGTGCAAAGCCACAGTCTCTCAAGTCTCTACAATGGGAGGGTTGCCCACTGTTCAATCCTAGGGAGTGCAAAGCCACAGTCTCTCAAGTCTCTACAGTGGGTGGGTTGCCCACTGCTTCATCCTGGGGAGTGCAAAGCCACAGTCTCGCAAGTGGATAACATTCTCCACTGATTCTGGAGGGGGCCTTGTGCCCAGAGTGCTTCATCCTGCCAAGGACTGAGGTAGTGGATGTCTTTCTCCACGGGTTCTGGAGGGGGCCTGCGGTGCCAAGAGTGCGTCATCCTGCCAAGGACTGAGGTAGTGGATGTCTTTCTCCACGGGTTCTGGAGGGGGCCTGCGGTGCCAAGAGTGCTTCATCCTGCCAAGGACTGAGGTAGTGGATGTCTTTCTCCACTGGTTTTGGAGGTGGCCTTGTGCCCAGAGTGCTTCATCCTGCTCATGGCGGCCTCAGTAGCGTCAGAGCTTTTGGCGCTCATGGGCCTGTGGTGCTTGTTGCGGCGGTGTCCTTGGCAGCGATGCTTGTGGTGGTGGTGTCCTTGGCAGTGGTGCTTGTGGTGGCGTGTCCTTGGCAGCGGTGCTTGTGGTGGCGGTGTCCTTGGCAGCGGTGCTTGTGGCGGCAGTGTGTTTGGCAGCGGTGCTTGTGGCGGCGGTGTCCTTGGCAGCGGTGCTTGTGGCGGCGGTGTCTTTGGCAGCGGTTCAGCTCCTGGCGGTCGTGTCTGGGGCAGCGGGGCTGCTGCTGGCTGGATTCTTGGCAGCGGGGCTGCTGCTGGCGGCCCTGTCTGGGCCAGTGGGGCAGATGGCAGTCGGCTCTTTGGCAGCTGGGCTGCTGCTGGCAGTCCTGTCTGGGCCAGTGGGGCTGATGGCGGTCGGCTCCCTGGCAGCGGGGCTCCTGCTGGTGGTCCTGTCTGGGCCAGTGGGGCTGATGGCGGTCGGCTCCTTGGCAGCGGGGCTGATGGCGGTCTTCTCTGCTGTGCTGATCTTCCCAGACTTGCCGGTTTTCTTGTGCCCCTTCCCCACCTTGGAAGGTGTCGGAGCTGACTCCACACTCCCACCTGTACCCCTGAGAGCGGCTTTGGTGGCTGGTGTCTTCCCCCTTTCCTGCCGGGCACTGGCCAACTTTTGATGCTTGACAGGTGGGGGACTGTCCGTGCTGTGGCTCCTTGCCACACTGCCTGCCCTGCTGCACTCCATAATCCGTTGACTACTGCCACCACTGGTCCCGCCTATGTTGTGGCTGAGGTGCTAGGTTAGGACCTGGAGAGTCGGGCCCTAGGAGACTGACGGGGTGGAGGAGGTGAGTGAAAGAGGTCAAGGGTGGACAGGAAAGGTTTCTTAGGAACACTGGGATGGGTAGATGGAGGGGGTTTGGGAGTGGAGGAAGAGGTAGTGGTCGTAGGAGGTGTACGTTTGGTGACTTTGGGTGAAGGTGCATGGGCTAGAGGCTGTCGTGAGGTGGATAGCTGTTGGGTGTGTGTGTGGCTGCGTTTGTGTACCTTGGGAGGTGGGCTCACAGACACAAGGGGAGAGGACACAGGGGATGTGTGAATGGTAGTGGGGGTGGTGACTGCACATGAGCAGGGTGTGATGGTGGGCGTGCTGGTGATGGACGTAGTGGCTGAAGATGTATTGCATGCAGGTGTGAGTGGTGACGAGACTGGTAGGGATGAGGGAGATGAGGAGGAGGGGGACACAGTGGAGGCAATGGATGTTGGTATGTCTGCATGTGTGTGATGCTTGCATGAGTTCCTGTGGGATGTGTGGCGCTTATGTTTGCCTGCGCTTCCTTTGTGTGTTGAGGTGTGTGCATGCTGGTCTGATGGTGTGCTTGGGATAGGCTGAGGTACAGGGGTGTGGGTCTGGGTAGAGGAAGTTGGAGGGGGAGGCTAGAGACAGGGGTAATGGCTGCCATCAGTGCTGAGGCCAGAGTCTGAAAATCTCGCTGAAGGGCTGCCTGACCAGAGTGAATGCCCTCCAGGAATGCATTGGTTTGTTGCAACTGCCTCTCTACACCGTGGATGGCATTCAAAATGGTAGACTGCCCAACAGTGAGGGACCTGAGGAGGTCAATGGCCTCCTCACTGAGGATAGCAGGGGTGACTGGGGCAGGGCCTGAGGTGCCTGGGGCGAAGGTGGTGCCCACCCTCCTGGGTGATCGGGCACGGGGCAAAGTCTGAGGGGCTTCTGGGAGGGCGGTGCAGGAGGGGGTGGTGGCGGCTGTACCTGTAGATGTGGGGGGCACAGATGGACCCGCCACCGCAGGGGAGCTCCCATCAGAGGACGAGTCCGTATCACTGGAGTCAGCTCCTGTCCCCGCCATGGAGCTCCCCTCGCCCTCCGTCCCACTGGTGAAATCGGAGTCTGTAGTCTCGCCCTCCAGGGCCATGTGGGATGCAGCTCTCTCCTGCTCCGGTGCCACTGCTCCTCGGCCTGATGATGCTAATGCACAAAAGTACAGGGAGGCCACAAAAAGAGGGGGGGAGACATAAGAAAGACATGTTGAGTGCATGCATTACCGCTACCGTTGGCGGACACGACAGACACAGAAGCCCCCTGCACTACACTGCGCTCTTGGGGTCCACTATTCACTCCGTGGGACATTGCCTACAAGGCTATGGGCAATATCTGCACACATGGATGTCACAGGAGCCTGACTAGGTGTAGTTGGCACTGTACCCAGGTGGGGTGGGGTGCCATAGGGTCTGCTGAAAAAGGGGACTTAACTAGCACACTCACCCTGGCATAGGGGAACCCACAGCCCACCTCCCCCACCCAGACACCTCCACTGCGCGCTGAATCAGCAGAATGAGAGTGTACTCACCCCCTTGTTGCTGCTGTGTTGCCCCCAAGCGCCCATCCAACTCCGGATACGCCACCGCCAGGATCCTGAACATCAGGGGGGTCATGGTGCAACAGGCAACCCTCCTACGTTGGGAGGCCATCCCCAGCTGGGCCTCCACCATCATCTTGCTCCAGCGGCGAATGTCCTCCCATCTTTTCCGGCAATGGGTGCTCCGTCTGTGGTAGACCCCCAGGGTCCGGACGTCCTTGGCGATGGCACACCAAACATCCTTCTTCTGGTGGGCGCTGACCTACAGGAATTGTACAGGGGGAAAAGAAAAGTTACTTTCAACTGCACTGTCACAGTCATTGGCCCGCATCCCTTCCCTTGCCATGTGGCACATGCACTCACTGTCGTCTCATTATCCCCCCCACTATCTTTCATCCACACCACTCCACACAGGCATTGCCCATACAGCATGCTCCCAGTGTACTTACCTGTTTGTCTGGAGGACCTTAGAGTAGCGTGTACTGGGGGAGGACCCCATCCACGAGTTTCTCCAACTCCTCCGTGCTGAAGGCAGGGGCCCTTTTCCCAGACGCACGAGCCATTGTCTTTTCCAGACTGAGGTCACAGCAGCATTTGCAGTGTAGGTCCTCTCCTGTCGAAGATCAGGTATCGAGTGATTGAACAGATAGAAAATGGCGGTTACGTCCGCGGCGGTGCGTACTATTACCACCGGCGTACATCGTCATTGGCACCTAGGACCCATAGAGTCCAATGTTAACCAATGCAGAATTGCGCTGCGGTCTTCTACCGCCTACCGCGACGGTGTACAATACCAGCGCAGTTACCTGATATCCTATTGTCCCACTTTACAGGTCAGGCAGCCGCCATTTCATGGGCCCACATGGCTTTATTTTTAACTGTGTCACACATACCTAGGCCTTGGCTCAACACTCAGACAGGCAAATTTCAGGTTATGAATAGTTTTCTGAGTAAGCTGTGTTCACGTACCTCTGAGTTGGTTGACTCTGTGCTCGCTGTTGTCCTCCATAGGCACCGTCCGCTGGGACATGTGAGGAGATGGCGGCATCCTCCGGTGTAGAGACCACTGGTGGACCTGTGGACAATGGAGGAAATACATGTAATCATCACCTACAGGCTTGATCGTGCCACAAGCCTGGAACTGTGTGCCCAGTTGGAGCCAGACCTGATGTCAGCTATCCGCCATCCCAGGGGGATCCCCCCTCAAGTGCAGGTGCTGTCAGTACTCCATTTCCTTGCAAGTGGGTCATTTCAAACTACAGTGGCCATAGCATCAGGGATGTCCCAGCCTATGTTTTCCAAAGTTTGTTGTTTGCCCTGCTGAAACACATGCTGAGCTACAACGTTTTCCCTCAGGTGGAGGATTTGCCTACAGTGAAAGGTGACTTCTATGCCCTGGGACATATCCCCAACATCATAGGTGCCATTGATGGGACACATGTGGCCTTGGTCCCCCCGCAGGAGTGAACAGGTGTACCGAAACCGGAAGAGTTACCATTCGATGAATGTGCAGATGGTGTGTTTGGCAGACCAGTACATCTCCCATGTTAATGCCAAATTCCCTGGCTCAGTGCATGACGCTTACATTCTGCGGAATAGCAGCATCCCTTATGTGATGGGCCAACTCCAGAAGCACTGTGTTTGGCTACTAGGTGAGCACCTGCAACCAATTCAGTGGGAATAGTTGTCTGGGTCTGGGGATATCAGTGTGTGTCTAACAGTTGTCCCTCGCCATTTGCAGGTGACTCTGGTTACCCCAACCTGTCATGGCTACTGACCCCAGTGAGGAATCCCAGGACAAGGACAGAGGAACGCTACAATGAGGCCTATGGGCGAACTAGGAGGATTACAGAGCGGACCTTCGGCCTCCTGAAGGCCAGGTTCCGGTGCCTCCATATGACAGGTGGTTCCCTATTCTACTCACAAAAGAAGGTGTGCCAGATCATCTTGGCCTGCTGTATGCTTCACAACATGGCTTTTGCGATGGCAGGTGCCTTTTCTGCAGGAGGATGGTCCAGATGTAGGTGTTATGGCGGCTGTGGAGCCTGTGGACAGTGAAGACGATGAAGCATAAGAAGAGGACATCGACAACAGGAACTCTGTGATCCTGCAATACTTCCAGTGAGACACAGGTAAGAAGACAAACCTGCCTACTACATGCACTTTATCAGTACTACCTCTCTACTGTCTGTACTTTTCACCCTGTGTAGGGTCACTGAGTTGTCACTTTCTCTTACGATTTCACAGATGTGGGTCCCACTGTGTGACATCTGCTTTGTTTCCTCATGGACTAGAGCTGTGTGACATAGGTATGTTGACATTACCATTGAAAGAGAATTTTGTCACTGTAATTGCTAATACACTAATTCAAAATCACAGACAGACTCCAGATTGTTTTGTGCTTTAAGGGTGTTTATTTAAGTGCTCAATATTCGAGGGGGTTGTTAAATGGTAAGGGGTGATGGTGGAGGAATGTCCATGGCAGAGTCCAAGCTATTAGTCTCACAGGTACATTGTCCAAAGGGGCATTGGAAGTGGAGCTGGGGCAGTTCAGGTATGGACAGGGTGACAAAGTGGAACAGAAGGATGACAATCAGGGTGGTCTCATTTCTTGGCGGGGGTCTTGGCATCATTATCTGTCTTTGTCCTGGATCTCAGGGACCGTTTGCGGGTGGTTCTCCATCAGCAGAGGGTGGGGTGCTGGTGTGGTGGTCCTGTGGTTGTGCCACCTGTCCACTAGCGCCGGCGGAGATGGTGGGCAGTTCATCGTTCAGGCTAGTGTAAGGGGCCCCTTGTTGTGCCACAGTGTCCTGGTGTTGAGGACTTCCTTCAGCACCCCAACAATGGTGCACAGGGTGGAATTGATGGATCTGAGTTCCTCCCTGAAGCCCAAATACTGTTCCTCCTGCTGCCGCTGGGTCTCCTGAAACTTGGCCAGTACTGTTGCCATTGTCTCCTGGGAATGGTGGTAGGCTCCCATGATGTTGTAGAGGACATCGTGGAGAGTGGGTTCTTTGGGCCTGTCCTCCCCCTGTCGCACAGTAGCCCTCCCAGTTCCCCTGTTTCCCTGGGCCTCTGTCCCCTGAACGGTGTGCCCACAATCCACTGCCCCCAGGTCCCTGTTGTTGTTGGGGTGGTGGGTTATCCTGGGTTCCCTGTAGTGGTGGACACACTGCTAATTGACGTGTCCTGGGGACAGAGGTATGGGCCCGCGGGGTTGGTGCTGTGCTGGTGGTTCTAGAGGGGGGAAGCTCTGTAGTGGCCTGTGACTGTGTCAGGGGAACCGACTGTCCCGAGGTCCCAGGTGGGCCGTGTTGGTCGTCTAGATCCAGTTGGACAGAGCTGCTGTCATCACTGTGGGCCTCTTCTGTTGGTGGAATGGACATGTCTGGACCCTCCTGTCCGGTAACGTTGGGTAGGGGTCCTGCAGGGGTGTAAAAGCATGATTATTGCATCTGTGTGTGCCATGGTGTGCAATGGGTGATTGACCGTGTACCCCACTGCTTGCATTCCTGTGTAGGACCTTGTGTGATTAAGTTTAGGGGGGTGTATGGGTATGTGCAGTGGCCATGCATTGGTGATGGGTGTCCATGCTTTGGTGTTGAATGCAGGGCTTGGTGTTAAGATGGTTGGTTTGTGATATTGGGACATTTGTGGGGAGTTGGAGTGATGAGGGTGAGGGTGAGGGTAGGGGTATGTGATAGCATGCAGGTAGGGTGGGGGATGTAATAGTTAAGATTTGACTTACCAGAGTCCATTCCTCCATCTACTCCTGCGAGGCCCTCAGGATGCAGAATAGCCAAGACTTGCTCCTCCCATGTTGTTAGTTGTGGGGGAGGAGGTTGGGGTCCGCCGCCAGTCCTCTGAACCGCAAGGTGGTGTCTTGAGACCACGGAACGCACCTTCCCCCGTAGGTCGTTCCACCTCTTCCTGATGTCATCTCTATTTCTTGGGTGTTGTCCCACTGCGTTGACCCTGTCCACTATTCTTCGCCATAGCTCCATCTTCCTAGCTATGGAGGTGTGCTACACCTGTGATCCGAATAGCTGTGGCTCTACCCGGATGATTTCCTCCACCATGATCCTGAGCTCCTCCTCAGAGAACCTGGGGTGTCTTTGCCGTGCCATGGGGTGGTGTGGTTGATGTGTGGGGTGGTGTGTGTTGTGATGTGTGGGGTGATATTTAGTGGTGTGTTGTGTGAGGTGCGTGGATGTTGTGTGAGTCATGGTGTTGTGTGCCTGTGGATGCTCGTTTGTAGATGGTGGTGTCCCTCTCTGGCCTTCTGTCGCAATTGTGGTCATAAGGGCTTGTGGGTGATGTGGGTATGTGTTTCATATTGTATTGGGTGAGTGGGAGTGGTGTGTGTATGTGTATCAGGTGTGTGTATTTCGAATTGTCCAATGTGGTTGTGTTTTGTAAATGTGTGTGTATTTTGAGCGCAGCGGTGTGTCCCGCCAATGGAATACCGCGGTTGAAAGACCGCCGCGTGGATCGTGATAGTGTGGGCGTATTCCTGTTGGCGTGACAGTGGAGGTTTTGTTTTCGCCAGTTTATCACTGACCTTTGGTGTGGCAGACTTGTGTGGGTGTCTCACTTTTGGCGGATTCCGAGCAGTGGGTCATAATGACCGTGGCGGAATTCCACTGCCGCCGAGGTATGTTGGCGGTCTTCTGCACAGCGGTAAGCGGCTTTTACCGCCAATGTTGTAATGACCCCCATACTCTCTTCCAAAAGGAAAAATGGAGACTAGGCACTCCTCACGTGCAGGCATTTGTGTTTCATGAGTATGCAAAACTAATTTAAGTACTTCAGCATCTCTATCTTTTTAGGCTTTTAGCGTCTCTTTTTCCTTGATTGGATTTACACTGTTCTGTGAAATATCCCAATTTTGAAAGCCCCACTGTTGATGGCTTTGACATAAAAAAGGGAATGCACTCTATTGGTTCTACCTGCACCAGTACCACCAGGAAACGATTGGAGGTATTCCACTGACTATTCAGACTTCATTAGTTTTGTTAGTCTGTTTTTATTTTTCTGCATCAAAGGGCCCACATGTACTATATTTAGATAATAATGACCTATTTAAGGATATTATTTTCTTTTCTTTCATTTTAATCAATTTTAGATTTTTCAGCAATGGTGGGTGAACATTACATACATTTTGAGGTAAGTGCAGCAATTAAAGTACCATCTTAATCACATTATGTAGCATTACACAGTATGTGCTCACAACAGCACAAGTTGCACCCTTAATACTGCTTGGTCCCAATTCACAAAGAGCCTCCACACTCATGGGAGAGACTCTGTCGTTTTGAGGGGATCTCTCCACTCATGGTGGGATCTCTGCAATGAGAAACTGCAGTGTCTCCCCATGAGTGCGGAAATACCACCACAACCTTAGAGCTTCCAGCCACAAGGGCAGAGGCTCTTTGTGACTCAGGCCCTTTGTGTTTCTTGGAAACGTCTCAAGGTCCGGGAGCATTGTAGGAAGAAACCTTAGTTTTCCACAAGTGCAGTGCAAGTGCAAACCGGAAGTTGAGTATTTCCTGGCTCTGTGGTAAGTTGATTTAACATCATCAATTTTTGTTATGGATATAGATTGTAAAAGGCTTATTTTATTATCTAGTTTGTTCAGTTCAAAGCTTAAATTTCAAAACTAAAGCTGAGCTGATAAAAGTAAAAGGTGAGCAAGTGTGATGCCAGAATGTTGGAAATAGTACTGAAGCCCCAACGTCCTCTGCTTTGGCAATATTTAGTGGTTTACCCAGCCACTCACTGTCTGAAGAACCAAAAGCAAAACTGATCCCCACATAAAAAGCTCCATCATGGTAATGGCCATCAGAGAACAATTGAGAAAAATAGCTAAAATTGAGTTATTGAACCTTTAAGCCTCCGAAACAAGGCCCTTAGTGGTTGATTGGTGATCCACAGTTGTAACATGTACAGTTCTTCACAGGAATCATTGCTCTCGGAGGCCAATAGACCTTTGGACCCTGCAACACGGTGTTGTAGAACCATTAGCACAATTTCAATGCAGCTCAATTAAATTACACACCATAACCAATGTGACACAGAAGAAAAACTCCAGTCAAGAGTACAGTTAATGGGTTTATTACAGACTCAAGCTCAAAGTCATGTAGGCAATACACAAGACCAAGTTATAATGGTACATAATCACCAAGGGTTGCCCTAGGTGATAAAATAAGTTCAGGCAAATTAACATCAAAAAAACTAAAACTTCAAGAAAAAACATCAAAAGATGCTCAGGACACCCGATCATCAGTCAATTCAGTTTAGCTGAGTCATAATTTAGCTGAGAAACAGGGAAAGCCCTACCATGGCTAAATTAAGGATCAGCATGTGTGGGACAAAACACATGTGGGCAAAAGACAAAAAGCACAAAAATATTTTGGAAGAAAGAAATGTTGAGCAAAATAATACTAACTAAGGTGGACAAAAGATAACTAAATAGGGAAAGCGTCACCATGTCAGAAGCTCGGTCAAATCTTCTGAACGGGCTAGGAAAACTTCTATGAGTCTCAGCGGGGCATCTCAAAGGGGCAAGCAGAGAGGAAGATACCTATGCAAGGGGCTCAGAATATGGGGTTCTTCATCAGCAAAGGCTCAGTAATGCAGGAGATCTGACACCTGATCAAAGTCCAAATGGCCAACAGTATATTAAAGTTCATAAAGCAATTTGATTCGCTCTGAAAAGAAGTCCACATTAGCTTGATAGGGCATCATCCAATAGTAATCGATCAGACGTCGCCCGGTTACAGCAGTTACTTCCATTCCCAGGTTTGGTCATGGGAACCTCATCTATCCATGTAGCTCCACACAGGATTGAACATTTTTGTATAATTCAACAGTCCATCTGCTAAGGATGTTCTACTTCCAAGGACACTGTTACATATTTCTCTCTATTTCTAAAAAATAGGGCCTATTACCAAAGCTAGCCTTCTCATGGGAAGTCTGAAAGAAAGTCAAGTTATGAAAACAATGAATCAGCATTTCCTACACAGTCAAGAATCATAAATCTAACAGGCCTCACGAGGCTAATGCAAATTAATTAAAGCAATACATTTAATTAACATATTTTTTAATAACCACAACCTTAATAATGCTTCAATATTATGCATGTTACCTTCATTTTTAATGAAAAAAATAACTTTGTTATTACATTTCATTAGATATATAGGGTAGTGCATTTCTTTCATTTTTGTACGTATTTGTAATTCACTAATCATTGAACATTTAGGCCATCATTACAACCCTGGCGGTAAATGCCGCCGACTGCCGTGCTGACGGCCAGCAACATACCGTGATCGCAGTGGTATACCGTTACGGGTATTGTGACCCACACAGAGAAATCTGCCACCATGCAGACACCCATACAATTCCGCCAGGCCAAAGGTCAGTGATAAACTGGCGGTATCAAAACCCACACCGTTACACCAACAGAAATACACCCACAGCATCATGACCCACGAATCACCGCAGCGGTCATTCAATTGCTGTAAACCATTGGTGGTACACACTGCCATGCTCAAAATACACACACACTAACAAAACTACACCACATTGGAAAATTCAAACTATACACACCTGACACACATACACACACCCCACCCACACACACAATCCAATATAAAACACACACACACATTACCGACAACCCCTTACAATGAAAACAAATATTGCCAATTGAGAGAGAGACAAGCAAGGAGCACCCAGTGAATCAGAGCCACATAACACCATCACCCATACACCATCCACGCACCTCACAGCACACACCCCAACACTTCACCCCACACACCCTCACACATACTACTCACACTACACCCATGGCACCACAAAGACACACCACATTCTCTGAGGAGGAGCTAAGGGTCATGGTGGAAGAAATCATCTGGGGAGAGCCACAGCTATTCGGATCACAGGTGCAGCAGACGTCCATTGCAAGGAAGATGGAGCTATGGCGGAGAGACGTGGACAGGGTCAACGCCGTGGGACAGCACCCCAGAACAAGGGATGAAATCAGGAAGAGGTGGAACGACCTATGGGTGAAGGTGCGTTCCGTGGTAGCAAGTACAGAGGACTGGCGGTGGACCTCCACCTCCTCCCCCACAACTAACAACATGGGAGGAGCACGTCTTGGCTATAATGCATCCTGAGGGCCTCGCAGGAGTAGCAGGAGGACTGGACTATGGTAAGTCAAATCTTTACTACTATATTCCCTACCCTACCTGCATGCAATCACAAACTCCTACCCCTACCCTCACCCCATCACTATACCACCTCACATACACCCCACTGTCACAACCCACCCATCCCAATGCCAAGCCCTGCATGCAACACCAATGCATGGACACCCATCACAGACCTGCATTGATACCCATCACCACAGCATGCACACTAGTTGCAATCACTTAGCCAAACCAATAACATCTCACACAACCCAAACGTGCCTTGCTAATAACAACCATAGAGGGAAACATATCCATGCACAAGATGGCACAAGCAGATACAATAACACTGCATTTACATCCCCACAGGACCCCCACTCAACGCCACCAGAGAGGAGGTGCCACGAACATCCAGTCCCCCCCTCAGAAGAGGCCCACAGTGATGACAGCAGCTCTGCACGCCTGGATCATGATGACCAACCTGGCCCATCAGGGACCTCTGGACAGTCGGTTACCCTGCCACAGTCCCAACCCACCACAGAGCCTTCACGCTCAGGAAGCACCACCATAGCACCCACCCACCGGGCCCATCCCTCTGTCCCTAGGACACATCAATCAGCAGTGTGTCCACCACTACAGGGACCCCAGGCAACCCCCACAAACCTAAGACAATCAGAGACCTGGGCTCAGTGGCAGTGGGCACACAGTTCAGGGGACAGAGGCACAGGACAACAGGGAAGCTGGGAGGACTGCTGTGCGACAGGAGGAGGAAAGGAGCAGGGAACCAACTCTCCACGAGGCACTTGCAGAGATCCTGGGAGCATAGCACCATTCCCAGGAGACCGTGGGCCAGATACTGTACAAGTTGCAGGAGACCCAGCGGCTGCAGGAGGGACAGTACATGGGGATCAGGGAGGACCTGAAAGACATCCACACCACACTGGCCACATTGCAGGGGTGCTGGCAGACATGGCCAACACCATGAGGGAGGTAGTGGTACAACAACGGGCCCCTGACATTAGCCACACCCGCCGGTGCTAGTTGAAAGGAGGCCCCGCCAGAGGACCAACAGGCCACCAGCACCCCACACCCTGCAGAAGGAGAACCACTCCGCAAATGGTCCCTGCAATCCAGGCAGAAGCCAGAGAACATTTCCAAGATGCGCACCAGGAAATAGGACTCTCCTGAATGTCACCCTTGTGTCCCACTCTGTCACCCTGTCCACCTTGTACTGCCATTGCTCCCCTTCCTATGCCCCCTTGGACAATGCACCTATGATACAAATAGACTGGACTCTATCCTGGACATTCCTCCACCCCAGCCCATTGCACATCCCCCTCAAGTCATTGGCACCAAAATAAACACCCTTGGAACAAGATTGGAGTCTGTCAAATGATTGACATATGTATTAGTTTAACAAGCTGTAAACAGTGCAATTCATATGTACAGTTATATATACATAGGTATGACCTGTAGTGAGCAGCAGTAAACACACCAGGAGCCAGAGTGGGGCACAGAGATCTGAAAATAGAGATGCCAAACGGTACAGTAAGTGGCCATAGACATAGGGAAGTCAGGCTGCCATGTCCAATGTCTAACACAAAACTGCAATGGAAAGTGAAGTTACAGTGTCTTACCTGTGTGTCACTGGAAGTACTGTTGAATGAGTGAACGTCGGTTGTCCACACCTTCTTCCTCTGCCTCCTCTTCCTCACTGTCCACAAGCTCCACCGCTGCCACAAGACCATCTCCAGGCTCATCCTCCTGCAGAAAAGGCACCTGGTGTCTCAAGGCCAGGTTTTGCAACATGCAACATACAATGATGATCTGGCACACCTTCTTGGGTGAGTAGTACAGGAATGCACCTGTCAGATGGAGGCACCGGAATCTGGCCTTGAGGAGGAAAAAGGTTCTGTCAATTATCCTTCTTGTTCACCCATGTGCCTCATTGTAACATTCCTCTGCCCTTGTCCTGGCATTCCTCACTGGGGTCAGTAGCCATGAGAGGTTGGGGTAACCAGAGTCACCTGCAAATATCGAGGGATACTTTTTAGACACACACTCACCCTTAGATATGGAATGCTGCTATTCCTCAAGATAAAGGTATCATGCACAGAGCCAGGATACTTGGCATTCAAATGGGAGATGTACTGGTCCGCCAAACACACCATCTGCACATTGAGAGAGTGAAAGCTTTTTCTATTCCTGAACACTTGTGCATTTCTCCGGGGGGAGGGCAAATAGTATATGTGTACCATCAGTGGCACCAGTGATGTTGGGGATATGTCCGAGGGCATAAAAGTCAGGCTTCACTGTGGCCAAATCCTCCACCTGGGGGAATACGATTTAGCTGTGCATGTGTTTCAACAGGGTAGACAACACTCTGGTCAACACGTTGGAGAACATTGGCTGAGACATCCCTGATGCCATGGCCACTGTTGCTTGGAAGGAACTACTTGCCAGGAAATGGAGCACTGACAGGACCTGCACTAGAGGGGGGATACCTGCGGGCTGAGGGATAGCTGAAATCAGGTCTGGCTCCAACTGGGCACACGGTTTTTGGATTGTGGCCCTATCAAGTCTGTAGGTAAGGATAATGTGTCTGACCTCCATTGTCGCCAGGTCCACCAGGGGTCTGTACACAGAGGGATGTCTCCATCTCCTATTTATCCTCAGCGGTTGAACTCTAGGGTGGAAAACAGTGAGCAGAGGGTCATATTTACACATACGTGAAATAAAAAATACATTTTTCCCTTTACAGAAACAGCATGTGAATACGAAAGTCAGTTGATGTGCCAATGTCTGCTGTGACGCAGTTAGGTGCCATGGCCTGTGCCCCCCTGAAATGGCGGCTGCCTGACCTGTGAGGAGAGACAAGTGGAAATGAGGTAATTCTGCTGGAGTTGTGCTGTGGTGTTCTGTGCCCCTTCGTGCCCTTGGGAGATGGTGGTGCCTCCTAGCTTCTGCCAGCTGGAGTCTTTGACTAGGCCTTGATGGCTGCTTGTGCCTCCTTCTCTTTGCTGGTTGCTGTCCACTTTTTGCCCTTGACAGGTAGCTGAACCTTTTTGGCCTTGGCAGGTGCTGGTGGCACACTGGCTGGGCTGATGGGTGCCTCCTTGGAGCCTCTCACAGCTGCAGAAACTACAGCAGATGTGGACTTGGTGGCTGAGGTGCTGGGCTGGGTTCTGGCCACCCTGGCATGCAGGTGTGAGTGGAGGCGCTGCTGGGGGGAGGTGGATGACGAGGAGGAGGGGGACACAGTGGAGGCAGTGGATGTTGGTGTGTCTGCATTGGGATGGTGCTTGTGTGAGCGCCTGTGAGATGAAGTGTGGTGTTTGCCTGAGCCACTTCTGTGTGTTGATTTGGGTGAATGCTGGTCTGAAGGTGTGCTTGGGATAGGTTGGGGTTGAGGGGATCGGGACTGGATAGAGAAAGTTGGAGGGGGAGGCTGGAGACAGGGACAATGGCTGCTATCAGTGCGGAGGCAGAGCCTGAAATGCTCTCTGTTGGGCCGCCACGCCAGAGTGAATGCCCTCCAGGTATGCATTTGTTTGTTGCAAATGCCTTTCGACACCCTGGATGGCATTTAGTATGGTTGACTGCCTAACAGTGAGGGATCTCAGGACGTCAATAGCCTCGTCACTGAGGGCAGCAGGGCCGAGTGGGGCATGGCCTGAGGTGCCTGGGGTGAAGGAGATGCCCTCCCTCCTTGGTGAGCGGGCACAGGAAACACGCTGATGGGCTGCTGGGAGGGGGGCGCTGGTATGGGGGTGGCAGCTGTACCTGTTGTTGGGGTGGGCACAGATGTGTCCGCCACCACATGGAGCTTCGATCGGAGGAGGAATCGCTGTCTGAGTGTCCCCTCCATTCTCGGTCGTGGTGCTCCCCTCGCCCTCCATCCCACCGGTTCCCTCCCTGTCGGTGGATTGGGCCTCCAGTCCCATGTGGGATGCAGCTCGCTCCGTTGCCGTAGCCTCTGCTCCTCTGCCAGCCAGGGCACTTCAACCATCCAAGGCTGCAGGTGAAGGCCTGGAGGCTACCACCACAACTGCCAACACCTCCACCTGCACCGCCGCAAGCACTGCCGCAAGCACCGCCACCTGCACCGCTGCAGGCAGTACCACTGGCAGCAGCAGCAGTCCCAGTGGGCAGTCGTTCGAGGCTGCAGGTGCAGGACTGCAGCCTCCCCCACCACTGGCAGCACCGACACCTGCACCGCGGCCAGCGCCACCACTTGCACCACCGCAAGCACCACCACCTGCACTGCCACAAGCACCACCACCTGCTCCAGCGCAAGCAGCACCACTGGCAGCAACAGCCCCATTGGGCAGCCATCCGAAGCTGCAGGGGAAGGGCTGAAGCCTCTCCCCACCACTGGCAGCACCAACACCAGCACCAGCACTGCCACCACTTTACAGCTGTTCCTGCCGGCAGATGGACTGTAGTCCTGCCTCCATGGAGTGTCATGCATCCTGCCCACAGAAAATGGTGTGGGTCTGACACCCAGGTGAGTGACTGTGACCTTGCACTCCCCATGTGCTGCATCACAGGGCACAAAGCCCCCTCCAGAACCAGTGGAAGAAGGCATCCACTCAGCCCCTCCTTGCCAGGATGAAGCACACTGGGCACAAAGTCCCCTCCAGCACCAGTGGAAGAAGGCATCCACTCAGCCCCTACTTGCCAGGATGAAGAACACTGAGCACAAAGCCCCCTCCAGAATCAGTGGAAGAAGGCATCCACTCAGCCCCTCCTTGCCAGGATGAAGCCCACTGGGCACAAAGCCCCCTCCAGAACCAGTGGAAGAAGGCATCCACTCACCCTATACTTGCCAGGATAAAGCACACTGGGCACAAAGCCCCCTCCAGATCCTGTGGAAGAAGGCATCCACACAGCCCCTCCTTGCAATGATGAAACACACTGGGCACAAAGCCCCCTCGAGAACCAGTGGAAGGAGGCATCCACTCACCCTATCCTTGCCAGGATGAAGCACACAGGGCACAAAGCCCCCTCCAGAACCAGTGGAGAAGCCATCCACTTGAGAGACTGTGGCTTTGCACTCCCCAGGAGCAAGCGGTGGGCAAACCACCCACTTGAGAGACTGTGGCTTTGCACTCTCCAGGAGCAAGCAGTGGGTAAACCACCCTCTTGAGAGACTGTGGCTTTGCACTCCCCAGGACCAAGCAGTGGGCAAACCACCCTCTTGAGAGACTGTGGCTTTGCACTCCCCAGGACCAAGCAGTTGGCAAACCACCCACTTGAGAGACTTGAGAGGCTGTGGCTTTGCACTCCCCAGGACCAAGCAGTGGGCAAACCACCCACTTGAGAGACTTGAGAGACTGTGGCTTTGCACTCCCCAGGACCAAGCAGTGGGCAAACCACCCACTTGAAAGACTTGAGAGACTGTGGCTTTGCACTCCCCAGGACCAAGCAGTGGGCATTGAGCCCCCTCCAGGAGCAGTGGCCGAGGTGCCCCCCCACTTCCCCGTCCCCCTGAGGTGCCTGTGTGTTTTCGACTGATGCCCCTGCAGTATTCTCTCCATATTGAGGCAGGAGTCAAGTGTGGGCTTGGCCTATGTGTTTTGGCCCAGTGCGCCACAAACAATTTTTGAGTGGGCATTGTCCCGCCTTTTGTATATATTGTATATATTGTAAATACTGTTTTTGATTTCTGAAAGTATTTCTAAGTATTTCTAATATTACACTCATTTGACTCCATTCCTTTTGTCCTTGCGTTATTCCTGAGGTTTACGGGGTGTAAATGTAATGTTGTTGCATGTGTTTGTGGGTATGGTGTTGGGGGTGAGGGAGGGGGTGGGGGTGTTGCATGTGTGTGTCACTCTCTTTTTCCTCCCCCCTCCCTTGTGTGCTAGGTGCAGTACTCACTGTGGTCGTCATTGCGGGCGTTGGTGCTCCTGGTGTATGAACAGATACACCAGCATGGGGAAGATCTGCAGCTCAGGCTCCATGGCGTCCTGGTTCTTCCTTGAGTGTAGAGAGGTGAGCCGTTTCCCTTCAGAACACTGTTTCCACCGTAGTTTTGATGGCGTTGGTACCGCCCCGGAAAAGGTGGCGGAGAGGTCTCTTGTAATACAGTGAGCGTAACCTTGTCTTCCGCCTGGCTGTTGGCAGTTACCAACATGGTGTTTGTTGCTACCGCCGTGGCGGTCGGAGTGTTAAAGTGGCTGTATGTGTTGGCGGTTTCCGTCATGGTCATGATTTGATTTTTTTACCGCTGGCCTGTTGGCGATGTCACTGCCACTTTAACACCGACTGCCAGGGTTGGAATGAGGGCCTTAGTATCGTTCCAATATATTCTGTTCATCTAATGCCTAAATTATAATATCGCATCATTTAAAACTTGTAAAAACTTGATTTAATTCAACCTATGTCTAACTCTACAGTGTAAATGAATGTATATTAATAAAACGTCAGTGCAATTTCTATGTTTAAAAAATGTGTGCTTTTGATTAATTTAGGGCATAAACTATCACAGTTTGATTGCTTTTGTGAAATAAAAGACAACATTAAAATGTAGACTACATCAAAACAGATGCCTTATATTCTCCAGTATCATTTGTATATGATTCATTCAGCCAGATCAGTAGCAATTTTGTTACTTGTGGTCAGGGGAAGTAACTGATTCCTAATTGTAAAAGAGGAGTTCCTAAAGGTGTTACAATTCAGTCAAGTGGGCAACAAGTGGATGAGTATCATGGCCAGCTCTTGGTTATGCATCCATCTGGCCAGACATCCAAATGGCTCAATGGCTCAACATTGACACACTGTGTATTGTACTGTTGCCACACCACCATTGTGTCATCCCTATGGTCACCTCCTTTTTAGAGCTCTTTTTGCTCAATGGGAGCCCAGGCATCCTCCACTGCTTCTCTCACCCTTCATTTGTTTTCACTGTCCTACGTTGGAAAAGTAGAAAATAGATGTGATCAGAAGGTGGCATGTGACTTTAGTCAATTAAAATGCACTTGTGTGAAGAGAAATTGGAGCAGAGAACAAATTATCATTTTTTTGGCCCAAGAAAGCTGACCACCCAGGGCATCTAGGTACCTGGTGCATCTTTTAAGGAGCATGCCTTTACAGGATTCCCTTTCTCATTAACATAATGCTCTGGCTTGTGTGTTTTGATTTTTAAGGTGTGCATTATTAGACATGTTCCCTATGGTTAAACATGCAGTGGAGGTTGCACTTTGGTAACTAACTCCAGGACAGGTGTGCTTTTTGTTACAGAAATTAGGTTACTGGATTATTTAGCCATTCCCCTAGGTTACTCTGTTAAGCGTATCGACAGCCCAGATCAATTGGGAGCTGGGTTTGCCTGCATTTTTAGCTTTTAGGTGAATGTTTCCCCCATACTACTGGCATATTTAAGTATGTGGAATCCATGTTGTTACTAAGCAACATCAGTGCATCATTGATGCTACCTTGTTCAAATGCATTTCTGTTTATTGACCTCCGGAAGCGGTGAAAGACTTTACCACTTATCTACACAATACAGCTTCACCTTCCCTATTCGACATTGACAAGATGGTGATCCTGGGAACTTTTGCCTTACATATCAATGATTTCTCTGAACTAGAAGATCAAAATCTATTATATGTGGGACAAACATTAAATCTCAATCTTTTAAATATGGGACCTGTCCAGACTGCTGATCACATAAATTGAATTGATTTTCTCACACTTCTGCATTGGCTCGGGTTCTGGCTATGAGGAAGCTGATTTTGACTAACCACATGGCTATTTTGTTAATTATTCTAATCAATCAGGAAGCATTTATCTCATAGGTGCTCAAATATGGTACTCACCTGCTCTAAGTTAGTCCCATACCACTTGCCATCCATCTCTATTTGACAACACTCACAGTTCAGCCTGACAATGTTTCTATTTTTTTATTTCTTACCAATTGCCTCACTAATTCTTTACATTTATGAAAATTAGTACTTCTTGGGGTGTGGTGTATGTCACTTACTAATTTACTTTTGATTTTGCTAGAGAAAAATGGATGGTAGATCTTTATAGAGATAGTGACATTGCAAGTTGAATGATAAGATTTCTTACAAAGAGGAACTGGGGAAATATAAAAATTAGTCAAACAAGTGACAACACGATATTTTCATAATCCCATTATTTCATCTAACAACCCCACCAAAGAAATGTTCTTGCTATTTTACATGTTGTACATTTTTAGCTACATTGCATTTTAGCAGTATTATATTTTATGTACAAGCTTACACAATATTATTCTGAAAATGCAGGGTCGTGAGACTTGTTTCGAGCTAGCTTTTATGACACACAATTATCAATCAATCAATTTTTGTAGAGCGTGGCTACTCACCCGTGGGGATCTCAAGGCGCTGGGTTAGGAACACTTCGTCCAATTAGGAAGACTTTATCCAAGGCCACATACAGAAAGAGATATTCTTAGTTCCATGTTGTCAGTTTTGGCGATAGCATCTAATACGAAGACAAAGCATCACCTCAGAGCTGCATCTTCTAACACAGTGCAGTTCTATTATGTAAACCAGAGGTCTTCAAACTGGGGGGCGTGCCCCCCTAGGGGGGCCTCAAGTGATCCCGGGGGGGCGCCAGACTCTGGCCAAAAGCAGCATTATACAGATAACAGGCCTTTTTTTTTAAGCAGAAGCATGTTATTGCATTTTAAAAAAAAGGTAACATTACTTAACTACAATGTTTTCTAAGATTAGAAATATTTAAACAGTGCCATCTTTATTAAATAATTGTGAAAAATTCTGAGGGGGGCCCAATGATTTTTATTTTTCAACTGGGGGGGCACGGCATTAAGAAGTTTGGAGACCACTGATATAAACAATGTGCTAACTGGAAGGGTGAGAGGGGCATTCCTAGGATGCCTGTGCTTAGCAATGAAGCTTTACTGGCACTGATACACCAGCCTTCTGATGAGGAATGCCATTCATCACACAGGCAGAGTCCTAATAGAGTTTCAGGTATGAGGCTCAGACTAATCCCTTGGATTGGGCAGAGAGAAGGGTACACACAAATGTGCTTTCTTTAGGGTATTAGATCCAAGTGGGAATCTCTAGAATTTCTAGAACTAGCTAAAAATGGTGGGAATGTTCATTGTTTTCACACTGTTCAGAATGCTGTTTATTTTGCTCTCTTTCGGTTGCCTAATTATTGCAGCTCATTCTCTCTATAAAAGATTACATTAGTAATTGAAAACGCCGCATGTATCTTCTATGTGTTTTTGTCTTGGCATGCATGAGTAATATGATGAAAGCATGAGATCTGTTTCCACTGCTTCCCTGGGGAGTCAGTGTCTTGTTTCAGGTTGACACAAGTCACCTTCTCCCTGTAAAGTTAGGGGCTCAGGTGAGGTTTACGAGCTAACCAGGAACCAGGTCAACAGTTTATGATGGTTTGAAAGGACTCAGTCCCCCACATTCTGACGTTCTGCTGTCCCAAGTGTGCAGTCCTGTTTCATAATAGGTACGGCACCAAAATGATCCCTTAAATTCTAATGTCCCTGGCTCTAGCCTTTAGTCCGAGGACTCTGGGTGCCAATATTGGGGGCTATTTTTCCATGATTCAGAGATTTTCTACTGACCACAATTGAACTCTTCACTGCTAAGTTAAAATCTTGTTCCCCTAGCCCTGCTCTAAATCTATAACAAGTTGACCATTTGGAAGCGTTCATTCATACGTTTACAACATTATGCAACGCTTTGTTGTCTATCAGGTTGGTTCCACACTCATGAAAAACAGTTCTAGTGGTCCCATTTTGAAAAAAGCCTCCAGCTGATCCTGAAATCCTGTGCAACGTTAGGCATATTTATGTGCTGCTTCATGCTAATAAAATCACTGAACACATGGCCTACCTTCAATTTCCCAAAATGTGGTAGCCCATGGTTCTCTGCAACCTTTTCACTGTGATTTTCAGCAAAACATTAGTACTGAAACTGCCCTGGTTAAGTCTACTAGTGATATTTGCACAATATTGAATGGGTAGGGTGGCACCATTAATTCTCCTTGATCTACTTAATGCCTTTGACAATGTGTCCCACAGCATTATATTAAATAGGTTCAGGGACACTGGTGTTGGGGCCTAGTATTCAATTGGTTCAGATCTTTTTAACGAACCAAACACAAATGGGGTCTCTGGGCAATTTTTATTTCATTGCCAATCAATCAATCAATCAATCAGGAATTTGTAAAGCGCACTACTCACCCATGAGAGTTTCAAGGTGCTGAGGAGGGGAGGGGGGTGGAGGTGGGGGAGAGGTACTGCTACTGCTCAAACAACCAGGTCTTGGGAAGTTTCCTGAAAGTAAGGAGTTCTTTGGTCTGGCGCAGGTGGGTGAGAAGAATGTTCCACGTTTTGGCGGTGAGGTGCAAGAATGATCTACCGCCGGTTGTAGTTCTGCGTCTGTGTGGGACTGTTACGAGGGTGAGTTCGGCAGAGCGGAGATGCCGAGACAGAGTGTAGAAGGAGAGTTGTCTGTTGAGGTATTCTGGTCTGGTGTTGTGCAGTGCTTTGTGAGCGTGGGTGAGGAGTTTGAAGGTGATTCTCTTGTGGACTGGGAGCCACTGCAGGTTTGTCAGGTGGTCTGTAATGTGGCAGTGGCGGGAGATGTCCAGGATGAGGCGTGCGGAGACATTCTGGATACGTTGCAGCCTCTTCTGGAGTTTGGTTGTGGTTACTGTTCTTCTGGTTTCGGTGGGTATCCATTTGTAGAACTTTTGGAGCATGCAGAGGGTGTTGAAGCAGGAGGAGGAGATGGCGCTGACTTGCTGGGTCATGGATAGTGAGGGATCCAAGATGAATCCTAGGTTGCGTGCGTAGTCGGTGGGAGTCAGAGCAGTTCCGAGAGTGGCAGGCCACCAGGAGTCATCCCATGCAGAGTGGGTGGAGCTGAAGATGAGGACTTCCGTATTGTCGGAATTGAGTTCATCCATTCAGCGATGGCCTTCATTCCTTCGTGGAGGTAGGTCTTGGCGGAGTCCTCGGTGAGGGAGAGGATCAGCTGGGTGTCATCTGCGTATGAGATGATGTTGAGGTTGTGGGATCGGGTGCTGATAGCGAGCAGGCCATGTAGACGTTGAGGAGGGTCAGGCTGAGGGACAAACCCTAGGGTATGCCGCAGATGATTTTGGTTGCCTCCGAGCGGGATAGTGGCTATTTCCATGATGTGCCTCGGAGTTTGACCTTAAGCCCTTCCTAGTTCAAATGTATGTTTTCCCGGTGGCCAACCAAATTAATTCATTTGACCATGAAGTTTTTGACTTATATGGATAATACACGAATCATTTTCATCATAGGCGGGCATCTACCATGTATTCAAAAGCAATTGAAGCCTTGGTGTGGCCATCTGGATTCAATATAACTCACTATCTTTTAATAAGGGAAGACTGTATTTCTGGTCATTAGTAATTGTGCTTGGTCTTCTGCTTGGTGGCCAGATGTGTTAGGGTTTCCCTCTCCCTCTTTGCAGAGGTAACACATCTTGGCCATTATCTTTGACCCACAGTTGTCTTTTGAGGCCATATTAAAACGTTAACATTGACCTGTTTCCTTATACTTAGTGTAATTATGAGAACACTGTCTTTTCTACTCAGTTCTTCTAGCAACACCATGGTTTATACATTGATCACTTCAAGGTTTGACTATTGCAATGTCTTGTTTGTTGGCCTACCTAGCCACGTGATTAAATAACTTCAGCTGGTTCAGAATGCCTCAGCCCAATTAATTGTGGGTCTCGGTAAGCGTACCCATATTACTCGCTGTCTTGCTCTGCTTCGTTGGCTTCTGCTCCACAAACATAGTCATAAGAAGACTTTGATTTTGTCAGAAGGCCTTCTGTAATGACTCGAACAAGAGGTACATGCCTTCTCTTTTCACTAAGTGTAATCAAAGTAGAATGATAATGTCTTGCTCCCAACCCCTAGTTTTATAACAACCAGACTGGGCGGTCGTTTCTTTGCGATGATCAGGACCAAGGTATAGAACTCCCTTCCTCTTATGATAAGTGTAGAATGCTGTAAAACTAAATTGCGAAGATTGTTAAAAATGCACTGGTTGAATACTTCCATCCAGTTGTTTTGGTTGGATTAATCAGTTCAGCTTAGTGACACAATGCATCTTTGGGGGTAAATTGCGTGATTTATGAATCTTCATTCATTCATTCATAACACCAAACTAATGCTAAAATACTTTATTTCTACAAGTGTACATGCATTTAAAAAACTAAAAATCATGAACAACAGCAGACATTTCCCATATATATACTCTTCTGTACGAAAACAGACCAAACCACTGGAAAATGGAATATTCAAAATGGAAGGAGGAATATGGAACAGGCTACAGTGATTTAGAACAAAAGTCGTGTAATGGTAAATTCGTGTTATTCAAAACATCAAAAACTGCTTAGCTCTTGCCCGCCTCACTTCATCTATGATTCCTTCTGTCGAAAAATGTACCATATGACATGCTTCCCACATACAGATAATTCGGAAAAATAACTAGAAACCAAAAACTTGGGAATAGCTAGGAAATCCATATTCGAAATATAATGTCATTAATAAAGAACGAAAACACCTCGTTTAATCTTCGTGACAATTTGGAGAAAGGAAAAATCAAAGAAAAGAATGATTGTTTTGTTGGTTCTCAGTGCAATTTATAGCTTAGCAACTAACCGTATTAAGTGATAAACCATATGCTTAATGTTTTTGACTTCGAGCTTGAAATTAGAATATGTTAATTAGAGTGTGGGCCCAAATAAAATAACACGCTGTACTCCAAATGCGACTGCATGAGTGGCTCCTTTTAGACTGCAGCGAGCAGTAGGGCTTTAATTATTTTAAATTGCGGCATTATTCAGTTTTTCAAAAATATTTCAAGAATCGGGTTCATAAATCCCTTCATCACATTTGATTCATTCTTTATACTGCAATTTGCGGTACTAGAAAGTGATTTGTGTGCTGGTATCATGTAATCTGCGGCACATTCACCAGCCCTCAATGTCTCAGCATGAAGTTCAGTTTGATCTCATCTCTATTCCAAAGGAATTGAAAGACTTGAGAAATGCTGCGATCCGTTTTCCACCTGCGGCACGATGTATTCAGAAAAGCATACATATCCCACTTTTCAAAACTCAAGAAGATAATAGCCACTCTATCCGGAATTAGCAATATTCTGAGAGGGCTGCGGTGCCAAGCTCTTTCGAAGTGAGATATTTGTTTTCTCAGTAGGGGGAACTGCAGGGACTCTGCCATTTCTCGAGAACGGGCAGACAAATGCGTGAATTGCAACGGTGCGCGTGGCGTTCTTGTGATTTTTACATACATCCTCTATCGGATTGAAGCAACAAAATTGCACTCTTTCAAATTTGACCTAAACAAGCTCTCGCCTCTGCAATTTCAAACTTTTGGCACAGATGTATTGGCATTTGACGCCAATTTCCCTCTACCTTTTTTCATGTTTAGCAGTACTCTGAATTAAAGTACTGAAAGGGCAGTGAGAGATTACACATTTACTCTTTACAAAGAAAATATGCAGTGTCAACGAGCCACATCATTTTGATCTACATGGAAGCCTGCTAGAAAAACATAGGAAAATGAAAACCCAACAGAGGCGTGCATTTATCTGATCATTTACAGAAAATATATCATTGAACATTAATTTCAAATTTTAGTACAATGAGTGTGCCTATCTTTTTTCAGTGTACGAAGAGATGTGTGTTACTTTGGATTGCCATAAATGTTTTCATTTAATAAAGAGTTGGCTAGCTACAAGAATCTAAACATAAAAGCCCGAGGAAGAAGTTAGAACTTTTTGTGCCCGATATAGTTCTGGAGGCCCCACTAACTTCTCAAATAGATCGATTTCAATAACATTGTAAGGAGAATCCTCACAAACCAACCTAAGTGGCAGGACTTATCTTTAGCATTCCAACTTATATTTTATTTCTGGAAGGCATAAGGGATGGTTAAAATGTGATTTGGGATGCTTTAGGGATGGATGACAAGCATGCAGAACTCTCAAACCCCAAAGGTATGAGGTGTATACACTACCGTCTGACTAGATGGCTATAAGAAGTTGGGTTATCAGTGGTGACGAATGTGAGTGCTCTGCAAGTAATAAGTTGCCAATTGTCTTTTTACTGGGAACCAAGTACCCCATTGTAGCACATGACTCTCTCAGGGAAGCGAAGCAGACTGTCCAAGGCCTAATCAGGGGAGGTGGTGTGGGTTAGCAACCCCTAGTTGCTAGCACACAATAACAACACTCAATAAACTATTATACAGTTAGTGCTTTTTCTTTAAAAAAAGAAAACTATATTTATTGCACAAACACACACTAATAAATGCTATCTATTACATTTAAATATGTACACCAGGTAGATTGAAACAGCTTTGATGAGATCCTCATATCCCCTAAGGGGTACTGAACCCCATAGCCACAATGCCCCACTAACCTATATCAGATGTGACATCACAATCTAAAGGAGTGTTCCTATATATAAAAGGCAGGCCTACTGTTTTTTCAGTGTGTGATATTTCTGATATACATGGCAAGCCTACTTGCTTTGATAGGGTTCCACCATATCATTAAAACAACCACATTACACTTCAGTAAAACACAACCATGATACACCACTCAATCTGGTTCTAGACCCGACCACAGCACAGAAACAGCCCTCTGCTTAGCAACATATGACACCAGATGGTCATGAACAGAAGAGGCACTGCAGCCCTCATTCTCCTGGATATCTCTGCTGCTTTCAACAAAGTATCCCACTTCATGCTCATCCATTGTCTGCATGAAACCAGAATTCAAGACCCATATGCTCCTACTTGACTGATCAAACCCAGTAAGTCAGGCTGTCCCCTCTACTGTGAAGATACCTGTAACTTCATCTGTAGAGTATCACAAGGCTCATCACTCAGCCGACCTACTTCCTCATCTTACATGATCCTCCTCACCAGCATCATCTACATTTATGGAATAGTCATCATATCCTACACCGATGACACACATCTAATACTCTCCCTCTCAGACAAAATGCCAAGTTTGCAGCCTACATGACCAAAGTCTCTGACTGGAAGAAAACCAACTGTATCAATCTGGACATCAACAAGGCAGAAGTTGTGATTTTTGTCTGAAACTTCTCTCTGGTGGGTCTACATCTGTTGGACGGCAAAATTCAGATCAACTCTCACACCCAACCTCAACAACCATTCCTAGAACCTCAGGTTTATTATTGACAATCAACTCACCATGACAGCCCAAGTCAACTTCTCCACCTACTCCTCACCCTGTAAAGGTTGAAGAAAATATTTAAATCACTCTCTACCAGCACCCATAGAACCATCACCCGAGCCATCATCACAAGCAAACTGGACTACAAGAATGTGCGCCTGAATCATCATGCAACTGACCAGCCGTCTCCAAACAATACAAAACTCTTTAGCCCGCATCATACTCAACTTGCTACCATGCCATGCACACACCACCCCACACCTTTGCGGGGTTCACTGGCTTCCTATACACAAATTTGCTCTGTTTAAACTCTTCACTAACACCTTTAAAGCCCTAACAACATCAGCCTAGTTTTTCTCAACAACTGCATTACATTTCACAAACCCACCAGATAACTGTGCTCAGCTGGACTACTACTCATACACTTCCCATGAAAACACAGAACCAGATTCTTGCAAGTGGGGGCGTCTGTGCAACCTCTTTCACTACCAGCCAGTAGAACACCCTCCTGCCTGCTTTCCTCAAAACCGGTGACCTCCTGACCATTCTGCAGAGCACCTGGGAGGCAGTGGAGTCTAGACCTTTGCAGCAACTAGTCTGCAAGGGCATAAGGGGGCCAGTGTCACACCAATGGGCCTGGCGAGGCCCATCCTTGTCCTAGGGGGTTTGCTGGTCATCAAGATCTTCTCCACTGTCTGTAGGAAAGTACCAACTTGCCTGGCATGTTACCCCCATATTTTACTGTATATATGTTGTTTTAGCCTATGTGTCACTGGGACCCTGCCAGACAGGGCCCCAGTGCTCATAAGTATGTGCCCTGTATGTGTTCCCTGTGTGATGCCTAACTGTCTCATTGAGGCTCTGCTAACCAGAACCTCAGTGGTTATGCTCTCTCTGCTTTCCAGATTTGTCACTAACAGGCTAGTGACCAATTTCACCAATTCACATTGACATACTGGTACACCCATATAATTCCCTAGTATATGGTACTGAGGTACCCAGGATATTGGGGTTCCAGGAGATCCCTATGGGCTGCAGCATTTCTTTTGCCACCCATAGGGAGTTCTGACAATTCTTACACAGGCCTGCCAGTGCAGCCTGAGTGAAATAACGTCCACGTTATTTCACAGCCATTTACCACTGCACTTAAGTAACTTATAAGTCACCTATATGTCTAACCTTCACCTGGTGAAGGTTGGGTGCAAAGTTACTTAGTGTCAGGGCACCCTGGCACTAGCCAAGGTGCCCCCACATCGTTGAGGGCAAATTCCCCGGACTTTGTGAGTGCGGGGATACCATTACACGCGTTCACTGTACATAGCTCACTACCTATGTACAGCGTCACAATGGTAACTCTGAACATGGCCATGTAACATGTCTAAGATCATGGAATTGTCACCCCAATGCCATTCTGGCTTTGGGGGGACAATTCCATGATCCCCCGGGTCTCTAGGACAGAACCCGGGTACTGTCAAACTACCTTTCCGGAGTCTCCACTGCAGCTGCTGCTGCTGCTGCTGTCAACCCCTCAGACAGGTTTCTGGGGTCCAGGCAGCTCTGGTCCAGGAAGGCAGAACAAAGGATTTCCTCTGAGAGAGGGTGTAACACCCTCTCCCTTTGGAAATAGGTGTGAAAGCTGGGGAGGAGTAGCCTCCCCCAGCCTCTGGAAATGGTTTGATGGGCACAGATGGTGCCCATCTCTGCATAAGCCAGTCTACACCGGTTCAGGGATCCCCCAGCCCTGCTCTGGCGTGAAACTGGACAAAGGAAAGGGGGGTGACCACTCCCCTGACCTGCACCTCCCAGGGGAGGTGCCCAGAGCTCCTCCAGTGTGTCCCAGACCTCTGCCATCTTGGAAACAGAGGTGGTTGTGGCACACTGGACTGCTCTGAGTGGCCAGTGCCAGCAGGTGACGTCAGAGGCTTTTTCTGCTCGGCTCTTACCTCTCTTGGTAGCCAATCCTCCTTCCTAGGTAGCCAAACCTCCTTTTCTGGCTATTTAGGGTCTCTGCTTTGTGGATCTCACCAGATAACGAATGCAAGAGCTCACCAAAGTTCCTCTGCATCTCCCTCTTCACCTTCTGCCAAAGGATCGACCGCTAACTGCTCAGGACTCCTGCAAAACTGCAACAAAGTAGCAAGACAACTATTAGCAACCTTGTATCACTTCATCCTGCAGGATTTCTCGACTGTTTCCAGGTGGTGCATGCTCTGGGGTAGCCTGTCTCCTCTCTGCACCAGGAGCTCTGAAGAAATCTCCCGTGGGTCGACTGAATCTTCCCCCTGCAACCGCAGGCAACAAAAGACTGCATCACCCGTCCTCTGGGTCCCCTCTCATCACAACGAGCGTGGTCCCTGGAACTCAGCAACTCTGTCCAAGTGACTCCCACAGTCCAGTGACTCTTCAGTCCAAGTTTGGTGGAGGTAAGTCCTTGCCTCCCCACGCTAGACTGCATTGCTGGGTACCGCATGATTTGCATCTGCTCCGACTCCTGTGCACTCTTCCAGGATTTCCTTCGTGCACAGCCAAGCCTGGGTCCCCGACACTCTAACCTGCAGTGCACAACATTCTGAGTTGACCTCCGGCATCGTGGGACTCCCTTTTGTGACTTCGGGGGGACTCTGGTTCACTTTTCTTCTAAGTGCCTGCTCAGGTACTTCTGTGGATGCTGTCTGCTTCTGTGAGGGCTCCCTGACTTGCTGGGCGCCCCCTCTGTCTCCTCATCCAAGTGGCGACATCCTGATCCGTCCTGGGCCACAGCAGAATCCAAAAACCCTATCTGCAACCCTTGCAGCTAGCAAGGCTTGTTTGCGGTCTTTCTGCGTGGGACCACCTCTTCAAGCTTCTTCACGACGTGGGACATCATCCTCCAAAGGGGAAGTTCCTAGTCCTCTTCGTTCTTGCAGAACACCAAGCTTCTTCAACCTGGTGGCAGCTTCCTTGCACCCTCAGCAGGCATTTCCTGGGCTCCTGCCCACTCTTGACACTGTCGCGACTCTTGGACTTGGTCCCCTTGTCTCACAGGTACTCAGGTCTGGAAATCCACTGTTGTTGCATTGCTGGTGTTTGTTCTCCTTGCAGAATCCCCCTATCACGACTTCTGTGCTCTCTGGGGGTAGTAGGTGCACTTTACACCTACCTTTCAGGGTCTTGGGGTGAGCTATTTTTCTAACCCTCACTATTTTCTTACACTCCCAGCGACCCTCTACAAGCTCACATAGGTTTGGGGTCCATTCGTGGTTCGCATTCCACTTTTGGAGTATATGGTTTGTGTTGCCACTATACCTATGTGCTCCTATTGCAATCTATTGTAACTTTACAATCCTTGCATTACTTTTCTTGCTATAACCTGCATAATTTTGGTTTGTGTACATTTATCTTGTGTATATATCTTATCCTCATACTGAGGGTACTCACTGAGATACTTTTGGCATATTGTCATAAAAATAAAGTACCTTTATTTTTAGTATATCTGATATTGTGCATATGTCACCAGTGGTATAGTAGGAGCTTTACATGTCTCCTAGTTCAGCCTAAGCTGCTTTGCCATAGCTACCTTATATCAGCCTAAGCTGCTATAAACACCTCTTCTACACTAATAAAGGATAACTGGACCTGGCACAAGGTGTAAGTAACTCTGGTACCCACTACAAGCCAGGCCAGCAGTAGGTAGTCCTACACTGTCTATCACTTGTTTTCAGTTGGGATGGAAGATTCTAGATGCCAGACACCTATGTATATCATAGGCCATCACATCATCTTTTCCCCCCGTCCCAACCCTCCTGCACAGTATTCAGGGACAATCCAACAAGGTTCCACCAAGTTTTCCCTGTAAATTGCTGCATTGAGGGCCTGAGGTCCCCCTCGCTGACATCACTGACAGATCTTCTCCTGCCAAAACCTAAAAGAAGGGCCGCTCCTGTGTTGTATCCGGCAGTCTGGGCATCCTCCTTTGTTCAGTGTGCTTGGGCTAACCCAGCTTATGTGCCGTGTGACAACCTAATCATTAGATACAGATTTTCCTCCACATCCATTCCTTCCCCAGGAACTGAGTTAATCACTGATAATTGCTCCTTTTGAGTTGGGAGGTCTTTGTTCCCTCTGCTGGGGAGCATTCTAATTATCAGTGTAGCGGGGACAAATGTCTGGTCAAAGGCCTTGAATCTGAGTATGACCTCAGTCAGAAAAATAGGACATTTCCTGAAGTCCCATAAGAAGTGGATTTACTGTGTTTTCGTTTGCAAAATGAAACTCAGCATGCATATTATACCCAAATTTGACACCTTTCTGGAGTGTATAAGACTAAGTGCAATTTAGAGTAGGTTTCACCTATATGTATAATAATAATACTGTAAATTCACTATAGATTTTTCAGTAAACTCTGCTGACCTATCTATGAATGCCCACTAATATAAGGTCTACTTCAGGTAAGCATCAATCCTTGCAGACTCCATTCTGAATCAGTTTACCTGTGTGTAAATACCAGGCTCCTCACAACAGTAGCCACACGTGCTCTCTGCACATGTGCACACACACCTGTCTCTTCCTCTATCTGCACTGTAGTGGCCTATCTTAAAGGCAGATACTGCTGGCCAACATTCTCAGTCCAATTACTGTGAATCTACTGAGTATGTGTGAGACTCAGGTAGTGTGACACCCACAGTAAAGTCCTAAAAACCAGGAAGCTATACGAGAAAAAGGCTGGTGAACAAAATGTGGAGAACCAATTTGCTACAATCATCACCAATACATTGTTACACTACAGGATATAGACTAAAGAAGAACTAAATCTCAAACACTCAAGAGTTAATGAGATTACAATAACTTGAAAATTATGCCATTAACTCATACAACTGTTATAACCAGATTAACAGAACAAATTGAATGGCACAAGTACACCGGAGAATAATACAAGCATGTGTTATTTTCTTACCAAATGTATTTCTTCAATTTGAGCCATGCGAGGACACTACAACATGAAAGTAAGTGAACGATTAACCAGAAAGTGATAGGCAAGCCAGATGTTTAAAAGTATAAAAAGTATAAAAATAGTTCATTTACAGGTTGAATGCTTGTGAAAGAAATTGTATTGTGCATTTGGTCCATGGGTTAAAAAGGACTGCTCTCTGTGTTAGAAGACAGTGAAGTAATGTGACCAACAAAGACATTAATACATTCAGAGAGGGGAGTCATGTACTTGCTATACATGCACAAGAACAATCACAAAATCAACATGATTTATGAGAATTCTAACAGAATAGATTTTTTTATCTTAATGTCTGCAAGTACAAGTCTCTTCAGAAAGAATCATAACTTCAAGGAAACACTGATTTAGTGAAATTACAATGTTGTAAGGAGGATATATAAAAATGAATTCCAAAAGACAGTTTCAAAGAAATGTTGTTAATGGTTTAAATAGGAAAAACATAATTGATTCTAACACACTATACAAAATTTCTTAATAATGAAGTGCAATATTCCTTACATTGTTGTCCAGCTTTTTTGGCTCTATCGCCAAAATGCATAGTTGGTAGCACACAGCAGCTTGAATTAAATATTGACCTACAAATAAAACAATATTACAAAAAGGGAATGCTTAAAATAAGTAGGGAGTTGATCATTGCAAAGGCATGTCTTTACATATTTGGTGACCTAAGTTGTGTCAGGAATATTAACTTATGCTTGAACAAGAATGCAGCTGCATTGAAGTACTATAGATATGGTAAAGTCAAAAAACTTTGGGCCAAATCTATTATTCTCTATGCAACACAACGCTGTACAACCTTCGCATCAGAAATATTTGTGATGAGTTCCAACATTTCCTTGTAGCATGGATAGCCAATTTTATGATACGATGCATGTTAGAAATGGGGTCTTTGGTTGGCAGTCAGGTTACACCCTGTCCAAGCAATGACCCTCACTCTAGTCACGGTAAGTCACACAGAATTCAAATTATCCTGTGTCCACCCTCTGGTAGCTTAGCACTAAGCAGTCAGGCTTAACTTAGAAAGCAATGTGTAACGTATTTGTGCAATAAATCATGCAATAACACCATATAGCACCACAAAAATACACAATGTTTAGAAAAATATATAATATTTATCCGGATAAATGCAGGTCAAAACGATTAAAATGTAATAAGTAAATGTTGAGATACCACTGTAAAAGTGATATAAAGGTGGTCATTCTGACCTCTGCGGTCTTTCCAAGAGACCGCGGAGGGACCGCCGTACGGAAGACCGCCAGTGCTGGCGGTCTTCCGCACAGGCCATTACGACCGTTGGCAGCGCTCTGCCTGTTTCCGGACGAAGAGCCGCCAACAGCCATACTGGCGGCAGGCGGGGAAGTGGAGGTAGCTCCACCTCCACGCCAACAGAACACCACCCAGCGAATCACGACTTGTGATTCGCTGTGGCGGTGTTATGTTGGCGTGGCGGTGTCGGCGGTGCTGGCCCCATGGGTCCCGTTCCCTCCCGGAGGATCACCGGAACCGGTAAGGTGATCGTCCGTTAGGGAAGGGGGGTGGGGCGGTGTTGTGAGTTGTGTGCGTGCATGTGGGTGTGCGTGTGTGTATGTGGAGGGGGCGGTTGAGTGCGTGCATGAATGCGGGGTTGTGTGTGTATGTGCATGTATGCGTGCGTGTATGTGTGTGTATATGTTGGGGATCGGGGTGGGGAGGGGGGTCCTGCAACCTTTTGGGGGTGGCGGGGTGGTGGGGGGGTAGGGGAGGGAGTCGTGGTGGGGGTAGGGGGTGGGGAGACCCCTATCAGTGCCAGGGAAGGGATTTCCTGGCACTGATACTGCTTACCGCCATGGATTTCATGGCTGTCCCAAACCGCATGAAATCCATGGCGGTAAGCCGGGGTCAGGCGGGTCGGAATTCCGCCGGCAGTATGTGACGACCGCCGGGCTGGAGACCCAGGTCTCCAGCCCGGCGGTCGTTACCGACGTGGCGGTCGGAACGGTGAAGCGGCGGCTGGTCAGAATACATGAAAAAAGACCGCCAGCCTGTTGGCGGTCTTACCGCCGCTTCACCGCCGACCGCCACGGTCGGAATGACCGCCAAAGTGTCTTAAGTCTTTTAAAAACAAATGAATGTCTCTTAAAAACAATAAATGTCTCTTGCAAGCACAAAGTACCTGGTTTGCGATCAAAATCTCTGCAAGGGACCGAAGAGGAGGCAATGCGTGGAAAATGGGGAGGAGTGCGTCATTTTAGCCCGTTCGCACACCGACTTGCGTTGTTATTTTCCAGGGGAAGACTTTGCGTCGATTTCTAGTGGGCAGACTTGGTTCCTCTTGAGGTTGCGGGGTTTTCTGGTGCCCCGGGGACAGTGCATGGAATCCTGAGCTTCTGGAGCAAAGTCACAAGCGCTGCGTCAATCCAGTGGGCGTTGAGTGGAAATTGCTCCTGCACGGCAGGCGCTGCGTCAATTTCTCTCTGGAATTCAGGCTGTGTCATCCCGGGTCAGCTGTGCGTCGATCCGGTGGGCCGTGCGTCGAAGTTCTGGTCTCTACACAGGCACTGTATCGATCTTCTCCTTGGGAAGTCGTGCTGCGTCGTTCAGGTTCGGCGTGCAGTGAATTTCTCACCACAGGGTAGGCTGTGCGTCATTTTTAGCAGGCTCTGCATCACATTTTCACTGCACAAGTAGTCCAGTTGCAGGAGTGAAGTCTTTTTGGTCCTGAGACTTCAGGGAACAGGAGGCAAGCTCTATCCAAGCTCTTGGAGAGCACATCTCAGCGCAGCCAGAGAGCAGCAAGGCAGCAGGGCAACAGCAAGGCAGCGGTCCCTCTCAGAAAAGTAGTCCAGGTGAGTCCTTTGGGCAGCCAGGCAGTTCCTCTTGGCAGGTCAGGTTCAGGCATTCTTCACCAGCAGGCTTCCTGTCCACAAGTGTCTGTGAGGTAGACTGTCTACCCCAAAAATATCTAAGTTGGTAGGGTCAGAGACCCTGCTTAAATATCCAAATGTGCCTTTGAAGTGGGGGAGACTTCAAAGGGTGGCTTAGAAGTAAGTGCACAAGGCCCCCTTACTGTTCCACCCTGTCTGCCAGGGTCCCAGTAGGGGATGTGGCAGTCTTTTGTGTGAGGCAGGCTACTCTCCTTTGACATGAAAGTCTCTAGCCCTCCTCCCTCCCAGCCCAGGAAGACCCATTCAAAATGCAGATGTTTGCAAGTGAGGCTGAGTATCCTGTGTTTGGGGTGTGTCTGAGTAAATGCACAAGGGAGCTGTCAACTAAACCTAGCCAGACGTGGATCGGAAGGCACAGGATTTAAGTGTAGAGAAATGCTCACTTTTTAAAAGTAGCATTTCCAAAATAATAATGTAAAATCCAATTTCACCATTAAGCAGGATTTCGTATCACTATTCTGGCCATACTAAATATGACCTGGCTACTCCTTTCAGATCAGGATCTACCACTCACACAGTATATGGGGATAGCCCCAGTGCTACAATATGAAAGGAACAGACCTCACAGCAGTGTAAAAACGAATTTAGGAGTTTTACACTATTAGGACATATAGAACACACATGTTCATGTCCTGACTTTTATCTACATACCACCCTGCCCTATGGGCTACCTAGGGTCTACTTTAGGGGTGACTTATATGTAGAAAAAGGGGAGTTTAAGGCTTGGCAAGTACTTTTAAATGCCAAGTCAAAGTGGCAGAGAAACTGCACTCACAGGCACTGTAGAGGCAGGCCTGAGACATGGTTAAAGGGCTACTTATGTAAGTGGCACAACCAGTGCTACAGCCCACTAGTAGCATTTAATTTACAGGCCCTTGGCACATGTAGTGCACTTGACTAGGTACTTACAAGTAAATTATATAAGCCAATTGGGTATGAGCCAATGTCACATTTTTTTAAGGAGAGAGCATATGCACTTTACCACTGATTAACAGTGGTAAAGTGTGCAGAGTTCTAAAACCAGCAAAATGAGGTCAGAAAAAGAGAAGGAGGAAGGCAAAGAGTTTTGGGGTGACCCTGCAGAAAGGCCATTTCCAACATATCCCCCTTCCAGCCTAAAGCCCGGATAGACTAATCAACACTCTGATGGACTTCGCAGCTTAAGGCCATAGAACATGGACAATGGCCCACTACTGCAGGGGCACTTGCCAGTTCTATGCCTTTCTGAATCAGTGAGGCTCCTCTGTCTATACTTTCTGGGGCCACTGAACTGACCCATGGGGAACCATTCTCATCACCTGAGGACCCCATCTGTGAAGCTCCTAACCTTAATTTGCTCAAAGATGCACCCTAGTATGCAGACAGTACCACCATGCCCAACAAAGTGATGCAGCCCGTTCCATTCCTTGGGTCTGACTTCTGTCCCCAACCCAGGGAAAACTCTGTCCACAAGGACAGAAGCCAACAGATGTCACTGACAGCTGTCAGGGTCAAGAACCAGGCCCCAGACCATCCACTATTGAGGGGAGAACCTGAGTGGGGTCTTTGGATGAGCTTCTCCTCCAGCTGGGGGGCTGGTAGGGAGTTCCCAGGGGGCTCCTGAAGCATCTCAGAATGGGGGACAGTAGCCCCAGGGGTCTTGTACCCCTTCTCCATTCTTACCAGTTCAGGGGTGGGTCCCTGCCTGACACTGGTCACTCAGCACAGGGTCTGTACCCTGAGGCTGAACAGGGGACAAAGATCAGTCCTTCCTCACCGTGCCTCCACATCGGGGATCTTGTACCCTCCACTGGGGAGTGGTACTGCCAGACAGCTGAACTGTCACGGCACCCTTAGGGGTCAACCATCTCAGTTCTGCTGACACTAGGGATAACTCATTCCCCAGAATGCAGTCAATGGGCAGCTGGGGACTAACTATGACCCACCTCTGGGTCACCTCCCCAACCCACTCTAGGGACACCAGGCCATGGGGTGGAAGAACTCCTCCCCAGTGGCAGAAGTCACTCTACACACCTGCCCGGTGTATTGCTCTGGGGTCACTAGTCTCTCCACCATCATGGTAAGACTAGTCCCTGTGTCTCTTAGAGCGGTGACTGGGACCCCATTCACTCCCACCTGGTGGAAGTGACGACTCCCATCCTCAGGGATCACCAGCTTACCCTCTGAGTCCACCTCCCAACTAAAGGAGATGAAGGCATGGTCTACAACCTGCCCCTGGGGACTACTTTCCCCTAATGCCACATTGGCCACCCCTGTAGAGGTCCCACCAGGGGGTGATTTCTTTTGACAGAGTCCCCTTTCTTGTGTCCTAGCTGGGAACACTCAAAGCAGCGGGGTTGGGAATGGGATGCTTCGGGCCACTGCCCACCAGAACCACCACCCTGTTTCTTAGATGGGGCATGGGAACCCTTTCCTCCCCCTTTACTCTGGGACTTGTCTGGGTCATCTCTAACCTCCCCCTCACTATGTTGAGGGGAACCGGAACCACCCTTCCTGAGGTCACCCTCAGATACACTTTTGGACACTCCGGTACTAGTCCAGAGGTCCAACTCCTCAGCAAGCTTCCTGGGATCAGTCAGCTTACTGTCAACCAAGTGCTGGTACAACTCTGTAGAACAAACACATACCACCACAAGCCAGCCCTCCGTTGCTCTACAGGAACACCATGAGCCCTCAGTGCAACTTTGTATGACGCCAGCCACTTATCAATGTCATCTCCCACCACATAACTGGGCACAAAATTTTTAGGTATACAAACTTTTCTTTCTCCAGCAGGCTCTGCATGAATGCTGCCACCATCACTGCTGGACTCAGACTGACTCGCCTGATTTCCAGCTCTTTGAGACTCAGTTCATGAGCCAACAAAAGTTTCTTCTCTGCCAAGGCTCTCTGAGCTGCAGCCCCAGCTCTCCTCTCTTCTGCCACTCTTTGAGCTTTACTTTCTGCTGACTCCATGTTTAACACTGTCATTTGAAGTTGAAAGCCTTTCTCCTCCCTCCTTTCCTCTGCGGTCAGGCCACGGTCAGAGACACTGCTCCCTGGTTTATCAGGCGGCACAATTCCAGGGGGAACATCTCCTACTACTGGCAATACATCATCTGAGGGGCCATCCTCTGGACCCTTCTCCTTAACATTCTCCTCAGAATGAGCTTCTGCCCAGGCCCTCAGCCCCTTTTGGAATTCCTCCTTTCTGGAGGCCTTCTGGATAGGTACTCCCATATCCATGCAGAACACCTGCAGCCGTTTGACACTATGGGCCTCATTACATCCCTGGCGGTCAGTGATAAAGCAGCAGTAATACCGCCAACAGACGGGCAGTGAAAAAAATGGAATTATGACAACGCGCGGAAACTGCCCACACAGACAGCCACTTTAACACAGTGACCACCATGGCTGTAGCAACAAGCACCACGGCGGTAGCCACCAACAGCCAGGCGGAAGACAATGTTCCGCCCACTCTATTATGACAGGCCTATCCTCCACCTTTTCTGGGGCAGTACCAATGACATCAAAAGCACAGCAGAAACAGAACACAGAAGGCAAAGGACTCACCTCTGGAGACTCAAGGAAAGAACCACAATGCCATGGAACCCGAGTTGCGCAAATTTCCCATGATTGTATGCCTCCTCATTCACTACGAACATCAAAGCCGGCGAAGAGGACCACAGTGAGTACTGCCGCCTAGCACACAAGGGAGGGGGGAGGAAAAAGATTGTGACACACACATGCAACATGCAAGACACCCAACGCCATACACACAAACAGATGCAGTGACATTACATATACACCCCGTAACCCTCAGGAATAAAAGGAATTGATTAAAGTGAGTGTAATAAGATACAATACTAGAAATTCATGATTCAAAATCAAAACAGTATATACATATATAACAATGGAGGGACACTGCCCAGTTCTCAATGTCCATGGGCCACAGGGCCACATCACATAGGCCAAGGCCCCACTTGACTCCGGCAAAAACACGGAGAGAACACTGCTGGGGCATCAGGTCGAAAATACACAGGCACCTCAGTGGGACAACGAATGGGGGGCACCTCAGCCGGAAGATGGTACAACACCACTGGTCCCGGAGGGGGCTACATGCCCATCACTCTGTCCTGGGGAGTGCAAGGCCACAGTCTCTCAAGTGGGTGGTTTGCCCACTGCTTGGTCCTGGGGAGTACAAGGCCTCAGTCTCTCAAGTAGGTGGTTTGCCCACTGCTTGGTCCTGGGGAGTGCAAAGACACAGTCTCTCAAGTGGATGGTTTGCCCACTGATAGGTCATGGGGAGTGCAAAGCCACAGTCTCTCAAGTTGGTGGTTTGCCCACTGCTTTGTCCTGGGGAGTGCAAAGCCACAGTCTCTCAAGTGGGTGGTTTGCCCACTGCTTGCTCCTGGGGAGTACAAAGCCACAGTCTCTCAAGTGGGTCGTTTGCCCACTGCTTGCTCCTGGGGAGTGCAAAGCCACAGTCTCTCAAGTGGATGGCTTCTCCACTGGTTCTGGAGGGGGCTTTGTGCCCTGTGTGCTTCATCCTGGCAAGGATAGGGTGAGTGGATGCCTTCTGGAGTGGGCCTTGTGTCCTGTCCTGTGTGCTTCATCCTGGCAAGGATGCTGTGAGTGGATGGCCTCTTCCACAGGCTCTGGAGGGGGCGTTGTGCCCTGTGTGCTTCATCCTGGGAAGGGTGCGGTGAGAGGATGGCTTCTTCCACAGGATCTGGAGGAGGCATTGTGCCCTGTGATGCAGACCTTGGGAAGTGCAAGGTCATAGTCTCTCACCTGGGTGTCAGACCAACAGGATTTGCAGGGTCCAGGATGCACTACATCCCATGGAGGTAGGACTACACACTGCCCGCCGGCGGGCATGGCTGCTCAGTGGTGTCAGTGGCGGTGCAGGTCTCAGAACTGGCAGTGGTGGGGGAAGGCACCAGCCCATCCCCTGAAGCCTCGGACGGCTGCCCACTGGGGCTGCTGGTGCTGGCAGTGGTGCTGGTGACGGAGATGGTGGCGGTGCAGGCAGTGGTGGGGGGAGGCTCCAGCCCTTCCCCTGCAGTCTTGGATGGCTGCCCACTGGGGCTGCTGGCAGTGGTGCTCATGGCAGTGCTGGTGTCGTGATGCTAGTGGTTGGGGGAGGCTCCAGCCCTTCCTCTGCAGCCTCGGATGGCTGCCCACTGGGGCTGCTGCTGCTGGAAGTGGTGCTGGTGGTGGTGCTAGTGTCGGGGATGCCACTGGGGGGGGGGGGAGGCTCCAGCCCTGCCCCAGCAGCCTCAGACAGCTGCCCACTGGGGCTGCAGCTGCTGGTGGCGGTTCTAGTGTTGGGGATGCCAGTGGTGGGGGGAGGCTCCGAGCTCAGAATCAGTTCCAGCACCAGGCCTTCTGTCCATCCTGCCTGAAGGTGCAGGCCCTTTGCCCTTCCCCTTGGCAGCTGGTGGTGCCTCCTTGCCCTTCCCCTTGGTTGCTGGTGGTGCCTCCTTGCCCTTCCACCTTGGTACCTGATGGTGCCTCGTTGCCCTTACTCTTGGCAGCTGATGATACCTCCTTGCCCTTGGCCTTGGCAGCTGGTGGTGCCTCCTTGCCCTTGACAGCTGGTGGTGGCTCCTTGCCTTTCCCCTTGGCAGCTGGTGGTGCCTCCTTGCCCTTCCCCTTGTCAGCTGGTGAAGGCACACTGTCAATTCTGATAGTTGTTTCCCTGGATCCTCTTCCACCTGCAGTAGCTGTGGAACCTACAGTGGCCGTGGACTGGGTGGCTGAGGGGCTAGCCTGAGTTCTGCCACCCTGGCCCGACGTGAAGGATGGGGGGAGGGGTAGGGAAGAGGTCAACAGCGGAGAGGAAAAGCTTCTTAGGGACACTGGGGTGGGAAGAGGGTGAAGGTTTGGGAGTGGAGGAAGAGGGAGTGGTTATTGGAGGTGTCTGTCTGCTGTGTTTGGGTGCAGGTGCATGGGCTGGATGCTGTTGTGAGGTGGATGGCTGTTGGATGTCTGACTGCTTGCGTTTGTGTACCTTAGGACGGGGGGGGCACAAACACAGTGGGAGAGGACACAGGGGACGTGTGCATGGATGTGGGGGTGGTGAATGCCAGTGAGGGGTGTGTAGTGATAGGCGTGATGGTGATGGTGAGGGGGGTAGTGGATGAGGATGTAGTGCATGCAGGTGTGAGTAGAGATGCTATTGGGAGGCTGGTGGACGAGGAGGAGGAGGTGGACACAGTGGAGGCAGTGGGTGTTGTTATGTCTGCATCTGGATGGAGTTTGTGTGAGTGCCTGTGGGATGATGTGTGGTGCTTGTGTTTGCCTGAGCCACTCCTGTGTGTTGTCTGGGTGCATGCTGGTCTGAATGTGTGCTTGGGATAGGTTGGGGTTGAGGGGAATGGGACTGGGCAGAGGAAGTTGGAGGGGGAAAGCTAGAGACAGGGACAATGGATGCCATCAGGGGAGGCCAGAACCTGGATTGATCTCTGTTGGGGCACCATGCCAGAGTGAATGCCCTCCAGGAATGCATTTGTTTGTTGCAACTAGCCTGCCAGCCCCTGGATGGCATTCACTATGGTTGACTGCCCAACAGAGATGGATCACAGGAGGTCAATAGCCTCCTCACTCAGGGCAGCAGGGCTAACTGGGGCAGGGCCTGAGGTGCCTGGGGTGAAGAAGATGCCCACCCTCCTGGGTTAGCAGGCACTGGAAACTCACTGAGGGGCTGCTGGGAGGGCGGTGCTGGTACGGGGATGGCGGGTGTACCTGTAGCTGGGGTGAGCACAGAGGTCCGCCACCAGCAGGGAGCTTCCATTGGAGGAGGTATCACTATCCAAACTGTCCCCTCCTGTCTCCAACTTGGTGCTCCACTCGCCCTCCGTCCCACTGGTGCCCTCACCGTCGTGGATTCGGCCTCATGGGCTCTGTGGGATGCAGCTCCCTCCGTCGCCGGTGCCTCTGCTCCTCCGCCAGATGATGCTAATGCACATATGGACAGGGTGACAAAACAAAAATGGGGGCAAGAGACAAAGGATAAACTTGGTCAATGGAGCAACAACACCACCGCTGGCGTACATGACACACACAGGGAACAGCTCTACGCACTAGGAAATGCACTACCAGTCACAATGCTAATCACCAGCCCATTGACAGGAATACCTAACGCCAATAGCAGCATACCTGAGACCCACAGACCCCTGCCCAGTAGTGGATGCCAACTAGCTTGGTTGGAGGTGGTGTTCATCAGAACCCTGCCCAACATGGAACCTACCCTGCAATGTCTGGCCTGGCCTAGGGACACCCACAGGCCCACATCCCCCACCTGGATACCACCCCACCACGTGCAAATATTATATTTGGAAACTGTACTCACCCCCTTGTGGCTGTTGTGATGCCCTCAAGTGCCCATCCATCTCCAGATAGGCCATCGCCAGTATGCTGGCCGTCAGGGGAGTCAGGGTTCGACGGGCAACCCTTTCTCATTGGGAGGCCATCCCCAGCTGGGCCTACGGCGTCTTTCTTGCCCAGCGTCTCAGATCCTCCCACCGTTTGTGACAGTGGGTGCTCCTTGGCGATAGCACACCCTATACCCTTTTTCTGATGGGCGCTGACCTGCAGAAAAAGACACATTGAAAAAGGTATCAGTCATACCATCTGGCCTGTTACACTCATGGCCCATCATGGCCCTCACATCCCCTTACGCACAGACATTGCCTACCATACATGCATCACGCTGCCCAGAACCCTTCCACCAACCCCCCCACACGAGGCCTTCACACACACCACTCCATGCAATCATGCCACATGCATTGTGCTCACAGTGTACTCAGCTGTTGGTCTGGAGGCCAAGACAGCATTCGGTACTGGGGTAGGATCCCATCCACCAGTCTCTCCAGCTCCACAGCGGTGAAGGCAGGGGCCCTTTCCACAGTGACACGAGCCATGGTCTGTTCCACACACAGTTCACAGCATTACTTGCAATGTAGGTCCTCTCCTGTTGAAGGTCAGGTAGCATGCATGAACAGATAGAAAATGGCGGTCACGCCCACAGCGGCACGTACCGTCACTGCCGGCGTACATCACCATTGGCCACTGTAACCCATAGGGCTCATAGACAACCAATGAGGTGGTGCACCACAGTACTCGACCGCCTCCCGCAACGGCACACAACGTTAGAGGATTTAACTCAATTCCACGTGCCCCTCCAAACAGTAAACGCGGACGCAATTTCGGTGTGGGTGGCAGGCCATGGCAACTATGTGCTTAACAGTACACATAGGCACCATTTGGGCCTATCCAACGACATACTATTAGAGTCAGAACATGCAATGCATTGTAGTGTTTGGATTTGTGGAATACTGACCAGCTGCTCCCCATTGGGCCCCCTAGACTACAACCGGTGGGGATGAATAGGAGATGAAGACATCCCCCGGGTACAGACCACTGGTGGACTTGTCAACAATAAAGGACAGGCACATTATCCTCACCTATGGACTTGACAGGGCCACAATCACAGAGCTGTGTGCCCAAAAGGAGCCTGACCTGATATCTGCTATCCGTCACCCCATCGTGATCCCCCTCTTGTGCAAGTCCTATCTGTCCTCCATTTCTTGGCAACTGGCTCCTTCCAAGTGACAGTGGGCTTGGAAGCAGGAATGTCACAGTGAATGTTCTCAATAGTGTTGACCAGAGTGTTGTCTGCCCTGATTAAACACATACGCAGCTACATTGTTTTCCCCCAGGTGGAGGATTTGGCCACATTGAAAACTGACTTCTATGCAATGTGACATATCCCCAACATTATTGGGGCAATTGATGGTACACATATTGCATTGGTCCCCCCCACTCAAGAGAAATGAACAAGTGATCAGAAATCGAAAGAGCTTTCACTTGATGAATGTGCAGATAGTGTGCCTGGTGGACCAGTACATCTCCCATGTCAATGCTAAGTATCCTGGCTCTGTGCATGATGCCTATAACCTGAGGAATAGCAGCATCCCATATGTGATGGCTCAACTCCAGAGGCATCGGGTGTGGCTAATAGGTGAGCCCGTGTTCCCACCAAGTGAATGTTGGTGTATGGGCATGGTGTGAGCCCTAAGGTTTAGTGTGTGTCTAACAGATGTCCCTCAATAATTGCAGGTGACTCTGTTTACCCCAACCTCTCATGGCTACTGACCCCTGTGAGGAATGCCAGGACAAGGGCAGAGGAACGTTACAATGAGGCACATGGGTGACCAAGGAGAATAATTGAGAGGACATTTTGCCTCCTGAAATGCAGGTTTCGGTGACTGCATCTAACAGGTGGGTCCCTGTGCTACTCACCCAAGAAGGTGTGCCAGATAATTGTGGCATGCTACATGTTGCATAACCTTGCCTTGTGACCCCAGGAGCCGTATCTGCAGTAGGATAAGGCTGGAGATGGGCTTCGGGCAGTAGTGGACCCTGCGGACAGTGAAGATGAGGAGGCAGAGGATGAGGACAACAGAACAGCTATTATATGACAGTATTTCCAGTGACACACAGATAAGACACTGTAACTTCACTTTGCATTGAAAGTTTTGTATTTGACATTGTACATGGCAGGCAGATTCTCCCACTTCTATGGCCACTCACTGTACTCTTTGGCATCTATATTTTCAGATATCTGTGCCCCACTCTGGCACCTGGTGCATTGACTGCAGCCAACTACAGGTCACACCTATGTATACATTACTGTACAGTTGTATTGCAGTGTTTAAACCTTGTTAACAATGACATTGTTCAACCATTTGACATACTTCATACTCCGGATTTTTTCAAAGGGTGTTTTTTTAAGTGCTAAGAGGTAGAAGGGGATGTGCAATGGGCTGGGGTGATGATGGAGGAAAGTCCAGGATAGATTCCAGTTTATTTGTAGCACAGGTGCATTGTCCAAGGGGGCATAGGAAGAGGAGCAATGGCAGTTCAAGGTGGACAGGGTGACAGAGTGGGACACAAGTGTGACAATCCGGAGAGTCTTATTTCCTGGCGGGGTCTTGGCAATGTTCTGTGCTTCTGCCTGGATCGCAGGGAGCGTTTGCGGGGTGGCTCTCCTTCTAAAAGGGGAAGGGTGTGGGTGGCCTGTTGTTCCTGTGGCGGCAACAGTAGTGGAGGGCTGTTCATCAGTTTGGCTAGTGTCAGGGGCACGGTGGTGTGCCACTGACTCCCTCATGGTGTTGGCCATGTCAGCCAGCACCCCTGCAATGGTGACTAGGGTGGTGTGGATGTTCTTCAGGTCCTCCCTGATTCCCAGGTATTGTCCGTCCTGCAGCCCCTGGGTATCCTGCAACTTTTCCAGTATCTGGCCCATCGTCTCCTGGGAATGGTGGTATGCTCCCAAGAGGTTGGTGAGTACCTCCTGGAGAGTCGGTTCCCTTGGCCTGTCCTCCCCTATCGCACAGCAGTACTCCCAGCTTCCTGTCCTGTGCCTCTGTCCCCTGAACCGTGTGCCCACTGCCACTGACCCCAGGTCCCTTATAGTCCTGTGTTTGAGAGGTTGCCTGGGGTCCCTGTAGTGGTGGACACACTGCTGATTGACATGTCCTGGGGACAGAGGTATGGGCCCGCTGGGTGGGTGCTGTGCTGGTGTTTCCTGAGGGGGGAGGCTCTGTGGTGGTATGGGACCGTGCCTGGGTAACCGACTGTCCGGAGATCCCTGATGGGCCAGGTTGGTCATCCAGATCCAGGCGTCCAGAGCTGCTGTCATCACTGTGGGCCTCTTCTGTGGGGGAACTTGATGTTGCTGGCACCTCCTCTCTGGTGACATTTAGTGGGGTACCTGTGGGGGATGTAAATGCAGTGTTATAGTTTCTGCGTGTGACATCTTGTGCATGGGTGTGTTGCCCTGTATGGTTGTGATTGCCCTGTCCGCTTTGCCTTGTGTGAGTAGTGATTTTGTGGGCTAGGTGATTCTCTCTAATGTGCATGCAATATTATGGGTATCCCTGCAGGTCTGTGATGGGGGTTCATGCATTGGTGTTGCATGCAGGGCTCGGTATTGGGATGGGTGTGTTGTGATGGTGGGATATGTGGGAGGTGGTACAGTGATGGGAGTGAGGGTAGGGGTGGGAGTTTGTGATGGCATGCAGGTGGGGGGTGAAAGTAGTAAAGAGTTGCCCTACCAGAGTCCAGTCCTCCTGCTACTCTTGCCAGGCCATCAGGATGCAGTATAGCCAAGACTTGCTCCTCCCATGTTGTTAGTTGTGGGGGAGGAGGTGGGTGTCCATCACCAGTCCTCTGTACAGCTATCTGGTGTCTTGCAACCACCGAACATACCTTCCCCCGTAGGTCGTTCCACCTCTTCCTGATGTCATCCCTTGTTCTGGAGTGCATCCCACGGTGTTGACCCTGTCCACGATTCCCCACCATAGCTCCATCTTCCTGGCAATAGAAGTCTGCTGCACCTGTGATCCAAATAGATGTGGTTCTACCCAGATGATTTCCTCCACAATGACCCTTAGCTCCTTCTCTGAGAGCCTGGGGTGTCTTTGTGGTGCCATGGGTGTAGTGTGTGTAGTGTATGTGAGGGTGTGTGGGGTGATGTGTTGGGGTGTGTGCTGTGAGGTGCATGTATGGTGTATGGGTGAGGGTGTTCTGTGGTTCTGGTTCTGTGGACGCTCTTGGTGTGTCTCTCTCTCAGTTGTCATTTTGGAGTCATAAGGGTTGTGTGTTTTATAGTGGTGTGGGTGTGTGGCTGTGGTGTGTGTATGTGTGTCAGATGTATGTAGTTTGAATTGTCCAATGTGGTGTAGTTTTGTATGTGTGTGTGTATTTTGAACGCAGTGGTATGTAACGCCAACGGTTTACCGCGGTTGAATGTCCGCTGCAGTGATTCATGGGTCATAATGCTGTGGGGGTAGTTATGTTGCCATAACGGTGTGGGTTTTGGTACCACTGGTCCATCACTCCCCTTTGGTCTGGCGGACTTGTGTGTGTGTCTGTACAGTGACAGATTGCTATGTGTGTGTCATAATTTGGGTCGTGGTAAACCACGGCGGCAGTGGCATGTTGGCAGCAGTCCGCATGGCGGTAAGCAGTAATTACCGCCAATATCATAATGAGAGCCTATATGTCTCCAGCATGGCTAGGTCAAAATTCTCATCTCATGCTTGAGACCCAGCCAGAGACATGTTGAGTGAGGATTTCAGTTAAACAATGTCAAGTAGGAAAATTAAATTACAGAAACAAATTATAAAAATCAAGTTGACCTTCAACTGTGGTTAGGTAGTGAATACTTAGCTACTGTATGTCACTGCACAAATACAAGTCCTATCCTCACCGCTGATCACCAATATTAGAAATGGGGTCTTTGTTTGGCAGTCAGGTTACCCCCTGTCCAAGCAAGGACCCTCACTCTAGTCAGGGTAAGTCACACACAATCCAAATTATCCTGTGTCCACCCTCTGGTAGCTTAGCACTGAGAAGTCAGGCTTAATTTAGAAGGCAATGTGTAAAGTATTTGTGCAATAAATCATACAATAACACCAAATGGCACCACAAAAATACACCACACTGTGTTTAGAAAAATATAGAATATTTATCTGGATAAATGCAGGTCAAAACGATTAAAATGCAATAAGTAAATGTTGAGATATCACTGTAATAGTGATATAAAGTATCTTAAGTCTTTTAAAAACAAATGAATGTCTCTTAAAAACAATAGAGGTCTCTTGCAAGCACAAAGTACCTGGCTTGCGTCTGCAAGGGACCGCAGAGGAGGCAATGCATGGAAAACGGGGATGTGTGCATCAGTTTTGCCCATTCGCACACCGACTTGCTTCGTTATTTTCCATGCAAGGGAAGACTTCGCATCGATTTCTGGCGTGCAGACTTGGTTCCTCTTCGGGTTGCGGGGTTTTCTGGTGCCCCAGGGACGGTGCATGGAATCCTTTGCTTGTGGTGTGAAGTCAGAAGCACTGCGTCGATCCAGTGGGCGTTGCATGGAAATGTCTCCCGCACTGCAGGCTCTGCGTCAATTTCTGTCTGGAAGTTGGGCTGCGTCGTCCTGGGTTGTTTGTGCTTCGATCCAGTGGGCCATGTGCTGAAGTTCCAGTCGCTGCGAGGGTGCTGCGGCGATCTTCTCCTTGCGAAGTCAGGCTATGTCGTTCTGGTTTGGCATGCAGTGAATTTGCCACCGCGGGGCAGGCTGTGCGTCGTTTTTAGCAGGCTGTGCATCAAATTTTCGCCGCACAAGGAGTCCAGTTGCAGGAGTGAAGTCTTTTTGGTCCTGAGACTTCAGGGAACAGGAGGCAAGCTCTATCCAAACCCTTGGAGAGCACTTCTCAGCACAGCCAGAGAGCAGCAAGGCAGCAGGGCAACAGCAAGGCAGCAGTCCCTCTTAGAAAAGCAGTCCAGGTGAGTCCTTCGGGCAGCCAGGCAGATCCTCTTGTCAGGTGTGGTTCAGGGATTCTTCACCAGCAGGCTTCTTGTCCAGAGATGTCTGTGAGGTAGAGTGTCTCCCCCAAGAAGTGTCTAAGGTGGTAGGGTCAGAGATCCTGTTTAAATATTCCAATGTGTCTTTGAAGTGGGGGAGACTTCAAAGATTGGCTGAAAGTGCACAAGGTCCCCTTTCAGTTCCATCCTGTCTGTCAGGGTCCCAGTAGGGAGTGTGGCATTCCTTTGTGTGATGGCAGGCTACTGTCCTTTGACATGTAAGTGTCAAGCCCTCCACCATCCCAGCCCAGGAAAGCCCATTCAAAATTCGTATCATGTGTTTGGGGTGTGTCTGAGTGAATGCACAAGGGAGCTATCAACTAAACCTAGCCAGATGTGGATTTGAAGGCACAGAAGGATTTCAGTGTAGGGAAATGCTCACTTTCTAATTGTATCATTTCCAAAATAGTAATATAAAATTCAACTTCACCATTAAGAGGGATTTCGTATCACCATTCTGGCCATAATAAATATGATCTTGCTACTCCTTTCATATCAGGGTCTACTACTCAAACAGTATATGGAGGTAGCCCCAATGCTATCCTATGAAAGGAGCAGACCTCACAGGGTCTAGGGCCTACCTTAGGGGTGACTTATATGTAGAAAAAGGGAAGTTTAAGGCTTGGCAAGTACTTCTAAATGCTAAGTCGAAGTAGCAGTGAAACTGCACACACAGGCACTGCAGTGGCAGGCCTGCGACATGGTTAAGGGGCTACTTATGTGGGTGGCACAACAAGTACTGCAGCCCACTAGCAGCATTTAATTTACAGGTTTGGGGCACATGTAGTGCACTTTGCTAGGGACTTTCAAGAAAACTAAATATGTAAATTGGGTATGAGCCAATGTCACCATGTTTTAAGGGAGAGAGCATATGCACTTAAGCACTGATTTGCATTGGTAAAGTGTGCAGAGTCCTAAAGCCAGCAAAAATGGGGTCAGAAAAAGAGAAGGAAGAAGGCAAAAAGTTTGGGGGTGACCCTGCAGAAAGGCCTTTTCCAACACACTAGGGGCCAGATGTAGCAAAAAGAAAATTTGCGAGTTGCAAATTGCGAGTCCATGCGACTCGCAATTTGCAACTCGCAAATTGGTATGCAGTACGGTCTCTCAAACACCGTCTGCGAGTCGCTATGGGGTCGCAATGACCCACCTCATTAATATTAATGAGGTGGGTCGCAAATTGCGGCCCCATAGCGAGTCTAGGCACTCGCAAACATGGAGGCCTGCTGTCGTCAGCAGACCTCCATGTTCGTGACTGCTTTCTCAATAAAGCAGTTTTTTTTTTTTAAGTGTAGCCCGTTTTCCTTAAAGGAAAACAAGCTGCACTTAAAAAAAAAAAAAAAAAACGTTAGTTTCGGTATTTTTTCAGGGCAGGTAGTGGTCCCTTGGACCACTACCTGCCCTGAAAAAATAGTATTGGGTCTATTCGCAAAGGGGAACCCTTCCAATTTGCGAGTGGGTTACCATCCACTTGAAGTGGATGGTAACTGCGACACCCTTTGTGACCGCATATGCGGTCGCAAATGGTATTGCATGCCACTCTGAATCGCAAATAGGAAGGGAACACCCCTTCCTATTTGCGATTCTGAAATGCATATTGCGAGTCGGTCCCGACTCGCAATATGCATTTCTGCATAGCAAAGAGGCATTTGCTCCTCGCAAACGGCGATTTTCGCCGTTTGCGACGCGCAAATCCTTTGCTACATCTGGCCCCTAGATTTCCTATACGTTGAAAAATCAATGCCACTGTTATGGACAGTATGTAAACTATGTGACATTTATGTCAGGCGTTTATGCAGTGCTACGTGGCAGGCCACCTTGCTGCACTGCATGAAAAGGAAAGGAAAGGAATGCACAGTTCTTCCATTCTATAGTGAATTCCTATCCTTTCCTAGTGGTGGCATACTTTTGCTTGCCTAGCTCCAATGCAAGCACCCTTGCATAATGGTGCAATGGGGGCTGCATTGTAGGCAACATAGTTTTGGGGCAGGTAGGGACACCTGCCAGCACAAACACACCTGAGAGCCTTTTCCTCTTTCTTTGTGTGCTGCAAAAGGCAGCACAAGGAGAATGAGGTAACATGTGAAATGTAATACTTTCTACTGGTTCAGGTTCAGCTGTGGACTTGATGCATTTTGACACTGTTAGAAATTAGGTCTTTGGTTGGAAGTCAGGTTACCCCCTGTCCAAGCAAGGACCCTCACTGTAGTCAGGGTAAAGGCGAATCACCCTTGGTTAACCTGCACTCACCCCCTTAGTAGCTGGGCAGGAGCAGGCAGACAACTTCAGAAGCAATGTGTAAAGTATTTGTTCAAATGCACACAGTAACTCAGTGGAAACACTACAAAATGACACAACACAGGTTTAGGAAAATGGAGAATATTTATTTAAACAAAACAAAACCAAAACAACAAGAATCCAACATACACAAGTCAAGTAATACATTTTCAAATGAATAAGAGTTTTAATCCTTAGAAAACTGTGAGAATGCTGTTGTTACACAAAGTACCTGGTTAGGGTAAAAAATAAGTCACACAAGCGAGCGTGCATTGGAAAAGGGTAGCATTGCTTCTATTCCTTACTCGCAAGTGAGGCCGTGTGTCATTTCCTTCTTGGGTTGGGTCGGCAATGTGTCATTTTTCTCCTGCAAGAGAGCGACAAATCGATTTCCAGATGGGGCACCTCAGATCTGCGCAGAGTCGGGTTGACTTGGACGCACAGGGACGATAAGTGCAAAATCCGGTCGTACGGTATCAGAAACCGCGTTGCGTGGGGTTTGCATTGTTATTAGTCTCCGTTTAGTGGGTGTTGTGCATCGTTTCTTCAACCACATTGCGTCCATTTTCCAGCCGCGATGCAGGTTGAAGCATTGATTTCAGCCGCGAAGACGATGGCGCATCGTTTATCAGCCACGTCATTGAAGGTGCATCGAAAATTTCCCCGCACGGCGGTCTGTGCGTGGATTTTCAGTTCTTGCCTGCGAACTTCACCTTTCAAGGGCCCAGCTCAGTTCAAGTCCTGGAGATTCATCTCAAGTAGGAAGACACAACAAAATCCAGTATTTGTCCCCTTTCACAGGCAGAAGCAGCAACTGCAGGAAAGCCCAACAAAGCACAGTCACTGGCAGGGGCAGCACTTCTTCTCAGCTCTTCTCCTTGGCAGTGGTTCCTCTTGGTTCCAGAAGTGATCTAATTTTCAGGGCTTTTGGGTCCACTACTTATACTACTTTCTGCCTTTGAAGTAGGCAAACTTAAAAGGAAAGTCTCTCTTGTTTGCAAGATCCTGCCTTGCCCAGGCCAGCCCCCCCACACACACCAGGGTGTTGGAAAGTGTATTGTGTGAGGGCAAGCACAGCCCTTTCAGGTGCGAGTGAGCACTCCTGTTCCCTTTGTGTCACTGTCTGGAGGAGATGTGCAAACAGCCCAACTGTCAAACTGAACCAGACAGGGAATCCACAAACAAGCCACAGAATGGTTTAAGCAAGAAAGTGCCTACTTTCTAAAAGTGGCATTTTCAAACACACAATCTAAAAATAAACTTGACTAAAAGATGTATTTTTAAATTGTGAGTTTAGAGACCTTAAACTCTACCTGCTCCCAAAGGGAATCTACACTTTAATAATATTTCAAAACAGTCCCCATATTAACCTATGAGAGAGATAGGCCTTGCAACAGTGAAAAACGAATTTGGTAGTATTTCACTGTCAGGACATGTAAAACACATAAGTACATATCCCACCTTTATTATACACTGCGTCCTGCCCATGGGGCTACCTAGGCCCTACCGTAGGGGTGGCTTACATGTTTAAAAAGGGAAGACTTAGGCTTGGCAAGTGGGTACACTTGCCAAGTCAAATTGCCAGTTTAAAACTGCACACACAGACACTGCAGTGGCTAGTCTGAGCCCTGTTTACAGGGCCACTAATGTGGATGGCACAACCAGTGCTGCAGGACCACTAGTAGCATTTGATTTACAGGCCCCGGGACACCTCTAGTGTACTGTACTAGAAATTGCGACACACAGCCTGCCAGAAATGACGCACAGCCCGCATCAGAGTCATAAAATCACAGTATGCCGAACTGGGACGACGCAGCCTGGCTCCCCGAGTGGAGATCGATGCAGTGCCAGCATTGCAATCGGAACTTCAAAGCACAGCCCACTTCATCGACTCATAGCCGGGCCAGAATGACACAGCCTGACTTCCTGCAAGAAGAATCGACGCAGCGCCTGCTATGTGACAGAAATTTCTCCACATGGCCCACCGGATCGACGCAGCTCCTGTGACTTCATCCTGTACACCCAGGATCTCTGCACATCATCCCCGGGGCGTCCAAATATCCCACAACCCGAAGAGGATCCAAGACTGCGTGCTGGCAATTTGAAGCAAGGCCATGGCTGCGTGAAGAGTATTGACGCATCTTGTGTGTTTGCCCGGAGAAACTGACGCACACCTCCCCGTTTTCCACACATCCCTTCCTCTGCAGACCCTTGCGGATAATTTAGATGCAAACCAGGTACTTTGAGCTTGCAAGATACATTTATTGCTTTTAAGAACTTTAGACTCTTTTTATTACTCTCTAAAGTGATATTTCAACCTGTACAATCTTGATCATTTTGACCTTACGTTATCCAGATAGCTAGGCTATATTTTTCTAAACCTATGTGATGTATTTTTGTGGTGTTTATACTGTGGTATTGCACAATTTATTGCACAAATACTTTACACATTCCCTTCTAAGTTAAGCCTGACTGCTCAATTCCAAACTACCAGAGGGAGGGCACAGGATAGTTTGGATTGTGTGTGACTTACCCTGACTAAAGTTAGGGTCCTTGTTTGGACAGGGAGTAACCTTACTGCCAACCAAAGACCCCATTTCTAACATAGTGCAAATGTCCCGCTTGCCAAACTTATGCCAATGACTTTGTATTCACTCTGTAATGCCTAGTGGACGTGCATAGGTTTTTCAAAATTATGTTTGCACTCTGTGCTATATCAGATACATTAATAACTAAGATATGCAGGGAGCCATCCACAGTTCATTTGCTAGGCCATAACACAAATTCCCTGCTATATGGGCTTCTACCCTCACAATGTGCATAAGACAGTCTGACAGCTATGGTTTTGAAACAAATTTTGGATTGATACATTAGCTGCCCTACATCCACACAGCCTCCAGGGCACCATTGCAGAGGGGCCACTCTCACAACATTCTACATTGGTCTTACATGGACACCTCTGATGGAGAGTCAGACAGCTCTGAGACAGGATTACAACAACTCTATCTCTGGTAAGTGGTAATAGTGAGGGTATGTCTGCATGACATAGAAACATCTCCCATCACTGTTGCAAAACATGATGAGACGTGAATTGTACTTTTCTGAGTTGCATTCAAGATACACCTAAAGTTGGGATGTTACTGGCACATTTTCAGCATCTACCTGTTGTGACAGTTATTGCAATGTAATGGATAACCTGGTGACACTCTAAATGAATGTCTATGCAGGTACTGTTACAAGTATGCCATCCCCATATTTCAAGTGTAATACAGCATAACTACATCTATATTGCCACTTCATTCACATTATCACATCACCGTGTTTATTTGACAATATGTTGAAACGTGATATGTTTAATCAGTAAGTCTGAGTCATTTGTTGCCAAGTGAGAAATACCTTGCCATACACATTACACTATAACTACTATAAAGTATCACATAAACTTATTGCAAAACTACAGCAATGTTGTCATGACACTTTCTGCACCAGTACCACTGAAGCTATCAATTTCACCTTGTGAAAAAGGCAATGTCCACCTGCAAAACTTTTATAGTAAAATTGCATTAAAATAGAGCAACTACACTCCGTTGTAAGTCCAAACTAAGCACTATCACATAACAGTGTAATGGTGTAATGACACATTTAGACATATATATATATTTTTTTTTTTTCAGACCATGGAACACAGCTAGTCACCTTGCAGGGCAGATCTGGCTAGAAGGTAAAAGGCCAGAAATGTCTAACATCACATGTGAAAAATATACCCCATGCATGTGCTGTAGTAAGAACTGCTGCCCAGCTTCATCAAAGGCCAGTTTGCAAAATGACACAAGGGTGCCAGCACAGACAATGGCATAGGGCATCCAAAAGTGTCCCAGTGCTAGGAAAGGACAGGAATGCACTGTAATATGTTAAATATGGTGCATTCCTGACCTTTTCCTTTCACGCAGCACAGCAAGGTGACTTGCTGCGCTGAGTGAAATATTGATATATGTGGCCATTGGTACACACAGATATACCTCATACCTTTTTGCAGTGTGTATAATGATATGTATTGTGAATGTAGCCAGAGGGACAGAAAACATTGCAAAATAAAAAATTCAAATTTTATTTACAAGCCCAAACCTTCTTCATTGCTGGACATTGCTGAATAGTAATCCTCATTTGGGCAAAGGGCTGATTTGCATTATTTAGCATCAAGAGTGTGAACTCCCTGTAATGCAACACAGCATTTATGCTGGTGTGCTGCCTTGGATGACAGTTTGATGCATCTGACAACAGGTGTTACTCTGTCTTGCCTTGTGTGCCACAAGGCATCTACATATTGCAACTGAATGTTGATATTGATATGTACCTTAATTATGTTCTCTAATTTACTACATGCTGATGATAAATTAAAACATACCTATGGGGTCTCTATTCTCCACACCCAGCAAGTCTAGCACATTGTGTAAAATTAAATCTATCCATCGATGTTTCAGCTGTAACATCAAGCACTCTTCATGATCCACCTTTGACATGTACCACCACACATGTTCTATTTGCATTGTCCAGTCCTTTGTTCAAAAGCCTTGGGTGACCCTTCCTCCAGCAGCAAGAATCCTTGGCAAGTAGTGCACGATCAGCCAAATCAGTGCACCTACTTCTTCCTCTGTAAAATTATGTCCACTACCCTTCCCGGATTTTGCCACAATGGCAGACGCCCTATAAATAATTATTCCTACAAAAAAACCACCTCTCAAACCCCTAACTATACCTAAGTAAATACTACCCTGAAGTAGATAAACACTCAACAATACTGAGACAATAACAAATACAAAACACAACACTTAGGCACAAAAACTACACAAAAATACTTGACATAATAGACAGAGGCTATACCAAAACCTGTCAAACATCCACCAAGCACACTCAGAAAACTAACAGAAAGTGAAAGTAACTTTTACACTTCCCATACCATACCCACAGCATCATTTCCTGGGTGTGATAGGAAAGTTGTCATACATTCTGTCAATGTTTCTGACGCATTGCTACACAAATGTGCAGTGTGTGTTGCACTACTCTCTCTCAAACAACACAAAGGCCAATGTTACACCTATGTACCTATGCAATGGCCTATGTAGTGTGATACAAATAGTCACACAACATGTTTCCTACGCAGTGGCCTATATAGTGCAACACACATAGCCATGCAGTAGCACTTCTACTTTCTCTTAAGTTAGGCCTGACTGCTCTGTGCCAAACTACCAGAGGGTGATCACAGGTTCATTTAGGTTGTCTACCTGATTAACCCTGACTATAACTGTGGTCCCTACTTGGACAGGGGGCATACCTCTGCCGACTATAGACCCAATTTCTAAAATATGGCCACTTCAATCAGTATTTGTTGATAGTGGATCTGATGTCACACATACCTGATTCATTACTTCAAAACATCGTCCGAACAAAATAACATGGTCAGTCACATTTCTTTCTGATACATCTTCACATCTTTTTGATGTCTGGTCTGAGCAGGCTTTTAAAAAGTGACGCTGTAAAGACGCAGAATGGGGCAGCAAAATGTAGTAAATTTCACTGCACCAGTTCTGCGTGGAGTTTAATGTGGGAACACTCATCCTGCATACATTATACATGGCACAGAAATAAAGCGGTACAGGGATTTACAAACTGGCACAATGGTCCAATTGCCCCAGTTTGTAAATGTGGTGCAGTGTAGGCAGCTGCTTGCACTACCGCAGCGTCATAAAAAGTGAATCTATTGCGGAGCAAGGGGCTGGTAAATAAACACCTATATATTTTCTGCCCATCCATCTGCGGCTTTTGATATGGGTGGTCATGATACATGGCTGTAAACTGTTAGACTTTTCATTCTTGGCATGGTCTCCCTTAACTTTTTGTCTCTGTTTCCCAGGTTGTTGATGTGTGCTGGACTCTGTTTTTGCTGTTTTTGTTACTCTGAGCACTTTACCACTGCTAACCAGTGCTAAAGTGCAAGTGCTCCTATACAAAATGTGTATGTATTTGGCTTAGACATGATTAGCATATTTGGGGCCATATTTATACTTTTTGACGCAAAACTGCGCTATCGCAGTTTTGCGCCAAAAAGATTAGCGCCGGCTAACGCCATTCTGAAGCGCCATGCGGGCGCCGTATTTATTGAATGGCGTTAGCCGGCGCTAGCAGACCGGCGCAGCCTGGTGTGCGTGGAAAAAAACCACGTACACCAGGCAGCGCCGGCTTTGGGGAAAATGGCATTAGGGCGTCTTAAAATGGGGCAAGTCAGGTTGAGGCAAAAAAATCACCTCCACCCGATTTGCGCCATTTTTAACGACGCCCAGACGCCATTTACATGACTCCTGTCTTAGTAAAGACAGGAGTCATGCCCCCTTGCCCAATGGCCATGCCCAGGGGACTTATGTCCCCTGGGCATGGTCATTGGGCATTGTGGCATGTAGGGGGGCACAAATCAGGCCCCCCTATGCCAAAAAATAATATAAAAAAAAAAAAATGATACTTACCTGAACTTACCTGAATGTCCCTGGGATGGGTCCCTCCATCCTTGGGTGTCCTCCTGGGGTGGGCAAGGGTGGCAGGGGGGGTCCCTGGGGGCATGGGAGGGCAGCTGTGGGCTCATTTTGAGCCCACAGGTCCCTTAACGCCTGCCCTGACCCAGGCGTTAAAAAGAGGCGCAAATGCGGGGTTTTTTGCCCCGCCCACTCCCGGGCGTGATTTTTGCCTGGGAGTATAAATACGACGCATTTGCGTCGCAGTCATTTTTTTAGACGGGAACGCCTACCTTGCATCTCATTAACGCAAGGAAGGCGTTCACGCAAAAAAATGACGCTCATTCCTCATACTTTGGCGCTAGACGCGTCTAACGCCAAAGTATAAAAATGGCGCAAATTCGGCGCAAACGGAGTATAAATATGCCCCTTGATTTACTAGTAAGTCCCTAGTAAAGAGCACTAGAGGTGCCAGGGCCTGTAAATCAAATGCTACTAGTGGGCCTGCAGCACTGATTGTGCCACCCACGTAAGTAGCTCTGTAATCATGTCTCAGACCTGCCACTGCAGTGTCTGTGTGTGCAGTTTTAACTATAAATTAGACTTGACAAGTGTACCCACTTGCCAGGCCTAAACCTTCTCTTTTCTTACATGTAAGACACCCCTAAAGTAGGCCCTAGGTTGCCCCATGGGCAGGGTGCAGTGTAAGGTTAAGGTAGGACATATACTAATGTGTTTTATATGTCCTGACAGTGAAATACTGTCAAATGTGTTTTTCACTGTTGCAAGGCATATCTCTTTTATGGGTTAACCTGGGGGCTGCCTTTAAAAACTGAGAGTTTTGCAAAAATTCGATGGGGAGTAAACGGGGAGGTAACAAGTGAGATTCCAATGAAAAGAGGGGTGAGGCAGGGATGTGTGTTGGCTCCTACATTGTTCTTAATCTTCATTAATACATGCATCCTTTACTTACTGGCCTGTGACAATGATGCACCAAAATTAGATGGGGCCAAGATTCCGTGTTTACTTTTTGCAGATGATACTCTGTTATTATCCCAAACTGCCTCCGGCCTTGCCAACTTGCTTGTGAAGTTTACGTCCTTTTGTAAGGACTATGGCCTTGAAGTTAACACCACGAAAACTAAATATATGATCTTTGGCGATAAAAAACAAAAAATAAGGAAGACAATCTTATTGGATGGGGAAGTATTAGAGAGAGTCGCCGATTTTGATTGTCTGGGAGTCAGATTAGAAGACATGCATAAATGGCAGGTCTATTTATCTAAGGCACACATGAGATTGAAACAGATTTCGGGGGGTGTTTTGAGATTGGCCAATAGATCCCCTAGATTTGCAATTTCCCCTGCAATGGAAATATATAACACATAAGCCATAGGGGGTGCTTTGTATGGAGCAGAGTTATGGGGGCATGGCAACTTGAGGGACCTAGAACTTGCCGAAAACTCATTCGTAAAGGCTTTGCTTAGAATACCGACCAGTTCTCCTACGCTGCCCATCCGGATGGACCTAAATTTAGACTCCATTGCTCATATAGCTGCCTTAAGACCAATACTGTATTGGATCAGGATTTGGTCCACTGATATTTTCGTCCCTCATAGAATATGGCTGAATGCTCTGCTCAGTACATAAGGAAAATCCCATGGTGCAATCATGTTGAAAATAGCTTGACCAATTTAGGGTTGGTCCATTTTAGGACAGACCCTTATGACCTTCCAAAAAATGCGGCGCAAATTGTTAAGGATGCTTATTGGTTAAAATTAAAAATAGGTAAATTAGCTGAGGTGCCTTCGCTCAGTCTGACAGATAGGTTTACATTAATTAAATGTCACTATGAATTTGAAAACTACATAGACCTAATCCTATCCCCTCGAGCACGTGCACTTTATATCAGGTTCAGACTGGGATCGTTACCATTACACACTTTTACTTGTAGGTGGCCCCATCAGGATCACCAACAAGACCTATGCCCAATGGGCTGTGGGTCACCTGAATATATTGCTCATGTGCTATTTCATTGTACTGCATATGCCAAACAGCGGACTCAATGGATTATTCCTCTTTGCAGATCCATGGGCATCAACAACCGGTGTTTAGCCCTTAGGATCTGCAAAACGAATACTCATAGTATTGTGGTATGTGCGTTGGCTATAGATTCTTAGATGCAATTTGGCACATAAGAGTAAAATGTCTAGAGGCACTTCCTAATGCATTACTCTAAAATAAGCTTAAGCCTGCAGACAAAAGTGCACATGCTACTATAGGGAATATTTGATATTAATCTTAAGATTGTTATATTGTGTTTTTAAATCCTCTTTTGTATTTTTAATCTATTGGGTGAAGGCTTTTATATTTTAGTTTTTCATATCGATGGATTTTTATTATTCTGATTATGTCTTAGAATTCTGCATTCCGTACTTTTACTGTTTCTTCAGAATATTTATAGATAGAGTGTTTTATATTATGGCTCTTATTTATTCCTACATGTGTATTGTAAGATGAGCTTTTATGGTATGCTTATTGTCGAAATAAAGCTAATGATTATGAAATACTACTAAATTTGTTTTTCACTGTTGCAAGGCCTGTACCTCTCATAGGTTAATATGGGGGCTACCTTTAAATATGATTAAAGTGTAGATTCCCTTTGGGAGCGGATAGACATGTGGAGTATGGGGTCTCTGAGCTCACAATTTAAAAATACATCTTTTAATAAAGTTGATTTTAAGATTGTGTGTTTGAAAATGCCACTTTTAGAAAGTAGGCATTTTCTTGCTTAAATCATTTCTGTGACTCTGCCTGTTTGTGGATTCCCTGTCTGGGTCAGTTTGACAGTTGGGTCGGTTGCACCTCTCACTAGACAGTGAAACAAAGGTAGTCTGCATTTCCTGATGAGCCATCTGTGCTAGGAGGGAGGGGAAGAGTGGTCATTCCCACCTAAAAGGGCAGTGCCTGCCTTCACACAAGGCAGTTTCCAGCCCCCTGCTGTGTGTCTGTTGCCTGGCCTGGCCAAGGCAGGATTTTACAAACAAGACAGACTTTGCTTTGAAGTAGGCCTACTTCAAAGGGCAAAATGGGTATAAGAAGGGTACCCAAAACCACGGACTTTAAAACACTTCTGGAAACCAAGAGGAACCTCTGCCTGGAGAAGAGCTGAAAAACTGCCCTGCCTGTGACTGTGCTTTGTGGAGCCCTCCTGCAGTTGCTGCTTCTGCCTGTGCTAGAGGACGAAGGCTGGACTTTGTGTTGCCTTCCCTCTTGTGAAGAACTCTCCAAGGGCTTGATTTAGAGCATGCCTCCTGTTGTTTGAAGTCTCAGGGACAGCAAAGACTTCTCTCTGCCAGCACCTGGAATCTCTGGAGAGACTCCTACTCTTCCAAGTGGTGCCCATCCAGTTCCTGGGACCCTGAAATGAGAAGCTGGCAGCCCAAGAGTGAGAAATCAATGCACTGACCGCTGTGCGGGGAAAAGATCGACACAACTCCGATCTGCGGCTGAAAAATCAACGTGTCGACGGCTTTGTGGCTGAAATTCGACTCTCGCCTGCAACGTGACCGGAAGATCGATGCCCGGAACTGGGGAAACGATGTGCAGCATCGCTGACGGAGGCTGGTGTGATCGCAATCCACGCTGCGTGGTTTTCTGATCATCGTTCGGATGGATTTCTGATGCAAACACTGCTGGGCATGTAAAAACGACGCAACGCCTGCCCAGACCCGAGAGTGCTGACCGCATCGACGCATCGCTCTCCTGCGGAAACGACACACGCTGACCCGACTAAAGGAGAAACAACGCAATGTCTCGCTTGTGAGTGAAATCGATGCATCGCAAGCCCTTTTTGACACACCCTCACCCGTGAGGGGTTATTTTTGATTCGCCCAAGGTACATTTTCATGCTAACAGCGTTAGCATTGCGTTTAAAATTACATGAAGACTCTTTTTGGTTTTTAATTGATACCTTGACTTGTGTATTGTGGATTTTTGTCGTTTTGGTCTTATTTTGTTTAGATACATATTTTTTCTAAACCTGTGTTGTGTCATTTTGCAGTGTTTTCATTAAGTTACTGTGTGTGTTGGTACAAATACTTTACACCAAGCACTCTGAGGATAAGCCTGCTGCTCGTGCCAAGCTACCAAGGGGGTAAGCAGGGGTTGGCTGAGGGTAATTTCTTTTACCCTGACTAGAGTGAGGGTCCTTGCTTGGAGTGGGGGTAACCTGACTGCCAACCAAAGACCCCATTTCTAACATAAACCATATTCCTGGTCACCTTAAAAGAGAAAAAAAAAACATTCATTGAATTGGTACATTTTTACATAGACATAACTAACTGTGTGTGTTTTGTATGCAGGCAAATTCATACACATTTGTTCTTACTTTTAACTGATATGTGATAGAAACTGTTGATTGTTGCCTTACACATGTATGTTCAACATATAGGGGTCCCTGCAACTATTGTACATGGTGGAAGACATACAACACATCAACATGCTAACTTTCTTTATTTGTACCCTATACAAATCTGTCGATAACAGTTAATAATAAATGACACAAATCAAAACATAGTGATTATGAAAAACTTTTTTCAGTTGTTTTAACCATAAGATCAACTTGTGACTTTTACTTATTAAAGGTGTTTGATCATAACAAAGCACCAGCACCAATACATTTACACTTGCCACTTGGATATCTCTGAAACCCGAGATACACAATGCTGCTATATTCAAGGAAGTGGCTATAGTCAAACAAGTGCAGCACAACAAGTGCATTCTTGATGTCAGTGCAGGATGTGTTTTGGCTAAATCGGGTAGAGAGAGGGTAAGGCTAACAGGCCTCTAAAAATTACATTGAGCATAATGTGTTGTGCATCTGCCCACCCTCCACTTGCAGGCCCATCAACAGCTGCCGTAGTACAAGGTGACCACCTATCTTAACATTGGATAGACAAGATGAGAAAGTGCTATTGTAAATAAAAGGCAATTTAGTAGTATGTCCCGTTTAAAGTGCTGATAAGGTGATGTTTCCCCCAAAAAAGGCTACACAGTATTGTTATATTAAAATTTTAAAAAAATACTAACTTCACTAAGTAGATTTAAAAGGGCCAAAGACTGCATTTAAAAAACATGATTGTAACATTAAAGACATACATGCCAAGATGTCTTTAAAAATAATTGGACAATTTCATCAAGGCTTAAGGGGCATGATCTTGAAAAATGATGCACAACTGTGCTAGAACAGTTATGCTTCATTTTTTAAAATGTGAGCTAGCCTCATTCCTCAGCACCATCTGTGTGCCATATTTAAGTAATGACGCACGATGGTGCTAAGGAATGGCTAGTGTTAAAAAATAAGTAATCATTGTGACATGCCGTAAGAAAAAGTTACGCTACTGCTGAAAAAGTGGTGCTAGACCATTTTGGGGCACGTATATATATGGCGCAAAAGGGTTATTGCCATTTTTCTTACAGCATTAGTGTCAAAACAAAATCCACAAGCAGGAAAAAGTGCTATTGCAAGTGAAGATGGATTTTTTCAGACTAGGAGAGACCTCAGGGAGACCCCAAGCACCTAGGTGCCATCCAGGAGGGTCCCAAAAAATCCCAGGACAAGCGAAAGTGCAAGTATCATTTTAGCGAGGAGGAGCATGACATCCTGATCAGAGAGGTGACAGAGCATCAACACCAGCTCTTCATCACCTCCAAATTGCCAGTTGGTAGGACAGACGCAATATGGCAGCAAATAGTAGACAAAGTCAACAGCGTCGCAGAGGTGAAGAGGGCTGTCACCAAGTGCAAGAAGCGCTGACATGATTGCAAGTGCAGGACTAAGCAGAAACCTACCAGGAACTGAAAGGCAGCACTGCAGACTGGAGGTGGAGGACCTGGATGAGATGAAGGAGATGATTGCAGCGGTCATCCTGGAGGAGCTGGTCACTGGAATCGCAGGACAGTGCAGACTACCTAGAACCAACACAAATGCAGGGTAAGTTGCAAGGAGGGGATGTCTGGAATTCCACAAATGGCAGAAGGGGGAGGCACATAGGACACACTCAATACATGCTAAACGGTTGCATCAAGACACATAGGCCCTGAATCAAGATGCGCAACCCCACCCAAGCCACACATGTACTGATGCTTTAATGGTTTAATGGTGCTATGAACTGTAACATATACACAACGTCAACATAGGCCACTCACTATAGCTATATTCCACTATGTAAATATGCAGAATATTGCCTGGACGGCAAGTGCAAATAGTGTGGCTGCAGCTGTGTCTTTACAATGCCAATTGCATATTGTCAAAGCTCCTGTACCAACACAATGTAGACATCAGAGACTAGGACGGAAATGAATACCACCCCAGGGGTGGTGTCACGGTGGTGTCTCTGGCCAAAATGCTTCCCTTCCTTCTTGTTGCATTGTCTTTACTCATGTGGGCTGCATCTTGCAGCACACATTGAAATACCATCCTATCAAAAATAGCTTGTGCGTGTGCAGGTAGGGACACCTCCTTGCACATGAACAAATCATTCCTTCAAGGCAGGCACCCCTTCATCATGCTGCAACAATGCCTGTGTTGGTGCAGGGAGAACAAATCTGTGCAGACACAGGGGGAATTGCAGGGCTTTACCGTATTCAACTAAACATGGCACATCCCTCCATATCTAAACTGGTGCAGTGTAGTGCAACACATATTGCAGCTGCCCTGGGCTGTACCCCATGAGAAAAATCTGCCCTAAAGCTTGCAACCTGTGGAACACATCCCATACAGGGTGAACCCACAAAAACTCAGAGACGACCATATGTGCCATATGGGAATGGCCACAAAATAAAACAAATACAACACAATCTCACCATCTGACATGATAGCGGCCAAGATCAAACAGAAAATGATGATGCGTGCTGCTGTGCCAAATTAGGCAGCATAACGCACTGTCATTTTCAAAACGCAGGGATGCGCCATATACATAAGAATACAGCGCAATCCTGTGTACCTCCCTGCGCAAGCGGTAAATTAGCGGTCATGAGCCAACGCAGCCACCCTTGCACCATAGTGCAAGGATGGCTGCTTTGAGGGGGAGATTGTTTTGCACAGAAAGGCACACCTTCCTGCACAAAAACAAAGTTAAAGCAAGATTTGCTCTTACTATCTGTGCTGCAGAATGTAGCACTCATAAAAAAGCAAAAAATCTAGTAGAAATGTAAGCATTACACCTAGATTTTGCCAAATCTGAGGCAGTGTCAAAATGCATTGGGTGTTGCTGTGGCACACCCACAAAAACACCTTTTGCACACCTCTTCCATTCAAAGTGCTGTGTGTGAAGGGCCCATGTATACAAGGTGGTATTAAGGCGCACAAAGTGGCTTCATGCCACCTTGTAAATACAGCACAGGGCATTGTGCCACCTGAGCCTCACCAAAAGTGATACCTAGGTGGCACTTGGGGCACCTACATATGGCCCAAAATACCTAGTGAGCTTGACCCATGTGTGATGCACAATGCTACACATATTTACAACTACAGCCTTGGGTTAGTAACACATCACTGTGCTTCCAGTGGCAAATAAATGATGTTCCACAGTGACAGCCAAAATAATCGAATATTGATTTTATATCATCTCATTGAAGAGGATGATGGCTTACCTCCTGTCAACCTGCCTGTCCTGGATTTTGCAGATAAAATGGATGACCAGCTGCCAAACATCAATGAACAGACTCTCCAGGATGTCCTAGGATCACTTCAGACACCACTTCCAGCCACAGAGAAGACACACAGCATTGCAGGGTCTCCACATGAACCACCCAGCTACCAACACACGCCACCAGCCAGTACTCACACAGCCCTGGACTTCAAGGACTCAGAGAACAGCTTTCAGAGGATAATGGTAGGAGTCTAGTGGGAACTGGCCAAGCAGGTGCGAGTGGGGTTTGAGACCATCGCAGGCAGCCTAGAGGGAGAACGGACGGCTCTGCTGCCATCAGAGGTTCGTGGACTCCAGCAGTCACTGGCCGACACAGCTGCTGTCATGAAGCAGAGGCTACAACAATTGTCCTCCCAAAGTGGCAGCAGCATAACAGGCTGGGGGCTATGAATAATACCCTGAAGTCCCCACAGCTAGAAGTGGCCTTCCTCAGGGAAAAGATGGCTGCCTACCACTGTGATGTTGCTGTGGTGTTGAAAAATCATCAGTTCCTCCTTGCTGCAGTGATGCCTTATGTGTTCCCACAAATTACCCCTTCTACCTCTACAACAGCATCAGCCATGGCACAGGAGGCACCACACACATCAGAGGATAAAGATATGGAAGGAATAACATTTACAAGGAAAAGCACCCGGTAGCACCAGTCTGTGCCACATGGACATTTTCTCCTGCGCTCTGGGCTTAAGATCATGCAGTGTGTGACAGTGAGAAATGTGCCCTCTTCACCCAACCACTGTTGATTTGCTGCTATGTACTATCATTGTCTCTTCCATACCAATTGGCAATTTTTTAACTCCTCACTAATGCACGCTACTCCTAACCATCTCTCATGACATGTCTCTCAACCCTGGACTCTGATTGTGCTACATATGGATAATGTTCACTCATGGGGTCTGTGAACTGGACATTGTACAGAATTCACAAATACACTTGAACCTGTAAATAAAGCACCTTGTACACTTGTCGCATTTCTACGTTTACTGTGATCCATCTACTCAGCTAAAAGAGTGCATTGTGTCAATCCATGTCTTTGTGTACAGAATATCCGCACATGAATGCATGACTGTCAGACACAAATCCACACACTAGAATCCTAAGCATGAGAAAAGTAAATGATGCTGTTGTCGGAACAACCAACTTACTGAGTATTCTATGTAAATTGTGAACAGATATCATTTAAAGTTGCCATACATCATGTATGGCTCTGAACCAGATCAATGGTGATTTACCCAGATGGAAGTACCAGTACAACGTATTTGTGTGGTACAGGAGAAGTTAACCTTATCAGTGATGGATGCCTGTCAGTGTTGCAGGATAGAGTTCAAAATTTGCTTGTTGTCAGATGTGGCACACTTGCAAACAATGAAATTGTAGGACCCCACCAATGACAGGTGAAGTACCATATTTAACTGTCCAAGATAAAGTATACATACACATTGTGAATGGCTGGAACACTGGATGGCAAATGTATGCACTAGTTGATATTATGTAGTAGCCAATCTGACAGCTCCTTGGTCATTGGGGATGCAGCTGCTAATCCTTGTAAATCAAGACAGACGGCATACCCTAGGCCATTCCTCCAACTTGGCTAGTGGTTTTTTCAAGGCTGGATAAAATCTTGGCCATGTCCAGTATCATGTCTTGTTCAATTTGACTTTCAATAACTGCAACAGGGGGCTGAACAGGTGCCTGGCTCCTGATAGATGCAACTGACATGGTGGGCCTTGGACCTGCAGAGGCCCCCTGCACCCCTGATGTCTTTCCAACACTGTCCTCGTGTGGCTGTGGCTGCTGTGGAGGTCCACTATCATTTTTAACTATTTCCTTCTAGCCATCTACAGTATCATGTACATATCATTGGGATGACGGCTATACATTGTTAACTATCAGGGCCCAAATGTGAGTGGATTAAATTGTCCATGATCAACATTTGTGTCATCAAACGTGTGAGGATCACGTGCCCCAACAAGTCTGGATTTCCTGTGTTCCTGTGCATACAATCCACCACCTAACACCCCTGGTGAAACACCAAGGCTTGCCCACCCATCATGGTTGCATGGTGGGGGCAATATGATAGGGAGTCTGGAAACTTCTCACCAGCTATTCTAGGTTTGGTAAACCATCATTCATGTGTCCTTGCGTAAGACCTGGCCTGAGCATATGTTACAAGGGGGTGTACCATTGCCCATGAAATGGCCACATGTACAACTGATGTAATGTCCCCAGAAAGTTTGACCAAAGCCTGACCTGCACATCAAAGTTGTCTCCACATTACAGAATTAAAGCCCCCTACCCTATGCTATCTTGTACTACATGTGTTAAACGGCACACACATGGTGGGTGAATGGGTTCCCTTAGGCCCACACTGAGTTTGGCACTGCACTGGGTGCTGCAACAGTATCCTGATACATTGTATGTCATTTGCACATGTGTGTCAGACATCATCAAAGTACCAGGTACACACACAGCATTCACATCATATGCCTATGTGATGTGATGTGACCTACATCACTCACAAATTTCATGGTGGGAGGACCATGTTGTGAAAACTGCTGAGATCTGGCGTGGGAAAAATCATAGACTTTTCCCACAACTGTTTGGAGCTGAGTTGTCTACTAATTATGTACACTACTGACTGTTGTCCAGCATAATATGGGTCCTTGCAGTACTACAGCCTAAATATATATCTGAAGGGTAGTGAGGTACCTGTGGTGCATGTGTCTCCTACATAAGCCCCCTATAGACCTCTGAAGAGATAACCCACATCGGTACCATCTTGTGAGTAAGTGTAAGCTATGTGTGGCACACAGTGCTGTCAATAGTGCTGTGACAAAGTGTTTTGTCAACAGACATGTTATGTACATAAACAGCTGCCCTGACATCTATCATGGTAGACATCAATTCATATGTGGTCAGCCATTTCAATTCCTAATACACATAATTTCATGCCAGTACACATTGCCCCTTGTGCTACAGGCAAGCCATAATCATTGCACAGAATTCCAACAGACATGATGTCACCTTCCAATACTTCAATGATAGCATATCACTGGTCAGGCAAAACCATAATTCATAGCATTCCACATTTCCGCCTGACTCACACCAAACCCTGGATTGGCACACATGATGCACAAGATGACACTTAATGGCAGCATCAGGGGTCTTCAAATCAGGCCACCGCAACAACGGTGTAGGGCAGAGGTCCACCTGCAAGACATGAATGGAAAACATTGCTTAGTGTAATTTGTACATATCAATTAATGGACAACATTGTTCACTGTCAGCTTGTTAGGCTGAGTGAGCAAGTCATCGTAGTCGTAGATCAGAGCAACTGACAAACAGCTATGATCAGTCAATCACACATAGTCTCAGGTAATTTAGAACCACACACCTACAAACCATTGCGGTCGCTGACACTCCTGTGGTGCTTTTCACTGCACCATTTATACATGGCAGTGTTATGCAGGTGTTTGTTAGCTCTGCACCTCCATGACCATATGTGACTGCATGACACTGTATACTGCATCTGAGGGGCAAGCAATGGTTGTTTCAGTGGCTATACCATTGTGACACCCATAGCATTTGAGCCTGTCCCAGATGTTGTAGACATTTACCTCATTGTCACAGAAAATTGACAAACAAACTGAACAAGGGTTGTGTGTGTATTCCAAAGTGTTGAGGAATGCCATGATACATCCTTGGGTAAATAAAATGTGTATGCCATACCAACACACACACACAATCATAATGCTATGGGAGTTTATTTATGTAAAAATAGTTGTACCTACTTGCACATTGACCGCTTGAAATCATGGATGTATTGCCAATAGTTTGTGGCCAGCCATTGTTGGCATGACATACCATTATTTGTCATAGGAGGAATAAGAAAATGGGCATAGACATATGCCTCAACACATTTCTTCTGTGGTCCAAGGATGCATTTGTTGGTGCAGGTTACTGAGTAATGTGACAGTGATGGAACAGATGCAGGGCAGCCCCATACTGTCAGTGAGTGTGGCAGGCCTATGGAACTAACTCAGCACATGTATGTGTGTAATAGACATAGGGGGTTATTCTAACTTTGGAGGAGTGTTAATCCGTCCTAAAAGTGACGGTAAAGTGACGGATATACCACCAGCCGTATTACGAGTTCCATAGGATATAATGGACTCGTAATACGGCTGGTGGTAAATCCGTCACTTTTCCGTCACTTTTGGGACGGGTTAACACCTCCTCCAAAGTTAGAATAACCCCCATAGTTTAGTGTGTATGTGGTACACAATGTACAGGAAAAGTAAAGTGCTAGTAGTCTGTACCCAGTGCATAGTCAAGCTCCCTTACATGGTCTTGGCCAATGACACAAAAGGGCCGATTGATTGACAGTGAGGCAGCAACACGTGCATCACTACAGTCCTTGTGGCCCTCAGTGCACCCTTTACCCCCACCATGTGTGCACCTAATGAGAATTAAGGCACAGCATGATTCATGTAGGGTCTAACTGCATCTATTTATGTGTAGAAAAAATATGTACTCAGCAGAAGTTGCAACACAACAGATCATCACAACTTCTGATGAGTATGTGGGGGCGGATCACATACATTTATATGCACCCATATTACACCTGCTCTCAGCAACCGTTCAGAGTGCATGAAGTATGGAATTTAGGCATTTCTCATTTTTCCCAGTGGCTTATACATTTGCCACCCCAAGCAGGCTTTGGGATTCCTTCCCATACATGATGCATGGCGCAAGCATCATGTTGTGCTGCTCAGTACCGAGTTGCCACATGCATGCCTCACAACACTTTGTAATGGTTGTGCAGGGAAAATGGTACAGCTGCTCTGCCTCGAGTTCATTATTGTTCATTTAAATGGCAGGCCTAAGGTAGTGCTGGGGCTCTTCGTACAGGTAGCATAAGACATGTCCAGATCCATAACCATGACATGCAGCACTCAACCGTATCTGCAACTGTCATGCACATGCAAAAGATGGACTTTGTCTGGAAATGGGATACTTACCAACTGCTCCACCAATCTCGATGCCCAGATGATCCAGCAGATCTTGCTCCCTTGTTATGAGGCCTGCCCAGCGGTGCTTCAGTTTGTGGTCGCTTCTTCCTGTCACAAACATTGTTGTCAGGTGGTGAAGCACCTTGCCCCACCATAGCTTCCTGGCCTCTGTGGGGTAGCCTTGTATGACTTGGCCACCCAGTACCAGCATCATGGTGAGGTAGTGGTGTACCAACCATATGAAACCTCCCCAGCTCATCGGCCGACATCCTGGCCATCCTCCCTTTTCCTTGACATAATGGACTGCAAATGCAGTTCACAAACAAAAAAAAGATTTCCCTACAACCACCCCTACTACCCCAACAACTATGCTACCACAGAAGAACACCCCAAAATACATAAACAGAACACTTACAATACAAAAAAACAGGATAAATGATGAATAAAACACAACAGCTACTGGACACAGCACAATAAACACAACAAACACTCCAAACCTCCAACACCAGCACCAGCACTAGCTTCACACACCTTCACACAGTCACAGACAATAAAACTGTGAAGTGAAAGTTAAATTGGACTCACTGTACAATGTTTGCAGGCAGGATGTCCTGTTTCATTACTTTCTGGGCCAGTGTGTCACATTTCCAGTCATGTGTTTTTTTACACATGATGGTCATGCATCGTTTTTTTCCCATTTTGCGTGAAACGGCTTGTGAACGTTCAGGTGCTAGGCATCCTTTAGCTTAGAAGACTAGTGTGATATATGCGTATGCGTGTACATTTTTGACGCATGATGGTCATGCGTCATATTTTTCCACATTGTGCATGAAAAGGCCTGTGAACTTGCAATAGAAGCTCAGGGTACAGGTGTCTTTTACCTGTGAGAAAAATATGCATCTAAATATTTGGCGCATGACGGTCATGCGTCAATTTTTCACTATGGTGCATGAAAAGGCCTGTGAATGTGTGGTAGATGCTCAGGGCCCAGGCGTTATTTTACTGATGATGCAGAGTGTAGATTTGAGACAATGTGCATAATTATTTTTGACACATGATACATAAAATTTTGCAATGTAGGCCTTGAGTGCACTAAGATTCCCTTATCATGTAACATGGGCTATGCAACAATGTTGTATATATGGTATGGCTGTAACAGTGTCATAACAGTGACATTGGTATGTTAAATCTAAAGGTTTGTTAATTTGTCTGATGCATGTGATTACTCATACCTTGTGAATATGTGCATGTGTAGCTACGCTGTGTCCATATACATGTTGGCACATGTGTACCATGAGTGTGCATACGTGGTTGATTACTAATTTGTGGGAGTAATACATTTTTATGTCTGATATACAAATGTGCACATACCAAGAACAGAATATATATGATGGCCAATGCCAAACACATGGTAAGGTATGTGACATCCATGACAATTTGTTCTCAGAGTATGCAGTGGACTAGGACTGGGTTAACATCACATTACCCCTGGCAATTTGCATGCACATGTATGTCCACTTTGTGGTGTGTTGTTGGTTTTTACTTCATGATGCTCTGCTACATGTGTGACTTATGGTTCCCCATGCATCTCAGTTGCAGGAGATGGTATATACACATGTGTGACTGAAGGCTTGTATATGCTTGTCTTTAAAGACATGTGCAGTGTCATTTCTGTAACATATGACCACAGTGATGTGTTCATGGGATGTGACATGGACACGTTAGCGTTTCACAAATGCATGAGTAGTCACATCACTGCCACCTATGTTTCCATATACGTTGGAACACACATGAAGGTAATTTCTTACAGTCACTGATCTTGTGATAACTATGCCCTTACTTTTGTGCTAGGTTGCCTTTTGTTCAGAATTCACACTCATTACCATGCCTGAGCCATTACAGTGGTACATGTGTGGTGAGATATGTTTGTATTGTAATAGTATTTATATAGCGCTTACTACCCCTGACAAGGCATCGAAGTGCTTTTCGGTGAGTAGCAAGCTATGCCGGAACCCAAAAGGAATTAGTGGTGGATTAGTATAGGGAAATATGAGTACAGTTTCAGTATTATTAAGAGTTCATTTGAACCGCGGATATGTGAATTTTTTAGTTGGATTGACTAGAGTAATGGAGGGATAGAGGAGGGAAGAATCCAGAAGTGTTCATTAAGGGTTTATAGTAATAGGATGAGGCTAGGGATGAGTAATTGGGGATGGAGGAGAGAAGAGTCTGTTGAAAGGGTTAAGGAGATCATAGTAGCAGGAGGCGTTTTGGATGAGTCAAAGGTGAGATAAATGAGGGAGAATTTAGTCAGGTTGTTTGGGAGATCATGGCAGTAAACTGAGGTTTGGGTGAGTTACATGTGGAAGAGGAGGGAAGAGCTTAGGCAGGGTTATTTAGGAGATGAAAGTAGTAAAATGGGTTTGGGATGAGTTAGAGTGGGAATGGAGGATAGATTGATAGAGATATGGCATATGGTGATGGGTAGACAAAGTAAAGCTTACAAGAGAGTAAAAATATTATATTTTTTCATTTAAAATTGTTATATATATATATATATATATATTCATCACCAGTTGGCCACAGTTAAAATTGCGCACTCTTGCTGCAGGTGCCGATGAAGGAGTCAGCGGCCAAGACTCCCTTGTATATCTCCAACAAAATAAACATCGCACTCCAGGAAGGTCTTGTCTCAGCCTTTTAATTCATTCCACAACCCAGTGCTATCCACCATCCAAAGCTTTTCAACCTAAACAGGTCTGTGATCAAGACCTTCCCCTGGAGTGTGATGTTTATTTTGTTGGAGTTATATATATATATATATATATATATATATATATATATATATATATATATATATAAATATAAAACATATATATATATATATATATATATACACACACACGTATTATCATTATTTGTAAGTAATTTATTAATGTATTTATTAATTATTATCATGAATACTTTGTTTATTGACTTATTTATAATTTAAATTGTATTTGTAGATTTTATTTTATTTTTATTTAATTCTTCTCTAGTACAGTAGGACTAGAGTAATAAATACATAGATATGTAAGTACATAGTAAGGAAATATATGTTCAAGGAATATAATAATGGGTATAATATGAGAAGAAAAGTAGTATACTGTAATACCTGAAGCTAACTAATAAGTGCACTCTTCTAACATTTATTTATCTTTACTAGATTTTTGAAAAGCTTAATGATTATTACAATAAAACATTTGATCAGTAAGATATTAAATGAGAGCAGAGATTCATAAGTATCCAATATAACAACTTATCTAGGAGCTATGCAATGACCTGTGAACATGTTTAGCATAAACACACACATACACATATATATATATTTACACACTCACACATACATACACACATGAATACACACACATAGACACACATATATATGTATACATACATATACATATTTAAATCGTGAGTAAATATACATTAGTTAAACAGGTTTAAAGAGGATGTGTGTGATGTATTGTTATGACATAGTAGCGATACATATTTCCTAAAGAACTATACATATCTAGAATATGCACATAATCAGATAAAAAATATTTATCAACACAGGCATATGCAGTCCATAGCTGTTTGAATATGGTGGTTATGAAGGAAAGAGCTAACTCTTGAGTAGTCTTCTGAAGACAAGATAGTTATCTGTGGATCTTATATTTGGGGGTAATGAATTCCATAGTTTGGCTGCTTGAACGGAGAAGGATGTACCACCTATAGACTTTTTCTTGTATGGTGGTGGTCTAAGGTGGGGTGCCAATCTTGAGCCGAGGTTTCTTTGTTGAATGTATTTGGTTATCTTGTTTCTGATAAAGAGCGGTTGTGTTCCATGTATAGCTTTGTGGGTGATACAAAGCAGCTTGAAGGTGCATCTTCTGGCAACGGGTAACCAGTGTAGTGCTCTCAAGGCAGGTGAGATGTGGGCTTGTGGCTTTACTTGTAATAGTAGCCTGGCAGTAGAGTTCTGAATACGGTGTAGTTTTTTCATATCAGATAGAGATGATCCATGGTAGAGGCCATTGGCATAATCCGGTTTGGATAGTTCAAGCGAGATAGAAGCCTGCACCTTATGTGGAAATCCGAGGTGGGGTTATATCGTCATGCCAGACGCACAGAGGGTCATAATTTTTCCAGTCACCACATATGAGTATTTAGGCCCTCATTATGAACACGGCGGTCGAAACCGCCGTTTTCATGCTGGCGGTCAAACCACTGAAAGCCAGAGTTCCCGGATCCCCGTAAATGTACATTCCTGTGGGCCGGCGGGCGGAAATATTGTTTCTGCCCGCCGGCCCACAGGAATGCCTGGCCGGGAAATTGACGGCGGCTCCACATGGAGCCACCGCCAATGCGTCTGTGTGGCGGGTGCAGCTGCACCCATCGCACAGATCACTGCCCGAAAGTCGGGCAGTGATCTGCGCAATGGGGCACTGCACAGGGGCCCCTGCACTGCCCAAGGCATGCAAATGCATGGGCAGTGCAGGGGCCCCCAGGGGTGCCCAGGTGCTCCCCTTATGCCAGCCTTTCCTTAGCGGGGAAACCCGCCAGGGAAAGCTGGAGGCTGTGGAATAATTATCCGAGGGGCAGCACCGCTGCCCTGTCAGATAATGATTCCGAACACCGCCAGGCTGGCTGACGGAGGCAGCCTGGTCATGGTGTTCATTATGTGGCCCACCATGCCGGCTGGTGGGTTTTCCAGCCACCGCCGGCATGGCAGGCCACACTGCCATGTACGTAATGACCACCTTAGTTTGTGATGGCTACAAGTCATCCACTGATCAACAGCTCTGAGGCAACTGAAGATTTGTGAGTTTTTAATGTTTTTGTGGCATTCTAATTTCAGAAGTATTTGTGTGTCATCTGAATACTTGTAGCATGTGAGTTGAAAATCGTTGATCAGTTCTGGTAATGATATCATGTAGATGTTGAACAGCAAAGGTGAGATGATTGATCCTTGGAGGACCCTGCTTTTGTGATGTAGGGCTTGGACGAGAAGGGGGGAGAATAGATGATATTAGTTCTTTTTTTGAGGTAGGATGTAATCCAGTCAAGAGCAGCCCCTTCTATGCCGGCTTCATGGAGTCTTTGAATTAGGGTGTCATGGTCAACCGTATCAAAGGCAGCCGAGAGGTCGAAGAGAAGTAGTGCAACTCCATTGCGGTCAACTTTGTTTTTAAGATCATCCCAGATTGCTATGAGTGCCGATTCAGTGCCTCTTCCTGGGCGGAATCCAGTTTGGTAGTCGGAAAGTATGGCATTGTCTTCAACGAATTATGAAATCTTGGCAAATGCTGCTCTTTCTGTCAGTTTGCCCAGGAAAGGTCCATTTGTGATTGGTCTGTAGTTGTTGGGGTCCTGCGGGTCTAGGTTTGTTTTCTTTAATAACGGTCGTAAGTATGCTTTTTTCAGGTCTACAGGAAATGTTCCTGTCGTTAAAGAGTTTTTGATGTTTCTTCTCACACGTGTGGCAGCAGAAGTAGATAAAACAATGTTCTTGAAGATGTGTGGTGGGCAAGGGTCAGAAGGGCAACTGGAAGGTCTGGTTGCTTTGACCAAATCAATAAATTAACCTTGTCATATTTGTTTGAGGGACTGTAGACGCGGGGTTGGTTTATTCTTAGAGGGTATTTTACGAAAGGGGTTGGTGCTGATGGTTTTCTGCTTTTTTAAATAGGAGTCTAATGTGTCTGCCTTGGTTGTATGATGAGTTGCCAGTTTGTTTGTGAAATCTTGAGTGGTAGGGTGACTTCCTTCCATGCATTTAGGTTTTCAAAATTATTTGAGAATTTTATAAAAGTCTTTGGTTGCAGATCTAGCATTTTGAATTATTTCTGAGTATTGTCTTTTCTTAGCTTTTTTGATTGATAATTAGCATATTCTGTTAAGTTTGTGTAGCTGCAGTTTATCTTGACTGTTGTTTGTTTTGAGCCAGGTCCGCTGCATCTTTCTGATTTGTTGTTTTGTCTTTATAAATTCTGTGTTTCTCCAGGGTGATGGTTTTCGATTGTCTTGTTTAGTTTTTCTGAGTGGAATTAGGATATCAAACGCTTCCTGTAGCCACTATTAAAGTTTTGGAACATAATTGATTGTATCTAGATCTGTGTTGGCTGTTGTATTTCTAAGTCATCAAAATTGAGTTTGCTCCAAGGTCGATAGTTGTATATATATGTAAGTAGTTGTGGGGTGTGTTGATTTGTGGAGTTTTATGTCAGAAAGTTATCAAATGGTGGTTTGACTATGTGATTGGCGTGATGCTATGAGCGGTAATTAGATGATATCTAGGATGTGTCCAGCGATGTGTGTGGGATTGGGTACAATCTGATGTAGGTTCAATGCAACTAGGCCAGTGGTGATAGCTTTCGGATGGGGCATGTTGGGTTTGTCAAACCAAATGTTTAGGTCCCCAAGAATGCATAGGTTTGAGTATAATGCAATAAGGTTTGAGACTGTATCTAGAAAAGCATCTGGGAATTTTGAGTTGTTAGGTGGAGGTCTGTAAAGGAGGAGAAATTTACAGGATGAAGTTGGAGTAGGATGGCATCTGGTGAGAAGGGCTTCACAACCTTGTATGTAAATGTTGTCTGTTTTACTGAGATTTATAGCTTGTTTGAATATATTAGCTAGTCCACCACCTCTCTTGCCTATACGGTTTTGTGTGATGGTTTGATAGTCTGGAGAAAGGGCCTCATGGAACACTGGGGCCATGTAATCTCCCAACCATGATTCTGTTATGAATAGTATGCCAGGTTGTGCGTCTGTGAGCAGGTCATAGATGTGGTGCTTATTTTTTAGAGTGACCGAGCATTTATGAGCTCTCGGTTTAGAAAAAGTAGGGTAGTGGCGATGTTGTTTTGTTTAGGAGAAGGGTGAGCAGTATATTTTGAGCTTGTAGTAGGTGTGTTGTTAGTTGTGATAACTATGTGAGGTTCACAATAGTCTTGTTTTTCAATATAGTGTCCTTCTTCCAGAAGGCCTAGGAGGTACTTTGTTGGTCTGTGTGTGTGAATGGTGGACTTGGTGGCTGAGAGAGACTGAAGAGTGTACTTTTTTGTAGGTAGCCTTATTATGTAATAGACAAGGGGATGCAAAGTTGTTACGAGAGGCATGTTGTTTATTTTGTTTTCGTCTGTTTAGTGTGGAAGGAGTGTGGGTTAGGGGTGGTGGAGGAGCATGTGGATCATTCTGTAAGGCTATAAATTGTGCAATGGATGAGAGGCGGGTGAATGAATGTTGCTGTGTTTGGTGCTTGTAGTAGATGTTTGTGAAGAGTGAGAATGTAGGGGTAAAGATTGGTCAGGATTTGTATTCTTTATGTAGTCACAAGGGTAGGACTGGCTGTGACAATAAGTATAATGAAAGTTTGTGTTGATTTGATCTGCTGATGTGTGTGGTCTGTATTGTTTTTGTGGAATAGTGAGAGGGACTATTGATGTAGAGGTTTCCTGTGAGGGATTTGTATGTGAGTTAGTGCTGGTGAGTGGAATTAGAGTATTACAGGGGGTGTTGATGTGTTTTGGAGATGAGTGTATGAGGTGTGTACTAGGGGATGGATGTGTGTCAGGGGATTTTGTGTTAGTTGTGATTACAGGAAGAGGTAATATGTGTGGTGGAGTGGAGTGTGAGGATTGTATGGTTGTGTGTAATTGGTGAAGAGAGGGGAAGGACGTTTGTAGATGGTGTGTTGAAAGGCTGGGTTTATGTATTGTCATGATGAAAGGGGTTCTGTGTTGAGCAAATAGAGGATAGTGTTGTTGGTTTGTATGAGGATGGAGTGTATGTCTGGATGGCTGAAAGTAATGTATAATGTGGTTTTGTGTTGTGTGGGCGATAGCAGGTTTTGTTAGTAGGAGTGGACAGAGTAGTGTTTGCTGTGAGACTGAAAGTCTTTTATTGTTGTAGTGGTGGTGGATATGTGTATAGGTATTCTATATGAGGGACTGTGTTGGATGATGAGACATTGCAATCTGTATGTGGTCAGTTTGTGATGCAGGAGTTCGATGTCTTTGCAGATAATGTGTTTGCATGTTGATGGATGTGTAGGGAGTAAGTTCCTTACCAATAAATGCCATATTGGGCAGCATATCTGGCCCTAGGCCCTATCAGTCCCGAACAGGCCCAAACAGGTAGCTGCCCTTGTCCTCTCCGCCCTTAGCCTTGACCACCGGGCTGAGACACCATAAGCTTAAATAACCCTACTGACCAATAGACACCTAGTCCTAACCCTAACCAATCAGATTTGCAACCCTAAATCGCACGACCAATGGGAGACCCAACCCTAATCACCAATCATAACCCTAATCTTGACAACCAATCACAACCCCAACCCTAGAACCAGAAACCAATAGGAATCCCTACCCTGCTACCAATCACAAACTCAACCCTAATAACCAGGAACATATCAGAATCTCAACCCTACTACCAATCACAAACCCAACCCCAATCCCCAAGCCAATTGAAATACTGAACCCTACAACCTATCACAACACCATATGCAACAACCAATAGAAACTTATATAAGGGCCAAGTTAACTGAAGCCCAGTCCCTGTGGGAAGGGAGTAGGGAGCTGCTGCTCTATTCAGAATCTCCTTGGATACAAGCGGCTGTTCCACACTTCCAAGCAAGCAAAATCTACTTTCCAGGTAAGGGAGGGATTGTCAAAAAACACTGAAATACTGCTTGTCATGCACAATGAAATGTGGCTTTTTCAAGGCAAAAACAGGGGATGCAGACAGTTTCTAAACACAATTTAAATCACAGAAACAGATGGAGTAGTCTCCTAAACACAGTCTGGATAGTCACTGAGATGTACGTAGCTTTTTTACTTAAAAAAGAGTGGAGGGCCTTTATGCAGTCTCGTGCCACAAACTAGAAGGGAAATTTCAAACAGTCACGGCTAAAATAAAACAGCACTTTAAAAGGCCAAGCTGCCTGAAACAGAGAGTCTACAGTAAACAGGCACGGGTAGAAGTAGAAAACACTTTTAAACCAATAATGGGATTCCCAGAGAAGTCTGGGGCTCCTTACCTAGGTTTCCTAGGAATCCTTGATCATTGGGCTGTATTAGGGTGCAGGGAAAATGCTGGGCTCACAAAATGGAGGTGGCTGTCTTGGGGTTCCCTCCACAAACTTAAGGGGCCAGTGCAGGTGTGGGAGGAGGGCTCAGGTTGCCTGGGACTCATAGAGCCAATCAGCTAGGCCCAGCCCCTGTGGGAAGCGAGGAGGCAGCTGCTGGTCTATTTAGAATCTCCTTGGATACAGACAGGCTCAATCCACACTTGTGGTATTGTGTGCATGCCACCAACTAGGCAATTATATTTGTCCACATCATGTTTGTTATGACTGTCACATACAATGACATACCACTGTGTAGCAGTGTTGCAGTCTAGCATAGATGGCAGCCCCTCATCATCACTACTATGTGAGGTTGTATGACAACACAAACCCATGTTGCATGAGAAGGGGCAGGTTAATTTAGCTCCAGTTTACTCAGCCCCCTGTGTTGTGTATATGCATCAGGCCCCTGACAATGTCATACGTTTATGAAGCCAGAGAAGTGGTGTTTGTTTTTTTTGAGTGGGGATCTAGACTCTTCATGATTGCTATTCAGCAGAAAAATGCACAGTTCCCTGTAGATAGACACATACACAATTGTGATAAAACAGATCGGGATATCACATTTTCCTCTGCGGTACTTGATGTCAGCCTTCCCCTCTCATGTACGGAGTACTGGGTACTTGCATGTGTGGGACATGTCTCATCATTTGAGGCCCTTAGTTATTTCCATGGGCAGCTTGTTTAGAGGTTGTACATCCATTGTGATTTCTATTTTTGGAATATGCCAGGGCACAGGTGGTGTTCTCTGACACTGCCTCCTGTCATGTTGGTATGCGATGGGCGAATACCAGGTTATGGTAGTGGAAAACATGACTGGGTTATGTACTGACTTTGTTACTCTCTCTGTAAATATGTTGAGTGTTGACATGTAGACATGACTGAATGATGTTGAGGTGTGGAATCATTTCAGTGCTGTATTTTCAATTAGCCAAATGCAACATGTATGGCTAGTTCTACTCCCATTCAGTTTCATGATGGGTCTCTGACATTATTGAACATTGCTGTACATAGTTGCACATCCCACACTTGATTGTGATGTTGAAGCCCAAAACATGTATGTTACTGTTGCTACCTAGCACTTGTTCTGTGATGTGAGTAACAATGAGTGGTGTGTATTGCTATGTGCTGTGTGATGTTATTATACAGCGCATACTAGGAAAACATGCTGACACATGTCAAGCATTGTTTGGTAGCAAACCCATTGCTACCTAGGGCACACACCCATACATCAGTCTTCACATGGTTATCTGGATTTACTGTAGGCAATTGTCAAGACAGCAGATTTGTGTGAAAAGTGTGTATTTTATGTACATACAAAGTGTAACAAACTCTGCCTACATTCCATCCAGGCAATTATTTGGTGGTGCATTGTCCGATTAAATTCTTAAATCCTGGCAATGGGTCATGTGTTTGGATAGTGATTCTGCACCCATAGCTGCTTATTTTGTCTTGCAACCCATTGTGCACTCCACAGCTAACATGTGTGTGGCATAAGTGAGGTACAGTCCACCATGTGTCACATCTGTGCCTAATGGCAGTGCCAGAACATAATTCCATGGATACACTGTGCAGGCTCTGCATCCAACATCGGTTATACTTCCTGGACAATTACTGAAGGTCCATAGTTACCAGTGATGTCCCCCCTTGTCACACAAGCACCGTGCAGGCAAAGCAGCAATGAACCTGAGAAGTAGCAACGTTCAGTTCTGACATTACTTAAACACCATTTGTTCACAGCCCCTACCTTATGTGTGCCTACTTTGCATACATCCTGGTAGGCAGGGTGTTGTTGTGGGGAATGGGCTGGGAATTTGCACCTTGGCCACTTGACAGCACAATATGTGAAGTGGTGCATGGATCCAGGCCTTCAGGAGTTACATACCCGTGAACTGCATGTCACGGATATGTGAGATGGAGGCAGAAGACCCTCTTACATCACAAACAATGTTGCTACAACACTTGTAACGATTTTGTTTCTTACCTGCTCCCTGAGGTTATAGTCACATTCCAATAGTATATGTAGTGGAAAATGAGTAGACCAAGGAGAATAAGGTGCAAAGTATTTTATTTGAGCTATTTAAAATGTGATGTTTTTACTCCAGTTACTACATAGAGAAGATCTCTACTATGTGGAGACTCCTGCAAACTCCTGCAGCACTGTTCTGTAGTTGCCTGTCCAAATTAGCAGCTCCATCATCATCCTCCTCCATGCTGGGGACATCAACCTGTTCATCCCAGGGAACATTTTGTCTGACGCAGATGTTGTGTAGGAGTGCACATGCCAGTATGATTTTGCATACCAGTGTTGGAGCATACAAGAGACTTCCTCCTGTCAAAACCAGGCACCTGAACCTTGATTTCAGAAGCCCAAATGTTCTTTTCACCACATTGCGTGTTCTCTTCGATATAGGCACACTCTTCCACCGTTGTGAGATTGGCAAATGGAGTCATAACCCTTGGCTGTACACCATAACCTTGATCAGCTGCAAAGGAATGAGAGAAGATGCGTTGTTAAAGCTTGATAGTGATTTGGACTATACCATGACAGTTGTTAGTTGTAGGTGGAGTGGTGACTCAGACTTGCTTGTGGTATAGTGTATGTTCCTGTTCTTGTGAAAAGGTTTCATTGGACTGTGTTCATGGACATGACAATCTTGGGTAGTGGCTCAAGGACCTGGGAATTTTCATATTGATTCCAAAATTATGGTTATACTTTATGTGATGCCATGTCCTATTGTTGAATGGAACCTACCACCCCCTTGTATCACAACGGTGTCATATGTAAAGACACCATTGTAGCCCTACAAAGTCAAAATGTGCCATCCATGTTACCATGTGACAGTATGCATGCAGTGTGACACTTAGTTGCCCCTTGTGTGCAGATGATGGTTGTGCCAACCATCAGATGTGTGAGGGTATGCATCACACATTTATAGGATGATTTAATTTGGTGCAGTGGTATTTCCTAGCTTCCAATACCTGATTTATCACAGACACTGTTAACACATGCACAGTGCAGGCTTTGGGAGGGGGCACACCTATTTTTCACATAGGTCACTTAGTACGGTGCATGTAAGGTCAGGTATGTCTTCTATACTCCTGCCAAGTCCTACTATATCATCCATGATCTTTACAGTTTTGCAGAAACTCTGCACCATGGTGGACTATTTCTAGTAGACAAAACAGACATGGTGGTGTTAGGGGGTGCTAAGCCGTTCATGTGAGGTGGCACTGGATTAGGTGTTGCCCCATTTCTCATGATTCTGCCCCATGGTCTTTCACTGCAGGTTAATTTGAATTCATATGTGTGTGACACAATGCAGCAGACAGGTGTATGTGCACACTACAGGTGTGTCAGGTATGTGTAGTTGGTAATGGCACCTATTGGGTGGCATTTGATATAGATGCTGCCAGAGGCTTGCACATCATGAATTACATGGGACTGTGCCTTTGTGTGACTTTCTTTAAATGGCCATGGCCTATGCCATTGACATAGACGAGCTATTCTTTGTCCGGTGTAATCTGTGTGGGATCTGTATTCATTTGTCAACCAGTGGACACTTGTAGTGGTTTGTGAGAACTCCTGTATGCAAAGGGGACATTGCTCCTCTTGTCAATACGTGATGTGCAAGTCAGGGTGTGGCTGTGTTATGTACATGTGGGTGTATGTGTCTGTGAAGTGAAATAATTGCGTGTAGTACGGCATGTTGCATTTATGTTGTTGCCTGTATATCTATGTTCCCCTGCCCATGTGTATTTCATGTGGTGTTTGTCTTGTTTGTCCTACACCGTTGGTGTGTTGTGTGTGTAATGATTGCCATAGTGGTGTACTTATGAGTAGGCCGCTGCCATATTGCCCATCCTGGAACCGCTCGTTGATAGTGGAATGGCAGAATATGTAGGCATCATGGATGCTGCCAAGATATTTTGTTATGATGTTGGTGAAGAGCCCACAGTGGTCCACAATGGCCTGCACATTGATTGAATAGGTGTTCTTGTGGTTCCTATGTAGATGTTCTGTTGCTGCAGGTGGCACCAGCGCACATGGGGGCAGTCCATTGCACCCAGCACATGTGGGAACCCATCAATTTGGTAGAAACCTTGTTTGGTCTCCTGCTGCAGATGTTGGGTGTTTGGGTGTTTGGTAAGCAGATGTGATGGGGTGTAAGACACATGATAGTGTCCAGAACCCTAGGTAGAAGGACCGAGAAGGATGGCTGGAACATACCAGCCACTTGTACGCCTGTTATCTGAAAAGATCCAGACACCAGCATATAGAGGACAGAGAGGAGTTTTGTCATGGGTGGAATAGTAGTGGGAGTTTGTACCCTTGCTGTGATGTGTGGTGCTATGTGGTGCAGCAGGTGTACAATGGACTTCCGGTTCAGTCGGTACATCCTGATCACATCTTGATCCCTGAGGCCAAGGATGGTTGCACGCTGCCTGAAGAACCTCTCCCGCCTTCTGCGCTGCCTTTGTGGCTGCTGTGATGATGTTTGGGTTGCTGCTGTGGTGGGGGAGGGACCTGCTGTCTTCGTTGACATCTGCGGCATATGGCAAGCTGGAGCAGTACCACTTCCATGTTGTCCTGGAGGTTTCAAATGCTTCTTCTGTGTGTTTTCCTTGAGTGATGGTGTTTGGACCTCTTTTTAATGGTTGGTGTGAACAAGCATAACATTTTGACGTTAATCAGAATTAGCTCCATTTTAGTGGTCTGCTTCCTTCGTAAGCGTTGTTTTTGAGTCGGGAGGTAAATATGACGCTAGAGGGCTAGCGTCATTTTTGTGAAAGGAACACCTTCCTTACATCTCATTATTGCAATGAGGTCAAGGTGGGTTGGCGCTCCCTGGGTGGTGGAGAAGTAGCGGTTGCTCCACCTCCACTGCCACGTCAACAGAACACTGCCCAGAGAATCATGTCCTGTGATTCGGCGTGGCGGTGTTCTGTTGACGGTGTGGTGTCGGCGGGGCAGCCCCCATGGATCCCGAACCCTCCCGGAGGATCGACGGACCAGGTAAGTCGATCGTCCGTTAGGGGAGGGGGTTGGGGGGGGTGTTGTGTGCGTGCATGGGGGTGTGCATGTGTGTATGTAGTGGGGGTGTGTGAGTGCGTGTATGCTTGCGGGGGTGTTGTGAAGTTGGGAATGAGTGAGTGTATGACTGTAGGTATGTCTATATGGTTGTGTGCGTGTATGTTTGAATGTGGGTGTGCGTGTCTGACTGTGTGCGTGTATGTTGGCATGTATGTCGGTGTGTGTGCGTGTATGTGTGTTGGTGGTGCCTGCGTGCATGGCGTGTGTGTATGAGTGATGTGATGTTGGGGGTTGGGGTGGGGAGGGGAGGTCCTGCCACCTTTGGGGGGTGGCAGGGTTGGTGGGGGGTGTAGGGGAGGGAGTCGGGTGGGGGTAGGAGTGGGGGGTGGGGTTGAGACCCATATCAGTGCCAGGGAAGGAATTCCCTGGCACTCATAGTGCTTACCGCCATGGATTTCATGGCGGTTCCAAACCACATGAAATCCATGGCGGTCAGCCGGGTCCAAATACCGCCGGCGGTATAGTGACGACCGCCGGGCTGGAGACCCCGGTCTCCAGCCCAGCGGGCGGAACGGTGAAGCGGCGGATGACCATGGCGGTAACCGCCATGGTCATAATCGCAAAAAAAAGAACGCCAGCCTGTTGGCGGTCTTACCGCCGCTTCTCTGCCGTCCGCCAGGGTCGTAATTACCTCCTTACTCTGATATTTTGACACTAGACGGGTCTAGTGTCAAAATATAAATATTGAGTTAAGTTAGCACCACTTTAGCATAAAAAAATTATGCTAAGGCACAGCAAACATTTCATAAGTATGGACCTAAAAGACTTCAAAATGCTTTGGTGTTAGGTGGTGAACCCAGGCTAAGGTCTTAGTTAGAAGGTGTTCCAAAGGTCAGTATTCTGATAAAGTAGATGCACATTTCAACAATTTCTTGGAAGCTTTAGTAAATGCCAGGCCTTGGCTAAAAATATTTTGGAAGCGTCATTCAAAAAGTTAGCCTAGCCACACAAGGGTGAGCAGGAATTATCTATCATTGAGCATGTTTTTTTCTACGCTTCTGCTCTTATTTTCCAAGCTGCAAAGATAAAAGATGAAAGATGAAACAGCCAGAACAATATTTCTGTTGTCTGATTTCATGCAATAAGCTTCAGCATTGTTACACCTTCTGATACTGAACTTTATGAAGACTGGGCATAGATATTGCTTGTGTTGGCTTAGCATAAAATGCCACAAAAGGAGGACATGGAATAATGTTTTACAACCACCAAAAGAGCACAAACAATGATCTGAGCCCTTAACAGGGTTTAATGACAACCTGTTGGTTACTGAAGCCACCTGCAACACTTCCAATCGGAATTTTAAATAAAAAAGACCTAAAGAGACCTTTGTTTTTAAAATTCTGATTGGAAGTGTTGCACATTATCTTATACACATTTTGAGTTAGGCATGTAGTGACAGTAGCAAAAGGTTTGACACTCACTCATGCATTTGTCCTATTTTCACATATGATGTCCTTGCCTGGCTACATAATAGTTGGAGGGCCTTAGATTAGTTTTACATCAGTTTACAAAGGGGTGCATGGTTTGAATGCAACCATTATTCAACATGTAACATGGATACTAATTGTGGGCTTTTTCATTCATGAGCTGGATCTGGTCATACCTTCTTGTTACCAATGTAATCGCACATCCACTGCCTCATGTATGAGGAATTTTTTTCCATATTGAATGATGGTGTCTTAGTTGTGTGCCATATGCTGCAATGAACCATGTTGCCAACATGTATGTGTGCCATAGCTGTGGTCCTTCAAATGTGAAATGGACAGGATATATGTCATTTACACTGTGTGTGAAGTTGGGTGCACATTCATACCCATCAAATGATGATGGTGATGGTGACTAGAGTTAAAAGAAGATTTGTACAATGTGTTGTCTCCGACGCAATCCTGCTGCAGTGTTTGGATGGTCCCCCTCATGTTGATGGACAACATCCTCCTCTTCCTCCTCTTCAGGCATTTGTGGGTCTGGTTCATAGAGGGGAATGTTCCTCCTTATGCAAATGTCGTGCAGGATGGCACAGGTCAGAATGATCGTGTAGACCATTTCAGGTGAGTGTAGGAGGCTGCCTCCGGTAATGTTGAGGCACCTCAACCTTGACTTCAGGATGCCAAAGGTCCTCTCTACTATGGTACGTGTCCTCCGATGTGCATCATTATAGGCACGCTCTGATGCTGTGCTTGGGTGTGCAAATGGGGTCATGATCCCATATCCCTGATCAGCTCTAAGAGAAAATGAGTGAAAGATCTTGAGGGAGCTTGCACCATGATTATCACTTTGCATGGCAGTTGTTCACTTGTGTTGTCTGCGACTCATCTGTGTTTGTGTTATCTTGTGGAATCCTAGGCTTCTAGGATGTACCATCGGCATAGGGATGTTTCATTATCTGAACTGGTGTTTGGCTGATTGACCGGATGTCAGCGGTATTTTTGTAGACTTGCAGTATATTGTGTACTCCCATGCATTATGTCATGTGAAAGAGGTGTCCATGTGTCTTAACTGGGGGTGACATGATACTTCCATACACAGAATCAATTCCACAGGGGTGGTAACACGGTTGCATCTATATGGCCTGGACATCCCATCCAATTCAACATATGCAATAGAATTTGTTAACCATCAGTGAGGCCCTTTGATTTGGCAAGGTTACATTGTCCAACACATCTCCATAAGTTGGCAGCACTGATGTGTTGACAATTGACAATGCACAAATATCCCATATGTGACAAGTTCTCTGCAGACCTATTTATCTGCCCTTAACAAGTTGACTCATGTTCAAACGTGTACCTACACTACTGAACCTGGGCCAGTTCAGCTGGCTAACTTGGTTGTGGGGTTGATGATTTAAGTGTCAGAAGGTCCATATGCCTGTACATCTGTTGTGTATATGTGTAATTGTCTCAAACCGTATGTGTAGGAATGTGCACTTTGCAATATTGTTACATCAATATGTGTTCTTAGCACAGTCCACTTGCTTATTGGTAGTGGGGAATGTCAGACCAGGAGTGATGTGAGATGTTAGTACAGCCTCAATGATTCCATGTCCCATTCATAGGAGTCATCATCATCATCATCATGCTATGTGTGTCATGGTATTATACCTGCAACAAAAAACATTGCATACCCCTTACACTGTACATATTGTTTGGAAGGGTATGTGATTGAGTGATATTGATGTGATTTTGTAAGATTAATGTTCCATGTTGTACTGGCAGTTAAGGCCATTTCATTTTCACTGTGTGGTTTTAAATTGTTCCCTTGTGTCTGGGTCCTGGCATTTGTTGCTATTTGCAACTGTCATTTGTCCCTAGGTGTGCATCCATTTGGGTCAGGATATCAAACATTACTACCAGTGTCACAACCTCAGTGTCTTCCTGACCACATGTCAATGTAGTGGTGTATGTGTTTTGTGTCCTACAGGGTTGCTGTGCTGTGTGTATACAAGTAGGTTTCTGTACTTACCAACAAGTAGGCCATTTCCATATCGTCCATCCTGGAAGTGTTGATTGATGGTGCAGTGGCGGAAGATGAATGAATCATGTACACTCCCAGGATACTTTGCCACGATTTTGGTGATCAAACCCCTGTGATCAACAATGGCCTGCACATTGATGGAGAGTGTGTGCTTGCTGTATAGATGCTCAGTTGCAGCAGGTGCACAATCCGTACATGTGTGCAGTCAATGGCACCAAGCATGTGTGGTAAGCCTGTGATTTGGTAGTAGACCTGTTTGGTCTCCTGCTGCGTCTGCTGTGTGTTGGGGAAGCTGATGTGGCGGGGTGTGAGGGAGATGATGGCATCCAATACCCTGGGTAGGAAGGTAGAGAATGAGGGTTATGAGATCCCGCCAACCAGGGCACCAGTGTTTGAAACAAGCCACTTGCCAACATGTGGAGGACAGCTAGCAGCTTGGTCTCTGGTGGAATGATGTGGGGTTTCTGCAAGCTGGGTGCCAACTGTGGCTCAATGTGGCGCAGCAGCTGCTGAATGGCTTGCCAGTTGAGTCTGTACCTCTGGATGATGTCTTGTTGCCTAAGTCCCAGAAGGGTTGTCCTGGTCCTAAATATTCTTTACTGCCTTCGGCGTTGCCTTTGGGGGTCCCTGCTGATGTGGTGGAAGCTGCTGCTTTTGGTCCTGTGCTCTGCGTCTTCGTGCATGCTGGATGAATAGCATCTCCATGTCTTCCTTTTGGAGCTCTGCTGTTGCTTCTGTGTGTTTTCCTTAAGTACTGGTGTGTTTGCCCCATTTCAACGCCTGCCCTGACCCAGGCGTTATTTTTTTACGCAAATCCGGCTGTGCGTCATTTTCCGACTACGCCTCCCAGCTGTGCAGGATTTTTGTGCGGTAGGATAAATATGGCGCACAGGTGTTTAAGTCATTTTTTAGATGGGAACGCCTACTTTGCATGTCATTAACGCAAGGTGGTTTCACGCATCCAGAAAATGACGCACATGGCAGAATTGTGGCATTCGCGAGGTCAGCGTCAAAGTATAAATATGGAGTAGGGTTTGCGTCAAATTTGCGTCAACATTTTTTACGCAAATTCGGCACAGGCAGAGTATAATTTTGCCCCACAGACCTTGCATTACACTACGCCATGAACCGTGACACAAAGATATGATGATATGTGCTACTGTGTTACATTTGTGTTGGATTTTTCACTGGAAGACCTACATTGCATATATTATTTGCGTAACACAGACAGATTCAGCACAGCAGTTGCACCAAACCAGCCGGACCATGTCCTTGATAAATATGTCCTTCAGTTCCTTAATCAGGGAAAGAGTTGGGCGACATATAGATCATCAGTATTTTGATAGAAAGCGTTGGGGAAAAACAAATAGAAGGAGAATTTTTACTTTAAAAAATGTTGTTTTTATATTATTCTAGTAAACTGATCTGATGCAAACCAGTGATGTCTCTGTGATATATCCATTCTCTGGAGAACTAGACAGTATTAAGACCTTCTGGACCATCATTACGCTAGTGGGTTATTACAAAATGTGATGCTCTCTGCTTGAGCATGTTTTCTCCCAGCTTACCAGGCCTCCCTCATATTCCATGCACCTGAGTTACCTCATATTTTGTTTACCAGGTTTCCCTATCACAGTTGTATCTTTTGTTTATTTGGTAATTATCACACCATAAATTCTGACATTTTCACCATCATTATGATCTCATCATATTTGTGACCATATCCCTAGTATGACTTGGTTTCATTCTAGATCTTGCAGATTGCAACTTATTAAATATTCAGGAGCAGCCTCTCCTCCTGTATACTTTCTGTTTAGCCGCCATATGCGAGTCTGGATGTTGCTTCACCAGTACCAAAATTTGGATAAAGGTTGACCATTTCCAATGTCACATCTTGCCTTGCTAATCCAGCATCACAGAGTGGCATTTTCTTTTTAGGAAGCCAATATTCTCCTAGACACCCAACAACATAATCTTAGTATTCTATTCCACTTGTAAATCTGCAATCTCCATTAGGTGCTCACATATCCTGCACAAACTGTTGGCATTCCCCTTGTGTGCGTGAATGTTACAGTGCCTCAGAATACTCTCATTCAGAGGTTCAGCTTTGTAAGGCCAAATTTCATAAGTTGTGTCCTGGAATATATTTGGGGGCAGATGCATGAGCAGTAGGAGGCAGAACCCTGCTATGATGGGTACCTCCCTTTGGGCTACATCTCACCTCCCACCAATAGGAGCCAATCTTATTGCCCAAGTCCCCATCCTGTTGTGTAGCCATTTTAGTTACAGCTTCTTACACATTATTTGATCAAACTAGGCCTGCCGCTGTGCACTTTAACCTAGACATATTTTATTCAGCTTCATTTTATTATTTTAACATTAGCCACATTTGCTTTCTTGTTTTATTTTCTCTATCTAGCTGCTCTTTCCCTAGGCCAGCACTGCGTTCTTAAACAAGACATTTATTTCACTCTGTGCTGTTCTCAAGGCTGCAGTAAGATAGGTTGCCGGCAATCGTGGTAACACTTTGGCCCTCATTATGACATTGGTGGTAAGTGCCAACTGCCGCCAACATACCGTGACCGTGGCGGTATACTGCTACCCGTATTATGACCCACACATAGAAATCCACCACTATACAGCCACACACACAAGTCTGCCAGCCCAAAGGTCAGTGATAAACTGGCGGTACCAAAACTGTCACAGTCACCAGATCCTCGGGGTCTGCGCACGTTCCCGACACGTCCACCAATGAACAGCTCCAAGACTCGGATGGATAAATCACAGAGGCTAAGAGAGTTCAAGAGGGGAAGAGGGGATTAGGAAGGGAAACAGCTGGGAAGGAGACCTGTAGTAAGAAAAAGGTTAGAACACACAATATGAAAATTATATCTCCTGGAATCAATACTAGACTATGATTCTAAGCATAGTCATTCTGAAAACATGAACAATCTAAGAATTACGTTTAAAATGACTAAGTTTCAAGATGGCCGGATACCTGTAAGGGAATCAAGATGGATTAACTGAAAACATTCTTATTCAAGTACTTTCCTTTACATGAGAATCAGAAAAACATTCTGACTAAATTTTAAACCAGTCATATAAATCCTTTTTTGAGAATGCATACTAGGACCATACAATATTGCATCTAGAAAGTCTGATCTTCTGTGCATTCTTAAAATGTTTCAACACAAATTGCGCATATTGTAGATTTATAATTATATATATATATTTTTTTTTATATATATATATATAGTAAACACCATAAAAGGATTGTGCACCATGAATAACACAATATGGATTCAGGAAAATAAATCACATAAATTGTCAACTCGAATATTACATGATAAATATCTTAGAATAGTGGCACAAAATAAACAACATGAATTAAACTTGAGGAGAGAATCGTGCGTCTTGCCGATTCGAATGTCACCATGTAAAATGCCAAGAAATGGTAGTTCGCAATGCATATCAAAGTCAAATCATCATTAAATGAATTGCGCGTCTTGCCGATTCATAAACCACAATGTAAATGCCAAGAAATAACAGCTCACAATGAATAACAAGATCAAAGTACAATGAAATGAATTGCGCATCTTTTGCCGATTCTTAAGCCACCATGTAAATGTCAAGAAATGGTAGCGCCCAATGAACAACAAAGTTAAAACACCATAAAACGAATTGCGCGTCTTGCCGATTCTTAAGCCACCATGCAAATGTCAAGAAATGGTAGCGTGCAATGAATAACAAGATTAAATTATCATGAAATGAATCGCGTGTCTTGCCGATTCGCAAGTCACCCTGCAAATGACACAAACACTCAAGCACATAATTCAAGCGTGCAAAGTACTCTGTCAAATCATAAAGGAACTAGGCCCAAGAACATGAGAGTTCTCGATAACGGCGTCTGGAGGCCAGCCCAAACACCTTCTTACCGCCCAGAACAAGGATCTCCAAATGAAGAATGAAAGTCAGATGTCTGGAAGATCAAATAGGCCACCGGGACAGGAGCTCAGGAAATAGCTATTGCTCTGCACTGGGACTTCTGAATAGTGAGCACTTAGAGCTGGGCTGGCTCCTTTTTATAGAGTCTTGGCCCAGCCCACAACCACACCCAGGCATGTTGCAGGGAAAGTCTCTAGAAGGCCCTGGAAAGGGACCACACCCTAGCGAACTCTGAAAACCTGCAGCAATACATTGCAAATGAACAGCATTTGTAAGCACATTAAAAATAAGTCTTCAGGATTGAACTCTGCAATGCAAAAGGTTATACAACAACATATCAGCACAATACATCAATTACGTTGTTTTGAGAGTGCTGGTTTTTGCATTCTAGTCGCCAATAGAGCATGCACTTCCTTGGTGTTGACAGTACTCCCCTCTCCCAGACGCGCTCTAGGGCCTGGTTTGCCTGGATTGAGATGATGAAAGCATCTCACAAGTACTGGAGCATGAACATCAGATGCGGAAACCCATGAGTTACTTTCAGGACCATAACCTTTCCATGAGATTGAGTACCATAGACTACGCCCTCGTAGTTTAGAATTCAACACTTTCTTAAGTTCATATCCTTCTTCTCCCTGTACTAGAACTGGAGTTGGATGAGGGTGGACCTTTTGGACTGCCCTTTTCAATAGAGAAGTGTGGAACACTGGATGAATCCGTAAGGATCTGGGCAATTGTAGTTTATAGGTTACTGGATTGATTTGCTGAAGGACTGTGTAAGGACCTATAAATTTGGGATTAAACATGTGCTTCTTCTTGAAGTCTATATGTTTTGTGGAAAGCCACACTTTGTCACCTGGTTGATATTGCGGTCCCTCACAATGTTTCTTGTCATAATGCCTTTTGTATTTTTGTTTGGCTTTTTCTAAATGCTGTTGAATCAGTTTATTTGTTTGATGCAAATGCTGAATGGTTTCTGACACAGATGGAGTAAGAGAACTTTCTTGAGGAATTGTGATGGGCAGGGTGTCAGGATGAAGCCAAATAAACGAAAAAAGGGTGTAACGCCAATAGAAGTGCGGAATGAGTTATTGTAAGCTAACTCAGCTAACCAGAGCATAGATGTCCAAGAATGAAGTGCCTTTTCTGCGTAGGCACGTAGGTATTGTTTCAAAGTCTGATTTAGTCTCTCCGTTTGACCATCTGTTTGAGGATGGTGACTAGTAGATAGCGTAGATGTCACTTGGATTGTTTTACACCATGTCTTCCAGAAATTGGAGGCAAATTGCGACCCCCGATCGGAGAGGATAACTTTTGGCAGTCCACAATAACAAACCACTCTTTTCAATAAAATAGTTGCCAGTTCACTAGAAGTGGGCAATTTTTTACAGGAAATGAAATGTCCATATTTCGTGAGACTATCTACTACCACCAGAATTACTGAATGCTGTTGAACCACTGGCAGACCGGTAATAAAGTCTAAAGAAATGTGCTCCCATGGACGACTTGGGGTTGGAAGTGGATGTAACAACCCTTTTGGTTTTGAATGACTTGTTTTAATGTGAGCACAAACTTCACAGTTGTTTACCATTGCTTTTAGATCTTTTGTTAGGGTAGGCCACCAAAAATAGTGTTGGATCAGTTCAAGAGTTTTAGGAGTACCTCAGTGACCTGCTGTCGGTATAACATGCAACCAATGAAACACTATCTTGCGAAGTTTGGTAGTGGGTACGAACAAACAAGCGTCATGAAAGGGTAGTCCTTGCTTGATTGACCTATTGGGATCTGCTTGGGCCCATGTTTGCCATTTTTTAACAGTGAAAGAGTTGCAAATTTCTTCAAAGAAATCTTCAGTTTTTATAATACATAGAACCTTGTCAGGAGCAATGATAGCTCTAGAGGCTTGAAATGCAGGAAATGTGGTAGACTCCTGACGGGACAAGACGTCAGCTTTGCGATTATCTTTACCAGGCCGGAAGGTTGCTACAAAATCAAATTCGGCAAAAAACAGCATCCAGCGTAATTGCCGAGGGGTCAAAAGTCTGGCGGAACTCATGAATTGAAGATTACGATCATCAGTATATACTGTGACAGTGTATTTGGCATCCCACAAATTATGTCTCCATTCTTTAAAGGCGTCACGAATCGCCAGAAGCTCTTTTTCAGCAATGACATTGTTCTGTTCTGCTTCGTTCAACTTCCGAGACATATAAGCTACAGGATGAAATTGACCAGTGTCTTTATTTCGTTGTGATAAGACGGCTCCTATTGCTACATCTGAAGCATCAGCTTCCACTATGAAAGGTCGATTCGCATCAGGATGAGTCAAGACTGGGGCAGTGGAGAAAGCTTTCTTCAAAGTCGAGAAGACTTGATCAGCTTCTGGGGACCATACAAACTTTTCTTTCTTTCTTAGTAGCTTAGCGATTGAGCCACTATCTGGGAGAAATGATTTATGAATCTCCGGTAAAAATTTGCAAACCGAACCGAACCGAACCGAAACCGAACGAACAGTCTTTGGGGTGGGCCAATCAGATACGGCTTTTACTTTCTTTTCTGCCATCACCATACCTTGAGGGGTAAGAATAACCCCTAAAAACTCAACTGTGGTAACATGAAACTCACACTTGGTTAGTTTGCAATATAAATGGTGCTTTCGAAGGGCTGCAAGAATTTTCTTGACATGTTGGATATGTTCGTTTTCACTGTCAGTGTATATCAAAATGTCATCGATGTAGACCATGGCAAATATGTCGAGGTACTCTCCAAGAACGTCATTCAAGAAAAATTGAAATGCTGCTGGAGCATTACACAGACCAAAAGGCATAACGGTGTATTAAAAAAGGCCATATCTTGTCTTGAACGCTGTTTTCAATTCGTCACCCTCTCTCATTCTGACCAAATGATAAGCACCTCGAAAGTCAAGCTTTGTGTGGATTTTTGCTCTCTTTACTTGTTCCAATAATACCGGAATTAGGGGTAAAGGATATTTATTCTTGATGGCGACTTTGTTCAAACCCCTATAGTCGATGCAAGATCGAAGTTCTCCATTAGCTTTTGAAACAAAAAACAAAGGTGAAGCTGCAGGAGACTTAGAGGGGCGAATGAAGCCACTCTCCAAAAATGTATCTAGGTATTTTCGTAAATGTTGATTTTCATGTTCTGACAGGGCATATACACAACAGTTGGGAAATATCGCACCTGGTGCTAGATCAATTTGACAGTCATAAGATCTATGAGGAGGTAGAGTCTCTGCTCCTTTCTCATCAAATACATCTTTGTAAGATGAATACTGTTTGGGCACCTGAATTTCTTTCTCCGCGGAAGTAGCTGTGTAAGAGTTACCAACTTTTGGTACTTGAATCTTTTGGAGACATTGTTCATTACATAGCGCAGATGAGAACACGATTTTTTGTTCTGCCCAATTGATCTCTGGATTGTGATGAGTTAACCATGGCAAGCCAAGGATAATCCCATATTGGGGAGCATGGATCACATCAAGAATGATTTTCTCTTTATGTTTCTTTTTTTTTGTGATTCTTATCTTCACAAATCATCGACAAGGGGATAGTCTGAAGAGTTACTGGACCTCCAGTCAAGAGTTTTCCATCGACTGCCTGGATGATTTCTGTGGTCTTCTTTTCAATACATGGGATCCCCAATGCACGAACCAATTGGACATCAACAAAGTTCCCAGTAGCCCCAGAATCGACTAGAGCTTTTTTTAAATAGATCTTTTTCTTGACCTGAACTCTTATTTCCAGTTTAAGATGTCTAGATTGTGAACGGTCCATGGTGACACCCAAGAGCAACCCTTCTCTGCATCTTGGGTGTTTTAGTTTTCCAAACCCGACTGGTGCATTGGCTGCGACCTTCTGAACTGGACCTTGCTTGTTCTTATGGTTTGATTGGACAATCTTTGGCAAAATGACCCTTCCGCCCACAATAAAGACATTGTCCATTTTTTCTGCGTAGGTCCTTTTCATCTTTGGTCAAAGGTCTTCTGATGGTTCCAATTTCCATCGGTTCCGGCGTTGTCTCTTTCGGAGTTCTTGAGTCTCTGTTATCATGAACACGCCATGAATATTTTTCAATCTTGTTGCGCGTTCCTTTACGTTCTGCTAAACGATGATCAAGCCTCAAGACAAGGTTTATTAATTATTGACAGTCAGTAGGTTGTGGGTCGATTTGCGCTAAGATATCTTTTAGTTCCTCTTTGAGTCCCTTGTAAAACAATTCCGCTTGTTTTTCTTCAGGCCAGGATGTCTCAGCAACCAGCCGGTTAAAAACGGCTAAATACGACACTAGGTCTTGATTCCCTTGGCGTAAATCTAATAATTCATGATCTGCTGACTGTGTTACAGTTCTACGATCAAAAACTCTCTCAAACTCACAAACAAAATTTCTCCAGTTGTACAACAAGGGACTATTTTTACGCACAAGAGGAATTGCCCAAGTAGCTTCATCCCAAGCCAAATATGATAACAAGGAAGCTACTTTGGACTGGGCATCCGGGAAAGTATGTGGTCTGCAGGTGAAGTGTAGTCCCACTAGAACCAGGAAAGATTGCGCTTTCAAAGGGTCACCTGAGAAAAGTTCTGGGGGAGCTAAAGGAATTGCGGAAGGAACATTTAGGGAAATGTTTGTCGGATTACTTCCAGAAGACTGAGAAGAAGTACCTGGCCAGGACACACCTGTGGGACTTTGTTCCTTCTTCTCTACCTTATCTTGCAACTGACTCGCTCTCTCAGCTAAGCTAGTTGTCAATTCTTTGGATGATACCACCTCTGCCTGGAGCTGGGTGATAGCCTTGACTAACTCGTCCAGTGTGGCTATGCTGAGAACATACACAAGCCAGGAGGATAATAATTTATGGGCTCACTATTCTGTCAGAGTCACCAGATCCTCGGGGTCTGCGCACATTCCCAACACGTCCACCACTGTACAGCTCCAAGACTCTGATAGATAAATCACAGAGGCTAAGAGAGTTCAAGAGGGGAAGAGGGGATTAGGAAGGGAAACAGCTGGGAAGGAGACCTGTAGTAAGAAAAAGGTTAGAACACACAATGTGAAAATTATATCTCCTGAAATCAATACTAGACTATGATTCAAAGCATAGTCATTCTGAAAACATGAACAATCTAAGAATTAAGTTTAAAATGACTAAGTTTCAAGATGGCCGGATACCTGTACGGGAATCAAGATGGATTAAATGAAAACTTTCTTATTCAAGTATTTTCCTTTACATGAGAATCAGAAAAACATTCTGACTAAATTTTAAACCAGTCATATAAATCCTTTTTTGAGAATGCATACTAGGACCATACAATATTGCATCTAGAAACTCTGATCTTCTGTGTACTCTTAAAATGTTTCAACACAAATTGCGCATATTGTAGATTTATATATATATATATATATATATATATATATATATATATAGATATATATATGGTAAACACCATAAAAGGATTGTGCACCATGAATAACACAATATGGATTCAGGAAAATAAATCACATAAATTGTCAACTCGAATATTACATGATAAATATCTTAGAATAGTGGCACACAATAAACAACATGAATTAAACTTGAGGAGAGAATCGTGCGTCTTGCTGATTCGAATGTCACCATGTAAAATGCCAAGAAATGGTAGTACGGAATGAATATCAAAGTCAAATCATCATTAAACGAATTGCGCGTCTTGCCAATTCGTAAACCACAATATAAATGCCAAGAAATAACAGCTCACAATGAATAACAAGATCAAAGTACAATACAATGAATCGCGCGTCTTTTGTCGATTCTTAAGCCACCATGTAAATGTCAAGAAATGGTAGCGCGCAATAAACAACAAAGTTAAAACACCATAAAACGAATTGCGCGTCTTGCCGATTCTTAAGCACCATGCAAATGTCAAGAAATGGTAGCGTGCAATGAATAACAAGATTAAATTATCATGAAACGAATCGCGTGTCTTGCCGAATCGCAAGTCACCCTGCAAATGACACAAACACTCGAGCGCATATTTCACACGCGCAAAGTACTCTGTCAAATCATAAAAGAATTAGGCCCAAGAACATGAGAGTTCTCGATAACGGCGTCTGGAGGCCAGCCCCACCACCTTCTTACCGCCCAGAACAAGGATCTCCAAATGAAGAATGAAAGTCAGATGTCTGAAAGATCAAATAGGCCACCGGGACAGGAGCTCAGGAAGTAGCTGCTGCTCTGCAGCGGGACCTCTGAATAGTGAGCACTTGGAGCTGGGCTGGCTCCTTTTTATAGAGTCTTGGCCCAGCCCACAACCACACCCAGGCATTTTGCAGGGAAAATCTCTAGAAGGCCCTGGAAAGGGACCACACCCTAACGAACTCTGAAAGCCTGCAGCAATACATTGCAAATGAACAGCATTTGTAAGCACATTAAAAATAAGTCTTCAGGATTGAACTCTGCAATGCAAAAGGTTAAACAACAACATATCAGCACAATGCATAAATTACGTTGTTTTGAAGCACACCATTATGCCAACAGAACTAAGCCCACAGCCTTATGACCCACAAATCACTGCGGCGGACATTCAACCGTGGTAAACCATGGGTGGTACATACCGCCATACTCAAAATACACACACACTAACAAAGCAACACCACATTGGACAATTGAACACCACACCCACACACCACTATAAAACACACACTCATTAACCACAACCCTTTACCACTATAAAAAAAATACAACAGAGAGAGAGCCACACCAGGAGCACCCACAGAACCAGAGCCACAGAACACCATCACCCATACACCATCCACACACCTCAAAGAACACACCCCAACACATCACCGCACCGCACACACACTCACACACACCACACACACACTACACCCATGGCACCACAAAGATACCCCAGGTTCTCAGAGGAGGAGCTAAAGGACATGGTGGAGGAAATCATCTGGGTAGAGCCACAGCCATTTGAATCACAGATGCAGCAGACATCCATTGCAAGGAAGATGGAGCCATGGCGGAGAATCGTGGACAGGATCAACGCAGTGGGACAGCACCCTAGAACAAGGGATGACATCAGGAAGAGGTGGAACGACCAACGGGGGGAGGTACGTTCCGTGGTTCAAAGACACCAGATAGCTGAACAGAGAACTGGCGGTGGACCCCAGGCTCCTCCCCCACAACTAACATGGGAGGAGCAGGTCTTGACAATACTGCATCCTGAGGGCCTGGCAGGAGTAGCAGGAGGACTGGACTCTGGTAAGTAAACTCTTTACTACTTACACCCCCCTATCCTGCATGCCATCACATGCCCGAACACTCACCCTCACTCCCATCACACCACCACCTCCCATATACCCCACCATCACAATCCACCCATCCCAATACCAAGCCCTGCATGCCACACCAATGCATGGACACCCATCACAGGCCTGAATGGACAACCATCACCACTGCATGCACACTAGAGACAATCACTTAGCCAACCAAATAACAATTCACACACGGCAAAGCTGACATGGTAATAACAACTATAGAGGGCAACATACCCATGCACAAGATGGCACACGCAGAAACAATAACACTGCATTTACATCCCCACAGGACCCCAACACAACGTCACTGGAGAGTAGATGCTAGCAACATCCAGTCCCCCCACAGTGATGACAGCAGCTCTGCACGCCTGTGTCGGATTACCTACCTGGCCCATCAGGGACATCTGGACAGTCGGTTACCTAGGAAAAGTCCCATCCCACCACAGAGCCTCCCCACTCAGGAAACACCACCACAGCACCCACTCAGCAGGCCCATACGTCTGTCCCCAGGCCACGTCAATCAGCAATATGTCCACCACTACAGGGACTCCAGGCAACCCCACAAACACAGGATGATTAGGGACCTGGGGTCAGTGGCAGTGGGCACATGGTTCAGGGGACAGAGGCACAGGACAACAGGGAAGCTGGGAGGACTGCTGGGAGACAGGGGGAGGACAGGACCATGGAACTGACTCGCCACGAGGCACTCATCAACATCCTAGGAACATACCATCATTCCCAGGACACCATGGGCCAGATACTGGCCAAGTTGCAGGAGACCCAGCTTCTGTAGGAGGGACAGTACCTGGGGATCAGGGAGGACCTGAGGGACATCCACACAACCCTGGTCAACATTGAAGGGTGCTGGCAGACATGGCCAATACCATGAGGGAGGCAGTGGCACACCAACGGGCCCCTGACACTAGCCACACTGAAGAACAGCCTTCCACCTCCGCTGACGCTAGTGGACAGGAGGCCCGCCACAGGAACAACAGGCCACCAGAACCCCTCACCCTGCAGAAGGAGATCAACCCTGCAAATGGTCCCTGCGATCCAGGCAGAAGCCAGAGAACATTGCCAAGACCCACTGTGGGAAATAAGACTCGCCTGATTGTCACTCTTGTGTCCCACTCTGTCACTCTGTCCACCTTGGATGGCCATTGCTCCACTTCCCATGTCCCATTGGACAATCCACCTGTGATACCAATAGACTGGACTCCATCCGTCAAATGATTTAAAGATGTAGTTGTTTACAATCTGTAGACATTGCAAATATACTGTACAGTTATGTATATATATATGTATGACCTGTAATGTGCAGCAGTCAGAACAGTAGGAGCCACAGGAGGGCACAAATATCTGCAAGTAGACATGTTAAAGGGTACAATAAGTGGCCATTGAGGTGGGAATAGCAGCCAGACAGAGAAAAAGCACTTCACAAAACAGCAATGGAAGGTGAGGTTACAGGGGGTTATTCCAACTTTGGAGGCGGTGGTAATCCGTCCCAAATGTGACGGATTTACCACCAGCCGTATTACGAGTTCCATAGGATATAATGGACTCGTAATACGGCTGGTGGTATATCCGTCACTTTACTGTCACTTTTGGGACGGATTACCACTTCCTCCAAAGTTGGAATAACCCCCACAGTGTCTTACCTGTGTGTCACTGGAAGTACTGTTGTATGATATTTTTTCTGTTTTCCACATCCTCATCCTCTGCCTTCTCTTCGTCACTGTCCACAGGCTCCACCCCTACCACACGGCCATCTCCAACCTCATCCTCCTGCAGAAAAGGCATCTGGTGTCTCAAGGCTAGGTTATGCAACATGCAATGATGATCTGGCAGACCTTCTCGGGTGAGTAGCACAGGGATCCACCTGTCAGATGGTGGCACCTGAACCTGGCCTTCAGGAGGCCAAAGGTTAGCCCAATGATCCTTCATCTTTGCCCATGTGCCTCATTGTAACATTCCTCTGCCCTTGTCCTGGCATTCCTCACTGGGGTCAGTAGCCATGAGAGGTTGGAGTAACCAGAGTCACCTGCAAATATTGAGGGATACCTGTTCACCAGATACTCATCCTTAGGGCCAACCCCACACCCATATCCCAACATACACTGGGTGGCGACCATGGGCTCACCTATTAGCCACACCCGGTGCATCTGGAATTGAGCTATCACATATGGGATGTTGCTATTTCTCAGGATGTAGGCATCATTTACAGATCCAGGATACTTTGCATTCACATGGGAGATGTACTGGTCCACCAGGCACATTATCTGCACATTCATGCAGTGAAAGCTCTTTCAATTTCTGTACACCTGTTCATTTGCCTGGTGGGGGACAAAGGCAATATGTGTACCATTAATAGCACCAATGATGTTGGGGATATGTCCATTGCATAGAACTCAGCCTTCACTGTGGCCAAATCCTCCACCTGGGGGAAACGATGTAGCTGCACATGTGTTTCACCAGGGTAGACAACACTCTTGTCAGCACGTTAGAGAACGTTGGCTGTGACATCCCTGCTGCCATGGCCACTGTCATTTGGAAGGAGCCACTTGCCAAGGAATGGAGCACTGATAGGACTTGCACAAGAGGGGGGATCCAGTGGGGTGACAGATAGTTGAGATCAGGTCTGGCTCCAATTGGGCACACAGCTCTGTGATTGTGGCACTGTCAAGTCTGTAGGTGAGGATAATGTGCCTTTTCTCCATTGTTGCCAGGTCCACCAGGGGTCTGTACACGGGGGTTTGTCTCCATCTCCTATTCATCCTCAGCGGTTGAACTCTAGGGTGAAAAACGGTGAGCAGCTGGGTATACACAAACATATCCTCAGAGTAAAATGGCGTGCATGTTGAGCCAGAAATAGTATGTTAACGTGTAGTCCCGTAAATGTGCCTATGTCTGCTGTGACGCAGTTAGGTGACATGGCCTGCTCCCACCTGAAATGACATTCACCTGTGTTGAGGGACAAGTGAAAATGAGGTAATTCCACTGATGTTGTGTGCCATTGCGGGAGGCGGTCGTGGACCGCTGTGCAACTCCTCATTGATTATCATTGGGCCCTATGGGTTCCAGTAGCCAATGGTGATGTACGCCGGAGGTAACGGTATACACTGCCGCGGAGGTCACTACCATTTTCTATCTGTTCCCTCACTTGCTACCTGACCTTCAACAGGAGAGGACCTACACTGCAAATGCTTCTGTGACCTGTGTCTGGAAGCGACCATGGCTCCAGTGTCTTGGGAAAGGGCCCCATCCTTCACTTCGAAGGAGTTGGGGAGACTAGTGGATGGGGTCCTACCCCAGTACCATTTTACTTTATGGTCCTCCAGACCAACAGGTGCGTACACTGTGGGCACGATGCATGGGGCATAAATGCATGGAGTGCTGTATGTGTAATCCTCATGTAAGGGGGTGGCTGAGGGGTCCTGGGCAGACTGCTGCATGTATAGTGGTCAATGTCTGTGCGTAAGGGGATAGGAGGGATATGGTGGGCCATGAGTGTAACAGGCCGGACTGTATGACTGATATCTTTTCTATGTATCTTTCTCTGCAGGTCAGCGCCCATCACAAAAAGGGTATTTGGCGTGCCATCAACAAGGACGTGAGGACCCTGGGGGTCTTTGACAGGCAGAGCACCCACTGTCGCACATGGTGGGAGGACCTGGACCTGGGCAAGGAAGACGGCGGAGGCCCAGCTGGGGATGGCCTCCCAAATTCGGAAGGCCTGCGCTTCGAACCCTGACTCCCCTGATGTTCCGCATACTAGCGGTGGCCTATCCAGAGTTGGATGGGTGCTTGAAGGCATCACTGCAGCCACAAGGGGGTGAGTACAGTTTCAAAATCAGAAATTTGCATGTGGTGGGGTGTTATCTGGGTGGGAGATGTGGGCCTGTGGGTGCCCTTAGGCCAGGACGAACATGGCAGTGTAGGTTCCATGTTGGGCAGAGTCTGATGCATTCCAGCCCCTAACATGCTAGTGGGCATCTACTACTGGGCAGGGTCCTGTGGGTTTCAGGTGTGCTGCTATTGGCGTTAGGCATTGTTCTCCATGGCCTGGTGACTAGCATTGTGACTGGTAGTGCATGGCCTAGTGCATAGGGCTGTTCCCTGTGTGTTGTGTACGCCAACCGTGGTGTTGTTGCTGCCATTGACCAAGTGTATCCTCTGTCTCTCCCCCCACTTTTTGATTTGTCACCCTGTCCTTGTGTGCATTAGCATCATCTGGCAGAGGAGCAGAGGCACTGGCGACAGAGGGAGCTGCATCCCACAGGGCCATGAGGCCGAATCCACCAACAGGGAGGGCACCAGTGGGACGGAGGGTGAGGGGAGCACCGCAGCGGAGACTGGAGGGGACAGATCGGATAGAGACACCTCCTCCGATGGAAGCGCCATGTGATGGTGGACAGTTCTGTGCCCACCCCAACTACAGGTACAGTCACCACCCCCGTACCAGCACCGCCCTCCCAGCAACCCCTCAGCACGTTTCCCGTGCCCGCTCACCGAGGAGGGTGGGCATTTCCTTTGCCCAGGCACCTCAGGCCCTGCCCCAGTCAGCCCTGCTGCCCTGAGTGAGGAGTCTATTGACCTCCTGCGATCCATCTCTGTTGGGCAGTCAACCATAGTGAATGCCATCAGGGTCTGGCAGGGCATTTGCAACAAACAAATGCATTCCTGGAGGGCATTCACTCTGGCGTGGCGGCCCAACAGAAATCATTCCAGTCTCTGACCTCTTCCCTGATGGCAGCCATTGTTCCTGTCTCCAGCCTCCCCCCTCCAACTTCCTCTACGCAGTCCCATTACCCTCAACCCCAGCCTATCCCAAGCACACCATCAGACCAGCATGCACCCAAATCAACACACAGAAGTTGCTCAGGCAAACACAAGCACCACACTTCATCCCCCAGGCACTCACACAAGCACCATCCAGATGCAGACACATCAACATCCACTGTGTCCCCCTCCTACTTCTCATCCACCTACCTGCCAGCAGCATCTCCACTCACACCTGAAGGCACTACATTCTCATCCACTACCCCATCACCATCACACCTATTACTAAATGCCCCTCACTGGCTGTCGCCGCCCCCACATCCATGCACAGGTCCCCTGTGTCCTCTCCCACTGTGTCTGTGCCCCCTCCTCCCAAAGTACACAAACGCAAGCACTCAGACACCCAACAGCAATCCACCTCACAACAGCATCCAGTCCATGCACCTGCACCCAAACACAGCAGACAGACACCTCCTACCACCACTCCCTCTTCCTCCACTCCCAAACCTTCACCCTCTTCCAGCCCCAGTGTCCCTAAAAAGCTTTTCCTCTCCACCCTTGACCTCTTCCCTGCCCCTCCCCCCGTCCTTCACTTCGGACCAGGGTGGTCAGTACCCAATCTTGCACCTCAGCCACCCAGTCCACGGCCAGTGTGCCTGCAACAGCTGCCAAGGTAACAAAGGGACCACCAGCTGGCAAAGCCAAAAAGGGAGCACCGGCTGGCAAAGCCAAGGAGGCACCACCAGCTGGCAAAGCCAAAATGGGTGCACCAGCTGGCAAAGGTAAGGAGGCACCACCAGCTGACAAAGGCAAAGAGGCACCACCAACTGGCAAAGGCAAGGAGGCACCACCAGATGGCAAAGGCAAGAAGGGACCACCAGCTGCCAAGGACAAGAAGGGACCACCATCTGCCAAGGGCAATGACAAAGGCACAGACGCCGCAGGAAGGATGGATATGGAGGCTAGTGATGGAGCAGCATCTGAGCAAACAACACCAGCCACAGCACTTCAGCTGTCCGAGGCGGCAGGGGATGGGCTGGAGCCTCCCACCACCACAGGCAGCACCGCTGGAGCACCATCACCAGCACTGCCGCCAGCACTGCCACCTGCACTGCCACCAGCACCACTGCCAGCAGCCCCAGTGGGCAACCATCCGTGGGTGCAGGGGAAGGGCTGGAGCCTCCCCCTACCACTGGCAGCACCTGCACCAGCCCGCCACTGGCACCACTGAGCAGGCATCACCCCCGGCAGGCAGTGTGTAGTCGTGCCTCCATGGGCTGTAGTGAGTCCTGGCCCCTACTAATCCTGTGGGTGTGACACCCAGGTGAGAGACTGTGACCTTGCACTCCCCAAGATCTGCATCACGGGGAAAAAAGCCCCCCCCAGAACCAGTGGAACAAGGCGTCCACTCACCCCCTCCTTGCCAGGATGAAGCACACTGGGCACAAAGTCCCCTCCAGAACCTGTGGAAGAAGGCATCCACTCACCCCCTCCTTGCCAGGATGAAGCACACTGGGCACAAAGTCCCCTCCAGAACCTGTGGAAGAAGGCATTATTTCACCCTCTCCTTACCAGGATGAAGCACAGTGGGCACAAAGCTCCCTCCAGAATCTGTGGAAGAAGGCATCCACTAACCCCCTCCTTGCCAGGATGAAGCACACTGGGCACAAAGCCCCCTCCAGAACCTGTGGAGAAGCCATCCACTTGAGAGACTGTAGCCTTACACTCCCCAGGACCAAGCATTAGGCAGACCACCCACTAGAGAGACTGTGGCTTTGCACTCCTCGGGACCAAGCAGTGGGCAGACCACCCACTAGAGAGATTGTGGCTTTGCACTCCCCAGGACAGAGTGATGGGCATGTGGCCCCCTCCAGGAGCAGTGGCGTTGTACCATCTTCCGACTGAGGTGCCCCACGTTCCCCTTCCCCCTGAGGTGCCTGTGTATTTTTGATCTGATGCCCCAGCAGTGTTCTCTCCGTATTGAGGCAGGAGTCAAGTGGGGCCTTGGCCTATGTGGTATGGCCCTGTGGCCCACAGACATTATGGTCTGGGCAGTGTCCCTCCATTTGTATATATTGTAGATAATGTTTTTTGCTTTGAATACATATTTCTAGTTTTTTATGTTATTACACTGACTTTAATCACTTCTTTTTGTCCTTGCATTATTCATGATGGGTACGGGGTGGATATGTAATGTTGTTGCATCTGTTTGTGTGTATGTTGTTGGGGGTGGGAGTGTTGCATATTGCGTGTGTGTATCACTCTCTTTCCACCCCACCTCCCTTGTGTGCTAGGGGCGGTACTCACCATGGTCGTCTTCGCCACCATTGGTATTCCTGGTGTAGGAGGAGGTAAACCAGCATGGGTAACACTTGCAACTTGGGCTCCATGGCGTTGTGGTTCTTCCTTGAGTGTCCTGAGGTGAGCTGTTTCCCTTCTGTGTTCTGTTTCCGCCGTGGTTTCCCCGGAAAAGCTGGTGGATTGGTGTCTCGTAATACAGTGGGCGGAACCTTGTCTTCCGTCTGGCCTTTGGCGGTTACCGCTGCAGTGCTTTTTTGCTACCGCTGTGGCGGTCGGTGTGTTAAAGGGGCTGTCTGTGTTGGCAGTTTCCGCCGTAGTCATAATTCCATTTATTTTACCGTCGGCCTGTTGGCAGTATTACTGCCGCTTTATCACCGACCTCCAGGGTTGTAATGAGGGCCTTTGTCTCTAGTGTTCATAGAAACATACACATTCTTACATAGGGATCCTTTCTTGGGACATCAGTTGTTTTATTATAAAAACACTAATTTTACCCATGTACGTTAGAGGGACATTCCAGCCAGATAACTACAACTGTATGCTGATTGATGAGTGCTCTGCTGCAGCTACTTATGTAGACTATAGGCCTCTTGCTCAGGTATGAGGGATGATGTCTTCCCAGGGGAACCTGAAGGGCAGAACTAGAGCTTAACATGGTGTGCCCTAACACAGCCTAGGTAGGAATTATTCTGATGATTATAGTGACAATATGGTAGCGTTAGTTTTATGCTTTACTCTCCTTGTCACAATTTTAATCCTGTCATGCTTCATCGTCCTAGTTGTTACAGTACATGATTTATTATGTTAGACCCAGTTATTTCAATAAAATCTTATTGAATTCTATTCTGCCTCTGAACGTCCTTGTATATGTGAGACTAACGTAACTGAGAGAAATGGATTTGATATGAGTGACCAGGATTTCTCTGAGGAGTCAATTGTGTCATGCGCTCAGCTGCCCAATCATCCCTGCGCTTGGGTTGAAATGAGGCACTGCTATTTAGCCAGAGCAAAACTCAGATTAGGCTGACAGGTGTAACCTGTAGTGGGTTCAGACTCAGGCCTTGATTTATACTTTTTTTGCACCACATAACCGTCATTTTGTGATTCAAAAGTGGCGCAAACTTACAAAATACAATTGCATTTTGTAAGTTTGCGCCGCTTTTGCATCAATAAATGACGGTAATGCTGTGCAGTAAAAGTATAAATCAGGGCCTCAGTCTCCCACAGTGCAAGTGATACTGCCGCCCAAATCCAGTTGTGTCATTAGGCTAATGAAAGCCTACGCGACATGGTGCTGCCAACATTTGGTTACGCTCTAATTTTTGGGTCCTCCTGAGTATCTCTGTCTCACTACATTCAAAGACACCTCTGTATTATATACAGAGACGTCCGTGGTATTGAGGATTTTTCTCCTCAGCTAATTAGGAAGTACTTAACTAACACTGTACATTCTTCAAGCTTGAACTCTAAGAGGATAATCCCCATTTGGTGTCATTATCTCTGAACAAAATTTACCATTCTTCATGGCAAACCCGCAACAGGTAACAATTGCAGTTAATATGCGACCACCGCTTACTGCACATTTATTGGCACATGACCTAACCGCCCACGGAAGTCCAGTTACATTTGTTGTTGAGGCTCACCCAGCCTATAGAACAGAATTGTTTTATTATTGGGTCAAATTTCCTGCAGCTCATGGGAACACAAATACATTTCATCACTATACACCTGCAAATGCACCTGCTCAATGCAGAGCATATGCATATCTAGAAATACCTCTATCTTATCAAGAACACAATAATTGGCTTGATGGCACCCTACCCCATACAATTCTACATGTTAGATTAGGTCCTCTAAGTAATGATGGTCCTACATTTATTGGCCACATATACACCTCATCCTTCTGCAGGTGTATCCTTCTGCAATGAACTTAACCCCTTCTGTGACGGGGACGTTATGGTTATGTCCACCGGCACAGTGCTCATGTGCCGAGGACGTACCCATTACGTCCTCTTCACTGAGCTCAGAGGGACTGCTAGTGCTCCCTCTGTGGGCTTCCCTCCCTAAGGCAGGGATGGAAGGGGAAGCCCTTCCCCTTCCACCACCGAACCCCCCTGACCCACCCAGTGAGGTCTGATGACGTCAGCGCGCATTTACGCGCTGACCTCATCAGAGGCCATTTCCCATCGCACTGGAAGTTGAGCTTCTACCGGAATCGGAAGAGAAATGCAAAGCATTTCTCTTCCAATCATGTGATGGGGGCCCTGAGAGGCTTCAAAGGGAAGGAAAGGAATTTCCTTCCCTTTGAAGTCTCTCAGAGCATTTCAGAAGCCGGATCGTAAAGCGATCTGGCTTTTGAAATGCCCACTAGACACCAGGGATGTTTTATAAAAATGAAACTGGCACAAGGGGAGGGAGCTACCCCTTGGGCAAAGGTCACTCCCCGGGGGGGCATTTTTTTAAGGCCTTTTCTGCCCCCCTGGGGGCAGATCGGCCTATTATTGTTAGACCGATCTGCACCCAGGATGGGCAGAAACCACTAGGCGCCAGGGATCTTTTTGTTTGTTTGGTTTTTTGTGTGTTTTTTTTGCTTTTTTAGAGTTGGGGAGCGACCCCTTAGGCAAGGGTTATTCCCTAAGGGGCAAATTATATTTAGGCCATTTCTGCCCCCCTTGGGGGCAGATCGGCCTGTTTTTATGAGGCCAATCTGCTCCCAAGGGGGGCAGAAACCACTAGACACCAGGGAGTTTTTTTTTTTATGGCAATTTCACAGAAGGGGAGCGACCCCTTAGGCAAGGGCCACTCTCCAGGAGTGCAAATTTATTTAAAGCCATTTCTGCCCCCCCAGGGGCAGTTCGGCCTATTGTTATTAGGCCGATCTGCCTCAAGGGGGGGCAGAAACTTCTAGGCACCAGGAATATTTTTTTTTTTTCTTTTTTTTTTTTTTCTTTTAGAGTTGGGGAGCGAGCCCTTAGGCAAGGGTTGCTCCCCTGGGGGGGCAAATTGTATTTAGACCATTTCTGCCTCCCTTGCGAGCAGATTTGCTGATTTTTGTTAGGTCAATATGCCCACAAGGGGACAGAAACCACTAGGAACCAGGGATTTTTTATTGCACCAATTTCATGCAAGGGGAGCGACCCCTTAGGCAAGGGTTGCTCCCCGGGGGGGACGGGGGAATTTATCTTAGCCCATTTCTGCAACCCCTGGGGGCAGATCCGCCTATTGGTATTAGGCCAATCTGCCCCCCCTGGGGGCAGAAACATCTAGGCGCCAGGAATCATTTTTTGTTTTTTTTTGTGTGTTTTGTTTTGTTTTTTAGAGGTGGGGAGCGACCCTATAGGCAAGGGTCGCTTCCCTGGGGGGCAAATTGTATTTAGACACTTTCTGCCCCCCTTTGGGGCAGTAATGTAAAGCAATGAGGTAATACCCTCTAACCCTTTTGACCAGGGCAATAGACAAAAGTTAATGTTGTATGGTCAATGCAAGGGGGAAGTAATTCTAGACTTCCACAGTAAGATATTTATTTGGCAATTAAATATCTCCAATCTTTATTGTATTAATTGATATGTATTTTGTTTCTTTAACATAACTTGTTAAATTTTTGAAAAAATTACAACATATATTGCACATTTTTAAACATTTATATAGCTACTTATGATTCTAGGTGCTCCTAATTCTTGGAACACAGTGAAGGTGAATATTGTGAAGGAAAGTGATAGTATTATATACAATATATACAGAAGGTGGTTAAGAGCAATGTAGACTTCCAAAGGCTCCGTCAATCCAGGAGGCCCTGAAGTCACTTCGAATTTTTACAATTTCAATCCACATTCAATTTCAGGTCGACGTTTCGACCCCATGTATAGACATAAATCAATAGTGGGTCATCATCAGGACTGGGGATATTTTCTATTCTGTTGCACCTAAAAATAATTTAAATATCCAGATTAATAAGAGACCTATCTAATCAGTCCAATTAATTTATATCAATGGGGCTAGGAATAAGCACTCACCTAAAAATTTCAGTTAATAATTACGGTCTTCTGGTCAAAGTTGTCTTCCTAATGGGGACAGAACAACTTTAATTGTTCCCTGTTTATCATCATAGTGTATTTAATTTAGGCATCATAAGAATATGTGTAGTTACTTACATGATTAATGGTTCAGTCTAAATCGCAAATTGGAACGAAACCTGGACTATGGCTATCATTTGAGGGTATAATATCCTCCATTAGATTCTGTCAATGTTGTTAGTACCGAGTCAGCCATACAATAATGGTGGCTGGGAAGTGGCTCATGGTATCTATAAGGATAAATGTACACTCACTCTAGATTCTGGAGGTTAATCAGCCAAATACGGCTTATCTATCTGTCACTTACTTCTTTATATTCCTTTTACTGTGTCCGCTCGTGTAGCCAGGGGAAATCTGTTGAAGCCTCGTGTCCGTCTGACAACGTGGCTTTTAAAGGAATGGCGCCCTTGCTTATTGGAGCTTGCACCCTTCTCATTGGTCCGTAACAGGGCCAATGAGAAGTATCATATTTCCCAAGTGCTCCACCGGCAGCGTCTATTCCGAGGCTGCGCGTACGGACCGAGGCAATGTTGATTCAGTCAGTTCCCTCTCTGGTCCGCCTAACAACGAAATGGGGAAAAAAACAAATATATGTATATGGCGAATATGTGTTATCTTTATCTGTTATGTGCGATCAAGGGAAGTGGCGTATAAAAGTGAATAAACGCCTTGAGCTGAGTATCGCACAATTAGACAGAGTGTGTGTCTCAGTAGGTATATATTCGCTTCTCGGTAGCGTATAGTCTAGAGGATATGGATGTCACAAAAAGATAATCAAATTAATACTATACGACAAATCACTTATGTATACTCCAGAAATTTCGCACGGATATGTTACATCTAAATTATGTCGACCCCCTGTATTACAATGGGGGCAAGTTCATCTTTTGAAATTCTGATCAACCATTGTATATTAGATACGGGTATTGACTCACAGGGAAAATGTATCATGTTATCAAGAATGGGTCATTTTTCCATGTGGGTGGACTCTTCAATTAATGGAGAATAAGCAGGTCACAAAGATAGTACGTAGTGTTAATAGTAATTAATAAGAGAACATTTCTCAGTAATTTTCATCTGTACACGAAATACTTTAAGGGCGAAAAAAACGGGCGCACCTACATTCATAAGCAAATCATGGGTAAGGGAAGGACCAGGGGGTGTGTTAATCTGGTACAATAGTACAATCTCTAGGTAACCATCAGGAATTATAGGGATAGTGTATGATTATAAAGAGGCATGTCGCCAATCTTCTAGGGTATTAAGGGCAAGATGTAGCAAGTGTTTTACGTGTCACAAACAGCAATTTTCGCTGTTTGCGATGTGCAAAACCCACATCGCGATGCCCTATTCCTATTTTGCGAGTCGGTAACCTGGTGATTCACAAAACGTGACTGCGAGGCGCAAATAGGATGGGGTGTTCCCCTTCCTATTTGCGAGTCGCAACGTGATGCAGGATTGCTTTGTGACCGCGAACGGGGTCACAAAGCAATCGCAGTTATCACCAGTGTCACACTGGTGGTAACCTATTTGCAAAAGGGACACCTTCCCCTCTGTGAATGGCATTGAAAAAATGTTTTCAGAGCAGGCAGTGGTCCTATGGACCACTGCCTGCTCTAAAAAAATGAAAGTGACACGTTCCATTTTTTCATTTTGTAATGCATCTCGTTTTCCTTTAAGGAAAACGGGCTTTATTACAAACAAAAAAAACCTGCTTTATTTAAAAGCAGTCACAGACATGGTGGTCTGCTGTCTCCAGCAGGCCACCATCCCTGTGAGTGCTGCGAGACGCAAGGGGGTCGCAAATTGCGGCCCACCTCATTAATATTAATGAGGTGGGCCTTTGCGACCCCCTTGCGACTCGCAGATGGTGTCAGGGACACCATCCTGCATTGCGACTCGCAAATTGCGAGTCGCTCAGTCTCGCAATTTGCGAGTCGCAACGCAGGATTTTCCTTCATCTGGCCCAGAGTCCCTTATTTATGGTGCCACATTTTTCCATCCAAAATAATTCCCGTTTGGTCAAGATATAGGCCCTCATTACAACCCTGGTGGTAAATCCCGCTTTCCGCCGTGGAGAAGGCTGCCAACATACCGCTGTGGCCACGGAATTCCGCTACAGGTCTTACGACCAACATCCCGTAATCCGCCACAATACAGACACCCACACAAGTCTGCCAAACCAAAGGTCAGTGATAAACTGGCGATACCAAAACCTCCAGCGTCTCGCCAACAGGAATACGCCCACACTATCACGACCCACGAATCAATGCAGTGGTTATTCAACCGCGGTAAACCATTAATGGTACACACCGCCGCGCTCAAAATAAACACACACTTACAAAACACAACCACATTGGACAAATCGAAAGACACACGCCTGATATACATACACACACAACACCCACACACCCAATCCAATATAAAGCACACACCCACATCACCCACAAACCCTTGCAACTAAAAATGTGAAAGAAGGCCAGAGAGAGAGACTACCTAAAACAACACCAGCATCCACAGACACACACACCAACACATCCCCTCACACATCACAACAGACACCACCTCACACATCACCCACACCACATCATGGCACCTCAACGACACCCCAGGTTCTCTGAGGAGGGGCTAAGGGGCATGGTGGAGGAAATCGTCTGGGTAGAGCCACAGCTATTCGGATCACAGGTGCAGCAGACATCCATTGCAAGGAAGATGGAGCTATGGCACAGAATTGTGGACAGCATCCAAGAACACAGGATGACATCAGGAAGAGGTGGAATGACCTATGGGGGAAGGTATGTTCCGTGGTATCCAGACACCAGATTGCTGTACAGAGTACTGGCGGTGGACCCCCATCTCCTCCCCACAACTAACAACATGGAAGGAGCAAGTCTTGGCGATCATGCATCCTGAGGGCCTTGCAGGAGTAGCAGGAGGACTGGACTCTGGTAAGTCATATCTTAACTACTTTATCCCCCCACCGCACCTGCATGCCATCACATACCGACACCCTTACTCTCACACCCATCACCACAACAACCCACAGACACCCCACTAACACAACCCACACATCCCAAAAGCAAGCCCTGCATATAACACCAATGCATGGACACACATCACCAAAGCATGTCCAGTAGAGAGACTCACTCATGCCCCAAAATCACCAATCACACAAGGGCCACGGCAATAATGCAAGCCCAGGAGTAGAGTGTCACTCACCCATTGCACAAGATGGCACACACAGACACAATAACTATGCATTTTCACCCCAACAGGATCCCTACCCAGCGTCATCGGACAGGAGGTACCAGACATATCCAGTTGCCCCAGAGAGGAGGCCCACAGTGACGGCAGCTCTGCACACCTGGATCAAGATGACCAGCCTGGCCCATCAGGGACCTCAGGACAGTCGGTTCCCCTGGCACAGTCACAAACCACGACTGAACCTCCCCCCTCAGGAAACACCACCACAGCACCCACCCAGCGGGCCCATCTCTCTGTCCCCAGGATACGTCAATCAGCAATGTGTCCACCACTACAGGGACCCCAGGCAACCCCACTAACACAGGACGATCAGGGACCTGGGGGCAGTGGGCACGTGGTTCAGGGGACAGAGGCACATGATAACAGGGAAGCTGGGAGGACTGCTATGGGGCAGGGGGAGGACAGGCCCAGGGAACCGACACGCCACAAGGCACTCTCCAACATCATGGGAGCTTACCACCATTCCAAGGAGACCATGGGCACGGTAGTGGCCAAGTTTCAGGAGACCCAGCGGCTGCAGGAGAAACACTACCTGGGGATCAGGGAGGAGTTGAAGTCCATCAACACCACCCTGGTCACCGTTGCAGGGGTGCTGGCAGACCTGGTCAACACCATGAGGGACACAGTGGCACACCAACGGGCCCCTGACACTAGCCTGGATGATGAACAGCCCTCCACCTCCGCCGGCGCTAGTGGACAGGAGGAACCGACACAGGACTAACAGGCCACCAGCACCCCACCCCCTGCAGATGGAGAACCACCCAGTAAACGGTCCCTGAGATCCAGGAACAAGACAGAGAACACTGATAAGACCCCCGCCAGTAAATAAGACCCCCCCTGAATGTCACCCTTCTGTCCCACTTTGTCACCCTATCCACCTTAAACTGCCATTGCTCCACTTCCTATGCCCCTTTGGACAATGTACCTGTGAAACAAATAGACTGGACTGCCATGGACATTCTTCCACCATCACCCCAGGCCATTTTACAACCCCCTCCACTTATTTGCACAGGAATAAACAAACTTCAATCACAAAACAATCTGGAGTCAGTTTGTGCTTTCACAAATTTGTAATTGCAATATCTATGGAATATAGCAATGTCAATGTACTTGTTCACATACTAATGTAACACAGCTGTAGGCCAGCAGTAAGCATAGCAGAGGGCACAAAGTGGGAGCAAGATCTGTGAAATGGAAAGTCAAAGTGACAAGTCAGTGTCCATACACTGAGTGAAAATGACAGACTTATGCTAGTTCCAACAATAATATGAGATGTGAGAAGCAGTTACATCTTCTTACCTGTGTCTCGGTGGGAGTATTGCATGATGATGTTGTTTTGGTTGTCGACATCTTCTTCTTCTGCCTCCTCTTCTTCACTGTCCACAGGCTCCACAGCTGCCACAAGACCACCATCAGGCTCATCCTCCTGCAGAAAAGGCACCTGCCGTCGCAAAGCCAGGTTGAGCAGCATACAGCAGGCCAGGATGATCTGGCACACCTTCTTCAGTGAGTAGTATAGGGATCCCCCTTTCAGATGGAGGTACCGGAATCTGGCCTTCAGGAGGCTGAGGGTGCGTTATATAAACCTCCTAGTTCACCCATGTGCCTCATTGTGGCATTCCTCTGCCCTTGTCCTGGCATTTCTCACTGGGGTCAGTAGCCATGACAGGTTGGGGTAACCAGAGTCACCTGCAAATGTCGAGCAACAACTGTTAGACACACACTAACCCTTAAGGACAGCCCTGTACCCAGACACCTATGTCAACTGTATTGGGACCTTGGCCTCACCTATTAGCCACACACGGTGCCTCTGGAGTTGCCCCATCACATAAGGGATGCTGCTATTCCTCAAAATGTAAGCGTTGTGCACTGAGCCAGGATACTTGGCATTCACATGGGAGATGTACTGGTCTGCCAAACACACCATCTGCACATTCATCGAATGATAGCTTTTCTGGTTTCTGTACACCTGTTAATTCCTGCGGGGGGGGGACAAATGCCACATGTGTTCCATCAATGGCACCAATAATGTTGGGGATATGTCCAGGGGCATAGAAGTCACCTTTCACTGTGGGCAAATCCTCCACCTGAGGGAAAACGATGTAGCTGCGCATGTGTTTCAGCAGGGCTGATAACACTCTGGACAACACGTTAGAGAACATTGGCTGGAACATCCCTGATGCCATGACCACTGTTTGAAAAGACCCACTGGCCAGAAAATGGAGTACAGACAGGACCTGCACTAGAGGGGGGATTCCTGTGGGATGGCAGATAGCTGAAATCAGGTCTGGCTCCAACTGGGCACACAGTTCCAGGATTGTTGTACAATCAAGTCTGTATGTGATTATGATATGTCTCTCTTCCATTGTCGACAGGTCCACCAGGGGTCTGTACACTGGAGGATGCTGCCATCTCATCACCTGCCCCAGCAGACGTGCCCTATGGAGTCATCCAGCACTGAAGTATCACAATGTGTTATTTGCAGGATTGTTTGTAATTCGCAATGTGCCGATATCTGTCTGTATTCCCAGCCTAGATAGGTGTGACGCAGTTTTGATCCATGCCATGTGGCCCCCTGAAATGGTGGCAGCCTGAACTGTAAGGTGGGACAAGGGGAAATGAGGTAACTGTGCTGACGTTGTACACCGTTGCGGTGGGTGGTCAAAGACCGCGACGCAATTCAGCATTGGTTAACATTGGGCCCTATGGGTCCCAGGAGCCAATGACGATGTACGCCGGTGGTGACGGTATGCACCGACACGGACGTGACCGCCATTTTCTGTCTGTTCACTCACTTGATGCCTGACCTTCAACAGGAGAGGACCTACAATGCAAGTGGTGCTGTGACCTGTGTCTGGAAGCGACCATGGCTACAGTGTCTGGGGAAAGGGCCCCTGCCTTCACATCGGAGGAGTTGGAGAAACTAGTGGATGGGGTCCTCCCCCAGTACACGCAACTGTACGGTCCTCCAGACAAACAGGTGAGGACACTGTGAGCATGCTGCGTGGGCAATGCCTGTTTTGAGTGGTGTGGATGGAAGATAAATAGAGGGGCTGAGGCCTGCATGTGCGGATGTTGAGTGTATGTGCGTCAGGGCATGGGTGGGAACTGGTGGGCAATGACTATGACGGTCCGGACGGGTGAGTAATTTCCTTTCCCCTTGTACCATTCCTCTAGGTCAGCACCCACCAGAAGAAGGGTATTTGATGTGCCATCGCCAAGGACGTCCGGACCCTGGGAGTCTACCACAGACGGAGCACCCACTGCCGTAAAAGATGGAAGGACCTGTGCTGCTGGAGCAAGAAGACGGCAGTGGCCCAGCTGGGGATGGCCCCCAACGTGGAAGGGGTGCCCATCGCACCATGACCCCCCTGATGTACCGAATCCTGGCGGTGGCCTATCCAGAGTTGGATGGGTGCTTGAGGGCATCACAGCAGCCACAAGGGGGTGAGTACACTCTCATTCAGCTAACTCTGCACACATTACGAGGTGTCTGGGTGGGGGAGGTGGGCAGGGTTCACCTAGGCCAGGGCGAACTTGGTAGGCAAGGTCCCTTGTGAGGCAGGCTCTGTGGCACCCCAACCCCACCAGTGGTAAGAGCCATCTACACCTAGTCAGGCTCCTGTGACTTCCAGGTGTGCAGCAATTGGGTTTAGGCCTCATACCCCATGGTCATGTGAATTTGCTAGGAATTATTAGTGCATGGCGTTGTGCTGAGGGCTGCTCCCTGTGTGTTGTGTCCACCAACGGTATTGGTGTTGCATGCACTGAACATGTTTTTCTTCTGTCTTACCCCCCTTTTTGTTCTGTTTCCCTGTTCTTGTGTGCAATAGCATCAACAGGCGGAGGAGCAGTGACCCCGGAGCAGGAGGGAGCTGCAACCCACTTGGCCCTGGAGGGTGAATCAGCAAAGTCTGAAGCCACCAGTGGGACGGAGGGCGAGGGGACCTCCATGACGGGGACAGGAGGTGACACCAGCGACAGCGACTCCTTCACTGATGGGAGCTCCCTTGCGGTGGGGGGCACCTCTGTGCCCACCACATCAACAGGTACAGCCACCACCCCCACTGCCAGCACTGCCTTCCCATCAGCCCCTCAGCGTGGGTGGGCATCTCCTTCACCCCAGGCACCTCAGCCCCTGCCCCAGTCAGCCCTGCTGGCCTCAGTGAGGAGGCTATTGACCTCCTGAGATCCCTCACTGTTGGGCAATCTACCATTTTGAATGCCATCCAGGGTGTTGAGAGGCATTTGCAAAAAACAAATGCATACCTGGAGGTCATTCATTCTGGGCAGGCGGCCCAACAGAGAGCATTTCAGGCTCTGGCCTCAGCACTGATGGCAGCCATTGTCCCTGTGTCCAGCCTCCCCCCTCCAACTTCCTCTACCCAGACCCAGTCACCTGTACCTCAGTCTTTCCCAAGCACACCATCAGACCAGCATGCACACTCATCAACACACAAGAGTGGACATGACAAACATAAGCACCACACATCCCACAAGCACTCACACAAGCACCATCCCCATGCAGACACAGCAACATCCACTGCCTCCACTGTGTCCCCCTCCTCCACGTCCTCCTCCTCCACTCACACCTGCATGCACTACATCCTCAGCCACTACCTCCATCACCAGCACGCCCATCACCACACACCGCTCACGTGCACTCACCACCCCCACTACCATGCACACATACCCTGTGTCCTCTCCCAGTGTGTCTGTGAGCCCTCTTCCCAAAGTACACAAACGCAAGCACACACCCACCCAACAGCCATCCACCTTGTAACAGCCTCCGGCCAATGCACCTTCACCAAAATTCAGCAAACGTACACCTCCTACAACCACTACCTCCTCCTCCACTCCCAAACCCACTCCACCTTCCTGTCCCAGTGTGTCTAAAAAACTTTTCCTGGCAAACCTTGACCTCTCCACTTCACCCCCGTCCTTCACCTAGGGCCAGGCTTTCCAGGTCCCAGCCCAGCAACTCAGCCACCAAATCCCCAGCAGCAGTCGTGCCAGCAACTGCGGGGTCATCGAATGTGCCACCCATCAGGGCTGCCAGTGTGCCACGTAGCGAGGGCAACGACATTCCAGTACCTGCCAAAGAGAAGAAGGTGACCGCATCCCAGAGGGAGAAGCTGCACCTACCAGCCACCAAGGGCTCTGCAAAAACAAAAGTGGATAGTGGCAAGACACCTGTGGCACCATCAAAGGTGCGGAAAGGATAAAAGCAGAAGAGCAGGTTAGGACAGGGCACGGTGGCACCGACAGAGGGACCAGTGTCACCCCTTCTGTCCACGACAACACCAACCTGTATGGCGGCGAACACCACTAGCTGCCCCACCACCAGCACCGCCATTTGCACCGCCACCTGCACCTCCACATACACAGCCACCTGCACAGCCACCGGCACGTCTGCAGCCTCAGCGACACTCCCCAGTGGGCAGCCGTCCGAGGCTGCAGGAGACGTCCTGCTGTGTCCCTCAGCAGCTGCTGACCCAGGCACCACAGCCACCACCGCCGCCAAAGACACCTCGGAAGTGCTTGAACAGTGGCACCAGCGCTGACATGGCTACCATCCCCAGTGGTCAGTCGTCCGAGGCTGGAGGAGATTTCCTGGACCCTGGCCAGCTTCCATGAGGAATGCCTTCATCACTGTTTGCACCTGCAGGTGGAAGGTGAAGCCGCAGCAGTGTGGGGTATGTCTCTGTCTCCATGGCGTATCATGCTACCTTTTCCTCAGCAATCTCGTAGGACACACACCCAGGTGAGGTAATGGTACTGGCCACACTGCACGTGGAGCACTCTAGGCACCATGCCCCCTTCAGATCTAGTGGATAGATATATCCACTACCTCAGTCCTTGGCAGGATGAAGCACTCTGGGCACCATGCTCCCTCCAGAACCAGTGGAGAGATACATCCACTTCCTCAGTCATTGGCAGGAGGAAGCCCTCTGGGCACCAGGCCCCCTCCAGAACCAGTGGAGAAGGACATCCACTTGAGAGACTGTGGCTTTCCACTCCCCAGGATAAAGCAGTGGGCAAACCTCCCACTGGAGAGACTTGAGAGACTGTGGCTTTGCAATCCCCAGCATAATGCAGTGGGCAAACCACCCACTGGAGAGACTTGAGAGACTGTGGCTTTGCACTCCCCAGGATGCAGCAATGGGCATGGAGCCCCCTTGTGCAGCAGTTGTGTCGTGCGTTCATCTGGCTGAGGTGCCCCTCCTCTCTCTCCCCCTGAGGTGCCTGTTTATTTTTGATCTGATGCCCCAGCAGGGTTCTCTCCGTTTCCCTTTGGGGGCAGATGGGCCTGTTTTTGGAAGGCCCATCTGCCATCAACGGCGGGCAGAAAATCCAACAGAGACCAGGAAAGTTTTTTTTCTCCAAAATAAGAGGGTGGGGGTATGGCCATACCCCCACCCCAAATAAATGGGCCCAAAGTTGTTCTGCCCACCAGTGGGCAGATGGGGCAATTACCCCTGATCCACAGCCCGGGGGGGGGCAGAAAGTCTACTAGATGCCAGGGAATTTTAAAAAACCTAAAAATATTGGGGTGGTGGCTACCAGCCAGTATGGGCGTGGTTATGCCCCCACCCCAACTGAAAGAAGGGGTAACAGTCTTTCAGCTCTCCCCCACACTCTAAAACATCTTATCCCACAGCAAGCAAGAAGACATTTGATTATTTTGGGTTTTGGTTTGGCTAAGTCTCAAAATCGTCCGACTTGGAATGGAGAGGGCTGCACTTTATGGACTTTGGGACGCTGCCATGTAGAAAAATCCACAAGACCTAGAAACATCTGAAAACTAAACATCTGGGTGATTCCAGGGTGGTGTGTTTCACATGCACCTGCACCATTGTCGTACCCACAATGCCCTGCAAACCTCCAACTTTGCTGGAAATCACATACTATACTATACTGATAAAAATTCTTCTACACTTGTCAGCCTAAAAATGTTTTTTGCAAACTGCCCTTTTGGACCCTCCTTGGTTCCCCATCAATATCAACATGTTTTTGGCTCTTCCCTTTCACAAGCACTTGGCCCACCTAAACAAATGAGGTATCATTTTTACAGGTAGACCGAGGGGAACATTGGGTGGTATGAGATTTGTCCCAGTGTGGTGATCCCACACAGAAATGTTGGACAAATGTTATTTTTTTAGCTAAATTTGAGGTTTGCTGAGGATTCTGGGTAAGAAAACATTGGGGGATCCACGCAAGTCACACCTCACTGGACTCCATTGGGTGTCTAGTTTTCAGAAATGTCTGGGATTGGTAGGTTTTCCTAGAAGGCTGCTGAGCCCAGGACCCAAAACGCAGACGCCCCCTCCCACAAAAACAAGTAGTTTTGTATTTGATCATTTTGATGTGTCCAGATAGTGTTTTGGGGCATTTCCTTTCACAGGCAGTAGGCCTACCCACAAAAGTGAGGTACCATTTTTATCAGGAGACTTGGGGGAACACTGGGTGGAAGGAAATTTGTGGCTCCACTCAGATTCCAGAACTTTCTGTCACCGAAATGAGAGGAAAAGGTGTTTTTTTGGCCAAAGTTTGAGGTTTGCAAAGGATTCTGGGTAACAGAACCTGGTCAGAGCCCCACAAGTCACCCCACCCTGGATTTCCCTAGGTGGCTAGTTTTCAAAACTGCACAGGTTTGCTAGGTTTCCCTAGGCGCTGGCTGAGCTAGAGGCCAAAATCCACAGCTAGGCACTTTGCAAAAAACAGCTGTTTTCTTTGTGAAAATGTGATGTGTCCACGTTGTGTTTTGGGGCATTTCCTGTCGTGGGCGCTAGGCCTACCCCCACCAGTGAGGTACCATTTTTATCAGGAGACTTGGGGGAACACTGGGTGGAAGGACATTTGTGGCTTCTCTCTGAGTCCAGAACTTTCTGTCACCGAAATGAGAGGAAAAAGTATTTTTTGGGCCAAATTTTGAGGTTTGCAAAGGATTCTTGGTACCAGAAACTGGTCAGAGCCCCACAAGTCACCCCACCGTGGATTTCCCTAGGTGGCTAGTTTTCAAAACTGCACAGGTTTGCTAGGTTTCCCTAGGTGCCGGCTGAACTAGAGGCCAAAATCCACAGCTAGGCACTTTGCAAAAAACAGCTCTGTTTTCTTTGTGAAAATGTGATGTGTCTACGTTGTATTTTGGGGCATTTCCTGTCACGGGCGCTAGGCCTACCCCCACCAGTGAGGTACCATTTTTATCAGGAGACTTGGGGGAACACTGGGTGGAAGGAAATGTGTGGCTTCTCTCTGATTCCAGAACTTTCTGTCACCGAAATGAGAGGAAAAAGTGTTTTTTGGGCCAAATTTTGAGGTTTGCAAAGGATTCTTGGTACCAGAAACTGGTCAGAGCCCCACAAGTCACCCCATCTTAGATTCCCCTAGGTGTCTAGTTTTCAAAACTGCGAATGTGTGCTAGGGTTCCCTAGGTGCCGGCTCAGCTAGAGGCCAAAATCCACAGCTAGACACTTTGCAAAAAAAAGGTCTGTTTTCTTTGTGAAAATGTGATGTGTCCACGTTGTGTTTTGGGGCATTTCCTGTCGCGGGCGCTAGGCCTACCCCCACCAGTGAGGTACTATTTTTATCAGGAGACTTGGGGGAACACTGGGTGGAAGGAAATTTGTGGCTCCTCTCTGATTTCAGAACTTTCTGTCACCGAAATGAGAGGAAAAGGTGTTTTTTTGGCCAAAGTTTGAGGTTTGCAAAGGAGTCTGGGTAACATAACCTGATAGGAGCCCCACAAGTCACCCCACCTTGGATTCCCCTAGGTGTCTCGTTTTCAAAACTATGCAGGTTTGCTAGGTTTCCATAGGTGCCGGCTGAGCTAGAGGCCAAAATCCGCAGCTAGGCACTTTTAAAAAAACAGCTTTGTTTTCTTTGTGAAAATGTGATGTGTCCACATTGGGTTTTGGGGCATTTTCTGTCCCAGGCACTAGGCCTACCCACGCAAGTGAGGTACCATTTTTATCAGGAGACTTGGGGGAACACAGAATAGCAAAACAAGTGTTATTTCCCCTTGTCTTTCTCTACATGTTATCCTTCCAAATGTAGGACAGTGTGTAAAACAGACGTCAATTTGCGAAATGCCCTGCAATTCACATGCTGGTATTGGCACCCCATAAATAACCACTGCTTCTCAACACCTTATCTTGTGGCCATTTTGGAAATACAAAGGTTTTCTTGATACGTATTTTTCACTTTTCATATTTCAGCAAATGAATTGCTGTATACCCGGTATAGAATGAAAACCCATTGCAAGGTGCAGCTCATTTATTGGCTCTGGTTACCTAGGGTTCTTGATGAACCTACAAGCCCTATATATCCCCGCAACCAGATGAGTCCAGCTGACATAACAGTATATTGCTTTAAAAAATCTGACATCACAGGAAAAGTTACAGAGTAAAACGTGGAGAAAAATGGCAGTTTTTTCACCTCAATTTCAATATTCTTTTATTTCAGCTGTTATTCTCTGTAGGAAACCCTTGTAGGATCTACACAAATGACCCCTTGCTGAATTAAGAATTTTGCCTACTTTTTAGAAATGTTTAACTTTCTGTGATCCAGCATTGGTTTCTCACCCATTTCGGTCACTAACTGGAAGGAGGCTGAAAGCACAAAAAATAGTAAAAATGGGGTATGTCCCAGTAAAATGTCACAATTGTATTGAAAAATTGGGTTTTATAATTCAAGTCTGCCTGTTCCTGAAAGCTGGGAAGATGGGGATTTTACCACTGCAAACCCTTTGTTGGTGCTATTTTCAGGGAAAAAACCACGAGCCTTCTTCTGCAGCCCTTCTTTACCATTTTTATTAAAGAAAAACAACATTTTTGCTGTATTTTGGCTAATTTCTTGGTCTCCTTCTTGGGAACCCATAAAGTCTGGGTACCTCTGGAATCCCTAGGATGTTGGAAAAAAAGAATGCAAATTTGGTGTGGGTAGCTTCTGTGAACAAAAAGTTATGAGGGCCTAAGTGCGAACTGCCCCAAATAGCCAAAAAGAACGTTCGGCACAGGAAGGGAAAAGGCCTGGCAGCGAAGGGGTTAATGGTAGCTGAAGTCCCTCGCTTATATGCATTGCTTATGGCAATATACAGACGATTAGTACAGGTTGTAATGCAAACATTAAATACAAACACAGCACGTGCTGCTCTGGTGCAACCACATGCAGTACAGCCAGACATTAATCCAGCGACTGTACATTCAATTATGGGTAAAGTACTTGCCAAATGAGAAGAGATTCAGTTTTGGTTAGCTCAAAAAGTAAATGCACTGGAAGCAGTATTTCCCCATACGGGACCTCCGGATAAGCATAGAATATTAAATATGTGTTTGCCATTTGGGATGCTTCCCACAGTAGATAAGTTCAAAACTTGGGGCACGGTATTTGCCACGCTCTATACTACTGCACATGGTACACCGACATGTGCCAATTTCCCAGAAGTGTTAAAACAAATTCAAGATGAATTCAGGGCTGCCCCGGTCCTGGAATTGGAGATGCAACTAATGGGCAATTTTTCCACAATATCCTCAATTATAGCAAGTAACCTCAAAGGGGAAGCAGTTGCACTAGCACTGCGCATGCGGCTCCGGGTTGTTCCTCCAAAGGAACAAGGACATGAGCTGCCAAAGATTATCGCGGAGACCTACTCTGCTATTGGTAGAGATAGTCTGGGGGCCAGACCTACAAAACCACAATTTCAGGGTAAATCTAAAAAAGAAAGGGGAGAATCTGCACATATGGAGACCACACAGAATAGATATAACCTCAGAAATAGAGATAATATAAAAAAGCCTGACAGATATCAATATACTGATACATGCCAATCTTGTTCCTTTCAGGACTCACTGGAAAAACGCAGTGAGAGAGGTGGGCAGTTAGAGTGAATAACTGAGTATGTGAAACTGAGACAGGAATCACAACGCTCTACAGACGTTTCTGTAAAAAAAGAAGAAAAACTTCCCCAACAAAAACACCAATTTAAAAAAGAAAAAAGTGACAGCAGTTGCATGCAACTTAAGAAGAGGGCTCTATTAAAGAAAAAGAAGTGGGCATTAGTGCTATTAGACAGCACAGCAGAGGTCACAATAGTTCGCCGGAATCTTCAAGAGCATCTGGAGGTGAAAGCAACTGATTGATGACTTCTTACAAGTTGAAACTGTGGACATGCGTGTCTCCACACCTGATAGGATGTACAAAGTAAAGTTCCAGTTAGAAGGAGACATTGAACGCACAATTGAAGCAATCTTTTGAGACTGTGTCGTAAACATATACGATATTCTGATGGCTGAAATGAATTGGCCACCTGAATTTATCTGTACTTTCCCATATGGGTAAGAGGTTATCAAACCTTCTTTCTCACCCCTTGTTCCCGATGAGCTTGCAGAATCCTACCCAGTCGATTGGGCATTGGCGCAGGCACCTGCGTTATATTGCAACCATAAAGGGTGGGATAAAGATTCCCCCATCATGTAATTCCAATAAAAAAATCAACTTCAACTTCAACCACAATATCCAAGAAAACATGATGCTAAAGCACCCGTGAGAGAAATTCTCACACAACTAGAGTGCCAGGGTGTAATCAAACCCTGTATCTAACAAATGAATAATCCCTTATTCCTAATAGCTAAACCAGACCATTCATACAGAATAGTCTTAGATTACAGACATTTAAAAAGTCATACACGCACATACGCTATTTAAAACTCTCACAACACAGCACTTATAAACAACATAGTGTACAAAAAATCCAAAACAACACTGGATATTTTAGGTTTCTTAGGCCAAAATATAGCGCATGAGAATAGAGATTTAACTACTTTAAGCACACTAGGCTCCCATAAAAAATGATGTTGTTTGCCCCAGGTGTACAAAAATAGTCCGGGACTGTTTGCAGCTCATGTGATTCAATATTGCACAACATTGACCCTGAAGCATTGTCCTATGTAGATGATATCTATCTCAAGGATGATGAATTACTGCAACATCTAAGATGGGTAGCCCGCATTGTTGTAGGATTTGACTAATTCAGCTATAAATTCAATTAAAAAAAACAAAAATAACCTTTCTTAGCGTCCTGTTTTTGGGATATGAGCTATCAAGTGAAGGAAAGAGACTAGCGCCAAAGTTATTGGCAAAATGCATACAGTTACAACCTTCAAATACAATTAAAAAATTCCAGTCCCTATTGGGTTTCATACATTTTGTCAGAAGTTACATTCCAGATTACGCATCACCCATAAAACATTTATATGACTTAATACGTCCTGTATTTTCCAGTAAATTCTGGACAGTTGAACACACACGCATTCGCAGAGCCTTGTAAACGGACATGCTTGCAGCACAACACTTACACACAAGGGACAATAAAAAACATCTGGTCATCAGAGTAATTGCTGGTGCCATTGAGTGCACCTATGTAACTTTCATTGAGGGTGAGACAGTCACCCTCAATGAAATACAAATCACCTTGCATACAAATCACATTGTATTCACTAGCAGAACAACGCTTTGCTCCCACTGAGAAAATTCTCACTGCTGTTCAGATGACTGTCATTAAAAAAAGGCCATTAGCCAAGGGGAAATGCATTATTGTTGTATCTCCAATTCCAGACCTTGAGGCTGTTACCAAAGCCAGCGTTCCAAATGCTAATGCATGACATTAACGTTGGATTCAAAGGGCAACGTCTTTGACAGCCACTCATGTTGACTACATTTTCGACCCAAAGTTACAAACTCAATAATTTTTGCAATATGAACTAGAATACCCAATTCCTGAAAATGCATTGCCTATTGATCAATATGAAAGAGTCATGTATACCAGTGGCTCAGAACAACCTGCAATAAGCACAAACCATCAATACTCCACTGCTTGCGCAGTCATAAGTGGCTACATGGAGGATAATACATTTTGTCCCCAAAATACATACACGCAAACCCTAGGGTATTGCACAGCACAATTAGCAGAGCTAAAGGCTCTGGTGATAGCCCTGGAACACAGGGATCCTGCACAGCTAACACTGATCATCTGTGATTCGTATTACTGTGTCCAGTCCTTCAATGAATACCTGCATTACTGGCACCAGAATGGGTTCAGAGATTCTAAAGGCAACACCCTCAAACACAGACTTCTGTGGGGAAAGTAGTGGATCTGAAGGAAACGCTACCAAACGTCCATGTTATAGATACACTTGGACACCAGCACCTTGGAATACACGTTGCTTGAAATACACTGGCTGATGAAGCAGCTTCTGTTGCTGCAGTAATTTGTTCTGGAACAAAACCGGACGATGACATATGAGCAGCAGTGAAAGGCACGGCTGAATGCACGCCCTATCCAAAAGCATTTCCCACTAAATATTCCTACCGAATGGGAGGCTTCCTTGACGCAGGAGTAAAGATACCAAGCGTAGGAGTTCGAGTAATTCCCAATAAAGATATAAGACCAGAGTTCATTAAAGCAGCTCATGAGGGGGTTGCATCTGACCATGCTGGTGTGGCGGCTACAATATCATTATTGCAAGCACGTTATTGGTGGCCAGATCTATACAAGAAGCCCAAGCAGTATGTCCTTTTTTGTGACATCTGCCAACCAATTAAGGGTTCCACCGTCAAACGCTCACCACAGACACCCCTACTAATTTCCAACAAGCCATTACAATGTGTCTACTTGGACCACTGTGGTCCCCTAACACCGGACAGCGCATACAAATACATTTTAGTCACTCTTGACTCTTGCTCCAGATTTCTATGGGTGTGGCCACAACGCGCGGCTGACACGCGGACTGTTATTAAAGATTTGCAAGTGTTATATGCAGTTGCAGCTTTCAACTCAAACCAGGCTCCTGCCTTTGCCTCCATGGCATTCAGCAACACAATGGCTTCGTTAGGGGTCCAACTCTATTAGTCTTCTCCATTTCATCCTGAGTAAAATAGTGTAGTGGAGCGGCGAAACGTGGTTTAAAGCAGTCCTTAACAGCCAGAGTATTAGGTACGGGTCGTAGTTGGCTAAATCACCTGTATGGAGTCCAGAGTGCACTTAATAATCTGCCTAGAACATCCCTGGGGGGCCTACTTCATATGAGTGCCTGTTTGAAACTCAAATGTATGTTCCAGATCTTGATGGTCCTGGCGTAGAGGTGGCAGGAACACCTTTTGACATAAAGGAACGTGTCACTGCCTTGCAGGAATTACAACAGTTCTGCGATGACAACGCTTCTTCCAGTCCTGCCTCCACAGGAATTAAGGATATACCAAGAACATCCACAGGCTGGATTCCAAAATTTGGGGATCTAGTACGTGAAAATGTTGCTGTGAAAAAGGAGTTTGGTCCTTCTCATCGTGCACAGGTCCCAGTCTTGGGAATACACTGTACCAGAACTGTCATTCTACCACAGTTGGCTTGTTCTAAAGAAAACCGTTTTGTATCTATCGACAATGTCAAGTTACACCATGTGGCCGATCCTGCACAGCAGACCAAGAGGAGCAGCCAGAAGTTCCCGAATCCCTCTGACTACTGGCCAAGATGTCCCTCTACAAGTATTGAGCAGCAACACTGACACTTCTCCGAGCTTGCAGAGGGTGGAAAATGATCTTGCATTAGTTCCACTAACATCTGTTACAACAAACAATATAGAAATTACTGATCAATTTGACACAACTTCAACACAGACAGATGGCGTCATTTTCTGTGAACCACCACAGGAGACCCCTACCAGTTCTCCTCCTATAAATATGGCTGCAGCTTTTGCACAAACTACTTCTGGATACTTTGCCGACATCAATGACACTTTCTCCGACTCATTTACCTCTTGTACACTTGAACAGATAAAAGAACATAAGCTGATAAATTAGCTTAAAACTAATTACTTTATTTTCCCATGGAACTATCAGTGGCTTTCACTGACTGTATTAGGTTTCCTCCTTTGGATTGGCTTTGTCATTCAAATTCTTTCTATTAATACATGGTCATTTTCTTCCCAAAAGATCAACATTTGAACTGGTGGATGAGGTCTTAAAATTCCATTAACTTCTCACAAGCTCTGCAGAGACTTGTCTTTTGTGATCATTTCCGCTATACCAATTCCTGATGGGATTGTTTGGGATAAAGTGCCATTTGATATATACAGCCCCCTGGAGGTCATTCAAATACCATATGTATCTAACCTTTCAATGAACAATGTAATAATACCCGGAGTTGTTTCTGATGACTGGGATGTAAAAACAGTTGATTCTATGATGACCGAAATGCAGTATTTTACTGTATTTGAAAGTGAGGATGTTTATCAATATGAAGAGAATTATGGTGACATGTTTTGCTATAATTATTATGGACACCATTTCATTCACAGTGCAAGTACCCCAAAAACTATTTTTAATTACATACAATGGGAACATTGTCCAGTTCCACCAGAAGGGAATTCTAAGACATATTATGAAAAATTTGCAGATTTTTCTGGGCACCATGATAAAAATGCTGAGTCATATTATTTCAAATTGCCATTAATGGAAAATGTACATATATTATTGACAGATATTCATTTATTCACATTCCTCTGTTTCCCGGTTGGCTATAGAAGGCTATGAATATTGGTTGAAGTCGATTGAATTAAACAGTGTGTGGGGAACAGAAAATTGACAAATAAGGGGGAAGGAAGCTTTATTCAGAGCATGCCTGATACCTGTTCAAATTATATTTTTAAATTAATCTGTACAACAGAAAAGTTGTTTAGGCTTAGCAAAGATCAAGGAATTGAATGTGCCCAGTATTCCTACCCCTCAAATTTTTACAAATGGACAAAAGTATATAAAGTCAACTGAAGATCAGCTCGATTAATGGGTCCAAATGGGATGTTTAATGCTTCACTGTCATGTCTTGGCGGGCGCTTATTGTGGGCAGTAGATACCAATGTGTAATAAACATTTTATAAACTCCACAGGGGTTTAGAACAAGTAGGCCAGACCCTCGCTATGTGTCATCTGAACATGCGGCTATAGTAACAACATACGATGTAGGGAAACTATGCCAGCAATGGATGCTGTTAGAGAACACCTCAGTCTCCTGCCTAATAACTCTGACTTATAGGATTTCCTATGAGGCCCCAGAAAACATTCCAGAAAGCACTTCTTATATGCAGTTTATAGTGAAATTTGGAACTTTCTCAACAAGAAGCTGCTGCCCGGTTAAGGCAAATAGATCAGGAAAAGCTTACAGAAGGCATTAGCTGTTGTAGATAATTGGATTGATACCGTGTCTGACTGGATATACATGTTAAACAACATAGTTTCTTCTGCAATAGACATAAAACAAAGTAACATGTCTTCTCTACACCATGGACAGAATCAGTTAAGGTCCCTTATGCATTTGGGTTGGACACTACAAACACTGAAGACAGGTCGCGTTCTCTGGCAGTTCGTTAGCGCAAGGGACATATCTTCCACATTTAATTTAGCGTGACAACAACAACTAATGGCTAAGAAAGAAGCGACTTATGTCATGTTAAATATTGAAAAGTTAGAAAAGTTGCCTTTTACTGTGACTGAAATACCATCTGCTGAGTGGTTAATAGATGGGGTTATTAATCTGCCTATTTCAACACTTCAATTCACGTCTGGCTTAAAACACATTCCAGTACACAGAAATGAAAGGCTAGGAGATTGTTATATGCATAAGTTGTGGGAGATGCCCTTCTCGTCCGAATGTCTCAGTGGCATGAAAGAGGTCGTTCTTAGCTGTAGTGAATGCAAGACTTCTGTCAGCCATTTGATGGTTTGTAAACAGCTGTCCTTGCATGGAGCGTGTAAAGCTTCAGCAGTGAACTCGACTTTTTATCTGAAGGGAGTTCCAGTCCCCTTGATTTGACCTGTGTTCCAGGTGCTCTTAAATGGCAGCTATGGCCTCCTCAATAGCGAGCCAGAATAGTTTATGTTGTTTTGGTCATCAAAATGGTTACATGCTGAGGGAACGTACTATTTCCTCCTATAAGACAGAGGGAAGTAGCTGAGATTTGGCCCCATATCGCCACTTCAAATGTGTATTTTGACAAGTTGAGCAGACTCAAGGCTCTATTGTTTCAAAAACATGTGGCGCTCACATCTGCACACGAGACCTATGTCCTTCAGGTGGCAAGGTCATCAGCAGAGATACAGGCCCTCATTACAACCCTGGCGGTTGGTGGAAAAGCGGCACTAACACCGCCAATAGGCTGGCAGTAAGACAAATGGAATTATGACCACGGCGGAAACCGCTCACACAGACAGCCACTTTAACACACCGACTACCACGGCGATAGCAAGAAGCACTGCGGCGGTAACTGCCAACAGCCTGGCGGAAGACAATATGCCGCCCACACTATTATGACACACATATCCGCCACCTTTTCCAGGGCGGTACCAACGACATCAAAAGCATACTGCACTGAAGGGAAACAACACACCTTTGGACACTCAGGGAAGAACCACGCCGCCATGGAGCCCAAGTTGCAGGTGTTCCCCATGCTGGTCTACCTCCTTCTTCACCATGAATACCAACGCTGGCGAAGATGACCACAGTGAGTACTGCCGCGCCTAGCACAAAGGGAGTGGGGAGAAAAAAGAGAGTGACACACACATGCAACACGCAACACCCCCACCCCCAACACCATACACACAAACAGATGCAATAACATTACATATCCACCCCATTCCCCTCAGGACTAATGCAAGGACAAAAGGAATTGATTAAAGTGAGTGTAATAAGATAAAATACTAGAAATATGTCCTTCAAAATCAAAACAGTGAATACATATGTACAAATGGGGGGACACTGCCCAGTCCACATTGTCCGTGGGCCACAGGGCCATATCACATAGGCCAAGGCCCCACTTGACTCCTGCATCAACATGGAGAGAACACTGCAGGGGAATCAGGTCAAAAATACACAGGCACCTCAGGGGGACGGGGAATGGGGGGCACCTCAACTGGAAGTTGGTACAACACCACTGGTCCTGGAGGGGGATACATTCCCATCACACTGTCCTGGGGAGTGCAAAGCCACAGTCTCTCAAGTGGGTGGTTTGCCCACTGCTTGGTCCTTGGGAGTGCAAGGCCACAGTCTCTCAAGTAGGTGGACTGCCCACAGGATTTGCAGGGGTTAGGACGCATTACAGTCTGTGGAGGCAGAATTACACACTTCCCATCGACGGAGACGGCTGCTCAGTGGTGGCAGTGGTGGTGCTGGTGTCAGGGATGCCAGTGGTGGGGGGAGGCTCCAGCCCTTCCCTTGCAGCCTCGGATGGCTGTCCACTGTGGCTGCTGCTGCTGGTGGTGGTGCGGTGTCGGGGATACCAGTTGTGGGGGGGAGGCTCCATCCCTTCCCCTGCAACCTCGGACAGCTGCCCACTGGGGCTGCTGCTGCTGATGTCGGGGATGCCATTGGCGGGGGAGGCTCCAGCCCTTCCCTTGCAGCCTCCGACAGCTGCCCACTGGGGCTGCTGATGCTGGTGGCAGCTGCTGGTGGCAGTGCTGGTGTCGGGGATGCCAGTGGTGGGGGGAGGCTCGAGCCCTTTCCCTGCACCCTCTGACGGCTGAACTGCCATGGTTGGTGGTGAGGGCTCATAATCAGTCCCAGCACCAGGCCTCCTGTCCTTCCTGCCTGCCGGCGCAGGCTCTTTGCCCTTCACCTTGGCAGCTGGTGGTGCCTCCTTGCCCATCCCCTAGGCAGCTGGTGGTGCTTCCTTCCCTTTCCCTTTGGGGGCTGGTGGTGCATCCTTGCCCTTCTCCTTGGCAGCTGCTGCAGGCACATTGCCAGAGCTGATGGGTCGTTCCCTGGAGCCTCTCCCACCTGCAGTACCTGCCAACATTACTGTGGCCATGGATTGGGTGGCTGAGGTGCTAGCCTGGGTTCTGACCATCCTGGCTCGATGTGAAGGACGAGGGGAGGGGTAGGAAAGAGGTCAACGGCGGAGAGAAAAAGCTTCTTAGGGACACTGGGGTGGGAAGAGGGTGAAGGTTTGGGAGTGGAGGAAGAGGGAGTGGTTGTTGGAGGTGTCTGTCTGCTGTGTTTGGGTGCAGGTGCATGGGCTGGATGCTGTTGTGAGGTCGATGGCTGTTGGGTGTCTGAGTGCTTCCGTTTGCGTTCTTTGGGAGGAAGTGGCACATACACAGTGGGAGAGGGGACATGTGCATAGATGTGGGAGTGATGACTGCCAGTGAGGTGTGTGCTCTGATGATGGGGGTAGTGGATGAGGATGTAGTGCATGCAGGTATGAGTGGAGACGCTACTGGGAGGATGGTGGACGAGGAGGAGGAGGGGACACAGTGGAGGCAGTGGATGTTGATTTGTCTGCATCTGGATGGTGTTTATGTGAGTGCGTGTGGGATGATGTGTGGTGCTTGTGTTTACCTGAGCCAATCCTGTGTGTTGTCTTGTGTGCATGCTGGTTTAAATGTGTGCTTTGGATAGGTTGGGGTTGAGAGGAATGGGACTGGGTAGAGGAAGTTGGAGGGGGGAGGCTAGAGACAGGGACAATGGCTGCCATCAAGAAGGAGGCCAGAGTCTGGTTGATCTCTGTTGGGCCACCATGGCAGAGTGAATGCCCTCCAGGAATGCATTTGTTTGTTGCAAATGCCTGTCAGCCCCTGGATGGCATTCACTATGGTTGACTGCCCAAAAGAGATGGATCACAGGAGGTCAATAGCCTCCTCACTCAGGGCAGGGCCTGAGGTGCCTGGGGCGAAGGAGATGCCCACCCTCTTGGGTGAGCGGGCACAGGAAACTCGCTGAGGGGCTGCTGGGAGGATGGTGCTGGTATGGGGAGTGGTGGCTATACCTGTAGTTGGGGTGGGCACAGAGATGTCCGCCACCAGCAGGGAGCATCCATCGAAGGAGGTGTCACTGTCCGAACTGTCCCCTCCTGTCTCCGCCATGGTGCTCCCCTCACCCTCCGTACCACTGGTGCCTTCACCATCGGTGTCTTTGGCCTCCTGGGCCCTGTGGGATGCAGCTCCTCCATCCCTGGTGCCTCTGTTCCTCCGCCAGATGATGGTAATGCACATAAGGACAGGGTGACAAAACAAAAAGGGCTGGAAGAGACAGAGGATACACTTGGTCAATAGCACCAACAACACCACCGTTGCCGTACACAACACACACACAGGGAACAGGCCTAAGCACTAGGCAATCTACAACCAGTCACAATGCTAGCCACCAGGCCATGCACAGGAATACCTACTCCCAATTGCAGCATACCTGAGACCCACAGAGACCTGCCCAGTAGTGGATGCCTAGTAGCTTGGTTTGAGGTGGTGTTCATCAGCCCTGCCCAACATGGAACCTACCCTGCACAGTCCGCCCTGGCCTAAAGGCACCCACAGGCCCTCATCCCCCACCCGAAGACCACTCCACCACGCACAAGTAGTATAATGGGAAACTGTACTCACCCCCTTGTGGATGCAGTGATGCCCTCAAGTGCCCGTCCAGCTCCAGATAGGCCACTGCCAGTATGTGGAACATCAGGGGGGGGTCAGGGTTCGACAGGCACCCCTTCCTCGTTGGGAGGCCATCCCCAGCTGGGCTTCTGCCATCTTCCGTGCCCAGCATCTCTGGTCCTCTCACCGTTTGGGACAGTGGGTGCTCTGCCTGCCGTAGACTCCCAGGGGCCACACGTTCTTGGCGATGGGACGCCATAATCCCTTTTTCTGATGGGCACTGATCTGCAGCGAAATAAACATAGAAAAAAGGTATCAACCATACCGTCCGGCCTCTGACACTAATAGTCCACGATATCCCTCACATCATTAGCCAAACCGTTCAGCCTCTTATATTCATGGCCCACCATTTCCCTCACATCCCATTACGCACAGACATTGCCCACCATACATGCAGCAAGCTGCCCAGGACCTTCCACCTCCCCCCTTACACGAGGCCCTCACACACAGCACTCCATGCATTCATGCCCCATGCATTGTGCTCACAGTGTACTCACCTGTTGGTCTGGAGGCCCATACAGCATTTGGTACTGGGGTAGGACTATATCCACCTGTCTCTCAACTCCACAGCGGTGAAGGCAGGGGCCCTTTACCAAGTGACAAGATCCATGGTCAGTTCCAGACACAGGTCACAGCAGCACTTGCAGTGTAGGTCCTCTCTTGTTGAAGGTCAGGTAGCAAGTGAGTGAACAGATAGAAAATGGAGGTCACGTCCGCAGCGGTGCGTACCGTCACCGCCGGCATATATCACCATTGGCCATCTGTAAACCAAAGGGGCCCATAGACGAACAAGAAGGAGTTGCAGGGCGGTGCTCGTCCGCCTCCGGCACTGGCACACAACGTCAGCGGCATTAGCTCATTTCCACATGTCCATCCACACAGGACAGGTGGACACCATTTCAGGGGGGGGGCAGGCCATGGCACCTAACTGTATCACAGTACACATAGGCACCATTTAGGCCTATCCAACAACATACTGTTTCAGTCACAACATGCAATACAGTGTACATTTTGGAAATGTGGAATACTGACAAGATGCTCATCATTTTGCCCCCTAGATTGCAACCGCTACAGATGCATAGGAGATGGAGACATCCTCCCATGTACAGGCCCCTGGTGGACTTGGCAACAATGGAGGACAGGCACATTATCCTCACCTACAGACCTGACAGGCCACAATCCAGGAGCTGTGTGCCCGATTGGAGCCAGACCTGATATCTGCAATCCGTCACCCCACTGGGATCCCCCCTCTTGTGCAGGTGCTATCCATGCTCCATTTTTGGCAACTGGTTCTTTTCAAATGACAGTGGGCTTGGCAGCAGGAATGTCACAGCCAATGTTCTCTGTAGTGCTGACCAGAGTGTTGTCTGCCCTGATGAAACACATGCACAGCTACATTGTTTTCCCCCAGGTGGAGGATTTGGCCACAGTGAAAGCTGACTTCTATGCAATGGGACATAGCCCCAAGATTATTGGGGCTATTGATGGTACACATATTGCCTTTGTCCCCGCCGGAGAAATGAACAGGTGTTCAGAAATCGAAAGAGCTTTAATCCAATGAATGTTCAGATAGTGTGTCTGGCAGACCAGTAAATCTCCCATGTCAATGCAAAGTATCCTGGCTCTGTGCATGATGCCTTTATCCTGAGGAATAGCAGCATCCCATATGTGATGACTCAACTCCAGAGGCACCAGGTGTGGCTAATAGGTGAGCCCATGGTTCCCACCCAGTATATGTTGATGTAATGGTATGGTGGCACTAAGAGTTAGTGTTTGGCTAACATGTATCCCTCGATATTTGCAGGTGACTCTGGTTAACCCAACCTCTCATGGCTACTGACCCCAGTGAGGAATGCCAAGACAAGGGCAGAGGAACGTTACAATGAGGCATATGGGCGAAGAAGAAGAATTATATAGAGGACATTCGGCCTCCTGAAGGCCAGGTTTCTCTGTCGCCATCTAACAGGTTGTTCCCTGTGCTACTCACCCAAGAAGGTGTGCCAGATCATCATGGCATGTTGTATGTTGCACAACCTTGCCTTATGTCGCCAGGTGCCTTTTCTGCAGGAGGATGAGGCTGAGATGGGTGCGTGGCAACGGTGGACCCTCTGGACAGTGACGAAGAGGAGGCAGAGGATGAGGATGTGGACAATAGAACAGCAGTCATATGACAGTACTTCCAGTGACACACAGGTAAGACACTGTAATTTGACCTTCCATTGACAGTTTTGTATTGGATATTGTCACTGGCAGGCTGATATTCTCACTGCTATGGCCACTTACTGTACCCTTTGGCATGTCTATTTTCAGATATCTGTGCCCCACTCTGGCTCCTGGTGTGTTGACTGCAGCCAACTATCATACCTATGTGTACATTACTGTACAGTTGAATTGCAATGTTTACAGTTTGTTAAACTAATACATTGTTCAATCAATTGACAGACTCCATACTTGTATTTTTTACAAGGTTGTTTATTTATGTGCTAATACGTGGATGGGGTATTGCTATGGGCTGGGGTGGTGGTAGAGGAGAGTCCAGGGTAAAGTTCCAGTCTATTTGTATCAGAGGTGCACTGTCCAAGGGGGCATAGGAAGTGGAGCAATGGCAGTTCAAGGTAGACAGTGTGATATAGTGTGACACAAGGGGGACATTCAGGAGATTCTTATTTCCTGGTGGGGGTCTTGGCAATAGTCTCGGGCTTCTGCCTGGATTGCAGGGACCGTTTTTGGGGTGGTTCTCCTTCTGTAGGGGGAGGGGTGATGATGGCTTGTTGTTCCTGTGGTGGGGCCTCCTGTCCACTAGCAGCAGCGGAGGTGGACAGCTGTTCATTGGTTTGGCTAGTGTCAGAGGCCCGTTGGTGTGCCACTGTCTCCCTCATGGTGTTGGCCATGTCTGCCAGCACCCCTGCAATGGTGACCAGGGTGGTATGGATGTCCCTCAGGTCCTCCCTGATCCCCAGATACTGTCCCTCCTGCAGCAGCTGGGTCTCCTGCAACTTGGCCAGTATCTGGCCCATTGTCTCCTGGGAATGGTGGTGTGCTCCCAGGATGTTGGTGAGTGCCTCCTGGAGAGTCGGTTCCCTGGGCCTATCCAACCCCTGTCAGACAGCAGTCCTCCCAGCTTCCCTGTTGTCCTGTACCTCTGTCCCCTGAACCGTGTACCCACTCCCACTAATCCCAGGTCCCTGATCATCCTGTGTTTGTGGTGTCCCTGTAGTGGTGGACACACTGCTGATTGACGTGTCCTGGGGACAGTGGTATGGGCCCACTGGGTGGGTGCTATGGTGTTGTTTCCTCAGGGTGGAGGCTCTGTGGTGGTATGGGACTGTGCATGGGTAACAGACTGTCCGGAGGTCCCGATCCAGGCGGGCAGAGCTGCTGTCATCACTGTGGGACTGGATGTTGCTGGCACCTCTTCTCTGGTGACATTGGCTGGGGGACCTGTAGGGGATGTAAATGCAGCGTTATTTTTTCTGTGTATGACATCTTGTGCATGTGTGTGATGCCCTGTATGGTTGTTATTGCCCTGGCAGCTTAAGCTTTTGTGAGTGGTGATTTGGTGGGTTAGCTAATTGTCTCAAGTGTGCATGCTTTGGTTATGGGTGTCCATGCAGGTCTGTTATGGGTGTCCATGGGAGGGGTGGGTTGTGATGGTAGGGTGCGTGGGAGGTGGTGGAGTGATGGGAGTGAGGGTGAGGTTGAGGGTGGGGTATGTGATGGCATTCAGTTAGGGGGGTGATAGTAATAGGGAATTGACTTACCAGAGTCCAGTCCTCCTGCTACTCCTGCCAGGCCCTCAGGATACACTATTGCCAATACTTTCTCCTCTCATGTTGTAAGTTGTGGAGGAGGAGGTGGGGGTCCACTGCCAGTCCACTTTACTGCTATTTGATGTCTTGTTACCATGGAACACACCTTCCCCCGTAGGTCCTTCAACCTCTTCCTCATGTCATCCCTTGTTCTTGGGTGCTGTCCTACGGCGTTGACCCTGTCCATCTTCCTGGCAATAGATGTTTGCTGCACCTGTGATCCAAATAGCTGTGGCTCTACCCAATGATTTCCTCCACCATGACCCTTAGCTCCTCCGCAGAGAATCTGAGGCGTCTTTGTGGTGCCATGGTTGTAGTGTGAGTGGTGTGTGGGGTGATGTATTGGGGTGTGTGCTGTAAGGTGTGTGGATGGTGTATGGGTGATGGTGTTCTGTGGCTCTGGTTCTGTGGGTGCTCTTGGTGTCTCTCTCTCTCAGTTGTCAATTTTCTTGAGTTGTAAAGGGTTGTGGGTAATGTGTGTGTGTGTGTTTTATAGTGGTGTGGTGTGTGTATGTGTGTCAGGTGTGTGTAGTTTGAATTGTCCAATGTGGTGTTGTTTTGTATGTGTGTGTGTGTATTTTGAGCACATATGTATGTACCGCCAATTATTTACTGTGGTTGACTGTCAACTGCGGTGATTCATGGGTCATAATGCTGTTGGGTGAAGTTCTGTTGTTGTAATGGCGCAGGCTTTGCTACCGCCAGTTTATCACTGACCTTTGGTCTGGCGGACTTGTGTGTGTGTCTGTATAGTGACAGATTGCTATGTGTGTGCCATAATATGGGTAGCTGTAAACTGCGGCGGTATGTTGGCGGCAGTCGGCATGGCAGTAAGCGGGACTTACCACCAATGTCATAATGAGGGCCCTCAGTCCCTTTTAAGTATTAACTTTCCAATACACTTTGGTGAGCTCCTGGGACGAATATTTAATGCGTCCAGTACTACTGGAATCACAAATTTCTTTAAGGCTGTTTTTCTGGTTTCATTCACACCTTCTCCTCTATATTCGGTTTAATACCATCAGCCATCCACTCAATATTTTCAAGTATTTTCAGGGGATTTCTGATAACTTTGGCTACAATAGATGGCATGCTATTGCTATGATTTCTGCGCAATGGCTGTCCCGCCACAACAAGGAGGACTGAAAGCGCTCCCACCAGCCCAGCTGTGTCGTGAACGCATGATGCAGTACTTTGAAGCAACACTCCTGGAGCAATTGGAGTGTGACAAGGTCTCAATCATTCCGACAGTTTTACATTGTGTGCAGACCATGTTTCAGTGCCTCTGGTGCTCGTTTGAACATGCACTGAAGGTTTGTCTTTCTACACAGTGCTTGCTTATATTGGACGCTGATCTGTTGATGTTCTCGCTGAGGGCTCATTACGACACATGTGTGTTGAGGGTGCGTTTACTTTGGGAAGCTGCTTATGAGTTGCCCTTCGTGGAGGATGCAGATCTAAACTCATTGTTGGGCACACCATGGAATGCTGCTGCCTTGGTGGGAGCTCAGGCTTTAGAACACGAATGCTCCTTAGTTTTCCTTGTCGATGAATTTCCTACCTTACCACCTACCGAAGTGGAAGATTTCCTGTCTTCCCTTATCCCGGGTTCAATTGGCAACTTCCAAAATTACTCTGAATCTTGAAATTGGTCCCCTTTTTATGCCACAGTTATCACTTTGAACTGTCCTTTTTACACATGCTCAAGTGTCTTTTTAACTTGTCATTACTGACATTCTTATATATGCCTTAGGTTGATGTCTAGTAGCTTTTATACATAATTGGGCTTTGTGCCACCTTTGAACCAGAAAGTGGAGGGTGTTATGTAACGCTTTTTAAGTTATAGTTCCATACACGTTATTTTAGCAAACTAGGCCTGCTGGTGTGCACTTTGACCTAAACATATTTTATTCAGCTTTGTTTTATTATTTTAACAATAGCCACATTTGGAGTCTTGTTTTATTTTCTCTATCTAGCTGTTCTTTCCCTAAGCCAGCACTGCGTTCTTAAACAAGACATTTCTTTCACTCTGTGCTTTTCTAAAGGCTGCAGTAAGATAGGTTGCCCACAAATGTGGTAAAGCTTTGTCTCTAGTGTTCAGAGAAACATGCATACTCCTATGCTTGTATCCTTTCTTGGAATATCAGCTGTTTTATTGTAAAAACACTACTTTGACCCATGTACATTAGAGGGAGATTCCAGCCAGGTGACCATGACAGTATGCTGATTGCTGAGTGCTCTGCTGCAGCTAATTATGTAGGCTATAGGCCTCTTGCTCAGGTATGAGGGATGATGTCTTCCCAGGGGAACCTGAAAGTCAGAACTAGAGCTTAACATGCTGTATCCTAACATAGCCTAGATAGGAATTATTCTAATGATTATAGTGACAATATGGTAGTGTTATTTTTATGCTCTACTCTCCTTGTCACAAGTTTAATCCTGTCATGCTTCATCATCCTAGTTGTTGCAGTACATGCTTTATTATCTAAGATGCAGTTATTTCAATAAAATCTTATTGAATTCTATTCTGCCTCTTATCGTCCTTGTATATGTGAGACTAATGTAACTGAGAGAAACTGATGCAATCTGAGTGACCAGGATTTCCTTGAGGAGTCAATTGTGTCATGCGCTCGGCTGCCCAATCATCCCTGCTCTTGGGTTGAGATGAGGCACTGTTAGTTAGCCGGAGCGAAACACGGATTAGGCTGACAGGTGTCACCTGTTGTGGGTTCAGACTCAGGCCCTGATTTATACTTTTTTACTCCTGCAATGAGTAAGCAAGGTGCATTATAAGGGTAAACCACAGTGAGTTATGTGCCAATGTTTGTGAATCAGGTCCACTGTGAAAGCTATTCCACACATATTAGAACACATTTGTAAGAACTGCCCGTACGCGCGTATTAAATAATTACTTCTTTATTATATAAGTAATATCGCAGAAGGGAGACAGTGCTGCCGTTCAATCCGCTCCCAACCGTCTCTCTGTGCACCGTTCTCGAATGCCTCGTAGCGCGTGCAGAATCCCGAGCGCGAGGCAATCGAGAACGGTGAGCATTACATATTACCAACGTGAGCATTACATATTACCAACACTACATATCTTCTCTCTTTACAGTAAAAACAAAATGAGGATAACAATGTATGTAATCCTATAAATAAACAGTCACCTATAAATAACAGTAAAATAAACAGTAAAACATTACTATAAATGATAGTCTTTTCCTTCGGGTTTACATTAACAGTTGAACATTCCAAACACGTATCCATAGAACATTGCTATGAATAATAATCTTTTAATTTCTTTGGTACCACAATTTTCCTACCAAACCTACTCCACCTTCCACTCCTACATCCAATTTCATCCAAGCCACTAGAGTCTCTGGAACTGCCAGGTGACCTCAGGTCATTTGATGGAAGATGGTGATCATCAGAGCTCCCTGAATCCACTCTATGTTGACATTGATGAACATGTTCATCTCTTCCCTCATTCCTCTCTTCCAACCATTCCTTCCACATACGACTCTTCGGAATACCAATATCTGTTCCCGAGTCAACTCTGGAATTCTTACACAGTGACAAAGCCGATATATGCCACACTTTCCCATCATTGAGTCGTGCTGAATTATTGTACACAGCAATTACTCTCATGGGGGAAGAAAATGTACTTTGTCCTTTAATAGTGTGTTTATTGCTCTTGACTCTCACAATATCTCCAACACACAACCTAATCTCTTTGCACTTGTGTATGTTATCATAATACTTCTTATATTTATCCTGAGCTTTCCCAATATTTGTCTTCACCTCTTCCGGACTCCATTCTACTCTTTTTGCAGCCTTGAGCCAACCAACGTTATCTTTCGACATGGGAGTTCTACCCCTCATGAGTTCAAACGGACTAGAATTAGTACTGTTATACACACAGTAATCCTAAAGGCCCACAGGGTTTTCCATAGCTCTGTTTTCCACACTAAATTATTGCAATTAGACCACTGAATCATTCCTTTAAGTACACGATTGAACCTTTCTACAGAACCATTACCTGCAGGATGATAAATTGAAGTAGTATGATGCTTTATCCCATTCCTTCCCACATAATCTTTGAAAGCAGAAGACGTGAATTGTGTCCCATTGTCCGACACAATACATTTTGGTAAATCTTCTCTTACAAAAATGTTATCCATAAATTTGATGATACTGCTTACATCAGCCTTTCTTACAACTTCTACCTCTGGCCACTTAGAAAAATGATCTACAAGTACTAACAAGAAAGTCTGCTCTTCACCTTCACCAATTGGTCCCATGACATCAATTCCTACTCTTTCCCATGGCATGTTGGGAGAAGGAATGGGATGTAAAGACGGTTTCAACATCACATGCGTTTTATCTGCATTTTCACAAACAGGGCAATCTCTCACCAACCTTTCTACTTCCTTATCTATCCCCACCCACCAGTACCACTGTTTCACTCTATTCTTGGTTTTGCCAATGCCTAGATGGCCTTCGTGGCAAATCTCAAGAATTTTCCCTTTTAAGGTGAAGGGAGGTATTACCTTTCCATTCCTAATAAATAGACCTTCTTCTATAGATAATTCGTCCCTTACTTCCCAAAAAGGTAACAACTTTTTACTAATCATTTTCTTTAACGGCCACCCTTTATTAATCATGACACTCAATTCTGTCATTACCTCATCTAAATTCTGCTCTGTATTCCATTCATCTTGCGTAATACCTTTGCATATACCTTCCTCCACAATAGCCACCCACATATCTTCTGTCCCATCTTCATTAGTGTTCTGAAACTCTTCAATATCGTTGGATGACAAGGGCATGCGGCTTAAAAAGTCTGCAACTGTATTCTTCATTCCAGGTAAGTATTGCACCACATAATTGTAAACAAACAAACGCACCGATAATCTGGCAAGCCTAGGAGAAGCTTTATACAACCCCTTTGTGTTTAAAACTTTCACCAAAGGTTTGTGATCACATCTTAGTATGACTGGAGTACCCCACACATACTGTCTAAAATGTTCCATTGCCCATACACATGCAAGTGCCTCACGCTCAATAACTGAATACTTCTCCTCAGATGTAGTTAATGAGCGCGAGGCAAAAGCAATAGTATCTTCATAACCCTCCTTATTAATTTGAGTGAGAACTGCTCCTATTCCTTTGCAACTAGCATCAGTTGTAATAACACTCCTAAGACTTGAATCAAAGCCTTGCAATGGTGGAGCATTGCAGATATCATATTTCAACATGTCAAAAGCATTTTGACACGCCTCTGACCACAAAAACTTGTTTTTAGTTTTAAGCAATTGCCTTAAATCATAAGTTTTTGTAGAAAAATTATTAACAAATTTGGAATAGAACTCCACTAAACCCAGAAAAGCACGAACCTCATCCTTATTGTGAGGACTAGGTGCCCTTCTTATAGCAGACAATAACTCTTCCTTCGGTTTAATTTCCTGGGCAGATACAACATGTCCTAAATAATTGACATGGTCACAAGCAAATTTGCATTTACTAAATTCCGCCGTCAGACCCTTTTCATCCAACGTATTCAATACTTTTAATAAAGTTTGGTCATGATCGTCCCTTGACCTACCCATCACCAGGATGTCATCTTGGAAGACCATCGTATTATTAATTCCTGCAAGGATTGAGCACATTAACCTCTGAAACATGGCTGCAGCTGACGCCAAGCCAAATGGCACACGCCGAAACCTGTAACACCCAAAGGGTGTAATGAAAGCAGTCAAGTCCCTACTACTGGGATGTAACCGTACCTGATGATAGGCTGCTTTTAAATCAATAGTAGAAAACCACTTCATCCCTCTAGTGCGTGATAGCATTTCACTAATATGCGGTAAGGGAAATTGATCAACTAGTATATTTTTATTGAGATCTCTTAAGTCAATGCATAAACGTAAACTCCCATTGGCTTTCTTCACTACAACTAACGGGGCCACCCACTCGGAAGATTCAATGGGTTCTATAACGCGCGTATTAAATAATGACTTCTTTATTATATAAGTAATATCGCAGAAGGGAGACAGTGCTGCCTTTCAATCCGCTCCCAACCGTCTCTCTGTGCACCGTTCTCGAATGCCTCGTAGCGCGTGCAGAATCCCGAGCGCGAGGCAATCGAGAACGGTGAGCATTACATATTACCAACGTGAGCATTACATATTACCAACACTACAACATATCACATGTTTCTGCATTCACCTCTGTTTCTCTCCATAAAGCCATCACTTGTGACTGCTGATATGAAAAGACATAGGTGCATGCTAGTTATGAAACAAAGACAATTACATAAGTTTTCCTATCTCTCCCACTCAGGAGTATTTGTTTTTACAGTAGACACAAAATGCCCATGTTTATGATTAGCAAAATATCTTAACCTATGCTTTTGAACTTTTTTAGTACAACTCTTGGGAGGAATGGGCTAATCAATGCACTTTCTGACACTCTCTTGAGCACTTAAACCTGAACATTTGACTAGTAAAATAGAAATTCTGAAAAATTTAGAAACATCACATGCAAATCTTTCTAAATGCCCATTGAGTTGACCCAAGGGTCAGTTCCTCCCATTTCCATTATATTCCTCTGATCATTTCTTGACACCCCCCAGGTTGACGACAAGTAAAAGCCACAAGTGAATAAGTTACACACCGACTAATGATAGTTAAGAAATCCACATTTTCTACACAATCATCCTAGAATTATCACCCTTTTCTGAAACTTATTTTCAGTAGACATAGAACTCTGCACTGTTACCACTGCTAAACAAGACTAATGTGCCTGTGCTCCCCATTTAAATATGGTTAAACTGATATATTCCTCATAGACATGGTTAACTCGTCTTAGGTACGTAGTACGTGGGGTGAAAAATATACACCTGTGTACTGTACCACCTATCGTGCCATTCACAGAGTAGGCCTGAAAACAATGGCTTCAGGCCTGCTATACTGAGCCTGAATGCAGCAGCTTAAAAACCTGCTGTCAATCCTGTCAAAACTACCCTTTTTTATAGAGGCAAAGAAACCCTGCGTTTAAATAATAATAATACTTGACCCTGAAGTACACATTATTGCTTACAAGTGCCTGATATTTAAAAGTGCATTTTTTTTTATTGAGTATATTCATCACAATCCATAATGAGGGAAAGCAAGTACACTCATATGTAAAACTTTTTGATCTCCCTCCAAAAAAATGGAAATCAATATAGCGCAGGTAAAACATGATTGATTTGGTTCAGGAGAGATTTATGCAGTTAGATTGTTAAAGTGCTATGTGCTACCGTACTCTTCACACTATAAACCTCCTTTCACACTACAGTAAGTGACCTTACTAATTGCACATGTGCATAAAGTGATTGTGCCTTATAGTACCTAAAAGTCTATAGCCAATACTAACGTGTTATTCAGTACTCAAAAGTATTTAAGGCACCAAAAGCTGTCCCAGTGGAAGAGTGCGAATAGCCAAAACCTATGGCAAGCTTTGAGACACATACATACAAAAGAGGCTTAAATGCTTCACGAAATTGACCTATTAAATCAAGATCAGTTATTTATGCCCCATACACCTAATTTAAGATGATATGCTATATAAACATGATTGGGTAGAAGAGAAAGCTGAAGAGTTTAATACTTAAAATGCTTCACGCGATTAATATAAGTGCAAGCGAACATAAATGCCTAAAGCGCTTGTGCCTGATAGCAGTCGGATTTTAGAGCCAATATTAACTCATTATACAATTCGTAAAAGTATTAAAAGTGTGAATGGCTAAAACGAGCTTTGGGGTACATTGATACAGAAAGGTGCTTATATGCTTCACAATATTGACCTACTAAATCAAGACCAATTCTTTATACTCCATATGTCTAATTTAGGGTGATGAACTACATAAACATGATTGGGTAGAGAGGAAAGCTATACCATTTATTGCTTAAAGTGCTATGCTTCAGTACTTTGCATCTTGTCTAAACAATTTATAGAAAGCCTGCACCCCTAACCTTTTAAGATCACGCAGGACCAATACATTGCTGTACTAGTGCTTACATACTCATTGCTTCTAATGGAACCCAGATGCTCTGGTATGTCTTTAGACTGCCCATTCACTTAGCATATGCTTCTTCAAATAGCCCTACCAGCTTTAACTTCGCCAACCATTCCTGAGGGGTAGGCACTGTAGTAGTGAGCCAACATTGTAAGTTCAATGACCTTCAGACAGCTAATGTTGCTACAATAAAGCTCTGAATGTGTTTGCCCAAGAGCTAGATGTTTGACTTGATGCCCTAAACAATACTAACTTCAGTTCCATTTGCAAAGTCACTTGGCTTCTTTGGCTCAATTGACAAAATACACCATCCCAGAATCTCTTTCAAATGGGTCTCCTGGAGAAAAATTAGTTCAGGATTAAACATAACCAGCCAATTCATTGTAGAGCAATAGTTTGGCCTAGTTAAAATGCCATCAACATTGCGCTAACGATTCGTAATTTTAAACATGGCGCCTAACATTCCTTAGTCTATCGGCGCAGCTTCAATAAAAAAGCAGCTGCACCATTTATTTTCCTTTTAGTTAGATTTTTGCCCATTCCAAAATTACTTACAAATATATATACCTCCACAGTTGAATATGTTCATTTTTAATTTCACCCCAGACAGCATACCCAGCACTCACCCCCTACCACCAAACCCAACCCACCAAAAGTGCCCATCCCAACCTAACTGTACTCATGTTGCGGCCTAAGATAACTATAACCATGCCACTAATTCCCCTGTCCCCCTCCTAAAATACTTCCTAAATTTCCTATTAATGGACAGATTCTGGCTGAATACATGCTGGATAGAGGCCAGGACGTCTTCTGACCATTGATAATGATGACCAATATGCTAACATGCTCTAGTGCTAGCATTAATCAGACTTAACCTTGACCAAAAGGCTTTGGACATCTTGCAGAGTTGTACATAAATGGAATTGGCCTGTAAACAAAACTTTTAACTTTGATTGTTGAATAATAGAAGCCTGTGCCCCTGCTACTTTAAAGTGCATACTCATGCCAGCCAAATCTTGTCTTCTTCGGGCCATAGCTACAGACATATCTGAAAACACCCACACCTGTTCATTCCCTGCCAGAGAGAAAAAAAATTGTTGTGTTGCTTTAGTAAGTATGTGTTCTTTAATCTTAAAAATCAGCAAAATTGACGATAATGGTGCAAGAGTCCTTTCCATTTTACTGCAGTTAGGGAGGGACTGAATGGGCTTGCATAATTGTCAAGTAAGTTGGTGAATCTTCCATAATATAAGTCTTGATCAGATCATCCATGAACTGGAGCATGTCCTGATGGTTGCCCAGGTTTTCTGCCCCTTCTGGGACCCCTATGAAACAGAGGTTGATCTCCTTATTAGTTTTCCAACTTTTCAATTTTGTTTTTTAGATTCAGCCAACTTTTTTTGGCTTTTACCAAGCTCAGAGTCCCATACCATGGAGCAATCTTCCAAATTCAATATTCTCTTTTTCAATTGCTGGAATGTGATGAAATCTGCAAATTGCATCATCAATTTTGTCTAACCTTTGGTTACTCATGGCTGTCTACTTTCACTGCATGTCCTTGAGCTCTCGTAATTCCATAAAGCAGAGCATGTGACTTCACCTGGGGTTGATCTACTATAACTTTCTCATGCCCATCCTTCAATTGCTTGGTTTGATTATTCTATATCCCAGCCTGCTTGGGGGTTCAATCAACACTGCTCTCACTGGACCACTGCCTTGACTCCTGGCACCCTTCTACTGGAGAACCTCTTGATGGTTGGCTCTGACTCGCTGCCTGGTTATGTAATTCCTCTGATTACCCCCTTTTATGCTGAAACCACCATCAACTGAGATAGTTGTGCTGGATGCAGCCTGCTGGCGCCATCTAGAACTCTGTCAGCTTCTCCTACAGATGGCGTGATATTTACTGCATGTTGCTCACTGGTACTCTTAAGAAATAGGGAATAATCATGACTCCCATCTGCAACACGATCTGAACCACAGGCACCCTCCCTGGGGATTGTATTGGTCATTGAGGCAGATACCTGGGGTAGTTCATTTTACAGGGGAGGCACAACCTGTCCATTTACTGACGACTCAGCCTCTTGACCCGCATATCTGGTTAGGGGCCCTCAGAATCCTGATTCAATACTGCTTGAATTGTTGACCCTAACGGTAATGTGGCCTTTATCATTGCCATCCCAAAAAGGTTGCCAGATAGTTGCCCATATGTGTGACTAGTGGATGAGCAAGCCACATTTTGCCATTTTTATTATTAGAGGAGAAGTCAGATATTTAAGGGCTGGATTTAGGACCACAATAAGGGGCTGCAGCATCTCTTCTTGACCACAATCAAGCCTTGGCCAGTTGCCTACAGTTCAATAATGTTAATTTCTTTTGGTTGAAGCACCAGGAACAGGGCCCCCGCGTAGGTTGTCAAAGCATAGGCCAAAGCGTAGGCCACAGTTGTGGTAATCGACCCAGCGACCCTTAATCATTAGTAAAAGTGCTGAACCCACCAATAAACAAGCACTTACCAGGCAGTAAGAAGCCTGGAGGCCCCTAAAAATAATGTCCTCTGTAACTGCACCATAACTGATTCTCCCAAAAGTGCAGTACCATGTTTGCAGTTGAGGATGCAGTACCCAGCTCATACCCCAACTCTTACTCCTCATAAATCGAGCTCGGGTGACAGCGGCTGCTTTCCCCTGGGACAGATGTCCTTACTGTCGAGTTAGAAGTACAGTAGCCTTGCATAATCCTCACATCCTTCACATGGCATCTTTTCAGTGGAGGCTCTGTTTGCTCACAGTTTCCTTGCGGCCTTCCTCACGGATTATGGCACATACAGCTCAATGTCAGCAAATAGCAGAGGGAGGAAGGTCTTAGTAAGCCTACCCGCTGATTATGTGGGACGTGTTCATGGGCTTCCTCCACTCGTGTGCAATAAAAACTGGCATGAACCTCCAGTGACTAGGTCCCAAAAGCTATTTTTACGGGCAGGGTTGTAGCTGTATCCTAGAAAATGTCAAAGTACAGATTATAAACTTGAATCTGTAATGTTTGGCATTAAATAGCTAGAAGGGTCATCCAAAGACTATTATTCGTATGTATTAGAAGTTCAGTTCAGTGGTGAATTTAGATTTTTAGTAAATATTTAGGAAAGTAACTTTTAGAAAGTTACATTTACCATGCCTGAAGCTCCTTGAGGCTAATTTGCCTTAGCTGTCCTGTAGATGCCCAGCTTGTGCTAGGCCTTACTGAGGTGTAGAAAACACTCCCAGAGCAGGAATTATGGCCTGGGTGTAGGGTAGTTATTTTTTCTCCTGTAGGAACCTCATGTAAGATGGACCAAGGAACTTCATTATCTTGAAAAGGGGCCTCTTCTTCCACAAGAAAGTGCAAGGTGGGGCTTGGAAGAAGAACCTATTTGTGCCACCAGCCAGGCTAGCAGCATGCCAGTGGGAGGGGATCTCGCCACAGAACTGGTCTTGATTGACCAAGAGGAGGGGACTGTGAATTTCCCTGATTGCAATACTACCTAGACAAAATAACTCTGTCAAAAGGACAAAGGCTTTACCCATCTTGAATTTTGGGTTTGAAGGGTATTATGGGATTATTTACAATAGGGCAAACAGGAACTTCCAAAAAAGTGCATAGGGTTGCCTTGGGAACGTTTACCCAATTGGTTAGGGAGTGTCCTGGTGTCACTCCCACCCACTGGCTAGTGCCAACAACAAATGTCCCATCCCAAGGAATCCTCCTCAGAACTCATTCTGTAATGGTCCTGACATTTTGCTTTCTGAGCCCGTTAACAAAAAGGCATACTGGAACTACTGATAAAGTAGGTAGGCCAGTGCTTGGGAACTTTTATCCAAAAGGCTACTAAGGCCCATATTTATACTTTTTGACGCAAAACTGCGCCAACGCAGTTTTGCGTCAAAAAAATCAGCGCTGGCTAATGCCATTCTGAAGCGCCATGCGGGCGCCGTATTTATTGAATGACGTTAGCCGGCGTTAGCCGCCGGCGCTGTCTGGTGTGCGTTAAAAAAAACGACGTACACCAGGCAGCGCCGGCGTAGGGGGAAAATGGCGTATGGGCGTCCAGAAATGGTGCAAGTCAGGCTGAGGCAAAAAAATCGCCTCAACCCGATTTGCGCCATTTTTTTACGACGCCCATCCCCCATTGAAATGACTCCTGTCTTAGCAAAGACAGGAGTCATGCCCCCTTGCCCAATGGCCATGCCCAGGGGACTTCTGTCCCCTGGGCATGGTCATTGGGCGTAGTGGCATGTAGGGGGGCACAAATCAGGCCCCCCATGCCACAATTTTGTTTTAAAAAAAATACCTACCTGGACTTACCTTTATGTCCCTGGGGTGGGTCCCTCCAGCCTTGGGTGTCCTCCTGGGGTGGGCAAGGGTGGCAGGGGGTGTCCCTGGGGGCAGGGGAGGGCACCTCTGGGCTCATTCTGAGCCCACAGGTCCCTTAATGCCTGCCCTGACCCAGGCGATAAATTCCGGCGCTAATGCGGTTTTTTTTGACCCGCCCACTCCCGGGCGTCATTTTTGCCCGGGAGTATAAATCCGACGCAATAGCATCAGAGTCATTTTTTAAGACGGGAACGCCTTCCTTGCATCTCATTAACGCAAGGAAGGTGTTCACGCAAAAAAATGACGCTAACTCCATGAACTTTGGCGCTAGACGCGTCTAACGCCAAAGTATAAATATGGAGTTAGTTTTGCGTCGAATTTGCGTAAAAAAAAAACGACGCAAATTCGGCGCAAACGGAGTATAAATATGCCCCTAAGTGCTTCTGAGTCCTCCCTACTGGCATGCTAGTACCAATCGGAAACACGTCACTCCAAGGCACCCTCCTCAGAACACCTTCTGAATCAGCAGAAAGTGGGAGTCATCCCTACTGGCACGCTAGTACCAATCGTAAACATGTCACTCCAAAGCACCCTCCTCAGAATACTTTCTGGATCAGCAGAGGATCAGAAGAGGACTGGACAATCTGTCTTTGCCCTGAGAGGAGCCCTGAGAGGAGCCCTGAAGGGTGAATCTGTTTTCTCTTGCACCTAGGACACAGAAGTTGATTCTAGAGGTCAGATGTGTACTATTGTGGTGGCTACAAAGATATAACAAACAGAAAGACACCTTTTTCCTGGAGTGACCAGTCCCAAATGGACCTGGACTAGACTTGCTATTGGCCTCTTCTGCTGCTCCAGAATCCCAGGGAAGTTGGGGATTAGAAAATGATTGCGCTTCCAAGGCCCTGGGTGCTGTCAATGTTATCTGATTTTAATGTAACTTCCTTGGGTACAGCATCAAGCTTGCCACAGTAGTGCCTTATTTATCCTCCCTAGCAGAAAAGGTACACAGGGTAGGTGGGCCTAAATAATGGTGCTGAGCCTGCTTAGCCCCATTATTTAACTCTTGGGTCAGGGTAGGCGTTAGAGGAACTGTGGACCCATTTCAATGGTCAAACACCATGGAAAGGGCCCGCAGGTGCACACCCCAAGCTCCAGCAACACCCCCACCCACACCAGAGGAACACCAGAGGATGGGGGCACCCCAACCGAGGTAAGTAGGATAAGTAGAGGTAGAGGTAAGTATTTCAAAATATTTTTTTATGTGCCACTGGGGACCCTGAAATGCACCCCCCCCCACATGGCACTGGGTGCAATGGCCATGCCCAAGTGCTCCTTGTCCCATGTGCTGGTCATTGGGGTGATAGGCATGACTCCTGTCTTTTAAAAGACAGGGTATGTGTGGTATGGATGGTTTTGCATCAGAAAATGATGCTAGGCATTCATTTTGCCTCTAACCAGCCTAACATCATTTTTTCTAGTCAAAACCCCTTCCCCCATACCGCCACCCCAAACCAGCTAACATAATTTTCCCAAATGTTAGCCCACTCTTTCCATAAATTTGCCACCCGGCTGGCGCTCGGGAATGACACAAGCCAGCGATATACTTTTTGATGCAAAAATGTGTTTGCGCAGTTTTGTGTCAAAAAGTATAAATATGGGCCTTAGTAGTGTAGGTAGGAATGTTAGGCACAGTATTGTGGCAATATGGTGGGACTCTTCTTGTGTTTCACACTTTTGGCCACCACTGTAATAATGTTGTGTTTCGTCATCGTCATAATTGAAATTCATGCCTTTTTACATAGAATGCAGTCACTTCAATAAAATGTACAGAACCAAGATTCTGCTTCTGCCTTGTCTTTGCATGCATGAGACTTTTATAACTGAGAGAAAAGGGTACAATCTGTTCCACTACAGGTTCCCTGAGGAGTGTGTGTCATGGAATAGGTTATCAAAAATCACTTGTACCTCTGGTACTTGTGAGGTGCTGCTAGCTAGCTGGAAAAGGTTAGGCCAACAACTGCTACATGTACTGGCATTAACTCAGTCTCTCACACTTGGTGGTGCTGCTGCCCAAAATCCAGCAGTTTTGTTACCTTAATGACATTTTGCCACCAATGTTGGTTAGGCACTGAATTTTCAGATCTCCAAAGTATCTCTTTCTCATTACGTACAAAAGGCACCCTAATCACCTTATACGGAGACATCCATGGTATGAGGAAATATCCTGCTCAGCTTCATAGAGTGTAGTTATTGCTTGGTCGTGCTGCCACCCAAAACTCAGCAGTCTTGTTACCATAAGTGTTTAAAAGATGTGTTGTTTTCTATAAGATGAATACTGGATTCTGTTGCCCTGAATATGTCACACGTCACCCTTGTTAGGATTCAGAAGTAGATAGATGCTCTTCATCATGCATAATATACATATTTCGTCACATTTTCGCAAAATATTGACTTTCCCTTTTTTTTATTTTGTCTAATGCATCTTTTCTCTTTCCTCTTTTATTTTGTAAATATATTGGCTAAGTTACTGTCTTAGATGTTAAAGCTAACATCTGGATATGATTTCGGTTCTGTTTGTTACCAGGGTATTTCGTCTTTATTTCTTTTGCTGGCTGTGTTCTTATTTGGACACTGGACTTGGTCCTTTTCTCTTAACTATCTTCCTACCCTTCACATGTGGCCTACACCACTACTTTACAATTTGCTCTACTAAATGGCAGGCCATGAACCCAATCATGGCTGCAAATGGCTAAAGATTGTACCTGCATTGGCACTTCAGCCATGCTATGTTGGGAGATGGGCCTGGCCAAATACCATGTCTTTTGCTATAGTCCACTGAACGCAGACTAGAAGGCCATAAGCAGTGTTGGATTTTCACCAAAGGTGAATTGGGTACTGCCAGAACGTGCACCCAACCACATAACACAGTGGTTTGCAGTGAGATCATTGCAATACCCATTTGAAATATTCATACCTAAGACTTAGAACAACACATTTTATAAAAGTTTTTAAGTCTGTGAACTTGCTATGGATTCTCACAGGCTCACAAATAGTCGGGGTTTAAATTTCTGTAAACACACATTACTCCTTAATTTGTTAGGTGATTCTGTGGTCAAATTGTTGATTACTTTGTGTCGTTATGGAGAAAACACAACTTTTTCAAAGCTTACTGTCTGTGCCCCAAACACCAAACTCATGAGTTTAAAAACAGGAGGTCCTGCCTTAACATTCAATTGTATAGGCAGGACTTCCTGTTCTGAGCCTGTACATTTACAGGCTTGCAATCTTACATTGGGGAAAAAATAAAAGTTCGTAAAATACATTTACGACTAATTACACTGAAAGTGATGCCTAGGTTCAAGTTGTTGATTATAGTGTGAATTTATGATCAACTGTCATGCATTCCAGGATTATTAACTTAAAAGTAAATGTATTTACAGCAAGGTCCACCTTGCAACATCATTAGTATATCCTGAGTGTCTGGGTCCAAGCTACAGGAATTCCACTATTTAGATGATGCCTGGGTGCTATCCATGATAGCAGAGTGAATTTATGACTGTCTCAGGCTAACGTCAACTGTTGCAAGTTCCTGCCTAGGAAGTGGAAGTCTGGGAGCTGAAATCGGACAGCCAAACTCAATATGTCACACATAGGCTTGCTAAGATTTTGCTCTGTGGTCACAAGCTCTGCAAATTACAGAGAAGAAGACATTCGATAACACAGAGTTTTACATGGAAACACCTCCCGTAACACACATGGCACACCACCCTATTGCAGTGTGAGGCAACACAGTGACTTGCACTGTGTTGCCTCGGTCCTTATCCAAAAAGCCATGCAGGGTGGCTTTATGTGGCCTTAGTAATATGGCTCTGCAGTGTGTGCCACTGGGCCATCACTAAAAGTGAGGTTCCAGCTGTGTAGGGCCGCTAGGTGACCAAACTTGCTTAGAGTGGTGGGGAAGAGGAGATTTCAGATTAAGAGATACGTGGGTACATTCTAGACCTGTGTTAGTACGTGCAACATGGTCTGCCAAAGCTATTGTTGTGAAAGCCGCGACTCTGACCATGAAGCAGGGGCATCTCTTCAGCAGTAGGAGGGGGTTTGGGATAAAAAATGTATCCTGCAGTAAATAGTTGGGTTCAAGTGCTTTCAGTTGGGTATGGTGAAGTGTCTGTCAAATTTCTTTTGGGATTTTTACATGTTCACACTGTCGAAAACATACACTCTCTTGTCTCTGTTTTGAAGGCCTTAAAAATATTGGTTGGTTTGAAAAATGTTGTGTTTTATCTACCCCTAACAATCTGCCTCTTAATCCTCCCTTATGTTGTGCTTCTCATAAATCTTGTACCTTTATACCTTTTCAAAATACACACCCACACAAAACATGGAACTACAAGGGCCAAACCACCTATATACACAGAAGCTTGGCTGCAGGGATTTTCGTTAAACTTTGCAAAGGCTGACTCTCATTGTTCATGGCCAAGTCAGTAGGAAGCAGGGATTTGTTAGACCCTGGGGGTTGATTTCAGGGACTGGCCAAATGCCAAGCCCTGTAGTCACCCAAGAAAGGTGGCCAACTCCTCTGAGTTGGTTGAAGGCCTGAGCTATAAGCTATTATGTTTAATTGTAAGCCAGGTGAAAAAAGTAACATAGTTAATACAATGAATTATATTATATTTATTGACAAAATGACTGAATGATTATAAAAAGAAAATATTTGTCTGTTATATTTTTTTTTCTGTTTTTTTCTAGAAAAAAAGTGGTTGCAGATTTTCTGCACAAATTTACCACTCGAATGCTATCATCAGAGTAAAGCAAACATATTATTTTCTTCATCAATTAACTTCTTCCCTATGTGGGGATTTTTTTTAGACACCAGACATGTTAGTATTACTTGCAATTCAAGGGTTATTGTCCTGTTACTATTTGTGCAGTATTGGTCAGAGAATAATTGTCACAAGTCTCCTGATCATACAGACTCATAGTTCTCTTCCTTGTTTTCTCTCCCCTGCCTAGTTTCTTACAGTAGACACCTTTATATTTGGCTTTTCTGCACCTTGAAATAGTTGAGAAGAATATCAAACTCCGAGCATAGTTTACATGTAACTTTGCAAGCATTTTCTTTCTTTTCATTAGGAGGATGATTTAAAAATTCCCACTGATAAGATAATTTGTGCTCTATTCAGAGAAGAAATTCTATGTGTATAGTTGTTTGCACATGTAGGTTTCTACCTACATGGAGATCTCATCCCCGAAGGTACTCACTAATTACTGGTTGAAATCACTGCTTGCAATAGGACATATTAGTTCCCTTCTCCTCTGATGAGGGCTGGAGCTTTCTAGGACTGAAATTAAGACTACAACTGTACTATCAGTAACTCTACAGTTAAAATTCTTCCATACACCAGGTACAGAACTTCTCTGCTATGGAGAGTATACAGCTAGAGTGGAGAACACCCTCACCAGGTCAAGGAAAAAGAAATGGAAAGGGAAAAGTAAACACAATACATATGACCAAAATCTTATACCTGAAACACATCACCCATGCAAAATACATAAATACATCCAAGGCCACAGACTGCAAGCTCTGTGACTGTCTCCCTAAAGAACACCACATAACCACTCCGGGCTTTAGGATGAAGCCAGCTCCACTCAAAGGAAGTAGACTTTATTATTGAGATGGAGATAGACCTTATAATTACATTTGTAGAAGATCATAGCATGGGACTGCATTATGTCCTTCTACACTGTCTGTGTTGTGGAGAAGGAGGCCATCTGGCAGGAGTTGGCAGATTATATTAACGCAGTGGTGGTGAATGTGTGCACCATTCAGACTACACAAATGCAAATTCATGAGAGGAGCTGGTTGGAGGTGAAATTTTCCAGGATGCAGGTAACAAATGTTCTTCCTATGAACTGATTTATATCCTGTCTCTGTCTTGTGCCCTTCAAGAAGCATGTTTTCACCACCAGTCACTCTTATATGCTATTTAGCCTGGTCCATATAGTCCACAGTTTATATATTGGTGCTATATAGTCTGGTCCATGGAACCCAAAAGTACATTGTAGACAGGCACTTAACAACCCTTGCTTGCAATTTGTTCATGTATCACCACTCATTTGACTTTTCCCTTCCCACAATTCACAGGGAGGCTGACATAACACACATGACCCTTGTATACCTTTTCTAATTGTTAAAATTGTTCTCAATGTACTCTTTCTAACATACAGTCTCCATAACTAGTGCTTTATTAGAAACAACAAGAGATGGAGCACTTAGAACATGGCAGGGTGATCATCGTCTAGAAAAGCATTTGTAATTCTGTCACACACCCTGTCCCTAATTAGCATTTGAGATGCCACAATGTCTTTACTGACAACCTAAAAAAATCCATGGGCCATGTAGTATATTGCAGTGATTATTTTGACATGTGAGGATATGTTCCAGGAGCTTGCTGTAGGGAAAAGCATCTTCCACTTCGAGTCTGCAATCATTTAGAAGGAGCATATCACATGAGAAGTGGCATGTAAAAATGATTTCTTGACATGACATGTTGATCATCTCTCTACTAGTCAAATGAGTGTTCCTCAGTCTGTGGGGCTAGGCAGCTGACAGTCTAAAACAAATGTTTTAACCCTTGATGACTGTGGAGGAGTCTTGACTGTTCACTCCCCACTTTGCAGTACCCAGCATGTTGAGTGTGTTTGAAACCATAATCTTGTTTGTATTGTTTAAATTTGATTTAACAGATAAAACAATATGAATGCAAGAGAAATATTTTAGACATTCAAAAATAGTTTGTATTTATTTTTCTTTTTGCTACTTTACCTGTTTTATGAGGTGTTAGTTTGAATTTCTTGCCTCCATTCACTTCCAGGAGAGGGTGCTTTAGTTTCAATGAATGGCCAAGTATGATCTCTAACTGTAAGGCTAAATAGTTTGAGCCTATTTTGTCAGTATAATTAATAGAGTAGATGTGAGCATAATGTCGGTGAATAGTAATTGCCTTAATATTCGGAGGGTAATTTTTACTATTTGCATATCCCTCTTAAACCCCTCCTTAAATTCCTTAACCCACTCACTTAATGGTAGATAATACCTAATCTCACATCCATAACATTTGTCCCCCTATCATTAACTACTAAAACATATACATTTATGTGTGAAGATCTCCTCACTCATGGTAGTGACATCCACACACATATAAGATAGGTCAGACATAGGGGTAGATGCCACACATAGCATTTATGATTAATTAAACTAGTACTACCAGAGTGCTACTTTCTATGCTCAGAAATGCTTTTGTGAATAGGCTTTTTGTTTTTCATCTTTGGAACTGTCCTTAATGTTGCCTGAGGTTGTGGCATTCTGCACTCTGATGTCCTAACATTGTTTTATCCTGATGACAGTTCTTCTCTCTAGAAATTGTATTCATGGGATGGCAACTTTCATAAAATGCCCTGCAATCTCAAAGGATAATGTATTTATTTAGCATTATTTAATGCTGTATTACTTAGCACAACCTCATCACATGGCTAGCAAAGTTCTTCACCTTAAAAATCAGGTAATTAAGAACTAGTTGCAACATTTATGACTATTGCCTATAGTTATAACACTGCCCAATTCAAAACATATGAAGAAAAAAAGGGGAATTTGTATTGTCTTACAGACAGCCATGTAGTTTGAATTGCATATAAAATCTTCAGAAAGGATGCTACAAGCTTTGTGAACTTGACAAGAGAAATATTTGATGTCTTTTCTCTTGCCAATTTACAGTTGAATTTCCTATGATGATTCTTTGACCTCCAATGAAGTTAAATTTGCTTTACACATAGCTAGAAAGACCATAGTTAATAACCTTTTGTGTAAAACAATGTTGCTAACATTAAATCCCAGCTTTAAGTGCAGCCAGCAAAGGTCTCTTAATATAGTTGTAATGTTATCAAATGGTTTTAATGTAACAACCATGATTTTACTAATCATGGAGTGAAATTTACAATGGCTGTGAAAGGTGCCACAGAGGATTTTGGAAGACTAGCTAGTACCTCCTTGCCATTATCCAGATGAAATATGACTAATAATTAATACAGTTATTAGAAACCTGATGGTAGACTTGAGGTTCTTGAGGAAGAAGGGTTGGAAAGAGTCAGTTTATTTAGTGTCAGAATGTGGTATTGCATCATAATGTCTTGGATGAAAGTAAACCAAAGTGATTTTTCTGCAGTCACCAATGTGGGGGTTAATCCTACAGAAGAGAGTACATGCACTCATGTTGGGTTTAGTGTGAGGGAAATCTTGTTCATTCAGTCTGTTCAGAACTCCACATTTGAATATCTAGATATTTTGATGTAAAGTTTTGTATTGCCAGCATGCAGATGAATTGTTCCACCTATGCTTTGGATACGTGGGGCAGTAGTTGCATTGAAACAGCTTTTAATTTTTTAATTTTTTTAAGAAGAGTGTAGCAACGTGATGGAAACTGCCTCTTCTGCAAGGTCACCCCTGATTTTAAGTCTTCTACTGGAATTTATTTGTGGCTGGTATTAGACCTCTGCACCCTGTAACATTGTTATTCTGTCTAACAGTGCTAGTACTCTGGCTTCAAAGTGCTAATTTTAAAATTGCCTTAGTCCAATTGGTCTATTGAATGTTCATGATATGCCGTAGAAGATTGATCAGAAAGTGGACCAGTAGTATAGAAGTTGAATGTCATATGGTTGTTTCAGTATGCATTTATATGACCCACATATAGAAGAAAAATATATGACTGCCAGGAGAACCAATGTGGTCTGATGTGTGGCAGTTTAAAAGCACTCCAGTAACACTTGTCAAGGAAATGTGTCTTGAACATGTAGGAAAACCTATTCCTATATATTATTACCTCATTACTTGAGTGTGTGTTGTAAGCCAGTCCAAAGTAACTAATCTATAAACAAGAAGCATTATATATAACTGAGCTGGGTGCCCTCACAGTGGCTGATGGCCTACAAGCTGTTTTCACCCAGTAGATTAGGCTATATATTCCAAATACATGCCTAGTTTTATTTAAAATATTTATTTAAAAACCTCACTTATGGAAGATGCCAGAAATATAATTCAAAAAATATTTTCAACTTATTTTGAAACCTGATTTAGTGATGAAAGTACATTTCATAAATTTTTTGGGAAAAGTACTTTTAAAAATCTACTTTGTCCTGCGTTCCTAGAACTAGCTGAAAACCACATCTGCCCCTCATCACATCTCCTAAGAGAAATATGCATTTGTGGCTGGAGTTAATGACCGTGCATGTCAGTACAATGGCCTTGCCTCTGGAACCAGGAAAAAAGTGCATTGTTAACAACTAGCTATGTAGATGTGATTATCCTTCTCAGAGGGGGGTACAGGATTTTTGGCAGAACAAAGCATAATATTAACACGTCTTCATTAGACTTGATGATCTTAAAAGGGACCTGCTCTCATTCTTTCCAAAAGGCCTTCTATATCCTTTGTTTCCAAAGCCAGCAGAAGGAAGAACCATTTTTGACCCTGGAAGTTTACATCATCTAAAGAAAGGAGGAGCTGGGGGCCCACTAGAGCTTTTGTTTATAGGGAATTGGAGTTAAGTAATCTGGAATGTAGTACCTATGGGAATTTAAACTGCTGCAAATGCAGGTGTGCGTAGAGCAAGAAATTAAAGGAGACACCATTCATTAGGATCATTCTCTAGTCACTGGCTAGTGCACAGGGTACTGGTAACATTTCAAAACCACCTCACCAAAGCATTCCTGGCCCTAGGAAGACTGTGCTTGAAGAAAAAGACCCTGTGGGAAGAAAAGAAATTCTGATTCTCGCTCAAAATAGAGGACTCATGACACAGGAACTCCCAAATTTGCTTGCACGAAGGGAGTATGCTCTCAAAGGGTCAGGTCTCTGACCTGTTGATTGTCTGTTGCAAGGACATAAAATGCATAAGGACTCTGGACTATTAAGGTCCAGATTGCCACACAGAAATTGATCTAGTATAAGCCTTACTTAAAAAGAGACCTGGGCAGTCATCACGAGGCTTACAGTCCACAGACCGCCAGCCTCATGCCGGTGGTCTTACAGCCGCAGACCTGGTGGTAAAGACCGCTGCATTACAAGTTGTGGGGTTTGGCCGAAGCCAAACTGCCACAACGCCGTCCGGCCCGTTGGTGTGGCTGCACTGACTTGGCCAGTAGTGAGCTCCTCCGGCCCGGTAGCAGGCCTCAGGCCACCACCTGCATTACCACAAAAACCCTGGCGGGTATGCACCCGGTAACGGGAATCGCAATTCCTGTCACTGACACACACACACCCACTTGTCCACACACCTTCATCCTTCATACACCCCCCCACACATCTACACACTTGCAAACACCCACCCCACCCAACCACACATATCCATGCAAACATCCCTACCTGTTCTCACACTGACTTACACACACCCCCACTTGCACTCACACATACACATCCCCCTCTGCAATCATATACCACCTCTGCATTCATGCACAACCCCACCTCCTGCATGCATATATTCACATTCTCCCCCTTCCGCATTCGCAGACTTGCACATGCACCCCCCTCATCTGCACACTTGCACACAGACACCCCCATATACTTGCAGACTTGTACACATGCACCCCACTCACATGCATCCCAATACACACACCTACTCACGCACATCGCAACACACTCTCCTCCCCTGCACATACATACACACACACCTACATGCACTCAGACAGATACCCCCACCCCTCTGCATTCAAACACACACACACACTCGCACCCTGACAAGCCCCCTCCCCTCTGCATACATGCAGGTACATACAGCCTCTATGCACACATGCATACAGACACGCACACCGATTTATGCACACATACACACACACACCACACACATGCACCCTCCCCCACCCTTTTGGACGATCAACGTACCTTTTCTGGAGAAAGTGGTCATCTGAGAGGGGATGGGTCCGGGTGTTTTTCACTGCCAGCACCGTACCTCCGACAGGACTCCACCACACTGAATTACGTATCGTAATACGGCAGGTGGTGTCTTGTTGCCGTGGTGGTGCTGGTGGTGGAACCGCCTTGTCAACTCCGTCGGCCAGGCTGATGGAGTTGTATTTCCAGCCCGTTTTCGGGCAGAAGTCCTTTCAGGTCTCCTAATATGGCGGTCAGCATGTTGACTGCTGCAACTTCGGCAGCCTTTGACAAAGACCACCAAAGTCGTAATGAGGGCCTTGGTATCTAGAACACCACACCGAGGACCTTGGGGTTCCAGGAGTGACCAGGAAGAACATTTGCAGGAGTTAAAAAAAAATTAGAGTTTGAAAATGCTTTGATCACCAAAGGACTAGGACAAGGTGCTCAGGCTTGTCCATAGAGGTTGAATGTGAGCAAAAAACAGCCTCTTCACACTCTGATCTTTTAAGTGCACAGAAAAAGGCTTTAAGGGGAAAGGTATCAAACATAAAGGAGTACTGGCTGATTACAGCTTTCACCCTAACCTAGCCCTCTCTGGAGGATCAGAACATAAAAGATAACTATGCCCAAAGGTAAAACATTGCACCTGGGTGACGCAACAAATCGATGCCACTGATAAATCAATCCTGCTGACTAAGTAATAGATCTTTGTCTCATTTTGAACTTTGGTGCCAAAACTTGAGGCTTCATTGAAAGCCTACTGATGTCATATATGAGTTAGAGCACCCTCATTGGTCACAGCCTTGCACATTGCCCTGGTGACAGATATTCCAGTTCAGAAACTAAGGGACTGGTTTATATCTTGGCAGGAAAGATACTCCATCGCAATAGTGATGGAGTATCCTTACACCAAGGTGATAGTCATCCCTACCGATTTAAATGTGTGGAGACCATAGATTGGCAACAGTGTAGGCTACTCCATCTCCATCATGGCCAAACTTCTCCGACAGCATGAGAGAGACCTGACTGTATGTCCAGCCAGCTAATTTAAATAGGGTAGGGCCATATTGTCATGTTTTACTCTCTATCAGGCAAACTCTGGCGGTATGAAACTGTAAAAAACAAAAAATGCCCCCCTGACCGTGGGAGAAAAATACATCTTGAGGTTTTCTTATTGAAAATAAAAAAAATAAGTTTAATGGACAACTCTGCCATGATAAAAAGGCATTGAGAGGAACAGCTATGATGGCAGGTCCTGCCAATGTGCTTTAGAAATGAAGCCGACTCGGCAGGCATATCTACATTTTGCAGGTGGGAACTCCATCAGGGCAATGGAGTAATATATTCAATTGCCCCGACAGAGTTAATCAGTTAGGCCCTAAGCACTAAGCTTAAAACTTTGACCAGGATGAATGTTTTTTTACATCTGACCTCCAGATCGGCCTGAAATCATGCCCAGGTGCATATCAACTGTGAGCTGTTATTTTCGATGGCACGTCTCTTTTTCCTGGTGATTTTTGCCTTAAAATGTTTAAGACTACCTATCTCCGGTTTGCGCTAGCTGATATTAAAGTTTTTGGTGTCTTTTTGCTCAATAAATGTTTATTTCCAGATGAAATTGGAATTTTCTTGTTTTTATTTCCTGAATTTAAAATGCTTGCTACTTCTTGACCTTTAACCCTAACTTCTTTAGCATTGCTGGCTACTTATGCCACAGCTAAGAGGGGCTGAACAGAGATTGTTTAAGAACTGTGTTTTGGCCTCACTAGATTATGGCCCTCATTACGACCCTGGTGGTGAGTGATAAAGTGGCGGTAAAACCGCTAACAGGCTGGCGGTAAGTACCGCCAATTTATGACCATGGCAGTGATAACTCCCATAGACAGCCAATGTACCACACCAACTGCCAGGGGGCAAACAACTCTCACCACAGTGGTAGCCGCTAACAGCCAGGCAGAAGACAAAGTACTGCCCACCATGTTAAGACACACAAATCCGCTACCTTTTCTGGGCGGTACCAACGCCATCAAAAGCCTGGTGGAAACAGAGCTCAAAAGTGAAAGGACTCACCATCGGGGACACAGGGAAGAACTACGCCGCCATGGAACACAAACTGCAAGTCTTCCCAATGATCTTCTACATTATGCTCCACCTGGAACACCAATGCCAATGAAGACGACGAGAGGGAGTACAGCCCCCTAGCACACAAGGGAGGGAGGAAAACAAGAGTGACACACACGCACAACACACACCATTCAGACACACAAGTAAACCCATGGCAGACGACACATGGCACAATAAAACAATGACCAGATTTTGGAAGTACTGAAAATTTATGAACATAGCAAAACCCATCACACAAACCAAATATATACAAATGTTCATAAAGGGCCAATGCCCAGTCCAAAGTCATAAGGGCACACAAGGCCACAGGGCACAGTCCAAAGCCCAACTTGTATCCTGACATCATATAGAGAGAACACTGCAGGGGCATAATTTTGCAAGTAGGCAGGCACCTCAAGGGGTTGGGGGGGGGGCACCTAAACCGAATATGGAAACTTCCCCACTGGTTCTGGAGGGGGCACCATGCCCATTATCCTTTACTGGGGAGTTCAAGTCCACAGTCTCTGAGCTGGGGAACATGCTCACTCATTCTGTAGGGGGCCCCATGCCCATTTATCAGTGCTGGGGAGTGCAAGGCCAGAGTCTCTGAGCTGGGGAACATGCCCACTGGTTCTGGAGGGGGCTCCATGCCCATTTCTCAGTGTTGGGGAGTGCAAGGTTACAATATCTGAGCTGGGAAACATGCCCACTGGTTCTGGACAGGCCCCTTGTGCAGCAGTCTCTGGCGGGTTGCCTACATGTCCTCTGCTGGCAGTGATAGCTGCACTGCCTCAACTGGTGGTGATTGCTGCTCTGTGGCAACAGGTGATGGTGCCTCCTGGCCTGCCTCTGCTGGCGGTGATAGCTGCTCTGCCTCAGCTGGTGGTGACTGCTGCTTTGTGGCAACAGGTGATGGTGTCTCCTGGCCTGCCTCAGCTGGAGGTGAGGGCTCCGTTACCACAGGTGGTGGTGGTGGTTTCACCCTCCCAGCCTCTGATGGAGTTGAGGGCTTCATTACCTCCATTGCAGGAGGTACCTTCCCCTTCCTAGCTGTAGGTGTTATGGGCTCCCTCCCCTTCCTGGCTGTAGGTGTTTCCCCTTCCTGGATGTAGGTGTTGAGGGCTACTTTCCCTTCCTGGTTTTAGATGTTGTGGGCTATTTCCCCTTCCTGGCTGTAGGTGTTGTGGGCTCCTTCCCCTTTCTGGGTGTTGGAGTGGAATTCCTCACAGTCCTGCCTCCACGACTAGGAGGTGCCTCAACTGTCCCCTTGGACTGTTTGGCTGAGGTATTGGGCTGGCTGGTTTGCACCCTGGTTCTATGTGCAGGACGGGGGAGGGAAGAGGTCAAGGTGGGCAAGGAAAAGCTTCTTAGGGATGGTGGGGTGGGAGGAGGGAGGAGGGATTGGAGTGGAGCTTGAGGGAGTGGTTGATGGAGGTGTAGGTCAGCTGGACTTGGGTGCAGGTGCATGGGCAGTGTACGTGTCTGAGGTGGATGGCTATTGGGTGTCTGAGTGCTTGTGGGGACAGACATGGTGGGTGAAGACACAGGGTACAAGTGGATGGATGTTGTGGAGGTGTCTACTAGTGAGGTGTGTGCTGCTTGGTGTGGTGATGCTGGTGGTGGATGTTGAGGTAGTGCATGCAGGTGTGAGTGTGCATGTGACTGGGAGGGAGGTGGAGGAGGAAGAGGAGGGGGAGACAGTAGAGGTAGTGGATGTGGTAGTGTCTTCAACTGAATGGTGTTTGTGTCAGTGCTTGTGGTATGAAGTGTGGTGCTTGTGTCTGCCTGTGACACTCTTGGGTGTTGTTTTATGTGCATGCTCATCTGTATATATGCCTGGGATAGGTTGGGGTTGAGGAGAATGGGACTGGGAAATGGTAGTTGGAGGGGGGACAGTAGAAATAGGGACAATGGCTGCCATCAGTGAGGAGGCCAGAGCCGGAATCGATCTCTAATGGAAGGCCAATCCACCGTGAATGCCCTCTAGGAATGCATTGCCTTTAATTTTGCTCGTTTTTTGTGCTTTTTGCCCCTTGTGCGCTTCCCCAAGCGTTCCGATCCCTGCCGCTGCCTCCCTGCGGCCCCGCCCCCTCGCGCCCCCTTTCGCCGCTCCCTCCCGCCTCCCAGCTGCTCCTCCCTCCCCCCTCCCTTCTTAATGGCTGGCGCTGCGCGTCACGAGTGAGCGACCTCTGACCTGTTTCAGGTCCTGAGCTCGCCCCCCACGACCGCAGCACCAACCTGCTGCCTCCTGCCTCTGTCCCCCGACCACGCTGCTGTTTGCGTGTTCGAGGCCCTCCTCCACCCGCAGGCATCCTCCTGCGCCTCATCCCTGGTGTCTAGTGGGCTCTGCCTAGCTCCACTTGACCCGTGTGCCGCTTCCGACGTCCTGTAAGTTGTTTTTCTGATTGTTTTTCTGATTTTTCTGCGCCTCACCGCCGGCGCTTCTGCCCCGTTGTGCCCCCCTGATTGCTGTCTCCCCGATCGTGTACTGTGCCATTACTGTATTTCATACTGTGTGTTTTTCTATTGTGATTGTCTTTAATTTTGCTCGTTTTTTGTGCTTTTTGCCCCTTGTGCGCTCCCCCAAGCGTTCCGATCCCTGCCGCTGCCTCCCTGCGGCCCCGCCCCCCTCACGCCCCCATTCGCCGCTCCCGCCCGCCTCCCAGCTGCTCCTCCCTCCCCCCTCCCTTCTTAATGGCTGGCGCTGCGCGTCGCGAGTGAGCGACCTCTGACCTGTTTCAGGTCCTGAGCTCGCCCCCCACGACCGCAGCGCCAACCTGCTGTCTCCTGCCTCTGTCCCCCGACCACGCTGCTGTTTGCGTGTTCGAGGCCTTCCTCCACCCGCAGGCATCCTCCTGCGCCTCATCCCTGGTGTCTAGTGGGCTCTGCCTAGCTCCACTTGACCCGTGTGCCGCTTCCGACGTCCTGTAAGTTGTTTTTCTGATTGTTTTTCCGATTTTTCTGCGCCTCGCCGCCGGCGCTTCTGCCTCCGTTGTGCCCCCCTGATTGCTGTCTCCCCGATCGTGTACTGTGCCATTACTGTATTTCATACTGTGTGTTTTTCTATTGTGATTGCCTTTAATTTTGCTCGTTTTTTGTGCTTTTTGCCCCTTGTGCGCTCCCCGAAGCGTTCCGATCCCTGCCGCTGCCTCCCTGCGGCCCCGCCCCCCTCGCGCCCCCATTCGCCGCTCCCTCCCGCCTCCCAGCTGCTCCTCCCTCCCCCCTCCCTTCTTAATGGCTGGCGCTGCGCGTCGCGAGTGAGCAACCTCTGACCTGTTTCAGGTCCTGAGCTCGCCCCCCATGACCGCAGCACCAACCTGCTGCCTCCTGCCTCTGTCCCCCGACCATGCTGCTGTTTGCGTGTTCAAGGCCCTCCTCCACCCGCAGGCATCCTCCTGCGCCTCATCCCTGGTGTCTAGTGGGCTCTGCCTAGCTCCACTTGACCCGTGTGCCGCTTCCGACGTCCTGTAAGTTGTTTTTCTGATTGTTTTTCCGATTTTTCTGCGCCTAGGCGGCGGCGCTTCTGCCCCCGTTGTGCCCCCCTGATTGCTGTCTCCCCGATCGTGTACTGTGCCATTACTGTATTTCATACTGTGTGTTTTTCTATTGTGATTGCCTTTAATTTTGCTCGTTTTTTGTGCTTTTTGCCCCTTGTGCGCTCCCCCAAGCGTTCCGATCCCTGCCGCTGCCTCCCTGCGGCCCCGCCCCCCTCGCGCCCCCATTCGCCGCTCCCTCCGCCTCCCGCCTCCCAGCTGCTCCTCCCTCCCCCCTCCCTTCTTAATGGCTGGCGCTGCGCGTCGCGAGTGAGCGACCTCTGACCTGTTTCAGGTCCTGAGCTCGCCCCCCACGACTGCAGCACCAACCTGCTGCCTCCTGCCTCTGTCCCCCGACCACGCTGCTGTTTGCGTGTTCGAGGCCCTCCTCCACCCGCGGGCATCCTCCTGCGCCTCATCCCTGGTGTCTAGTGGGCTCTGCCTAGCTCCACTTGACCCGTGTGCCGCTTCCGACGTCCTGTAAGTTGTTTTTCTGATTGTTTTTCCGATTTTTCTGCGCCTCGCCGCCGGCGCTTCTGCCCACGTTGTGCCCCCCTGATTGCTGTCTCCCCGATCGTGTACTGTGCCATTACTGTATTTCATACTGTGTGTTTTTCTATTGTGATTGCCTTTAATTTTGCTCGTTTTTTTTGCTTTTTGCCCCTTGTGCGCTCCCCCAAGCGTTCCGATCCCTGCCGCTGCCTCCCTGCGGCCCCGCCCCCCTCGCGCCCCCATTCGCCGCTCCCTCCCGCCTCCCGCCTCCCGCCTCCCAGCTGCTCCTCCCTCCCCCTCCCTTCTTAATGGCTGGCGCTGCGTGTCGCGATTGAGCGACCTCTGACCTGTTTCAGGTCCTGAGCTCGCCCCCCACGACCGCAGCACCAACCTGCTGCCTCCTGCCTCTGTCCCCCGACCACGCTGCTGTTTGCGTGTTCGAGGCCCTCCTCCACCCGCAGGCATCCTCCTGCGTCTCATCCCTGGTGTCTAGTGGGCTCTGCCTAGCTCCACTTGACCCGTGTGCCGCTTCCGACGTCCTGTAAGTTGTTTTTCTGATTGTTTTTCCGATTTTTCTGCGCCTCGCCGCCGGCGCTTCTGCCCCCGTTGTGCCCCCCTGATTGCTGTCTCCCCGATCGTGTACTGTGCCATTACTGTATTTCATACTGTGTGTTTTTCCATTGTGATTGCCTTTAATTTTGCTCGTTTTTTGTGCTTTTTGCCCCTTGTGCGCTCCCCCAAGTGTTCCGATCCCTGCCGCTGCCTCCCTGCGGCCCCGCCCCCCTCGCGCCCCGATTCGCCGCTCCCTCCCGACTCCCGCCTCCCAGCTGCTCCTCCCTCCCCCCTCCCTTCTTAATGGCTGGCGCTGCGCGTCGCGAGTGAGCGACCTCTGACCTGTTTCAGGTCCTGAGCTCGCCCCCCACGACCGCAGCACCAACCTGCTGCCTCCTGCCTCTGTCCCCCAACCACGCTGCTGTTTGCGTGTTCGAGGCCCTCCTCCACCCGCAGGCATCCTCCTGCGCCTCATCCCTGGTGTCTAGCGGGCTCTGCCTAGCTCCACTTGACCCGTGTGCCGCTTCCGACGTCCTGTAAGTTGTTTTTCTGATTGTTTTTCCGATTTTTCTGCGCCTCGCCGCCGGCGCTTCTGCCCCCGTTGTGCCCCCCTGATTGCTGTCTCCCCGATCGTGTACTGTGCCATTACTGTATTTCATACTGTGTGTTTTTCTATTGTGATTGCCTTTAATTTTGCTCGTTTTTTGTGCTTTTTGCCCCTTGTGCGCTCCCCCAAGCGTTCCGATCCCTGCCGCTGCCTCCATGCGGCCCCGCCCCCCTCGTGCCCCTATTCGCTGCTCCCTCCCGCCTCCCGCCTCCCAGCTGCTCCTCCCTCCCCCCTCCCTTCTTAATGGCTGGCGCTGCGCGTCGCGAGTGAGCGACCTCTGACCTGTTTCAGGTCCTGAGCTCGCCCCCCACGACCGCAGCACCAACCTGCTGCCTCCTGCCTCTGTCCCCCGACCACGCTGCTGTTTGCGCGTTCGAGGCCCTCCTCCACCCGCAGGCATCCTCCTGCGCCTCATCCCTGGTGTCTAATGGGCTCTGCCTAGCTCCACTTGACCCGTGTGCCACTTCGGACATCCTGTAAGTTGTTTTTCTGATTGTTTTTCTGATTTTTCTGCGCCTCGCCGCCGGCGCTGCTGCCCCCCTTGTGACCCCCTGATTGCTGTCTCCCCGATCGTGTACTGTGCCATTACTGTATTTCATACTGTGTGTTTTTCTATTGTGATTGCCTTTAATTTTGCTCGTTTTTTGTGCTTTTTGCCCCTTGTGCGCTCCCCCAAGCATTCCGATCCCTGCCGCTGCCTCCCTGCGGCCCCGCCCCCCTCGCGCCCCCATTCGCTGATCCCTCCCGCCTCCCGCCTCCCAGCTGCTCCTCCCTCCCCCCTCCCTTCTTAATGGCTGGCGCTGCGCGTCGCGAGTGAGCGACCTCTGACCTGTTTCAGGTCCTGAGCTCGCCCCCCACGACCGCAGCACCAACCTGCTGCCTCCTGCCTCTGTCCCCCGACCACGCTGCTGTTTGCGTGTTCGAGGCCCTCCTCCACCCGCAGGCATCCTCCTGCGTCTCATCCCTGGTGTCTAGTGGGCTCTGCCTAGCTCCACTTGACCCGTGTGCCGCTTCCGACGTCCTGTAAGTTGTTTTTCTGATTGTTTTTCCGATTTTTCTGCGCCTCGCCGCCGGCGCTTCTGCCCCCGTTGTGCCCCCCTGATTGCTGTCTCCCCGATCGTGTACTGTGCCATTACTGTATTTCATACTGTGTGTTTTTCTATTGTGATTGCCTTTAATTTTGCTCGTTTTTTGTGCTTTTTGCCCCTTGTGCGCTCCCCCAAGCGTTCCGATCCCTGCCGCTGCCTCCCTGCGGCCCCGCCCCCCTCACGCCCCCATTCACTGCTCCCTCCCACCTCCCGCCTCCCAGCTGCTCCTCCCTCCCCCCTCTCCCTTCTTAATGGCTGGCGCTGTGCGTCCGCGCAGCGGACACGCCGCTTGCGCGCCAGAGGCGCGCCAGAGGCAAGCCCGTCTGCGCCCGTCCGCGCGTGGACCGCGCCCAGCGCCACCCCCCCTGGTCCTCACGCCCCCCGCATCACCTGCGTCCGCTACTCAACCAACGAACTTCGCGCACTCAACCCCGGCCCCTCCGCAGAGTGCTTCCTTGCAACCCCGAAGCACACAAAAGGACCTTTCTCCTGCCGCACCTGCAACTTCTCCTGCGACAGAACGGCGAAGCCAACAACAAGAACTCCCAACACCAACCACCTGAACTGCATCCTCATCAACACACGCTCCGCACGAAAACACGCCATCGAACTCTGGGACTTACTCGACACCACCGCCCCTGACGTGGCCTTCCTGACCGAAACCTGGTGGAACGACTCCTCGGCCCCGGACATCGCAATTGCCATACCGGAGGGATACAAAATCACCAGAAGAGATCTAACCAACGGAATCGGCGGGGAATAGTCATCGCCCACAAATCTACCCTCAATATCCACACCCACACGGACGACACCCTCAAGACAGCCGAACACCTCCACTTCCAGATCCACACGGACCCCAACACGACCCTCAGAGGAACCCTCATATACCGCCCTCCAGGACCAAGAGCCCCCTTCAGCGTCACCGTCGCCGACCTCGCGAGCACCCACGCCCTCGTGTCCCCAGACTACATCCTCCTGGGAGATCTAAACTACCACCTGGAAAAGAACAACGACGTCAACACCGCATCTCTGACCTCCAACCTCCTCAACCTCGGACTCCGTCAACTGGTCAACACTCCCACCCACATCGCCGGACACACTCTTGACCCCCTCTTCACCTCTAGCAACTACATCTCTTTCAGCCACACCTCCGAACTCCACTGTACCGACCATCACTGCGTCCACTTCTCTTATACGAAAATCACCGAACACCACCGCATCCCTCGACCTCCTCACCGCCGCTGGGGAAAAATCACCCAAGACCAACAAACCAGCACCCTCGTCAAAGACCCTCCACCCGGCTCAACCGACCCAAGCACTGCCGCCATCAACCTCCATCAATGGATCCTCGACTGCGCCAACACCCTAGCCCCACTCAAGAAACCCACCGCCAACCAAGGAAAGAAAAAAACAGCCTGGTTCACAGACGAACTGACCGCCTCCAAAAGCCTCTGCCAGAAGCTCAAGAAGAAGTGGATCTTAGAGCGCACACCCGACAACCTCGCCTCCCTCAAAAACGCCAACCGTGAACACCACCAACGGATCCGAGTCGCCAAGCGCGCCCACTTCACTGAACGCATCAACAACAACGCCCACGACAGCAAAGAACTCTTCGGCATCGTGAAGGAACTCTCAAACCCCAACGCCAACTCCAACGACATCCCGCCCTCCCAGAAACTCTGGGACGACCTCTCCACCTTCTTCCACCAGAAAATCACAACCATCCACGACAGCTTCAACGCCACTCCGCCGCCAGACCCCACCCCTGACATCTCCACAGACGCCTGCCGCCTCACCGCCTGGACCCACGTGGACGACACCGAAACAATAACAACCATGAACACCATCCACTCAGGCTCCCCCATGGACCCATGCCCTCATCACGGGTTCAACAAAGCCAACGCCATCATCGCCCCCAAACTCCGCGAGATCATCAACCTCTCCTTCGACTCCGCCACCTTCCCAGACAGCTGGAAACACGCAGAAATCCAACCCCTCCTCAAGAAACCCAAGGCTGACCCCAACGACCTCAAAAACTTCCGACCGATCTCTCTCCTCCCTTTTCCAGCAAAAGTCATTGAGAAGATCGTCAACACACAGCTCGCCCACTTCCTCGAAGACAACTCCATCCTAGACCCCTCTCAATCCGGTTTCAGACGAAACCACAGCACCGAGACTGCTCTCCTCGCCGCCACAGATGACATCAGAACCCAAATGGACAACGGCGAAACCTCGGCCCTCATCCTCCTCGACCTATCAGCCACTTTTGACACAGTCTGCCACCGCACCCTACTGACCCGCCTCCATGGAGCCGGCATCCAGGATAAAGCCCTCAACTGGATCTCATCCTTCCTCACCGACAGAACCCAGAGAGTCCGACTCTCCTCTTTCCGCTCCAAAGCCACCAACCTCATCTGCGGCGTCCCCCAAGGATCCTCCCTCAGCCCTACGTTGTTCAACGTCTACATGACCCCCCTCGCCAATCTGGCCCGCTAACATCACCTCAGCATCATCTCCTACGCCGACGACACCCAGCTCGTCCTCTCCCTGACCAAAGACCCACTCACCGCCAAAACCAACCTCCACGAGGGACTGAAAGCCATCGCCGAGTGGATGAACGACAGCCGCCTGAAGCTCATCTCCGACAAGACGGAAGTCCTGATCCTCGGGCGCACCCCTTCGGCCTGGAACGACTCCTGGTGGCCCACCGATTTCGGACCCCCACCCACCCCAGCCAGCCACGCAAGAAACCTCGGCTTCATCCTGACTCAGCCCTCACCATGTCCAAACAGGTCAGCGCCGTCTCCTCTTCCTGCTTCAACACCCTTCGAATGCTCCGCAGAATTTTCAAGTGGATCCCAACAGGAACCAGAAAGATGGTGACCCAAGCCCTCGTCAGTAGCAGACTTGACTACGGCAACGCACTCTACACAGGCATCCCAACAAAAGACATCAAACGACTCCAGCGTATCCAAAATGCATTCGCCCGCCTGATCCTTGACATACCCCGCCGATGTCACATCTCCCCTCACCTGAAGGACCTCCACTGGCTCCCCGTGGACAAGAGGATCACCTTTAAACTCCTCACCCACGCTCACAAGGCTCTACACAACACCGGACCTACCTACCTCAACTCCAGACTCAACTTTTACGCCCCCACTCGTCAACTCCGCTCTGCCAATCTCGCCCTCGCCATCGTCCCCAGGATCCAGCGCAAGACCGCCGGCGGCAGATCCTTCTCCTTCCTCGCCGCCAAGACCTGGAACTCTCTCCCCACCTCACTGCGCCAAACCCAGGACCTCCTCGCCTTCAGGAGACTCCTCAAGACCTGGCTCTTCGACCGCTAACAGCTCACCCACCCCCCCCCCCCCTCCAGCGCCTCGAAACCCTGACGGGTACATAGTGCGCTTTACAAATGTTATGATTGATTGATTGATTGATTGATCTGGGATGCCAGCCCCTGGATGGCATTCACAATGGTTGATTGCCCTACAGAGATGGATCTCAGGAGGTCAATAGCCTCCTCACTTAGGGCAGCAGGGCTCACTGGGGCAGGGCCTGAGGTACCTGGGGCAAAGGAGATGTGTGGGCAACTCGGTGAGAGACTACTGGGAGGGAGGTGCTGGTACGGGGGTGGCGGCTGTACCTGCAGCTGGGGTGGTCACAGAGGTGTCCGCCCCGACTAAGGAGTTTCCTTCAGAGGAGGTATCTGAGTCTGTGTTGTCTCCTCCAGTTTCTGCCATGGTGCTCCTCTCACCCTCCGTCCCACTGGTTCCCTCAGTGAATAGGAGGTGGAGACATACCCCCATGTACAGACCTCTGGAGGACATGGCTACACTGGAGGACATGCACATAATACTCACCTATGGACTGGACAGGGCCACAATCACAGAGTTGTGTGCCCAGTTGGAGCCTGACCTGATATCAGCTATCCGTCATCCCACTGGGATCCCCCCTCTTGTGTAAGTTCTATCAGTGCTCCATTTCCTGGCAACTGGTTTCTTTCCAAGTGTCAGTGGGCTTGGCAGCAGGCATGTCACAGCCAATATTTTCTATTGAACTGGCAAGAGTTTTTTCTGCCCTGGTGAAACACATGTGTAGCTACATAGCTTTCCTCCAGGTGGAAGATTTGGCCACTGTGAATGCCGGATTCTATGTAATGGGACATATCCCCAATATTATTGGTGCGATTGACGGGACACATATTGTGTTTGCCCCCCCCGCCAGAATGAACAGGTGTTCAGGAATCATAAGAGTTTCCACTCAATGAATGTGCAAATGGTGTGCCTATCGGGCCAGTACATCTTCCACGTAAATGTTAAGTATCCTGGGTCGGTGCATGATGCCTTTGTTCTGAGGAATAGCAGCATTCCAAATGTGATGGGCCAAATACAGAGGCACAGGGTTTGGCTAATAGGTGAGCCTTGGTCTCCATCCACTGTATGTTAGTGTATGCCTCTGTTGTCAACCCCATAGGATTGTGTGTGGCTAAATGTTGTCCCTCAGTACTTGGAGGTGACTCTGGCTACCGAAACCTATTGTGGCTGCTGACCCCTGTGAGGAATGCCAGGACAAGGGCTAAAGAATGTCAAAATGAGGCACATGGGCGAACCAGACAGATCATCAAGAGGACCTTTGGCCTCCTGAAGGCCAGGTTCAGGTGCTTCCATCTAACAGGTGGATCCCTGTTTTACTCGCCTGAGAAGGACTGCCAGATAGTAGTGGCATGCTGCATGTTGCACAACCTGGCCCTCAGTACCTTTTCTGCAGGATGAGGAGACTGGAGATGTCCCTGTGGCAGTAGTAGACCCTGCTGACAGTGAGGATGTAGAGGATGAGGACAGCAGAACATCAGTAATCTGTCAGTACTTCCAATGACACACAGGTGAGACAGTGCAGGTTAAGATTTCTGTGACTGTGGCATGATGGTATTCACTTCCTTTTACCTCTACTTACTTTTACCTATGGTTTGTCATTTTTCAGATGTTGGTGATATAAAAACTGTGTACTGATGTGCTGACTACAGCCAGCTACAGGTCATTATTTCTATGCTCTCACAGTGTACAGTACATTTGCAATGGATGTAACTGTTTCCAAGAATACACATTTTCAACACATGCCATACAAGTAATCGAGTTGTGTCCAAAGGTGTTTATTGTAGTACTAAGAAATTAAGGGGAAAGTGCAATGGAATGGGGTGAAGACGGAGAAAAGTCCAGGGTATTGCTCCAGTCTGTTCGTAGCACAGGTCCAGTGTACAAGGGGCCATAGGAAGGGGAGCAACAGCAGTTCACATTGGACAAGGTGACAGGTTGGGACACAAGTGGGACAATCAGGAGAGTCTCATTTCCTGGTGGTGGTCTTGGCAAGTGTCTCTGGCTTCTGTGTGGATCGCAGGGAACATTTGTGGGGTGGTTCACCTTCTGCAGAGGGAAGGATGCTGGTTGCCTGTGGGTCCTGTGGCAGGGCCTCCTGCCCACTAGCTGCAGCGGAAGTGGAGGGCTGGTCGATGGACTAGCTAGTGGTAGTGGCTCACTGGTGTGCTGTTGCCTCCCTCACGATGTTGGCCAGGTCTGCCAGCACCCCTGCTCTGGATATCAGGGTGGTGGTGATGGTCTGCAAGTCCTCCCTGATACCCTGATACTATCCCCCATGTAGCCATCTATTCTCCTGCACATTGTCTAGGATGTGGCCCATTGTGTCCTGGGAATGTCGGTAGGCTCCCAGGATCTCGGAGAGTGCCTCCTGGAGTGTTGGTTCCCTGGTCCTGTACTCCCCCTGATGCACAGCAGTCCTCCCAGTGTCCCTGTTGGACGTGCATCTGTCCCCTGAACGGTGTGCCCACTGCCACTAACCCCAGGTCCCTGATTGTCTTTGGGGTGAGGTGTGACCTGGGATCCCTGTACAGGTGGGCACACTGCTTATTGATGTGTCCTGGGAACAGAGGTGTGGGTACTCTGGGTGGGTGCTGTGGTGTTGGATCCTTATGGGGAGGCTGTGTGGTGGTCTGAGGGTGGGCTTGGGTGACCGGCTGTCCTGTGGTCTCTGAAGGGCCAGGTTGGTCATCCAGATCCAGAAGTCCAGAGTTACTGTCATCACTGGGGGCATCTTCTGTTGGGGGACTGGATAGTCATGGTACCTCCTCTCCAATGACTTTGGCTGGGGTACCTGTGGGGATGTAAGTGATGTATTATGCTTCATGTGTATGACATATTGAACATCCCTGGCTTCCCCTCTATGGTTGCTGTTGCCATGCCACCTTTTGTTTTTGTATGGTGATTTATTGTGGGATTGTTAGTTTACCTATGCTGTGCATGCTTTTGTGATGGGTGTCCATGCAGGGCATTGGTATAGCATGCAGGGGTTGGCATTGGGGTTAGTCATATGTGTAGGTGGAATGCGTGTGATGGAGTGGAGTGAAGGGAGTGAGGGTGAGGGTGTGAGATCGCATGAGGGTATGGGGCGATAGGTAGTAAATGTTGCTTACTAGTGTTCAGTCCTACGGCTACTCCAGCGAGTCCTTCAGGATGCAGTAATGCCAGTACATGCTCCTCCCATGCTGTGAGCTGTGGGGAGGAGGTAGGGGTCCACCGCCAGTCTTCCATATGGCGAGCTTGTGCCTTGCTGCAATGGAACATACCTTCCCCTGTAGGTCGTTTCACCTCTTTCTGATATCGTCCCTTGTTCTTGGGTACTGTCCCACGGCGTTTACCCTGTCCATGATTCTTCACCATAGCTCCATCTTCAGGGCAATGGAAATCTGCTGTACCTGTCCTCCAAAAAGCTGCAGCTCTACCCTGACAATTTCCTCCACCATGACCCTTAACTCCTCCTCAGTGAAACGGGGTGCCTTTGTGGTGCCATGGGTGTTGTATGTTGTGTGTTGGTGAGAGTGTGTTGAGTGTTGTGGTGGGGTAGGTGATGTGGGGTGCATGAGGGATGTATGGGTGTCAGTGGTGTGTGTGTAGTTGTCTCTGTGATGTTGGTGGCTAACTCTTGCAGTCTTTTGGTGTTGGCAAAGGGTTGTGGGTACTGTGGGTGTGTGTTTTATAGTGCTGTTGGTGTGTGGGTGTGGTGTATTTATGAATTTCAGGTGTGTGTCTTCAGTATTGGCCAACATGGTGTTGTTTTGTTTTTGGGTGTCTATTCTGAGCGCGGCAGTATGTACTGCCAATGGTTTAGAGCCATTGAATGTCCGCCATGGTGATTCGAGTGTCATATTGTGGTGGGCATTGTTTTGTTGACGTAACGGTATGGGTGTTGGTACCAACACTTTAGCACTGACCTTTGTGTGTGTGGCAGTATTCTGTTGGATTTGTGTGTGTGTGTGTGTGTGTGTGTGTCATAACATGGATAACGGATATCCGTCACTGCAGTGCTATGTTGGCGGCCGTCAGATTGGCGGTAAGCGGGATTTACCGCCATTGTCATAATGAGAGCTTATATCCATTAAATTAGCAGGAGTCACACCTTCCCAAATGAAAAGACCAAATTATGATAAAGGGTTCTTCTTCCAGTGAGTTATGGCAAGTGTGCGCATAAAAGGGGCAATATGTCCAGTGCATGCTTTTATTAAGTTGTCTGGCATGAAATCATGCCAGAGGACTTACAGGTTGATGGTTTGAAATCTAAGTTGATTTCCAACAAAATTTGGATTTCAATATAGTTGCAGAAATACCATTTGATGAGGGATCTTCGTGGGATATTAGAAGTTAGGTTTCAGGAATATCATCACAGTTTGTATTACTCCTGGTCAGAGTAGAAGTTTTGCCACGTGGACCAATAAAGGTAGAGAAAAGCATGTGGTAAATTTATGGTGTCTTACATTTAGTCATTCAGAACTTGTATACCTTGAATACTGATTTCACATAATTACTATCAAATCTAATTTAGGAAACGTTTGATACAGCTACAATGAAAGCCAAATTGGTGTTTGGTGTATCATTCCAAAACCAAGATGGCAACCACAGAGTAAGAAACACATTCCAAACAGGAACAATGTGAACTAGAATGTTGTAACTAGCTTTTAACTCTTGTATATCACTGTGCTCATACTCAAGAACCTTGTTTTCTAATAGCTGTCTTTCATCTAGTCACATCTCACTCAGATTGAACACGAAGTCCCTCATTATGACATTGGTGGTGAATCCCGCTTACTGCCATGCTGACTGCTGCCAACATAACGCCACGGCAGCGGATAACCACCAAGCATATTATGACACACACATACCAATCTGTCACTATACAGCCACACACACAAGTCCGCCAGCCCAAAGGTCAGTGATAAACTGGCAGTGGCAAAACCCACACCGTTACCCCAACAGAACTATGCCCACATCATTATGACCCACGAATCACCACGACGGACATTCAATGGCGGTAAACCATTGGTGGTACATACCGCCCAGCTCCCCTGTGGCAGTAGTAGTAGTAGTAAATACACACACTAACAAAACAGCACCACATTGGACAATTCAAACTCCACACACCTGACACACATACACACAAAACACCCACACCACTATAAAACACACACCTACACTATCCACAATCCTTTACGACTAGAAATAATTGATACCAGAGAGGGACAGCAAGAGGACACACACAACCAGAGCCACATAACATCATCACCTATATACCATCCACGCACTTTACATCACACACCCCAACATATCAACCCACACACCCTCACCCTCTTTACTCACACTACACCCATGGTTCCACAACGACACCCCAGATTCTCTGAGGAGGGGCTGAGGGTCATGGTGGAGGAAATCATCCAGGTAGAGCCACAGCTATTTGGAGCACAGGTGCAGCAGATATCCATTGCTAGGAAGATGGAGGTATGGCGGAGAATCGTGGACAGGGTCAACGCCATGGGACAGCACCCTAGAACAAGGGACAACATCAGGAAGAGGTGGAACGTCCTATGGGGGAAGGTACATTCCACATCTGCAAGACACCAACTAGCTGTAAAGAGGACTGGCGGTGGACCCCCACCTCCTCGCCCACAACTAACAACATGGGAGGAGCAAGTCTTGCCAATCATGCATCCTGAGCACCTGGCAGGAGTAGGAGGAGGACTGGACTCTGGTAAGTCAACTCTTTACTACTATCACCCCTCACCTGCATACCATCAAAAAACCCCACCCCTACCCTCAGTCCCATCACTCCACCACCTCCCACATACCCCACCATCACAACCCACTCATCCCTATACCAAGCCCTGCATGTAACATCAATGCATGGACACCACTCACAGACCTGCATGGACACCTATCACCACTGCATGCACACTGGCAAGAATCGCCTAGCACAACAAATAGCTACTCACTCAAAGGCAAATCTGCCAGGGCAACAACAACCATAGAGGGCAACACACCCATGCACATGTTGTCACACGCAGAAACAATAACACTGCATTTACATCCCCACAGGTCCCCCAGCCAGTGTCACCAGAGAAGAGGTGCCAGCAACATCCAGTCACCCCCCCAGAAGAGGCCCCAGTGATGACAGCAGCTCTGCTCGCCTGGATCTGGATGACCAATCTGGCCCATCAGGGATCTCCGGACAGTCCGTTACCCAGGCACACTCTCACACCACCACAGAGCCTCCCCCTCAGGAAACACCACCACAGCACGCACCCAGCAGGCCCATACCTCTGTCCCCGGGACATGCCAATCAGCAGTGTGTCCACCACTACAGGGAACCCAGGCTACCCAACAAACACAGGACGATCAGGGACCTGGGGTCAGTGGCGGTGGGCACACAGTTCATGGGACAGAAACATAGGACAACAGGGAAGCTGGGAGGACTGCTGTGCGACAGGGTGAGAACAGGCCCAGGGAACCGACTCTCCAGGAGGCACTCACTGCGATCCTGGCAGCATACCACCATTCCCAGGAGACGATGGGCCAGATACTGGACAAGTTGCAGGAGAACATGTGGCTGCAGGAGGGACAGTACCTGGAGAACAGGGAGGACTTGAAGAACATTAACACCACCCTGGTCTCCATTGCAGGGGTGCTGGCAGACATGGACAACATTATGAGGGAGGCAGTGTCACCCCACCGGGCTTCTACTACTAGCCAAACAGATGAACAGCCCTTCACCTCTGTTGCCGCTAGTGGACAGGAGACCCTGCCACAGGACCAACAGGCCACCAGCACCTCTCCCCCTGCAGGAGAACCATCCCACAAACATTCCCTGCGATCCAGGCAGGAGCCAGAGACTATTGTCAAGATCCCCACCAGGAAATAAGACTCTCCTGATTGTCACCCTTCTGTCCCACTGTGTCACCCTGTCCACCATGAACTGCCATTGCTCCCCTTCTTATGCCCACTTGGACGATGCACCTGTGATACAAATAGACTGTAACTAAACCCTGGACTTTGCTCCATCAGCATCCCCTTCTATCTCTTAGCACTTAAATAAACACCGTTTGAAAAAATACAAGGATGGAGTATGTCAAATTATATAAGTATGTATTAGTTCAACAAGGTTTAAACATTGAAAATCATCTTATAGAAATTTAAACATAGGAATGACCTGTAGTTGGCTGCAGTCAACACACTAGTAGAGATAGTGGGGCACAAATATCTGCAAATAGAGATGCCAAAGGCTACAGTGAGTGGCCATATAAGTGGGAAAAACAGCCTGTCAGTGATAATGTCAAACACAAAAATTTCAATTAAATGTGAACTTACACTTTCTTACCTGTGTGTCATTGGACGTATTGACGAATTATTGCACTTCTGTTGTCCTCATCCTCATCTTCACTGTCCACAAGGTCCACTGCTGCCACAAGGCCATCCCCAGCCTCATCCTCCTGCAGAAAAGGCACGGCAATGTAAGGCAAGGTTGTGCAACATACAGCATGCCACGATGATCTGGCACACCCTCTTGGGTGAGTAGTACAGGGAACAGCCTGTTAGATGGAGGCAATGAAACCTGGCCTTCAGGAGGCTGAAGGTCCTCTCTATAATTCTTGTTGTTCACCCATGTGCCTCATTATAACGTTCCTCTGCCCTTGTCCTGGGATTCCTCACAGGGGTCAGTAGCCATGAGATGTTGGGGTAACCAGAGTCACCTGCAAATATTTACGGACAACTGTTAGCCACACACCAACCCTTAGGGCCCACACCATACCTATACACCAACACCCACTGGGTGGGAAGCAGGACTCACCTATTAGCCACACTCTGTGCCTCTGGAGTTGAGCCATCACATATGGGGTGCTGCTATTCCTCAGGATAAAGGCTTCATGCACAGACCCAAGATATTTCACATTGACGTGGGAGATGTACTGCTCCATCAGGCACACCATCTGCACATCCATGGAGTAAAAGCTCTTTCGATTTCTGAACACCTGTTCATTCCGCAGAGGGGGGGAAATGCTATATGTGTACCATCAATTGTCCCAATAATGTTGGGGATATGTCCCATTGCATAGCAGTCAGCTTTCACTGTGGCCAAATTCTCCACATGGTGGAATACGATGTAGCTGTGCATGTGTTTAATTAGAGCAGACAACACTTTGGTCAGTACTATTGAGAACATTGGCTGAGACATTCCTACTGCCAAGCCCACTGTCACTTGGAAGGAACCAGTTTCCAGGAAATGGAGCACTGATAGCACTTGCACAAGAGGGGGGATCCCAGTGGGGTGACAGATAGCAGATGTCAGGTCAGGCTCCAATTCAGGTTCCAATTGAGCACACAGCTCTGTGATTGTGGCCCTGTCTAGTCTGTAAGTGAGGATAATGTGCCTGTCCTCCATTGTTGCCAAGTCCACCAGGGGTCTATACACGGGGGTATGTCTCCATCTCCTGTTCATCCGCAGCGGTTGCAATTTATGGGGTAAAATGGTGAGGAGCTGGTTAGTATCTCTTATTTCCAACCACTACACTTCAATGCATGTCGTGATTGTAACCGTATTTTGTTGGAGAGGTCTAAATGGTGCATATGTGTACTGTGACGCAGTTAGGAGTCATGGCCTTCCCCTCCCTCCTGTTTGGAGGGACATGTGGAAATTAGGTAATTCCGCAGATGTGCGCCTTTGCGGGGGGCAGTCGAAAACCGCAGTGCAACTCCTCATTGGTTAACATTGGGTCCTATGGGGTACAGTGGCCAATGGTGATGTACGACGGCGGTGATGGTATGCACCGCCGTGGACGGGACCACCATTTTCTATCTGGTCACTCACTTGCTACCTGACCGACAGGAGAGGACTTACACTGCAAGTGCTGCTGTGACCTGTGTCTGGAACTGACCATGGTTTGTGCAACTGGGGAAAGGGCCACTGCCTTCACCTTGGTGGAGTTGGAGAGACTGGTGGATGGGGTCCTACTCCAGTACCGAATGCTGTATGGGCCTCCAGAGCAACAGGTGAGTGCACAGTGAGTATGATGCATGGGGTGTGAATGCATGGAGTGCTCTTTGTGAAGGTCTCATGTAGGGGGGATGGTGGATGGGCCCTGGGCAGCGTGCTACATGTATGGTGAGCCATGTCTGTGCTAATAGGGATGGGAAGGTGCATGGTGGGCCATGAGTGTAACAGGCAGGACGGTCAGACTAATATCTTTCCATGTGTCCATTTCCCTGCAGTTCAGCACCCATCAGAAAAAGGGTAAATGGCATGCCATTGCCAAAGACGTGCAGACCCTGGTGGGTCTACGGCAGGTGGAGCACCCACTGTCTCAAACGGTGGGAGGACCTGAGATGCTGTGCACGGAAGACAGCAGAGGCTCAGCTGGCTATGGCCTCCCATCGAGGAAGGGGTGCCCGTCGAACCCTGCCCCCGATGGCCTGCATACTGGCAGTGGCCCATGCGGAACTGGATGGGTGCTTGGAGGCATCACAGCAGCCACAAGGAGTGAGTACAGTGCCCCAATATACAAATTGAGGGTGGTATCCCGGTGGGGCATGTGTGCCTGTGAGTGCCCCTAGACCAGGCCTAACATTGCAGCGTGGGTCCCATGTTTGGCAGGGTTCTAATGTAAAATACCTCCAACCAAGCTAGTTGGCATTCACTACTGGGCAGGGGTCTGTGGGTCTATTGTATGCTGTAAGTGGTGGTAGGTGTCCCTATCCCTGGGCTGGTGACTAGCATTGTGACTGGTAGTGCATTGCATAGTGTGTAGGGCTGTTCCCTGTGTGTGTGTGTGTGTGTGTGTGTCATGTACACTAATGTTGGTATTGTTTGCACCATTAACCAAGTGTATGCTTGGTGTCCTCCTCCCCTTTTTTGTTTTGTCACCCTGTCCTTATGTGCATTAGCATGATCTGGCGGAGGAGCTGAGGAACCAGCGACGGACGGAGCTGCATCCCACAGGGCCCAGGAGGCCGAATCCACTGACGGCGAGGGCTCCAGTTGGACAGAGGGCGAGGGGAGCACCACGGCAGACACAGGAAGGAACAGTACTGACACGGATTCCTCCTCCGATGGAAGCTCCCTGGTGGTGGTGGACACCTCTGTGCCCACCCTAGCTACAGGTACAGCCATCACCCCCGTACCAGCACCGTCCTCCCAGCAGCCCCTCAGTGTGTTTCCCGTGCCCGCTCACCAAAGAGGGTGGGCATCTCCTTTGCCCCAGACATCTTAGGCCCTGCCCCAGTTAGCGCTGCTGCCCTGAGTGGGGAGGCTATTGACCTCCTGTGATCCATCTCTGTTGGGCAGTCAACCATTGTGAATGCCATCCAGGGGCTGCCAGCCCAATTGCAACAGACAAATGCATTCCTTGTAGGCATTCACACTGGCATGGCCACCCAACAGAGATCAATCCAGGCTCTGGCCTCCTCTCTGAAGGCAGCCATTGTCCCTGTTTCCAGCCTTCCCTCCAACTTCCTCTACACAATCACATTCACCTCAACATCAACCTATCCCAAGCACACAGTCAGACCAGCATGCACCCAGGACCATCCACAAGAGTGGACATGGCAAACACAAACACCACACTTCATCCCACAGGCACTCACACAAACACGATCCAGATGCAGACATACCAACATCCACTGCCGCCACTGTGGCCCCCTCCTCCTCATTGTCCACCTCCCGCCCAGTTGCATCTAATCTCACACCTGCATGCACTACATCCTCATCCACTACCCCCATCACCAGCACACCTATCAGCACACGCCCCTCACTGTCAGTCACCACCCCCACATCCATGCACATGTCTCCTGTGTCCTCTCCCACTGTGTCTGTGCCCCCTCCTCCCAAAGTATACAAACGCAAGCACTCAGACACCCAACAGCCATCCACCTCACAACAGCATTCAGCCCATGCACATGCACCCAAACACAGCAGAGAGACACCTCCTACAACTACTCCCTCTACCTCAACTCCCAGACCATCACCCTCTTCCCGCACCAATGTCCCTAAGAAGCTTTTCCTCTCCACCTTTGACCTCTTCCCTAGCCCTCCCCCACCCCGTCCCTCACATAAGGCCAGGGTGGTCAGAACCCAGGAGAGCACCTCAGCCACCCTGTCCAGGAGCACAGTAGTGACTACAGCTACACCAGGTGGGAGAGGATCCTGAGCTCGAGGCAGCCACACTGATAGGGTGACTGCACCAAGTGCTGCAAGGAAGGGCAAGGAGGCACCCCTAGCTGCTACAAAGAAGGGCAAGAAGGGACACCCAGCTGCTGCATAGAAGTGTAAGGAGGCACCACCAGCTGCTGCAAAGAAGGGCAAGGAGGCACCCCAGCTGCTAAAAGGAAGGGCAAGGGCAACCATGGTGGGTCAGCTGTCCGAGGCTGCAGGGGAAGGGCTGGAGCCTCCCCCACCACTGCCAGCACCACCACCAGCACCGCCACAATACCACTGCCAGCAGCAGCAGCAGCCTGAATGGGCAGCCGTCCGAGGCTGGAGGGGAAAGGCTGGAGCCTCCCCCCCACCACTTCCAGCACCGACACCAACACCACTGCCAGCAGCAGCAGCCCCAGTGGGTAGCCGTCTGAGGCTGCAGGGGAAGGGCTGGAACCTCCCCCCACTACTGCCAGCACCGCCACCAGCACCGCCACTGCCACCACTGAGCCGTTGTCACCACTGATGGACAGTGTGTAGTCCTGCATCCATGGGCTGTTGTGCGACCTGGTCCCTGCAAATCCTGTGGGTCTGACACCCAGGTGAGAGACTGTGACCTTGCATTCCCCAAGATCTGCATCACAGGGCAAAATGCCTCCTCCAGAACCAGTGGAGAAGCCATCCACTCACTGCATCCTTACTAAAACCACCCCCTATTTAAGTCCCACTTCTCATACTTTAAGATCTTTGCATTATATCCATTGCTTCCATATGCTGTAACATTCCCCTCTTTTGACTGCCCTTCTAGGGAGCCAGCACAGGAGGACTGACGTGTATGGGAATCCCATTTATTGATAGTACACTCTGCAGGCAGGTGCTTGTCTTAAAGATGTAGACCCACTTTGTAATGCAAGCACTGTATTCAACAATATATAAATGCAGAGTAAAGGAGATTTTCAGTGTACAATGAAGACATTCTTAGGTCTGACCAAATTATGAGTCATAGTGTTGGGTGAATCCTATATCCATAAAACATATATTTATGAGCTGTGCAAATATATCTTATTTTAATCTAGTAGGGAGGAGAAACATTCAAATAAACCTCTATACTGGGATTAAAGAACACTTTCCTGGATGTTCAAATTATTTTTTGTTCAGTTGATTACACATCAGAATTCTGGCAGGGTTCTCTTTTGAACTTTGATGCATGTGCCAGTTATTACTGTCCATTCTAGAAAGATGAATCTGTGAAAGATTGATTCTTACCATCATTGCTGATAGTAGGTAAGAAACGTCTGCACCGGAGTACATAATTTGCACTTGTTTTGCAAAGGCAGATGTAAAAAGTAACACTTGATACTTGTCTGATATTACTTCTTGACCTTTTGAAATTCAACGGACAATACTTATAATCATTTTGGGACACAAATCACGATTTGCCAAAATGAAAAGTAATACATGTATTATTGGTCCAATGAACTACGTTTAATCTTTTTAGGGATTCACAATGAATTTTATGGAGTGCTCCAAGGAAATATACTACTTTGTAAAGCAGACAATCAGAAATAGCACATTTTGATCGGCCTATCGCCAGTCAATATCTACAGTGGGCATTCATATCAAGTTCCTGAGACTATACTCATAGTATCAACCAGCATATCACTACACATTGTTAACATAACACACACCTTCAAAGATCACAGATTTCCAATAAAAAATTAAGATGGACAACAAGGTAACAGAAGATTCACTGAGGGTTATGCTGCTGAAGATTACACCTTAAAATTCATTTAGTTTCTCATGGAGCTAAGGGACAGATGTATCAAAGTGTTTTATCCCATTCTGTGTCTATAGGAAACTGTGTTCATACATATGGCCCTAAATTCCTACATGAAAATGTTTTTTATTTATAGTGCTATATGTGTCCGAAATCAAGGAGGTCCAGACACCATCACTTTCCATGTCTTTGTATTAGATATTTAGTTTATTTAAATCGCTCTGAGTGTGAAAATTGTGTAGTCCATGACACTGTTATAAAATAGCAACCTAATTTTTTTGTGTGATTTACAATGTTGACGGCTGTGGGACTGATTTAAGAACCCCTAATGCTTCCTTATGACACATTAGTGTCTTTTTCTAATGCTAATGTGGCCAAACGAGGCCAAAATCGCTGCACCAAATTCACATTGCATTGCACCACTTTGTAATCCTTTGTGCTACATTATGCCTGCTCAAGGCATAATGGGGGTCATTCCGACCCCGGCGGGCGGCGGGCGCCGCCCGCTGGGCGGAGACCGCGAGAAGACCGCACCGCGGTCAAATGACCGCGGCGGTCATTCTGACTTTCCCGCTGGGCGGGCGGGCGACCGCCAAAAGGCCGCCCGCCCGCCCAGCGGGAAAGCCCCAGCAACGATGAAGCCGGCTCCGAATGGAGCCGGCGGAGTTGCTGGTGTGCGACGGGTGCAGTGGCACCCGTCGCGATTTTCAGTGTCTGCTTTGCAGACACTGAAAATCTGAATGGGGCCCTGTTAGGGGGCCCCATGACACCCGTTCCCGCCAGCCTCTTCCTGGCGGTGTAAACCGCCAGGAACAGGCTGGCGGGAAGGGGGTCGGAATCCCCATGGCGGCACTGCTTGCAGCGCCGCCGTGGAGGATTCCCTGTGGCAGGGGAAAACCGGCGGGAAACCGCCGGTTCCCCTTTTCTGACCGCGGCTTTACCGCCGCGGTCAGAATTGCCCCAGAAGCACCGCCAGCCTGTTGGCGGTGCTTCCTCCGTCCCCGGCCCTGGCGGTCCATGACCGCCAGGGTCGGAATGACCCCCAATGTGTGGAAAGGAGGCATTGCTCCAATGGGTGAGGTTGGGCAAAAAATGACGCAAAGAAATCTAAGAGATTTCTTTGTGTCATTTTTTCAGCACTTTTAACGCCTGCTCAGAGCAAGCATTAAAAGGAGGCACATCATTGTTTTCAATGGGACTCAATGGGTTTTGCAGGATTAGCTTCAAAGCTTTTGACACTAGTTTCCCTAACTACCGCCATGGTGCACCATATATTATCACCTTTTATTCGTTCATTTTATGACCCTCAAACCTGCGTTCACTACAATGCCTTTTAAATGGACATAATTAAGATGCCTTATCACCCAAAAAAATCCAACCAGTATTCTTCTTGAAACCTTCATTCTAAATGGTTCCATGAAAACACACTATCTAACAAATTGTGAGACTAATTTTCAATTGCAGTATTATCCATGAGAGAAGGCACTTCCAGATTGTCATAATTTCAAGCCTGCTTAAGTAATGTTATTCAAAAGCATACGATTTGCACATGCAAAATTCCTCCATTTGCTAAATTCTACTTTTTATCATAATATACAAAGACACGCTAGCAACTATGACTTTATTCTTCTCCACAATTAAACGTGAGATGTTTTCTCCCTTTCCCTTTCAACCATTGTACTCCTACATTTAAAGGCCCAGATTAACATGCATCTAAAGGTTGACAATATAACTGCACGGGGTATATGAACACACAGCAGATATACAACTTTGTGAGTGTTACCTAAGCTACCCAGCAGTGTTTGTAACCCTCAAATGTGCAAAATCCAACCTCTAATCCTAAAACTCTAACTGGATGCAGAATATGTAAAATGGTTCTCTTGTACATCAATTTTCAGTTGAGGTGTAAAAAAGTATATGATTCAGGCCCTTGAATATAGCTCTTTACAAATCCAATCAAGTCAAAAGATTCTTTATTTGCCTGTCAGAGACACACATAAAAGAATGCAAAAAATAAACCTACGTATTAAAATGTATACTAAAATGATGTCATAGTTTATAAGCAATTACGAGTGCATAGATGGTATTGAGTGAACAGACAATTTGGAAAAAGAACCCATGCTAAAACATGTCTCTTCATGACTTCACAGTTGTAAGAACCAAAGCTCTATTCTATAATGCACAAATTAAGACTTTATAAACAAGATTTAAAAAATATATAGGAAAAATAGCATAACATTTACAAAATAAGCGAAAGTGAAGTTGTGATTACTCAGAAACCTCAACACATAGACACAGAAGAGTAGAAGAGTTGTAAAGGTAGTCCAATGGAAAACAAAGCTAAGCCCTGATTTATACTTTTTGATGTAAAACTGCGCTAATGCAGTTTTGCGTCAAAATGTTCAGCACTGACTTGCGCCATTTTTTAATGCCACCCGGTCATCATATTTATACTATGATGCTGGGGTGTCCCTAAAAAGTATTTTTTTACAGCATTAACCATTGCACCTTGTCGTAAGGCAAAATGAAGTTAACGGTGGAAAAATGACTCTAATCCATTTTACGACATGTAAATATGTCGCAAAATGGAAATGCAACATTTTTGTCCGCAATAGCGTCAAATACAGACACTAACGGAGTAAACTGCAAAGGAGAGGCAAAATGGAGCAAGGAAGCCAGGAGAGACCACAGGGAGACCCCATTCAACAAGGAAGCAGTCAGGAAGACACAGACAAGACCCAGATGAAGGAGAAGAAAAAGAGAAAGTGTTGGTTCAGTGCAGAGGAGCACAAACTATTGGTGAGAGAGGTGACTGAGAATCAATTCAACTCTTTGTCACCTCAAAATTGCTAGTTGGAAGGAGAGAGGCTATTTGGCAGCAGATAGTGGATAAGATTAACAATGTGGCAGAGGTCAGGAGAACTGTAACTGAGTGCAAGAAACGCTGACATGACTGCAAGAGAAGAACAAAGGGAAAAATTGCAAGGAATTGGAAGACAGCAGTGTAAACTGAAGGTGGGAGTCCAGCACCACAAGAGAAGTTGGACGAGATGGAGGAGATGGTTGCAGTGGTTATCCTGGTGGAACTTGTCCCAGGAATCACAGGACAGCGCAGACTACCAGGAAACACCACAAATGCAGAGTAATTTGCATTGGGGAAATATATGCTAAAATGTCAAGTGCAGGGGGAGGCACATAGGACTCACACAATGCATGTCAAAGTAGAGCAGAGGGACACAATGCACATTAAGCAAGTTGCACCATGCTGACATAAGCTTCACTTGTACATAGGCCTTGGTAGTGCCATGCACCATAACACATACACAACCTGGATATATGTTGAACACCCAGCCTAAATACCTACATGTACATATGTAGCACATGGGATGGATGGCATGTATAATCACTGTACCACTGGTTGTGTCATTACAACATCCCTTGCATATAGCCATATCAACACTACCAACACGACCAAGACCTCTGAGTCTAGGTAGTCTGTCAATACCATTCTTGGGGTTACGTCATAGTGGTGTCCCTTGCAGTAACACCTTGCAACTGCCTTGCCTCATTGCCCAAACGCATGTGTGCTGCATCTCACAGCACACAAGTCATTGCAACTGTCCCAACAGTACCTAGATATGTGCCGGTAGCACCACCACACCTCACATTGACAACACATCCACATGAGGCAGCCACCACTCCATCATGCAGTCAGGGTGCCCCCTGGATGCATGGAACAAAGAACTGAACATGCACTGGGGGAATAGCAGGCTGGTCCTATATCATTGGTAACATATATATTGTATGCTCAACGTTGTTTAATTTTTTTCAGGATTCGTGTTGGAACCTTTTTAGGAGGTAGGTTATTTTTCATTATTGCCAGTGCAGTGTACCCTTTGACGTTGCCAGTATGAGTCACACGTTGGGATGGCGGCTGGAAATCCGTCTGCTCATTGTGGCTCTGTGGGGAACTTAGGGACTTATTTATACTTTTTGGTGCAAAACTGCACTAAGGCAGTTTTGCCCCAAAAGGTTTTGCACCGGCTTGCACCATTTTTTAGCACCAGCTGGGCACCATATTTATGGAATGGTGCAAGCCAGTGCAAAGGTTAGGCTAGCTTAAAAAAAAAAAGACATTAGGCAGGTTTGAGTCAAAATAAATGATTCTGACCAGATTAGCATACTTTTTTGATGCTAAGGGGCATATTTATACCCTGTTTGCACTTAATTAGCGTCATTTTAAAAAAACTCTAATTCAGTGCAAAACTAACTCCATATTTATACTTTGGTGCTAGACCCGTCTAGCACCAAATTTATGGAGTTAAAGTCATTTTCTGGAAGTGGAAACCTACCTTGCCTTAATGAGATGCAAGGTAGGCATTCTCATGCAAAAAATTACTCTATGGCCTTAATGCCATATTTATACTCCCATGCAAAAATGGTGCAAGGGAGGGAGGAGGGGTCAAAAAATGGGGCAAAGCCTACTTTGCCCCATTTTTTAAAGCCTGGGTTAGGGCAGGCGTTAAGGGACCTGTTGGCCTATTTCCATGGTGGAACACCATGGAATAAGCCCACAGGTGCCCTCCCCAGGCCACAGGGGCACCCCCACTCACACCAGAGGGACTGTGGAGGATGGGGGACCCCATCCCAGGTAAGTACAGGTAAAGATTGCATTTAATTTTTATTTTTTTAAAGTGCCATAGGGGGCCCTGAAATGGGCCCTTATACATGGCACAGTGTGCAATGGCCATGCCCAGGGGACCCCTGTCCTCTGTGCTGGCCCTTGGTGTGGTGGGCATAACTCCTGCCTTTTCTAAGGCAGGAGTCATGTGGCATGGTAGGTTTAGCACCATAAAAGGACGCTAATCTGGTTAGAGTAATTTATTTTTTACTCTAACCTGCCTAAAGTCATTTTTTGGTGCTAAACCCTCTTCTTCTATACTGTCAGGCCCACCCGACTAAAGTCATTTTTTTTACTCTAGCCTACCCTTTTCACCGGCTTGCACCATTCCATAAATATGGTGCCCGGCTGGTGCACAGAAATGGTGCAAGCCGGTGCTAAACGTTTTAGTGCAAAACTGAGTTAGTGCAGTTTTGCAGCAAAAAGTATAAATAAGGGCCAATAATTGGTACGTTTGCACCACTTTTGTGTAAAAAAATAACGTTAATGCGGCGCAAAAAAAGTATAAATCAGGGCATTGGTGCTAGATGGGTCTAGCACCAAAGTATAAATATGGAGTTAGATTTGCACCGAATTAGAGTTAAAAAAATGACGCTAATTCGTTGCAAACAGAGTATAAATATGCCGCAGAGTATAAATATGCCCCTAAATATGGCGTTAAGGCCATAGAGTCATTTTTTGCACGGGAACGCCTACCTTACATCTCATTAAGGCAAGGTCGGTCTCCACTTTCAAAAAATGACTTTAACTCCATAAATTTGGCGCTAGAGGGGTCTAGCACCAAAGTATAAATATGGAGTTAGTTGTGCACCGAATTAGAGTTAAAAAAAAATGACACTAATTTGGTGCAGAGTATAAATATACCCCTTAGTACAGCCTTCTTGATGGATCAAATTGACCGAGTGCCATTTTTCGGGTGCATTGGGTGTGACAGAACCCACAAATCAGACAGTGGAAAGGGCAAACAGCCAGGTCATGGGACCCCCTGCAATGCCCATGCCCAGTGCATGTTCTGTGCAGGGGCACCCAGGGCCACACCACGCCACACCACATCATCAACAACATTTGCATGGGGGTTTCACCACCATGCAAAGGCTGGTGGAAATGCAGAAACAGACCTATAGGGTAGTGTTGAACGTAATACTGGTCTGGTGTCACAGGACAGCTGGCGTTGCCAGTCTGTAAGCTGCTGGAAACCTGCCAGTGCCAGGCCATTGGCCTATGGGGCATTCCACATTGAAAACAAATGCCACTACTTCAATATTGAAAACAGATGCCACTGCCACATGTGCTGTTGGGCGTGGTCAAATAGACAATGTCAGTCAGGTGTCCATAGAAGTGACGCACTTGAAATGAGGGACCAGTATGACTACCTGAGCAATCAGCTCAAACTAGCTTCAGGCCCTGACCTAAGTACAACTCCTGTTAACTGACCATGTCCATAGACTCATTTACCATCGGGGCACTATCACACAAAGAATGATGTACACAATAGAAATGTCATACCCGTGCTGGCTATCCCTGGGCCTAACCTGTGCTTGTGTCAAATTAGCTGCACTGCTACCATGCTGCACTCATGTATCAAAGTGCAAGGAGGGCTGCATTGAGGGGGACGACATAAGTGTGTAGGAAGACAAACACACCTGCACAGACAGAAGATTAAATTTTACTCTGCCAGGTCCATGAGTACCATGCAGTGTAGCACACATACACAAGCAACAACATGAGGAGCCATCAATGGTAACAAGAGCATAGTGTCCTGGCAATGCCATCCCTGGGGTGGTGCAACATCTCAGCACATGTGTATGTGAAACAGGTAAGACTGTGACAGGTGAAAATTGCCATGTCTGGTGCTGTGGCATGAGCACAGCAACACCCATTGCAGGGCCTCACCATGCAAATGGATGCATAGGGAGGGTTGAGAACGACAAGATGGTGTCAAGCCACAAAAAGGATGGACATCACACCTAGAAGATATGACTCAGCCTATTGCACCAACTGGGCTTCCCTTCATGTGACCCAAAGGTGGAGCATAGAGCTATAGGTTGCAGCCATGATGTACAGGAACAATGTTGTGGAACTAAGGAGTGTATTGATAGGCCCCTAGAACGACAGGAGCATCACGTTTAGTGATGCTTCTGTGGCGCTAAGCACTGCGCCATATTTACAAGCTGGTGTTAAGCCACTTTTTGTGGCTTAACGTCACCTTGTAAATGCGGCCCCTTTCCACGCAGCACTGTGCGTGAAGGGAGCATTCAATGGGTGTTGCTGTGGGCATGCCACAGCAACACTCATTTCATTTTTATGCTGCCTCAGATTTATGAAATTGAGTAAAACCTGAGGCTGCGCCAAAACCAATGCCACCACAGGGGTGGCACTAGTAGAGCGCAACAAGGAGGAATAGTTTTATTCCTCCTTGTTTTTTGCTTTTCCTATGCATGCTGCATTTTGCAGCACGCATAGAAAGAGCAAAATGTCAGAAATGATTGTTTATGTGCTGGAAGGTGTCCCTTCCTCACGCATAGAAATAGCAAAATGTCAGAAATTATTGTTTATGTGCGGGAAGGTGTCCCTTCCTGCACATAAACAATCATTTGAAAATTAACGCTTTGGCACTTCTGTGTGTGCTGCATTCTACAGCTCACACAGAAGTGCCAAAGCACCATTAGTGATTGTTTATGTGCAGGAAGGAACACTTTCCAGCACATAAACAATCACTCCCCTCAATGCATTGTGCAAGGATTACTGCGTTGGCGCTGGCAGCTGAATTTAGCAGCAGCACAGGGGACAACACAGGGGTGCACCGTATTTACTTAAATACAATGCATCCCTGCATTTCTAAAGTGACACAGTTCACTTCGGGGCTGCACCGTGCTGCTCCACTTTTCCTTAAATCTGGCCCTAAGATGACAATGACCCTCAAATATCAAGTCAGTGATGTGGCATATCAACTGCCACAACACAGATAGACTTCTTATACACAATCTCTTTGCAGAGGGTGACGGCCCTCCTGCGAATCTGCATGTCCTGGAGTACCCCAATGACCTGGATGATCAGCTAGCTACCATCAGCCAAGAGACCCTCCAAGAAGTCCTTGTAAACCTCCAGATACCACCTCCAGTCGCAAGGAGGAGAATTGATGTAGCAGCCATCCCACAGGCCCCACTTAGAACCCCAATAGTATGACCTGCCAGCACCGACACAGCTGAGGACTCCAACAACCCAAAGACCAGCTTTGAGAGGACAGTGGTAGGAGTCCAGCGGGAGCTGGCCAAGGAGGTGTGGGTGAGGATGCAAACTATGACAGCCAGCCTAGAGTGTATGCGCATGTGCATGGTTACGGCTACTGAACAGACTGCAGTCAACCGAGGCATACACTCTCCAATGCATGGAGTCCATGAGTGTCTGTGGGACATAGCTGCTGCCATGAGGGTGAGGCCACAACAACTGCCCTCCCAAACTGGCATCAGCATGCTTGAGGACAAGATGGACTCTATGCAGCGGGAAATGGTCTCCCTCAGGGCCTGTTGCTGCTATATTAAAAAATCATCAGTTCCTCCTTGCTTCAGTGATGCCATATGTAGTTCCACGGATGGCAGGTGCCTGGAACTGGGAGTCCACATATCCAAACAATGAAGTGTGTGTGGCCCCTCTACCTCCTCACTACCACAATCAAAGGCAGAGGAGATACCACACACATCTGAGGATGAAGATGTGGAACAGATCATCTTCACCTGTAGGGCTTCCTGGTAGCACCAGCCCATAACACATGGGCAGTGTTTTCATTTATCCCGTACTTAGCATCATTCCAGTGTTGTAGGAGGCTGGCCTGGCTTATAGTGGGTACCTGATGGTACTTACACCTTGTGCCAGGTCCAATTATCCCTTATTAGGAGATTAGTAGTGTACGAGCAGCTTAGGCTCATGGAGGTAGCTATAGCAGAGCAGCTTAGGATGAACTAGGAGACATGCAAGGCTCGTACCATACCACTTATATCATATGGCACTATATCATAAGAATCACAATACTCAGAGTTACTAAAAATAAAGGTACTTTATTTTAGTGACAATTTGCAAAAAATATCCCAGAGGATATACTCCGTTAGGAGGTAAGTAAAATACACAAAATATACACACAAACCAAAATCAGGTAAGTAAACAGTTAGAAAAGAAGTGCAAACACTGTAGAATACAATATGATGCAATAGGCCTAGGGGCAACACAAACCATATACTAAGAAAGTTGAATGCAAACCACTTAGGGACCCCAGGCCTAGTGTAGTGTGTAGAGGGTCGCTGGGAGTATAAGAAAACACTAAGGGTGTCCAAGATACCCCACCCCAAGACCCTGAAAAGTAGGAGTAAATTTACCCTATTTCCCCAGAAACACACTAAAGTTGTGATAGGAGATTCTGCAAAGACCACAACAGACTGCAAAGCACTGAAGACAGATTCCTGGACCTGAGGACCTGTAAAGGAAGAGTCACGAAAGTGTGCAGGGAGGGCAGGAGCCCACTAAACCCAAGATGAAGGTGCAAAAATGGCTGCCTGCGGGTGGAAGAAGCTGAAGATTCTGCAACAATGGAAGATGCCAGGAACTTCTCCTTTGCAAAGAAGATGTCCACGGTATGCTGGAGGACGCAGAATTGTTTCCATGCAGAAAGACCGCAAACATGCCTTGCTATCTGCAAAGGTCGTGGTTCAATAAAATGGGTGCTGCCCAGGCCCAGGAAGGACCAGGAGGTCGCCCCTTGGAGGAGGAGACAGAGGGGGCGCTCAGCAGCACAGAGAATCCATGCAGAAGCAGGCAGCACCCGCAGAAGCACTTAAACATGCGTTCAAGAAATCGGAGCATGGTGGTTGTCTCAACACTACAAAGGAGGGTCCCACGAAGCCGGTGGTCAACTCAGCGAGTTACGCAATGTAGGACGGAGTGCTGGGGAACTGGGCTATGCTGTGCACGAAGGATTCCTTGCAAAAGTGCACAGAAGCCCTAGCAGCTGCAGTTCACGCAGCACACAGGATTACTGTTTGGCGTGAGGAGTCAAGGACCTACCTCCACCAAATTTGGACTGAAGGACCACTGGACTGTTGGGGTCACTTGTATCCAGCTCTTGTGTCCCAGGAACCACGCTCGTCGAAATGGGAGGAAGCCCAGAAGACTGGTGAAGCAGAAGTTTGGTGCCTGCGTTAGCAGGGGGAAGATTCCGTTGACCCACTGGAGATTTCTTCTTGGCTTCCAGTGCAGGGTGAAGGCAGGCAGCCCCCAGAACATGCACCACCAGGAAACAGTCAAGAAGTACGGCAGGATTTAGGTGCTACAATGTTGCTGGTAGTCGTCTTGCTACTTTGTTGTGGTTTTGCAGGAGTCCTGGGGCAGTGAGCGGTCGATCTTGGCAGAAGTCTAAGAGGGAGATGCAGAGGAAATCTGGTGAACTCTTGCTTTCGTTATCTGAAGAGAAACCCACATGAGAGACCCTAAATAGCCCTCAGAGGAGGGTTGGCCACCTAACCAGGTAAGCACCTAGCAGGAGGGGTCTCTGACATCACCTTCCGGCACTGGCCACTCAGAGGCCTCCATTGTGCCCTCACACCTCTGCATTCAAGATGGAAGAGGTCTGGGACACACTGGAGGAGCTCTGGGCACCACCCTGGTGTGGTGATGGACAGGGGAGTGGTCACACCCCTTTCCTTTGTCCAGTTTTGCACCAGAGCAGGGACTGGGGGATCCCTGAATCAGTGTAGACTGGTTTATTCAAGTAGGGCACCATCTGTGCCCTTAAAATCATTCCCAGAGGCCAGGAGAGGCTAGTCCTCTCAGGCCCTTAACACCTATTTCCAACGGGAGAGGGTGTAACACCCTCTCTCAGAGGAAATCCTTTGTTCTGCCTTCCTGGGACTGAGCTGCCCAGACCCCAGGAGGGCAGAAGCCTGTCTGTGGGTTGGCAGCAGTGGTAGCTGCAGTGAAAAACCCAGAGAGCTAGTTTGGCAGTACAAGGGGTCCATGCTGGAGCCCCAGGGATGCATGGGATTGCCATCCCAATACCAGATTTGGCATGGGCGGACAATTCCATGATTTTAGATATGTTACATGGCCATATTCAGAGTTACCATTGAAAAGCTATATATAGGTATTGACCAATATGTAGTGCACGCGTGTAATGATGTCCCCGTACTCACAAAGTCTGGGGAAATTGCCCTGAACAATGTGGGGGCACCTTGGCTAGTTCAAGGGTGCCCTCACACTTAGTAACTTTGCACCTAACCTTCACTAGGTGAGGGTTAGACATATAGGTGACTTATAAGTTACTTAAGTGCAGTGTAAAATGGCTGTGAAATATGGTGGACGTTATTTCACTCAGGCTGCAGTGGCAGTCCTGTGTAAGAATTGTCTGAGCTCCCTATGGGTGGCAAAAGAAATGCTGCTGCCCATAAGGGATCCCCTCGAACCCCAATACACTGGGTACCTAGGAACCACATACTAGCGAATTATAAGGGTATTCCAGTGTGCCAATCAGAATTGGTGAAAATGGTCACTAGCCTGCAGTGACAATTTTAAAGGCAGAGAGAGCATAAGCACTGAGGTTCTGGTTAGCAGAGCCTCAGTGACACAGTTAGGCACCAGACAGGGAACACATTTATGCCACAAACTATGAGCACTGGGTTCCTGACTAGCAGGATCCCAGTGAGACAGGCAAAAACAAACTGACACACAAGTACAAATGGGGGTAACATGCCATGCAAGATGGTACTTTCCTACAAGTGTTAGCACAGTTGAAGTTATACACTCTTCACAGACACACTGTTGACCTTTCTGCTATTGACTGCAATTGACTCTCACTTTTCAATTGGCAATTTATTTTCCCCTGCACTGAAAGACACTTTACCGAAGCATGTCCCATGATATGTCCCTCAACCCTGTACTTGTGTTGTGTCACAATTGGATGGATTCTACGAATGGAGTCACATACTTGGACATTGTAAATATTGCACTACGACCCATGTAAATAAAGTAAATAAATACCACCTACACAACCAGCATGTCTTTGGGTATTGTGACACATCTACTTCGCTTAGGAATTGTGATGTGTGTAACATGTCTTTAGTCACAGAGTGTCAGTACAAGAGTGCATGAATATGGGGGCACATATCTACGCACAAGGTACCTACATGATGAACGTTGATGCTGGTCTCATTCCCTACAAGCAATTCACTGAGTATGTAAAAAAATGTTGGACACGTATCTGCTTCACCCACTACATATAGCAGGAATGGCTGTGAAACAGTTCTCAGGCAATATCGTCAGCTGGAGTATTGGTGTATAGGGAGTATTGGTGTGAATAAGAGGTACTTAACATCATCTGTAATTGCCACTGGCCAGTTTGGCAGTATAGATATGAAATGTAGTCTGTTGTCAGATGTCCCACAGTGTCCAACATTCCGACACAGGACACAAGCAATGACAGCTGAATTACCACACCTACCTATCTATTACATGGTTAACATAGTCACTTTGAGTGGTGGGTACATTGGATGGTTGATGTGTTGTAGCTGCCAATGTGACAGCTCAGTTGTAAGAAGGTAATGAACATGCCAAGAAAGGGATCTGAATGCAGGACGGAATCCCTAGGCCAACACACAATTTTCCATGTACACCCATGGGAAGACCCTGATACCCAAGCATATGACACATGAAGTAAGGGAGTACCCAAAAATTTTAAATTTGAATTAAACTAAACTAAAAAGAATGAAGAACACCTATCCTAACCTAACCTGTCCTGACTACACACAACCAACAACTGACTCTAACTACCCTATGTTAAACTTACCTAACACATTTAACAACACACTCTAAACATTGCCCCCCCTTTATATCACAAGACGCATGAAGGACAACATATACTAAACTACAAATATACTACCTATATCTAAACAAATTTATTTTTTGGGGGTATTTTCTTTTTTTTAAATTTATATATATATATATTTCTTTATACAACACAAAAATGCCCCAACATCACCTCTAACAAAGTAGCATATAAAAAGTAGCAAACCCATTCCTCAAACCTACTTATCCTAACTAAACTACTAACCTAATCTAACCTGACACTAACCCGCTAAAACCCACCATAAAACATTAAAACAAATGAGGAGGGAGGGGACTGAACTGGGGGTGACAGTCATTAAGCCAATTACAGATTGGCCCTCTTGAGTTTCCTCTTGATAAACTTCAGTCTCTTCATGTTATTCTCCACCTCCTTCTCAAGACTGTCCAACTTTTTGAGGACCAGTGTCACATCACTCTGTAGGTCCTTTATTGCATTCATGTCCATGCTAGCAGTCGAGGTGGGCTGTGGCACAGAAGTTGAGGGTGTAGCAGCTGGGACTGTTGTGATGGAGGCAGCTGTGCCCCCCTGCACAGCTGTGGTGCTTGGTTCTCTCTGTGGCCCTCATTAGAGGGTGTTACGGCGGCGGTAATACCGCCAACAGGCCGCCAGTAAAAACAATGGAATCACGACCATGGTGGAAACCGCCAACACAGACAGCCATTTTAACACTCCAATCACCATGGCGGTAGCAACAAACACCACAGCGGTAACCGCCAACAGACAGGTGGAAGACAATGTACCGCCCACCACATTACAACACGCCCATCCGTCAGCTTTTCCGGGGCGGTACCAACGCCATCAAAAGCACGGCAGAAACAGTACACAGAAGGAAAACCAATCACCTCTCAACACCCAAGGAAGAACTAGGACGCCATGGAGCCTGAACTACAGGTGTTACCCATGTTGGTGAAGTTTGTCATCTACCACGAGTACGAATGGCGGTGGCGACGACCGCGGTGAGTACTGCACCTAGCACACAGGGTTAAATGAGTGTCATATTAGAAATAGTCAGATATACGTTACAAATTCAAAAACAGTATTTAAAATATATAAAATATGTACATAAGGCGGCACATTGTCCACTCACAATGTCCGTGGGCCACTGGGCCAAAACTCATAGGCCATGCCCACACTTGACTCCTGCCTCAATACGGAGAGAACACTGCAGGGGCATCAGGTCGAAAGCACACAGGCACCTCAGGGGGACGGGGAAGGGGGGGCACCTCAGCCGGAAGATGGGACAGCGCCACTGCTCCTGGAGTGGGCTCCAGGCCCACAGCGATGACCTGGGAAGTGTAAGGCCACAATCTCTCAAGACTCTCAAGTGGGTGCTTTGCCCACTGCCTGGACCTGGAGAGTGCAAAGCCACAGTCTCTCGAGTCTATCAAGTGGGTGGTTTGCCCACTGTTTGCTCCTGGGGAGTGCAAAGCCACAGTCTCTCAAGTGGGTGCTTTGCCCACTGGCTTGTCCTGGGGGGTGCAAAGCCAGAGTCTCTCAATGCTCTGAAGTGGGTGGTTTGCCCACTGCATGCTCCTGGGGAATGCAAAGCCACAGTCTCTCAAGTGGATGCCTTTCTTCAATGGTTCTGGAGGGAGCTTTGTGCCCAGTGTGCTTCATCCTGCCAAGGATAGGGTGAGTGGATGCATTTCTCCACTGGTTCTGGAGGGGGCTCTGGGCCCAGTGTGTTTCATCCTGCCAAGGATAGGGTGAGTGGATGCCTTCTTCCACTTGTTCTGGAGGGGGCTCTGTGCCCAGTGATGTAACACTTGGGGTGTGGCAGTTCACAGTCCCTCACATGGGTGTCTGAGCCACAAGATTAGCAGTGACCAGGATGCATGATAGTCCATGAAGGCAGGGCTAGAGTCCATCCAGTGGCAGCTACGGCTGCACAGTGGCAGTAGTGCCGGTGCTGGTGGGGGTGCGCCCTGTGGTGGAGAGAGGCTCCAGACCCTCTCCTGCAGCCTAGGACGGCTGCCCACTGGGGCTGCTACTGCTGGCAGTGGTACTACTGTCAGCGGTGCAAGTGGCGGTGCTTGCGGCGGGGCTTGCGGCAGTGCTGGCGGCGGTGCAGGTGGGGGTGCTGGCTTTGGTGCAGGTGCTGGTGCAACCCTTCTCCTGCAGCCTCTGACGGCTGCCCACTGGGACTGCTGCTGCTTACAGTAGTGGTGCTTGCGGCGGTGCAGGTGGTAGTGCTTGTGGCGGTGCTAGCGGCGAGGCTGCTGGCTGTGCTGACCGTGGTGCAGGTTGCAGTGCTTTGTGCCCCTTTCTCACCTTGTCAGATGGTGGTGTCACCTTGGGACTGGCAGCTGGAGTCTATGAGTTGGCCTTGCTTGGTGGTTGTGGCTCCTTCCCCTTGCTGAATGCTGTCCCCTTCTTCACCTTTCCAGGTGGAAGAATAGTTTTTGCCTTGGCAGAGGTTGGTGGCACACTGGCTGGGCTGACGGGTTCCCCCTTTGAGCCTCTGACAGCTGCAGGAACCACAGCAGACGTGGACTTGGTGGCTGAGGTGCTGGGCTGGGTTTTGGCCACCCTGGCCCGACAGGATGGAAGGGGGTTGGGGTAGGGGACAGGTCAATATTTGCCAGGAAAATACTGGGGTAGGAAGAGAGAGAAGATCTGGGAGTGGAGGAAGAGGGAGTGGTTGTAGGAGGTGTCTGTCTGCTGAGTTTGGGTGAAAGGTGCATGGGCTAGATGCTGTTGTGAGGTGGATGGCTGTTGGGTGGGTGGGTGCTTGCATTTGTGTACTTTGGGAGGAGGGGTCACAGACACACTGGGAGAGGACACAGGGGACGTGTGCATGGATGTGGAGGTCGTGACTGCCAGTGAGGGGTGTGTAGTGATGGGTGTGCTGGTAATGGAGGTAGTGGGTGAGGATGTAGTGCATGTACGTGCGAGTGGAGACGCTACTGGGAGGGAGGTGGATGATGAGGAGGAGGGGGACACAGTGGAGGCAGTGGATGTTGGTATGTCTCCATGGGGATGGTGCTTGTGTGAGTGCCTGTGAGATGAAGTGTGGTGCTTGAGTTTGCCCTGAGCCACTTCTGTGTGTTGATTTGGGTGAATGCTGGTCTGAAGGTGTGCTTGGGATAGGCTGGGGTTGAGGGGTTTGGGGCTGGGTAGAGGAAGATGGAGGGGGAGGCTAGAGACAGGGACAATGGCTACCATCAGTGAGGAGGCCAGAGCATGAAATGCTCTCTGTTGGGCCGTCACGCCAGAGTGAATGCCCTCCAGGCATGTATTTGTTTGTTGCACAGCCTCTCGACACCCTGGATGGCATTCAGAATGGTTGACTGCCCAACAGTGAGGGATCTCAGGAGGTCAATAGCCTCCTCACTGATGGCAGCAGGGCTGACTGGGGCAGGGCCTGAGGTGCCTGGGACGAAGGAGATGCCCACCCTCCTGGGGGCTGCTGGGAGGGTGGTGCTGGTAGAGGGGGTGGCGGCTGTACCTGTTGTTGGGGTGGGCACAGAGGTGTCGGTCACCACCAGGGAGCTTCTATCAGAGGAGGAGTCGCTGTCTGTGGTGTCCCCTCCTGTCCCCATCGTGGTGTTCCCCTCACCGTCCGACCCACTGGTGCCCTCACCGTCGGTGGATTCGGCCTCCATGCCCATGTGGGATGAAGCTCCCTCCATCACCGGTTCCTCTGCTCCTCCGCCAGATGGTGCTAATGCACACAAGGACAGGGTGACAAAACAAAAAGAGGGGGAAGAGACAGAGGATATACTTGGTCAATGCCAGCAACAACACTACCGTTGGTGTACACAACTCACAGGGAACAGCCCTATGCACTATTCTATGCACTACCAGTTACAATGCTAGACATCAGCCCATGGGGTACAGTGCCTAATGCCATCAGCTGCACATCTGAAACAAACAGGGCCCTGACCAGTAGTAGATGTCCACTAACACTATTGGGGTTCGAGTACTTCAGAGCCTGCCCAACAAGGGACCTACCCTGCCATGTTTGCCCTGGCCTAGGGGCACGCACAGTCCACATCCCCACCCAGGTAAAACCTTAACGTAATGAATCTAATTTTGTACTCACCCCCTTGTGGCTGCTGTGATGCCCTCAAACGCCCATCCAACTCTGGATAGGCCACCGCCAGGATGTAGAACATCAATGGGGTCAGGGTACGATGGGCACCCCTTCCTCATTGGGAGGCTATCACCAGCTGGGGCTCCGCCGTCTTCCTTGCCCAGCGGCGCAGGTCATCCCACTGTTTGTGGCAGTCGGTGCTCCGCATGTCAAAGACCCCCAGTGTCCGCACCTCCTTGGTGATGGCACGCCAAATACCCTTTTTCTGATGGGTGCGGACCTACAGGAAAAAGGCAGCAGTAAAGGGAATTAGTTAACCGTCCAGACTGTGACACTCATGGCCCACCATATCCCTCCCATCCCCTGATGCACATACATTGACCACCATACATGCAGCACTCTGGCCAGGACGCCTCAGCCCCCCCTACATGTGGCTTACACTCACAGCACTCCATACATTCATGGCCCACGCATCATGCTCACAGTGTACTCACCTGTTTGTCTGGAGGACCGTAGAGTAACATGTACTGGGGTAGGACCCCATCTACCAGTCTCTCCAACTCCTCTGCATTGAAGGCAGGGGCCCTTTCCCAAGACACATTAGCCATTGTCGCTTCCAGACACAGGTCACAGCAGCACTTGCAGTGTAGGTCCTCTCCTGTTGAAGGTCAGGTAGCAAGTGAGTGAATAGATAGAAAAAGGCGGTCACGTCCGTGGAAGTGCATACCTTCACCGCTGGCGTACATCACCATTGACTCCTGGAACCCATAGAGCCCAATGATAACCAATGCAAAGATGCACGGCAGTCATCGACTGCCTACCGCAACGGTGCACAACGCCAGCGGCATTACCTCATTTCTACTTGTCCGTCCTCACAGTTCAGGCAGCTGCCATTTCCGGGGGGCACAGGCCATGGCACCTAACTACGTCACAGCAGACATTGGCACAGCAACTGACTCTTGGATTCACATACTGGTTCTGTAAATGTAGAAATGCATCATTATTGCAATAGATGTGTGATTATGACGCTCTGCTCACCGTTTTCCTCCATAGGCTTCAACTGCTGAGGATGAATATGAGATGGAGACATCCTCCAGTGTACAGACACCTGGTGGACCTTGCGACAATGGAGGAAAGACACATTATACTAACATATAGACTTAATCAGGCCACAATCCAAGAACTGTGTGCCCAATTGGAGCCAAACCTGATGTCAGCTATCCGCCAGCCCACAGTCTAGTGGAGGTCCTGTCAGTGCTCCATTTCCTGGCAAGTGGTTCCTTCCAAACAACAGTGGCCATGGCATCAGGGATGTCTTAGCCAATGTTCTCCAACGTGTTGACCAGAGTGTTGTCAGCCCTGCTTAAAGACATGCACAGCTACATTGTATTCTCACAGGTGGAGGATTTGGCCACAGTGAAAGCTGACTTTTATGCCCTGGGACATATCCCCAACATCATTGGTGCCATTGATGGTACACATGTAGCATTTGTCCCCCCCCCCCGGCAAAATGAACAAGTGTTCAGGAACAGAAAAAGCTATCACTCTATGAATGTGCAGATGTTGTGTTTGGCGGACCAGTACATCTCCCATGTGAAGTATCCTGGCGCTATGCATGATGCCTTTATCTTGAGGAATAGTAGCATCCCATATGTGATGGGCCAACTCCAGAGGCACCGGGTGTTGCTAATAGGTGAGCCCAAGGTCCCCACCCAGTATATGTTAACGCCTGGGTATGGGGCTGTCACTAGGGTTTAGTGTGTGTCTAACAGTTGTCCCTTGATGTTTTCAGGTGACTCTGGTTACCCCAACCTCTCATGGTTACTGACGCAAGTAAGGAAGGCCAGGACAAGGGCAGAGGAATGTTACAATGAGGCACAGGGGTGAACAAGGAGGATTATTGAGCGGATCTTCGGCCTCCTGAAGGCCAGGTTCCGGTGCCTCCATCTGACAGGTGGATCCCTGTACTACTCACCCAATAAGGGGTGCCAGATCATTGGTGTATGTTGCATGTTGCACAACCTGGCTTTGAGACATCAGATGCCTTTTCTGCTGGAGGATGAGCCTGGAGATGGTCTTGTGGCAGTGGTGGAGCCTGTGGACAGTGAGGAAGAAGATGTGGACAACAGAAGTAATATCATACAGCAGTAATTCCAGTGACACACAGGTGAGACACTGTAACTTCACTTTACTTTTCAGTTTTCTGTTGGACATTGTACATGGCAGCCTGATTTCCCTATGTCTATGGCCACTTACTGTACCCTTTGGCATCTCTATTTTCAGATCTCTGTGGCCCACTCTGGCTCTTTGTATGTTTACTGCTGCCCACTAAAGGTCATACCAATGTATATATAACTGTACATATGACTTGCAATGTTTTCAGAATGTTGTACTAATACATATTTCAATCATTTGACAGGCACCATGTTTGTATTTGTTGCAAGGGTGTTTATTTAAGTGTTCATAAGTAGAGGGGGATGTGCAATGGGCTGGGGTGATGGTGGAGGAATGTCCAGTTAGAGTCCAGGCTCTTGGTATCACAGGTGCATTGTCCAATGGGGCATAGGAAGGGGAGTAATGGCAGTTCAAGGTGGACAGGGTGACAGAGTGGGACAGAAGGGTGACAATCAGGAGAGTCTTATTTCTTGGCAGGGGTCTTGGTAATGTTCTCTGGCTTCTGCCTGGATCGCAGGGACCGTTTGCATGGTGGTTCTTCTTCTGCAGGGGTGGGGTGCTGGTGGCCTGTTATTCCTGTGGCAAGGCCTCCTGTCCACTAGCGCCAGCGGAGGTGGAGGGCTGTTCTTTGGTGTGGCTAGTGTCAGGGGCCAATTGTTGTGCAACTACCTCCCTCATGGTGTTGGCCATGTCAGCCCACACCCCTGCATTGGTGACCAGGATGGTGTAGATGTGTTTGAGGTCCTCCCTGATCACCAGATTCTGTCCCTCCTGCAGTAGCTGGGTCTCCTGCAACTTGACCAGTATCTGGCCCAGGGTCTCCTGGGAATGGTGGTATGCTTCCAGAATGTTGGTGAGTGCCTCCTGGATAGTGTGTTCCCTGAGCCCGTCCTCCCCCTGTCGCACAGCAATCCTCCCAGCTTCCCTGTTGTCCTGTGCCTCTGTCCCCTGAATCGTATGCCCACTGCCACTGACCCCAGGTCCCTGATCGTCCTGTGCTTGTGGGGTTGCCTGGGGTCCCTAGTGGTGGGCACACTACTGATTGACGTGTCCTGGGGACAGTGGCATGGGCCTGCTGGGTGGGTGCTGAGGTGGTGTTTCCTGAGGGGGGAGGTTCTGTGGTGGTTTGGGACTGTGGTGGGGTAACCGACTGTCCAGAGGTCCCTGATGAGCCAGGTCAGGTGGTCATCGTGATCCAGGCGTTCAGAGCTGCTGTCATCACTGTGGGCCTCCTCTGGGGGGACTGGATGTTGCTGGCAACTCCTCTCCTGTGACATGGAGTAGGGGTCCTGTTGGGATGCAAATGCAGTGTTATTGTATCTGCATGTGCCATCTTGTGCATGGGTGTGTTTCCCTGTGTGGTTGTGATTGCCCTGCTTTGCCTTGTGTGCGTGGTGATTTTGTGAGCTAGGTGATACTCTCTAATGGGCATGCTGTGTTGATGGGTGTCCATGCAGGTCTGTGATGCATTGCATTGGTGTGGCATGTAGGGCTTGGTATTGGGATGGGTGGGTTATGATAGTGGGGTATATGTGAGATGGTGGAGTGATGGAGGTGAGGGTAGGGGTAGGAGTTTGTGATGGAACACAGGTAGGGTGGGGAATATAGTAGTAAAGATTAGACTTACCAGAGTCCAGTCCTCCTGCTACTCCTGCGAGGACCTCAGGATGCATTATCACCAAGACCTGCTCCTCCCATGTTGTTAGTTGTGGGGGAGGAGGTGGGGGTCCACCGCTAGTTCCCTGTACAGCTACCTGGTGTCTTGCACCCAAGGAACGCACCTTCCCCCGTAGGTCGTTCCACCTCTTCCTGATGTCATCCCTTTTTCTAGGGTGCTGTCCCACAGAGTTGACCCTGTCCACAATTCTCCGCCATAGCTCCATCGTCCTAGCAATGAAGGTCTGCTGCACCTGTGATCCGAATAGCTGTGGCTCTACACGGATGATTTCCTCCACGAACGACCCTTAGCTCCTCCTCTGAAAACCTGGGGTGTTTTTGGGGTGCCATGGATGTGCTGTGAGTGGTATGTGTGAGGATGTGTGGGGTGATGTGTGGGGTGATGTGTTGGGGTGTGTTGGGTTGTGTGCTGTGAGGTGCGTGGATGGTATATGGGTGATCCTGTTCTGTGGCGCAGATTGAGTGGGTGCTCCTGGCTTGTGTCTCCCTCTCTGTTGGCAATTGTTTTTTTTCATTGAAAGGGTTGTGGGTAATGTGGGTATATGTTTTAGATTGGATTGGGTGTGTGGGTGTAGTATTTGTATGTGTGTCAAGTGTGTGTAGTTTTAATTGTCCAATGTGGTGGTGTTTTGTAAGTCTGTGTGCACTTTGAGCGCGGTGTTGTGTACCGCCAATGGTTTACCGCGGTTGAAAGACCGCCGCAGTGATTCGTGGGTCCGGATACCGTGGGCGTATTCCTGTTGCCGTAATGGTGTGGGTTTTTGTAACGCTAATTTACCACTGACCTTTGGTCTGGCGGACTTGTGTGGGTGTCTGTATAGTGGCGGATTTCTCTGTGTGGGTCATAATACCCGTAGCAGTATACCGCTGCAGTCATGGTATGTTGGCGGCCGTCAGCAAGGCGGTAGGCAGCATTTACCACCAGGGTTGTAATGAGGGCCTGCGTGGCCAGTGTGGGCCCCCCTTGGGTGAATGCCCGCTTCCCCGGTGGATCGATCCCTGCGATAGCGGCATGCCATATTTCAGAACCCAGATTCCACTGCCAGGATGTGCTTATAGCAACCTGCCCTCTTCTGAAAACCTGCAGATCCTCATTGTTCATGTTAGCAGCTGTTAAATTGAGACAGGCAACCATCAGTATCAGCATTGTATGGAGCATGTACAGATGATTATCTCACACTCTACATCTAATTGCACATGCACTCCAACTCACATTCCAGAAAAAACAATGGCCTTGATGAATAAGACGGCAAGGCTGCCTTAGCATCATTTCATTGACACCAAAGCGATGCACAACACGAATAGGAACCAAACAAGTAGGAATGCATTGATTTTGTGCCATGTGTAACAATGCAAAGGCAGCATCACCTTTACATAGATCAGGGCCACTATTCCTCATCATCTGTGTCAATATTCAACCATACATCACCAGTAACTTTAATCTGTTATTGGGAGTATGGGATGCAGTTGATAACCATAAGGGTCAATGTTGATAGGTACACATGGAAGCCTGATCATAATAACTGTCACCTACACTGTGAGCATCACACCTAACTACAAATGTGTTGTTCCTCACTCCCTGTGCCTCAGGGGGGTTTGCCATGCAATCCATCATCTCAACTGTCCAGGTCAACCACCAAGGCATGCCCACTCATACATGGAGTGAGGGAGTGGACCATATGTTAGGAGGGCTGCCAACTAGGAAGCTGATATCCCTAGGTCTATCACATCTCCATTTATGTGTCCAGATGTGGAAACCCATCAAAAGTTGATTTGCCAATACTATTCCTTACACATCCATATGCATGCCAGCACATGTCTGGCCTTGACCTGCATGTACGTCTATTGTATTCTATATAAGTGTCACATAAATGGAGTACAAATTATGGGGCACCATGCTGGGGGACAATCGCCCACCCCGTACTACATGTACATTACAATACAAGGATGCACCCATTTGTGTTGAAAATGGTGCATCACTGTGTTGTGGGAATTATGGTGTATCCCAGTGCCAATATTCTCACTGTGGTGCACTTCTAAGTCACATATGGGCCTACATGTGGCTTGTCATCACCTTGTTTACACAATGCTGCCCATTGAGCACCACAAGCCTCACAAGATATGACTCTCTGCTCGTGCATAGGGAACCCTTAAGTGGGACACAATGTCACCATCCAGCCTACTATCATTTAACAGCTCATCACTTCTAACATTGTGTGCAACCCACATGACTCACTCACGCAAAAGCCTCAATCTCTACCCAGGACAGACTATCACACATACTGGATACATCTGGGTTCTCAAATCTTGCCACATTGCCGAAGGGGTAGACGGCAGGTTTACCTATAAGATATGGATGGAAAACCATGTTTAGTGTCATATCACTGTCACTGCTAGTGCACATCATATTGCAGTGTGTACCATTTTAGAGGAGTGAGCTAATTATCATGTTTGAAGACAGTACAACAGTGTAGGAGGCTGGCCTGGCTTATAGTGGGTACCTGGTGGTACTTACACCTTGTGCTAGGTCCAGTTATCCCTTATTATTAGATTATTAGGGCCTTATTTATACTTTTTGGTGCAAAACTGCACTAAGGCAGTTTTGCCCCAAAAAGTTTTGCACCGGCTTGCACCATTTTTTAGCACCAGCTGGGCATCATATTTATGGAATGGTGCAAGCCGGTGCAAAGGGTAGGCTAGCTTAAAAAAAAATGACGTTAGGCAGTTTTGAGTCAAAATAAATGATTCTGACCAGATTAACAGCATTTTTTTACGCTAAGGGGCATATTTATACTCTGTTTGTACTGAATTAGTGTCATTTTTTTAAAACTCTAATTCAGTGCAAAACTAACTCCATATTTATACTTTGGTGCTAGACCCGTCAGGCACCAAATTTATGGAGTTAAAGTCATTTTATGGAAGTGGAAACCTACCTTGCCTTAATGAGATGCAAGGTAGGCGTTCCCGTGCAAAAAAATGACTCTATGGCCTTAACACCATATTTATACTCCCATGTAAAAATGGTGCAAGGGAGGAAGGAGGGGTCAAAAAATGGGGCAAAGCTTGCTTTGCCCCATTTTTTAAGACCTGGGTCAGGGCAGGTGTTAGGGGACCTGTGGCCCTATTTCCATGGTGGAACACCATGGAATAAGCCCAGAGGTGCCCTCCCTAGGCCCTAGGGGCACCCCCACCCACACTAGAGGGACTGCGAGGATGGGGGACCCCATCCCAGGTAAGTACAGGTAAGTGCATTTTATTTTTGAAAGTGCCATAGGGGGTCCTGAAATGGGCCCCCATACATGGCACCAGGTGCAATGGCCATGCCCAGGGGAACCCTGTCCTCTGTGCTGGCCACTGGGGTGGTGGGCATGACTCCTGCCTTTTCTAATACAGGAGTCATGTGGCATGGTAGGTTTAGCACCATAAAATGACGCTAATCTGGTTAGAGTCATTTTTTTTAACTCTAACCTGCCTAAAGCCATTGTTTGGTGCTAAACCCTCTTCTTCCATACTGCCAGCCCCACCCGACTAAAGTCATTTTTTAAAACTCTAGCCTACCCTTTGCACCAGCTTGCACCATTCCATAAATATGGTTCCCGGCTGGTGCACAGAAATGGTGCAAGCCGGTGCTAAACTTTTTGGTGCAAAACTGAGTTAGTGCAGTTTTGCAGCAAAAAGTATAAATAAGGGCCAATATTTTGTAAGTTTGCGCCACTTTTGTGTCATACAATGACGTTAATGCGGTGCAAAAAAAGTTTAAATCAGGGCCTTGGTGCTAGATGGGTCTAGCACCAAAGTATAAATATGGAGTTAGTTTTGCACCGAATTAGAGTTTAAAAAAATGACACTAATTCGGTGCAAACAGAGTATAAATATGCCGCAGAGTATAAATATGCCCCTAAATATGGCGTTAAGGCCATAGAGTCATTTTTTGCACGGGAACGCCTACCATGCATCTCATTAAGGCAAAGTAGGTCTCCACTTTCAAAAAATGACTTTAACTCCATAAATTTGGTGCTAGAGGGGTCTAGCACCAAAGTATAAATATGGAGTTAGTTTTGCACCGAATTAGAGTTAAAAAAAATGACACTAATTCGGTGCAAACAGAGTATAAATATGCCCCTTAGTGTTCTAGCAGTTTAGGCTGATAGAGGTAGCCATAGAAGAGCAGCTTAGCCTGAACTAGGAGACATGCAAAGCTCCTACTATACCACTTATATCATGAAGGTACTATATCTTAAGAAACACAATACTCAGAGTTACTAAAAATAAAGGTACTTTATTTTAGTGACAATGTGCCAAAAATATCTCAGAGGATATACTCCCTGGACCTGAGGACCTGCAAAGGAAGGGGACCAAGTCCAAGAGTCACAAAAGTGTCCAGGGGGGGCAGGAGCCCACTAAACCCCGGATGAAGGTGCAAAATGGCTGACTCTGTATGGAAGAAGCTGAAGATTCTGCAATAACAAAAGGAGCTAGGAACTTCTCCTTTGTGCAGAAGATGTTCCATGGAGTGCTGGAGGATGCAGAGTTGTTTCCTTGGAGAAAGACCGCAAACAAGCCTTGCTAGCTGCAAAGGTAGCCGTTAAAGAAAAAGGGTCTGGAAGGACCAGTGGGCTGCTTGTGGTGGTGGTCGTGGGTCTAAATCAATAAAAGAATGCAGAAAGAAGAAAAAGGGCCCTGGAAGGACCAACAGGTCGCTACTTGAGAGAGGAGACAGAGGGGGCCCTCAGCAGCACAGAGAGCCCATGCACAAGAAGGCAGCACCCGCAGAAGTCCTTGAACATGGGTTCAAGAAGACTGAGCACGGCGGTCATCTCAAAACTACAAAAGAGGGTCCCACGAAGCCGGTGGTCAACTCAGCGAGTTGAGCAATGCAGGACAGAGTGCTGGGGACCTGGGCTAGTCTGTGCATGAAGGATTCCTTGCAAAAGTGCACAGAGGCCCTAGCAGCTTCAGTTCACGCGGTGCACAGGATTACTGTCTAGAAAGGGGAGGCAAGGACTTACCTCCTCCAAATTTGGACAGTTGGACCACTGGACAGTCTGGGTCACTTGGGTCTACAACCTGTGTTCCAGGGGCCATGCTCGTCAGGATGAGAGGGGTCCCAGAGTACCGGTGATGTTGAAGTTTGGTGCCTGCTGGAGCAGGAGATTTATTCGTGGCTACCAGTGCAGGATGAAGGCAGACAGCCCCCTGAGCATGTACCACTAGGAAACAGTCAAGAAAGCTGGCAGGATTAGGTGCTACAATGTCGCTGGTAGTCTTCTTGCTACTTTGTTGCAGTTTTGCAGGTGTCCTGGAGCAGTCAGCGGTCGATCCTTGGCAGAAGTCAAAGAGAGAGGTGCAGAGGAACTCTGGTGAATTCTTGCAAGTCATTATCTGAGGAAAAGCCCACAGGAGAGTCCCTAAATAGCCCTCAGAGGAGGATTGGCCACCTAGTGAGGTAAGCACCTATCGGGAGAGGTCTCTGATGTCACCTGCAGGCACTGGCCACTCAGAGGCCTCTATTGTGCCCTCACACCTCTGGATTCAAGATGGCAGAGGTGTGGGACACACTGGAGGAGCTCTGGGCACCACCCCTGGGGTGGTGATGGACAGGGGAGTGGTCACTCCCCTTTCCTTTATCCAGTTTCGTGCCAGAGCAGGGACTGGGGTTTCCCTGAACCGTGTAGACTGGCTTATGCAAGGAGGGCACCATCTTTGCCCTTCAAAGCATTTCCAGAGGCTGGGAGAGGCTAATCCTCCCAGCCCTTAACACCTATTTCCAAAGGGAGAGGGTGTAACACCCTCTCTCAGAGGAAGTCCTTTTTTCTGCCTTCCTGGGACTGGGCTGCCCAGACCCCAGGAGGGCAGAACACTGTCTGTGGGGTGGCAGCAGCGGTAGCTGCAGTGAAAACCCAGAGAGCTGGTTTGGCAGTACCTGGGGTCCATAGTGGAGCCCCGGGGATACATGGGATTGGCACCCCAATACCAGATTTGGCATGGGGGACAGTTCCATGATCTTAGACATGTTACATGGCCATATTCAGAGTTACCATTGTGAAGTTACATATAGGTATTGACATATATGTAGTGCACGCGGTAGCTGCAGGGAAAACCCCAGAGAGCTGGTTTGGCAGTACCCGGGGTCCATAGTGGAGCCCCGGGGATACATGGGATTGGCACCCCAATACCAGATTTGGCATGGGGGACAATTCCATGATCTTAGACATGTTACATGGCCATATTCAAAGTTACCATTGTGAAGCTACATATAGGTATTGACATATATGTAGTGCACACGTGTAATGGTGTCCCCGCACTCACAAAGTCTGGGGAAATTGCCCTGAACTATGTGGGGGTACCTTGGCTAGTGGAAGGGTGCCCTCACACTTAGTAACTTTGCACCTAACCTTCACTAAATGAAGATTAGACATATAGGTGACTTATAAGTTACTTAAGTGCTGTGTAAAATGGCTGTGAAATAACATGTGTGTTATTTCACTCAGGCTGCAGTAGCAGTCCTGTGTAAGATTTGCCGGAGCTCTCTATGGGTGGCCAAAGAAATGCTGCAGCCCATAGGGATTTCCTGGAACCCTAATACCCTGGGTACCTAGTTACTATATACTAGGGAATTATAAGCGTGTTCCAGTGTGCAAATTAGAGTTGGTGAAAATGGTCACTAGCTTATAGTGACAATTGTAAAGGCAGAGAGAGTATAAGCACTGGGGTTCTGGTTAGCAGAGCCTCAGTGACACAGTTAGTCACTACACAGGTATACACATTCAGGCCACAAACTATGAGCACTGGGGTCCTGGCTATCAGGATCCAAGTGAGACAGGCAAAAACAAACTGACATACATGTAAAAATGGGGGTAACATGCCAGGCAGGATGGTACTTACCTACAAACAGACACACCACTGAAAACTCACAATGACACTGACACTCAGGTGAGTGAGAGCCACACATCTGCACACTTACCCTGGGCCTGATGCTCATTTAGTGCTACACCCTACAACAACCATACTTGGCCAATTTATAGAAGATGGAACTCCATGGTATGAGAGGGAGTTGGGTGACAAATACATGACACTACCCTGGTGCTCTGCAAGACAACTGACTCAGGTGTTCTGGCTTGTTCTGCAAGGAACACAGAGGCACTTTGTGATGGACAAGCGGCTCAGTTTTTAGTCTGCAATGATCATGCATTGAGTAATCCATGACTGATGTGTCAAAGTTGTTGGATGGTACCAAATGCCCCATTTCCAGTGCCCCCTAAGGTTGGTATGCCCATTTTTGTGTGTGAAATTATGACCATTTAGCGCTAAACATGGATAGCCCTACTTTGTTGTCACAATCCAGTTAAATATGGTATGCTGGTGGTGTCTTAGCATATCATACATGACACTTTGCTGGAGCACAGGTGTTGCAATGGCCCCTAAAATATGTGACTTAGGCCCTCATTATGAACACGGCGGGAAAAACCGCTCCGCCGGCGATGGGGGTAGCTACCGCCAACAGTCAGGCTGTCTGGGCTGCCAAATTATGAACCACCTGAAAAACAGGCAGCCTGAAATCTACTCACTGCCAGCAGAGGAGTGCCGACAACAATGGCAGAGGCCACCCACAGGTGACGGAAAGGCCCTACCCGCCCATCAAATAATGACGCACTAGACTGCCGTCAGTTCTGGGGCAGGAACCACCGCCACGCAAAGCCAGGCGGAAACTAACCAAATATAAGGAAATACTCACTTGAGGCTCACACAACACGCCAAAGCAGACATGGAGAGAGAGTTGCAAATCATGCCAGTCCTGCTCCTTGCCATATACCTCCACAACTGAGACCACTGACAAAGACGACGAAGGTAAGTACCACAACCTACTAAACAAGGGAAGAAAGGGCACAGTTACATACCCACCCACTCCACCCACTCCACCCACCCTGCAAAGCGTCCACAACCCCTCACAACAGCACATGCCATACACCCCGGAGCAAGAGGTACTTACCCGACACAAGGCAAGACAACCTGCTCAAAGTACACACATGTGGACAACACCCCCCCCCACAAAGAAACAATGAACCACCGATCCAGAGTGTGCCAAAACCAACACTGGCCACACAAACTTTTTATTAAGCTCCAGGAGCAACTGAAGTCCAACAGAAGTCCAATGGCCAGTCCATAGTTCAAAGTCCAATAGTCCCAAATGGCCCCAACTTGACTCCTACAAGTGCAAATGGTACTCCACCTTAAAGGGGCAACAATGGGGTATCCAGGCACCTTATGGAACAGAAGCAGGAGGGTGGTGGGGGTGGGGACTTACGACTGGGAGGGGGCTTGGCTTTACATTTGAGAGGTGAAGGGGGCTTGGATCTGGTCTTTGAAGCTGGTGGAGCGGCCTTGGACTGGGGTGTGGCAGCACGGGGTCTCTTGCTCACATGGGAGGTAGCACGGGAATGTGAAGGGCAGACAGGGGTGGGCTGTGACGTGAGAGGAGTGGACAGGGCAAGGAGGTGGGCACATTTAGGGACAAGACGGGGTGGCCAGTGGGTTTGAATAGGTCAACACAATATAGGATAGGATTTTAGGGGCAATTGGGGTGGACCTGGAGGAAGGCGTGGGAGTGGAGGTAGAGGGAGTGGTCGTGACAGGTGTAGGTGTGCGTGACGTGGGTGCGGGTGACTGTACAGTATGCTGAGGTGTGGTGGATGTGTGTTGAGTGGGTGTTTGGGAATGTTTGAGTGTCTTGGGAGGAGGGGTTGTACACAGTGGGACAAGACAGGCTGCCAATGTAAATGTATGTTGTTTGTGTGTCTGCAAGTTTGGTGAGTGTGCTGCATGTGTCAACCAAAGTCATTGTGATGAGTGCAGGTGTGGTGTCTGGGGTGCATGAATGGATGTCTGATTTTGTGGTGACTGCCAGACTGGGGTCAGCAACAGTGAATGAGGGTACAGTGCCTATGAGTGTGTATGTAGGGGGGATAGACAGGGAGGCGGAAGAGGTGGACATACTGGGGAAAGTGGATGTTGGTGTCTGTGCCTTTGTATGTTGGCTGTGTGTATGCCTGTGGAGGGAAGTGAGGTGTTTGTGTTTTTCAGTGTGCTTCTTGTGTGTTGAGGCGTGTGAATGGCTGTCAGAATGTGTGCTTGGGACGGGTGAAGGGAGTGGGTTGCTGGAAGGTGTAGAGGTGGTTTGAGGGGGGAAATGAATGACCAGGGACACTGGCTGCTGTCAAAGAGGAGGCCAGAGCCTGAAAAGATCTCTGTAGGCCAGACACGGCACCGTGAATGCCATCCAGGTAGGCATTGGTCTGCTGCCCCTCTGATGCTAGCCCCTGTCTGCCCTACAGAGATGGTCCTAAGGAGGTCAATAGCCTCGTCCATGAGGGCAGCAGGGTTGACTTAGGCAGGGGATGAGGTGCCTGGGGCAAAGGAGATGCCCACCCTTCTGGGTGAGCAGGCAGGTGCAACTCGGCAGGGAGGAAATAGGAGGACAGTAATGGTATGGGGGTGGTGGAAGAAGACACAAAATGGGTGGACCCACTAGGGTCCGCCACCCCCAGGGAGCTCCCATCAGAGGAGGTATGAGAGTCACTACCTCCAGTAGTAGTTGCCTCCCCTATGGTACTCCCCTTGCCCTCCAACCCACTGGTCCCCTTGGCGTCGCTCGACTCTGCCTCCATGGAACCGTGGGTCGCTGCATCCCTACTCGCCGGTGCCACAGCTCCTTCGCCAGATGATGCTGATGTACACAGACAATATAAGAGAACAGGGATAGAGAGACAAAACAGGAGAGACACTTGTAAATAGCTTAATGGAGGTACATAACTGTTTCACATATAAACCCACCCTTAAAATATTCCACCATGCAGCACCTACCGCTATACACATGGCTATGCCCCTGACTAGTGGCCACAACCCTGCTCTACAGCTATTTCCTACAGCACAGAGGGACCTGAAGTACTGCAGACCTGTCCCTTACAACCTTACTTCCCATGGGGGCCATTATGTAAAATGACATCAGTCAGAATCCCTGCCAATAGACAGCATACACATTACAGCACACTCACACATCCATCAAGGAGGCATACAATGGTTTCTGTACTCACCCTTTGTGTCTGTTGTGCAGCCTTCGAGCGCCTATCCAGGTCCAGATACGCCACCGCCAGAATGCTGTGCATTAGGCAGGTCAGGGCCCGACGGGCACCCCTTCCTCGTTGGGAGGACTTCCCCAGCTGGGCCTCGTAGGTCTTCCTCACTCAACGCCGCAGGTCTTCCAACCGCCTCCTGCAGTGGGTGCTCCACTGGTTGTAGACCCCCAGGGTCTGCACCTTCCTGGCAATGGCATACCAGAGTCCTCTATTCTGATGGGCGCTGACCTATATGGGACACACAGAAAAAGTAATACAGAGGTCAGACAATGGCCATTAGATACAGCTGACTATACTTCCCCTATGGGACAGACACTCACAACAGCATAACAGGACCTCACACACGCAGCATGTCATGAATCCCACGACTGTACAGTGTCAAACGTGCACACCTGTTTACAGCCATTTACCACCATTACACACATCCATGCCCCCCAATCCACCTACTCAGCTGTACATCTGGTTGACCATAGCTTGGCGTATAGGGGTAGGACTCCGTCCACAAGCTTGTCCAGTTCCTCGTGGTGAATGCTGGGGCCCTTTCCCCTGCCACTCGTGCCATTTCCAGGACCAGAGTCAGGACACAGCAGCACACTCAATGGAATACCTGCATGCACGTAATCCGGGAGTCAAGTGAAGTTGGGGTGATGAGATGGCATACGCTCCGTGGCGGTGTGCACCCTCACCGCCGGCAGTGATCATTATACGCCAATATTCCCCATTGACAACCATGTTAACCAATGAATGGTCACACGGCGGTGAACACCCCCTTACGCCATTACGCCAACTGCTAGCAGTAGGAAGTCACTTCCACTACAACATTTCTGGATTACAGGGGGCAGACATTTTGGCCATTACTAAGCATTTATTAATTTCTCATTCGCCCCATGGGGCCCTATTGTCCCCAACCCCCATAGGCATGAACAAACATACATTTACTCACCACAACAGTCCTGATGTATCATTGAGGACATTTCACTCCAGTTTAACATCCTACCATGCATATGTGTCATCGATTTGCCAGCAGTGCTGAATATTTAACATGTTGGGCAGATTTATGTGTGTTCCTCACATGTGTTCTCAACTCAGCTAGGTACAGACCCATGTGGTGAGGGAGAGCCCCATCGGTGTACAGACCACTTGTTGATTTGGGGACCATGGTGGAGCGTCACATCATTATTATCAATTACAGACTCAACCATGCTAGTATTCATGTACTTTGTGCATTACTGGATCCTGCACTGAGACTGGCTAATTGGAATCAGCATGCCATCCCTACTGAAGTGCAAGTGCTATCTGCACTCCATTTCCTGGCCACGGGCTCATTTCAAGTGACAGTGGGCATGGGTGCAGGTTTTTCACAGCCAAAGTTTTGCATTATACTGTCCAGATTCATGAATGCATTTGTATGACACCTGCAGTCCTATGTAAGGTTTCCCCAAAGTGCTAACCTCCCTGCCATCAAGTCAGACTTCTATGTCTTTGCCAACATTCCCCATGTGATAGGTGCCATTGATGGAACCCAGATAGCTCTCATCCCCCCAAGAATAAGTGAACAGGTGTACAGAAACAGGAATAACTTTCACTCCATGAACATTCAATTGGTGTGTACTGCAGAATAATACATCTCACATGTGAATGCCATGTTCCCTGGATCAGTCCATGATTCCTTTGTGCTGAGGAACAGTGGTGTGCCACACATGATGGAACAACTACAACGGGACAAAGGATGGATCATAGGTAAGTGTATCTGACGCATTTTGGCACATAGCAGACTGCCAGGCTGCCTGCAACTGAGGGTTAACAGTGACAGTCCTGTTTTGCCCCCTTTTGCAGGTGATTCTGGCTACCCCAACATGCGTTGGCTCCTGACACCAGTGAGGAATCCTAGGACAGGTGCAGAGAGGAATTACAATGAGGCCCATGGACGTACTAGGAGGGTGATAGGGCGCACAATAGTTCCCCTGAAGGCTAGATTCCATATCCTCCATATCTCTGGGGGATCCCTGGCCTATGAGCCTGAAAAGGTGTGTAGAATAGTGGTGGTCTGCTGCATGCTGCACAGCGTTGCTGTGAGGAAATCTATTCCCCTCTTGGAGGAGGAGGGGGCTGTATATCCAGACCAGCTTCCTCAGAAAGGGGATGAGAGTGATGGTGATGATGAGGAGGAGGGAGACTTAAACTCCAGGAACCAACTGATCCAACTGTACTTCCAGTAACAAAGTGGTACTATTTGATGCTGTTGCTGTCTGTGCAGCATACTGTCGGTATGCCTTATCCTCAATGGGGGTGTTGGGTCTATAGACATTGTTACTGTGACCAGGTTTGCATGGGACATGTGACATTGTGGACAACTTATTTGACATTTCTGTTGGCACAACCCCATGTTATGCTTGGGGTGCCATTCCTGCAATTAAGAAATGAATACATTATTTCAATGACAATTGAATGCACACTTTCATTTGATTCAACATAATGACAGGGGCTATTTACATTGGTGAACAGGTGTTGTATTTGATGTCAGGGATGCCATGGTACTCTTTACAGTGGTGGGAGTGGGCTACTGGTGGATGTCAATATTGGCAACATGGTCTCAACGATAGTTGGCAGTGGTAATATGTCCAACTGTTATTTACAGTTTTTGGGGTTGTTATTGCACGGTGTAGACAGTCGATCAGTGGCACACTTGGAGGACAGTTCTTGTCAGAGTCACTTCTTAGAAGGGGCCTTGGTCTTGGCATGTGTTCCAGTGTCATATCTGGACCTGAGGGACTGTTTGGCTGCAGGTGTTGGCCTGTACGGGTTGAGGTGCAGGTCTCCTTTGTGTCTTCAGATGGTGTCACAAGTCCAGTTGCCGCTGCTGCTGTTGTTGGCTTGGCTGTATTTTGGCCTGTAGTAGGGGCTTCCTGGTCTGTGGGGTTCTCAGGCTGAGTTGGGACAAGGTGCAGCAGCGCACCTGCTATGGTGGCCATGGTGGTATTGTGCAGTCTCCAATGCTCCATGGTCTCTTGGTGTTGGGCTCTCTGTAGCCTTTGACTCTGCTCCAGGGTGGCCACAATCTGGGCCAATCTGTTCTGGGTATGGTGGTATGCTCCCAGGATCTCAGAGATCATTTCCTGGGCTGTAGCATCGATCCTGTGGCCTCCCCACCCGGGCCACTGATGCCCTCCCACTGGGCCTAGCCCCATGTGCCTGCATCCCCTGCACAGGTCTGGCAGTACCACTTGTATTGGGGCCATCATCTTCCTGCATGTTGGTAGGTGGTGACTGTGGCCTCTGTCCTTGTGTTCCACCAGTCTGTGGCCTGGATAGACAGGTCTGGGTCTGGTTGCCCTGGCCTGATATTGGTGAGTGTGTGGTAGGGGTGTCAGTGGTGTCCTAGGTGGGGCTGCTGGATGGTGACTGTCCAGGACTATGTGAGGGGCCAGGGTATTCCTCACTGTCCAGGTTTCCCTCTCCAGAGTCCTGGGTGGTGCCTCTGTCTCCATGTGGGGCACTGCCACTCCTTGTCCTGTCCGTCAGGGTGGCATGGGTGGTGGTACCTTTTGGGGGGAATGGACATGTCTGTTGCAATTGCATAATCGGATGGGGTGCACAGGGCTGGGCTGTTTTGTGCAGGTTTTACACTTTTGGGCCATGCAGGGTGCCTTTGTGAGGTTGCCATTGTATTTAGCTTAGGATGTGGAGGTGCATTGTGGGTGGTGTAGTGCCTTTGTGATTACTTGAAGGGGTAGGTGGCTGTGCACAGGGGGAGGTATGTGGGCCTGTTGGTGGAATTGTGGGCATGCAGGATAACTGGATGTTGTGAATGTGGCCTGGGTGGGGTAGTGGTCCTGGTGGATTTTGGAGGGGTGGGGTGGTGCATGCATTACAGGTGTGATGGATATGGGGTAATTGTAGATGACTTACCCGGGTCCATTCCTCCAGTGAGTCCAGTGAGGCCCTCAGGCTGCAGGATGGCCAGTACCTTTTGCTCCCAGTCAGTGTAGTTGGATGATGTTGGAGGAGGTCCTCCCCCAGTCTTCTGGACTGCAATGTTGTGTCTGGATGCCATGGACCTCACCTTCCCATGCAGGTCGTTCCACCTCTTGCCAATGTCGTCCCTCGTGCGTGGATGGTGTCCCACTGCATTGATCTTGTTGACAATGGTCTGCCATAACTCCATCTTCCTGGCGATGGGTGTGTGCTTGACCTGTGCCCCAAATAATTGTGACTCGACCTTCAGTATCTCGTCCACCAGGGTCCTTAGCTACCTTTCTGTGAAGCGTGGTTGCTTAGGGGTGCCATGGAGTGTGTTGTGCGTGGTGTGTTGTGTGGATCTAGGTGCAGGTGCTGTTGTGTGGTTGAGTGTGTGATTCGTCTGTTGTGGCGTTCAGTGTCTGCTTGTGGAGTTCTTAATCTCAGTTATTCTATTGGTGATGCAAAGGATTGTGGGGTGTATCTGTGAGTGTTTTATACTGTTGTGGATGTGTGTCAGGTGTGTGGGTTTCAAACTTTCCAATATGTGCAATTCTTACTGTTGGGTTACATTGCAGGCCATGGCGGTCTGTACTGCCAATGGTCGTTTGACTTCCACTGACCGCCGCTGTGATTTGTGCATTTTTATTTGGAGGTTGGGGAGTTTGTGTGTTGGCGGTGGGGTGTCCTGCATTTTTTCCGACAAGGTCCTGGTGGCGGTGACTGGTGGCTGGGAAATTTTGTTACGGATTCGGATTTTTGTACCTTTATATGGCAGGTTTCTGTTGACAACCAATGACAGGTTTCTGTTCATCGTCACCACAGCGGGGAACTGTGTTTACCGCCATGTTCATAATGACCCCCTAAGTGATGGTTGTGCATGACTCATCAAACATCTGACCTGCATTGGTAAAATGGTAGGACATGTGAACACCATGTCTAGACTGACGCAGCTACACTTCATTCTGGTTGAATACAACCTGTCCACAAGCATTGCATGCAGCACGCCAACACTTTGCTACTGTCAGTCAGGAGTGGTCAACAGTAAATAGTTAGCCACTGGGAGACTCACCAACAGGGCCACCAATCACCACACCAAGATGGTCAAGCAGATCCGACTCCCTGGCCACCAGATCTGCCCAGCAATGCTTCAGCTGGTGCTCGTTGCACCTGCTGCGGAACACCCTCTTCGGGTGGTAGCCCTGGATCACACGCCCCATATCTCTAACATTAATGGCAGGTAATGGGCTACCAGTCATACAAAGCCTCCCAGCTCCTCCTCCCCCATCCTTGTCAAGCTCCCCTACCAGGCATGTCTATCAGGTGCAGGTTGACAACAATAATGAATATAAAAAAATTAAAATAAAGGAAACTTAAGGCACACAAACATATTCCCAGCTAACCCAGCTTAACAACTATCCCGGACAGAAACCCCACAGTACAAGTACAATGATAGATACTAAAAACACACAAATTCACAAACACTGGGACAAAGTACAGTCAAAATTACAAAAAAACACAAACGGAGGGACACCACAAGATACAATACAGAGCCAGAACATACCACCAACTGTAGGACACAACCACACAGTCAAAAGAGGCACAGACTGTAAAAAGAAAGTGAAAGTACACCCACTGTACCATACCTGTAAACAGGATTTCCTATTACATCACTTCTTGTTATGCGTGTATTTATTTGACACATGTGATATTTGCGTATTTCAGACGCATAACCCACGTGCATCTTTTATTTTAACGCATTACCTTTATGCATTGAATTAACAGAAAGTCAGCATTGAGATGAGTGCGAAGGTGGAATTCACGCTAAGGGCCTATGGGCCATATACTTGCCGTTTGCAGATGTTTTCATCAAATTTGTATAATTTGTTTTGACTCTATTTCTGATTGCGTGATTTTGTTCCATTGTCTATGGATGCACCGTGTATCAACATACAAATGGAATGGGCTGGGCTGCAGTGTGGCTTTTTGTGTATGGCCACATGTGGTAGTCCATGCAACAATGTGATTTGGGTGTGATTGGTCTGTTACACCGATGTGCGTGTTGCAAAATCGAGAGCATGCAAATATTTGCACGTCATGCATATGTATTCCTGTGTGACAACACTGTATCCACATGTGTGTGGCGGTCAGTACTACGCAACAGTTATGGTATGTGATTGTGAATTGTGTTTACTAATGTAATGTGTGTGGATGTCTTACAGCGCATAATATTTTAGACAACTACACAGCTCGGGCATTGTTGATGATGGCTGTGGAATGCTATTTAGGAAATCTTACTCGACAACTGTCTCCATATGTTGATCTTGAGGTTATGGTGACTTGTGTATGGATTACAGATATGTCTGACGTATACATATTTGGTACATACTGTGATTGACACACTCTTCCTACATTCCACCCATATTATGTCTTGAACACAATAGTCAGATCAAACTGATTACATTTATCAACGGTTGATGTTTTTGTGTGGTGGACCTGCACCCCTTCCTACATTCCACTGATGTGTCCATGCAAAGTGTGAGGTCATGTGTACCCTGTGTCAGGACTGGGCCCCATGGCAGTGGCAGGACTGATTTCCATGGATGTACTGCACAGGCCCAACTTCTTCCATTGCTTGTCATACCTGGGCTAATCATGATGACCAATAAGACCAATGATGTGATGTGAAGCACCACTTTTCTTAAATAGGGGCCAAAGTATATTAAGCAATTATTCGTAAAGAAGAAAATCTTTGATGACAGAGTGATTAAAAGTAGCTTCTGGATTGAGCAAAACAGATAAGCACAAAGACAGTGAGCCCAGTTTAATTCTGTCTTCTAAATAAATGAGATGAAGCTCCTTGTGACAAACCAAATGCAAAGCTGAGGGGGATAAGATGAGGAGTTATCTGGAAAAACCATTCTCTTAAACCTAAATGGCAGAACATTACCATATCACTAAACCACATCTCTCTTAATACACAATTAGGGTCTCATTTTGAGTTTGACAGACAGGAAAACCAGTCTGCCAAACTCCTGATAGCGAGGCCGCCACCGTAGTGGCTATCACCCTTCCGGACCTATTAGGTGTTTCCCACTAGGCTGACAGGTGGAAACCTCGCTTTCCATCTGTTAGCCTAGCTGGAAAGAAGCAGCAGCATTGTCTCTGGCTTGTAATCGAGCCGGTGGCAATGCTGTCGCTGGCAGGGTGCACTAGCACCCTCGCAATGGCAGACAGTGTACATTGTGAATGTGCTGGCATACCAAGTGCATGGACAGTGCAGGGACCCCACTGTGGCCCCATGTACCTGTTCTCAACCAGCCTTTTCATGGCAGTGAAACTGCCATAAAAAGCCTAGCAGAGAACGTGGTTGTAATCCGCAGGGCAGTGCTTCATGCAGCGCTACCCTTGTGGATTACGACCTCTACCCACTGTCAACCCAACTGGATCACCGATCCTGGTGGAGATGGGAGAACCCTGGCGGTCCGACCACCAGAGTCTATATGTGGTGGTCGGACTGCCACAGCAGCGGTGGTCCTGACCCCCACTGCTTGTAATGAGGCCCTGAGTCTCATAGACTCCAATATAAAGTTTAATAGCCTTTTAGCCTAATAGGCAAGGCAAACAAAAAGGCTTCCACAGATGTGAGCAACTTTACATGGCAACCCAATAACATGGGGAGTCAAAAAAAAAACAAGGAAAGAAAAGCTATTAACACTTTGTTAATGATGGTTATCAAATCCCATAGTTGATATACTCAGCAATTTAGGACCACAGACCCTTATATGAGGTTTGGTAGAGTTGGTATTTAAATCAAGGCTTACTTAAACTGTACAAAGAAACTTACTAATTTGCATAATGCCCTAAGTGTGCATGCAATCAGTAATGATTGAAGTATAACAGTGCAGGCATAGAGGCATTATTTACACGTGGAATCAATCCTAACAGCAGATAAATTATAACATACAATTTAAACAAAGTGCACTAGTGTCAATTCCAGTGATAACTAAAGAGGAGTTAACAAAAGGTTGGTGAGATGTATGCAATCAAAAGTGTTTACATGTCCATGAATGCCAGGTACTATGGCCAGAGGTTGGCAATGGCATACCTTATTTAATATTTATCTCTTTCACCATGTGCTGGGATTTTGCACTATGAAATCCCTTAACTGTCATCTATATTTATAGCCCAATAAATATAAAACAAATCCATTCGGAAAGCAAGAATAATTTGCAATACTACTGTGCTCATAAATGGCCCCTGTTTAAATATGTAATAATGCTGAACAGGAAATATTTGCACACAAAGAACATCAGCACTGACTGCAGGGGCATCCATGGGGACAGCACAACACAACACCAAAAACCTTTGCATGGGTGTACACCGTCATGTCAAGGCTGCTGGAAATGCTGAAGCAGACCAGGAGGGTAGAGTAGAACGTAAAACTGGTCTGGTGTCACAGGACAGCTGGTATTGTCAGAATGTAAACTAGAGGACAATGCCCAGTCTCAGGCCATTGGCTCAAGCGGCATTTACCATTGACAACAGTTGCCACTACTACCTGTGCTGTGTGTGCTGCTCAATTAGGAAATGGCAGTTAGGTGCCCATGGCACAAACACTCAAAATGAGGGATCAGTATGACTATGTGATCAATCCCCAACAATCCCTATCCAAGTGCAACTCCTGTCTACTGCTCATGTCCATAGACTCAATAACCATCATGCACTGTCACAGACATAGGGGGTCATTCCAACCCTGGCGGTCCATGACCGCCAGGGCCGGGGACTGCGGAAGCACCGCCAACAGGCTGGCGGTGCTTCCAGGGCTATTCTGACCGCGGCGGTAAAGTCGCGGTCAGAAAAGGGGAGCTGGCGGTTTCCCGCCGGTTTTCCCCTGGCCCAGGGAATCCTCCATGGCGGCGCTGCTTGCAGCGCTGCCATGGGGATTCCGACCCCCTTCCCGCCACCCTGTTTCTGGCGGTTCTTACCGCCAGGAACAGGATGGCGGGAATGGGTGTCGTAGGGCCCCTGGGGGCCCCTGCACTGCCCATGCCACTGGCATGGGCAGTGCAGGGGCCCCCTAACAGGGCCCCATACAGATTTTCACTGTCTGCTTAGCAGACAGTGAAAATCGCGACGGGTGCCACTGCACCCGTCGCACCCCTGCAACTCCGCCGGCTCCATTCGGAGCCGGCATCCTTGTTGCAGGGGCTTTCCCGCTGGGCCGGCGGGTGGCCTTTTGGCAGTCGCCCGCCGGCCCAGCGGGAAAGCCAGAATGGCCGTTGCGGTCTCCTGACCGCGGAGCGGTCATTCTGCGGGAACCGCATTGCGGTCAGAATGACCGCCATAATGATGTACACAGCAGTAATCTCACACCTATGCTTTCCATTCCTGGGTTTACCCCTTTGTCTGTGTCACAATAGCTGCAATGCCACCATGCAACATCTCAGGTTTCATAGTGCGGAGACAACTGCTTTGAGGGGGAGGGCATATATGTGTAGGGAGGATAACACATCTGCACAGTCATAGGAGGAAATGGAACTGTGCCAGGCCCATCAGTGCAATGCAATGTCGAACCCATACGCAAACATCAACATGAGAAACTACCAATGGTGACACCTATATCATTTCATTGAAATACAAGACATGGTATGGTGCTAGGTCTCAGCACCGCATAGGTGTATGTGAAAAATGATAGACTGGGACAGGGCCACATTGTTATGTGTGGTGCATGTGGCATCAGCAAACCAACAATCATTGCAAGGCCTCACCATGCTAATAGAAGCAGAGGGAGGGTTGATGAGGACAAGAAGGTGAAAAGCCATAATTTGGAAAGAACCCACACCTAGAAGATGTCGCACAGACAATTCCCCAAACTACCTGTGACGTGCAGGTGGGGCAGAGGGCTGAGAGACTGCAAACATTAATGACACGAACAATGCATGGGAACCAAGATAATAATGTACCACCAATAGGAAGTTAGTCACGTCACATTACAACTGGCACAACACAGACATGCTAATTGTACAATATCTCATTGCAGAGGACGATGGCTCTCCTGTAGATCTGTCTGTCCTGAACTACCCTGATGACCTGGATGACCAGCTGACAACCATCAGCCAGGAAACCCTTCAGATGTCCTGGTAACCCTTCAGACACAACCTCCAGTCACAAGGAGGAGCACACATGTAGCAGCCATTCCAGAGGACCCACCCACCACTCCAATAGTACAACCTGCCAGCTCAAACACAGCTGTGGACTCTGATGACACAGGGACCACCTTTGAAAGGACAGTAGCGGGAGTACTGCAGGAGCTGGCCAAGTAGGTGCAGGTGGGGATGCAAACTATGGCAGGCAGCTTTGAGGGGATGCACATGATGACATCCGCAGAACAGTCAGCAGCCATACGAGTCACACAATCCCTACTGCAAGGAGTCCAACAGTGTGTGAAGGACCTCACCAATGCTGTGAGGGAGTTGCCACAACACCTGCCCTCCCAATCTTGCAGCTGCATGCATGACAACAAGTGGGACTCCAGGCATAGGGAACTAGCCTCCCTCAGGGCAGACATGGCTGCCTGCCACAGGGATGTTGCTGCCATACTCAAAAATCAGCAGCTGCTCCTTGCTGCAGTGATGCCATATGTAGTTCCACAGATGTCAGCGGCTGGGAATTTGGTGTCCGCTTCTCCAACCACTGAAGTGTGTGTTGCACTCTCAAACCCACCAGCACCACCATCAAGGGCAGAGGAGATGACACACACATCAGAGGATGAAGATGTGGAACAGATCATATTCACTCCTAGGAGTACCCTGTAGCACCAGCCGATGCCACATGGGCACTGATTTTCCTTTGTCCTGTGCTTGATAAAGTGCCAATGTTGCTACTGTTGGTAACATGCTGTCTTCACCAACACACTGTTAACCTTACCACTATGCATTGCAATAGTCTCTCTCTACTCAATTGGCAATTCATGTTCATCTACACTGAACAGCACTTCATTTCAGCATGTCAAATGGCAAGTCCCTCAACCTTGCACTTGTGTTGCGTCATAATAGAATGCTTTACACTAATGGGGTTCCAGACCTGGACTATGTAAATATTGCACTACAGCACTTTAAAATAAACAGCACCTACACACCCACTTTGTCTCTGTGTAGTGCGACAAATATACTTTGCTGGTGCATGCAACATGTCTATGGTCACAGAGTGTTAACACCAGAGTGCAGAAATAATGTGGGCAGACATCTACCCACAAGGGCCCTGAGTTTTACGTTTTCTGCACTGCATTTGCGTCATTTTTGAAGCAAAAGCAGTGCAAACTTAATATAATTGTATATTGTAAGTCTGCGCTGCTTTTGCGTAAAAAAATGAGGCAAATGCAGAGCATTAATAGCATAATTCAGGGCCAAGGTATCTACAAGATGAAAGTCAATGCTGGCCACATCCCCTACAAGTGAGTCATTGTGTATGTGACATTTGCTTTAAAACATACATGCCTCACCCACAACATACAGCAGCAATGGCTGTGTAAGAGTGTTTGGCCAATAACATCAGCTGGGAGTAAAACACATAGGCGTGAAATTCGTATACTTGACCTCATCTGAAATTGACACTACTAAGCTTAGCAGTGTTGACATTGACTTCAAGCTGAAGGCAGACGGCCCACAGTACCCGACATTCTGACACAGGATGCAAACAATGACAGCTTTAAAACCACATCTACCTGTCCAATACATGGGAACCATAGTCACATTGAGTGATGGGTACAATGGATGGCAGATGCATTGATTTAGATTCGTTCTAGCTGCCAATGTGACAGCTCAGTTGGAAGTGGGAATTAACATGTCAAGAGAGGGATGAGGATGCAGTACGGAATACACAGGTCAACAGACAATTGGCACTGTACACTCATGCTAAGACCCTGAGCCCCAAGCATATGACACATGCAGTAAGGGAGTGCCTAAATCTTTAATAACTATGTACAAAACAGAACTAAAAAATATGTAGCACACGTATACTAACCTAATCTATCCTAACCATACATTACACACAACTGGCCCTAACCGCCCTATGCTAAACTTACTTACCACATTTAACAACACACTCTAAACATTTGTCTCCCACACCCCTTATATGACGAGACACATGTAGGACAACATATACTAACCTGAACATATACTAATACTAAACAAATGTATTTTCTTTGTATTTTTAAAATAAAAAAATCTACATATTTGTTTGTTTTTTTATACACAAAAGCCCCAACATGAACTCCCACCTACCCACCCTCAAACTAACATGTAATAATATGAAACCTCCAACCTACTTATCCTATCTAAAATACTACCATACTCAATCCTATCACTAAACCCCCTAAACCCACTAAAAAACAGGATGAGGAATGAGGAGGGAGGGGGCTGAATTAGGGGAGAGGTGAGGCAAGAGTTCACAAGTTTTCCCTCCTTAGTGTCTTCTTAATAGCTTTGAGCCTCTGGTTATTTTTGTCCACGTCCCTCTGTATAGTGTCAAGCTTTCTCAACACTTTCCTCATGTCCCTCTGGAGCTTGGAAATTGTGGCCATGTCCAATGCATCAGATGTGGTGGTCTGTGTTGCAGAGGTTGTTGCTCCAGCAGGTGTGGTGGTCAGTGGTGCTGACATTGAAGGTGCAGCAGGTGTGGTGGTTGGTGGTGCCAAGATTGACGGTGCAGCAGTTGGGGCTGATGTGATGGTGGTCACTGTGGTACTGGCTGCAGTTGTGGTGGTGGCTCCAACCTTTGTGGCAATTTCCGGCCCCCCTTGGCAGAAAGCCCGCCATTCTCCTGTGGCTCTCTCTCTCTGTTAGCGTCTTGCCATCCTTCGGTACCCAGACTCGAAATCCAATATGTGTCTGTATCTCACTGCCCACTTCTGGAAAGCCCTGATGTCCGCTACATCCATGTTGGCAGCTGTAAAAATTAGACAGGCAACCATCAGTGTCATCATTGTGTGATGCATGTACAGATGATAATTTAACACACTGCCTCAACTTGCACATGCAGTCCAAATCACAGTCCAAATGATATAATGTCCCTGACGAATGAAATGGCAATGCTGACTACCCATCAAATATTTAGCAGCACAGCAAAGCACAACAAGAGGTAGACCAAATAAAGTGACCTGGGCATTGATGTAGTACTATGTGTTATAGTGCAAAGGCAACAACTACTTCACATGGGCCAGGCCGTCTAACCTTTATCATTTGAGTCTACTTCAAGGCACACATGACCAGTGGTTTGTATATGTAATTGGCAGGATGGTATGCAGCTGCTAACCATAAGGGGTTAGTGTTGTTTGGGACACATGCATGCTTGAATGAGATGACTGTCATCTACACTGTGATCATTACATCTACCCACATATATGTTCTTCCTCTACCCCTGTGCCTCAGGGGGGATGGGCATGCAATACATCATCATAACTGTTGAGGACAGCCACGAAGCCATGTCCACTTGTACATGGATTTAGTGTGTGGAACACATGTGAGGATAGCTGCCACCTAGGAATGAGGTATCCATAGGTCATTCACATCTACATTCATGTGTCCAGTAGTGGACAGCCATCAACACCTGATCTGCCAACACAATTCCAAAACACCCACAATGATGACAGCACACGTCTGGCCTTGACCTGCATGCACACCTATTACATACCACATAAGTGTCACGTAAATGGAGTACAACTTATGAGACTAGATGCTGGGGGATAGTTACCCATACAGTCCAACATATACATTACAATACAGGGTTGCACAATTTTGTGTGGAAAACAGATTCAACACTGTCTTGTGAAAATGAGGGTATAACTCAGTGACAATATTCTGACACTGGAGCACTTCCAAGTCACATCTGGGCCTACATGTGGCTTCTACACCTTTTTCACATGCTGTTGCCTATTGCGCAGCACAATACTCCCACGATATGACTCTCTGCCTGTGAATGTCTAATGCTTGCATGGAACATTATGTCAACATCCAGTCAAGTAATATATCAGATCACGTGCCAGCTCATCATATATTGCAATGAGTGCAACACACAAGAGTTACTCACACAGCAGTTGCAATCACTACACAGGACAGACATTATCACACTTACTAGATATGTCTGGGTCCTGAAATCGAGACACTTCCCCGATGGTATAGTGGGCTGGTCCACCTGTAAAACAGGGAAAGGAAATATATGTTCAATGTCAGATCACTGTACAAATGTGTGGACATCATATCACAGCGTGTAATATTTTATATGCGTGAGCTGCTGATCCTGCATGTAGACACTCCAACAGACATACCACTGCAAATTCACATTGACACTGACACTTCAGTGAGTGATAGACACACATCTGTACACATGCACTGGGGCTAACAAACATGTGGTGCTAAACCTGACTACAAACATTTGTGGCTAATCTATTTCAGATGGTAATCTATGTCATGATTTGTATTTGGGTGACAATTTCAATGGCACTTTCCTGGTGCACTGCAATACAAGTGACTCATGTATTGTGGCTTGTGCATCAAGGGACACTGAGTTACTGTTTGATGGACATGTGGCTCAATTTTCAGTCTGCAATTATCATGCATTCAGTAGTCCATAACAGATGTGGCACAGTTGTATGTAGGTAACAAATGCCCCATTGGCAGTGTCCCCTAAGCTGTATATGCCCACCTTGGCAACATAATGGCAGGGATCATGTGTGTGTAATGATGACAATGTAGCACTAAACATGGATTGCCCACTTTGCTGTCTCAATACAGTGAAATGTGGTATGCTGACAGTGTCTTACCTGATCATCATTGACAGAATGCATGGGCACAGGTGTTGTCATTGCACCTGAAATGTGTTACTAAGGGCCACATGTGCCAAGATCAGGTTTTGTGAGTCACAATTTGCGAGACTTAACAACTCATAATTTGCAAGTAGGATGATCTGAGGTACAACACTGTCAATGATACTGTTTGCAAATCACAATTTTGGTAGCAAATGACCTACCTCAGTACTTGAGGTAGGTAGGTCTCACTTTGCAAACCCCTTGGGAATGGTGGCACTCACAGGGATGCTGGCCTGGCCTACTGGGCTCAGCAGACCACCATGTCTGTGACAGCTTTCAAATAGAGATGTATATGTTCTTTTAAATGCAACCTTATTTCTTCAAGGGTAAACAGAAAGCATTTAAAAAAGCAATGTTATAACTTTAATAACTTTTTGGAAGCTGTCAGTGGTCCGTGGGACCACTTCCTGCTCTGAAACAATTTTTGGGCATGCATTCACAAAGGGGAAGAGATCCCATGGGGGGATCTCCCCTTTTGCAAATGGGTTAGCACCAACTAGAAACGGTTTGTAACTGCAATTGATCAGTGCCAGCATTTTTGGACACCAAACAATCAATTAGCGGACTGTGACTCGCTAATAGGAAAGGAACGCCCCTTCCTAAATGCCACTAGCAAACCCTGTTTTGTGATTGGGCAATGTGATAGCAGAATGGCAAAATTGGGGGTGTGCATTGGAATAAAAAAAAAATCCTGACGGAAACAGGCAAAATCTGAAAATGAGGCCGTTTGTGGAAATTAAAAATAGCTTGGTACATGTGGCCTTAAGTAATAGTCGGACATGACTCAACAAAGCTCAGGCCTGCATTGTTAACATGTATAGACATGTAGAATACATCTCAGTACTGGGACACTAACAGTTTGTTCTACTTGCATTCAACATGGATACAAACATTGCATGTAGCTTATCAAGACATTTGCTACTGTCACTCAAGCGCATTCGACTGTACACATTTGGCATTGTGATACTCACCAACAGGGCCTCCCATCAAAACACCCAGATGGTCCAGCAGATCCTGTTCTCTGGCCACTAGGTCAGCCCAGCAATGCTTCAGCTGGTGCTCATTCCTAGTAGTGTGGAATACCCATTTGAGATGGTAGAGCACCTTGCCCCACTGCAGCCCTCTTGCCTCTGTGTGATACCCCTGTATCACAAGCCCACCCATCTCCAGCATCAATGGCAGAAAGTGGCACACCAGCCACACAAAGTCCCTAACCTCCTCCTCCCTCTTGCAGGTCAGCCTCGCCCTTCCCGACATGTCCTTGCACAACAGTGCAAAAGAGAAAAAGTGAGAAAGGAAGGAAAATAAATGTGAAAAAAGGAAACTTACAGCCCAAACTACGAACCCCAACTAACCCAACTAATGTAACCCAGAAACAGACACCCAACAGTACAAATACAATTCAAATGACTCTAAACTACACAAAAGCACTGTTAGAAATGGGGTTTCTGGTTGGCTAGGGTATGTACCTAAGCTAGACAGCACCCACTCTTCTCAGGGCAAGGGAGTTACACGTCCATGATAACCCCTGCTCACCCACATGGTAGCTTGGAATGAGCAGTCAGGCCTATCCCAGAGGCAGTGTGTAAAGCGTTTGCACAACACACACAACACACGCAATGCACTATCCCCTCCACAAAGGAAACACAACACCAAGTTATATGAAAATATACTTTATTGTACGCAATGCAATTATTAGACCAAACACAACATGTCAGTAATACCCTGCTACCCCATCAGTTGTCAGAATGTTACACAATAGTTACTCTTCAGAACCAGCAGTGTTCACATATACCACACAGGTTACTTATTATTCTGCAACATAAACAGTAGTCAGGAATAACATTACTACACAAATGCACTTGTCATAGAAATATCATAAACTCCCATACCAGGAACATTATAAAACATATGGCAAGTCAGGAAAACACATTTACAAGTTATGCCCATAAATGGAACATTAGCAACATATGTGAAACATCATAAGGCAAACAGGTTAACATATAAATCCATAAAGTCCATATTAAGAACCTATAAAGTAGGGATGCCTTTTAAAGTACCTGTTTGTCCTGATGAAAACAGCACTCCGAGTACCAAGAATCTCAACATGGAGCCCCCAGTGCTCTTTGCGCTCGTTCTTGAGGTTTCTCTGCAGAATAGGTAAATGCCTACAATCTCTTGGGGCTCCCCTGGGCCTCAACTAGCCTTTTAGAGGGGGCCAAAGCCAGCACCATGATTGGGAAAGGAGGGCGGTGCCACACCCCCCCTCTGGTTTAATAATGAGCCCCTCCTGAGGCCTGTGATCTCTGGGGGCCCCCAGGGCCTCTACTGGCCCTCCAGAAGGGAGGAGTCCAAAAACCACGGAACAACAAGTGGTGCCGCTGATGGGGTGGCCTCACCTGACTGTAGCTGGGGCCCCAAAGGGAGACCTGCGGCGGGGGGCCTTTGGCGAGGCTTCCGACCACACATAGTCCCGCAGGGCAATATTCGGGCTTTGTTGGGGCAGGGGGAGCCTTCGATGAGGCTTCCTTCCCCCCGCCCGGCTTCACTCTGAGGCCCACCCAGGACGCAGAAGACGCCAAGCTCCAGAGTGGGTGCCTGCCTGTGCCCCTGGGGGCGCACCTCAGAGCACGCTTTGCTCCAGGGGCACGGTAGGAGCATGCTCGCTCCCTTTCTTTACTTGATGGTGCCCCAGGGGGTGCCAATCACAAAGCACTTCTGACGCGCTTCACAAAGGCAATCCGCCCAGGTCGCGGCAGTGATCTCGGACAGCAATTCTTATGAAAACAATCTGCCCGGGTTGCGGTGGTGATGTCGGATGGCAATTCTCATGAAAGCAATCTGCCCGGGTTGTGGCAGTGATCTCCAGCGATTGGCAAAGCGCTTACCAGTGCAAAATTTGGCACAAAGAGAGCCCTCTCAAGGTGCTATGAATTTGTTGCAAGGATCTAGGGCCACGGCACCCAGCCCCTGGGGGACAACCATGAAAGAGAAAAGAGCACAGGTGGCAGGGCCCAGCAGCAGGCCAGCACAAAGTGGATGCAGGCAAATGGCAGTTCCTTACGGTGACTAAGCAGGTCACAGGTCAGCACAGCAGCAGCAATCCATGGCGGTTTCTGGGGAGCCCCTCCAACAGTCTGTGACCATTTCCAGGGAAGTTCCAAGAGTCCCTAAATTGTGGGGAAAATTCCCCAGTACTTATATTCAGTTTTACAGTGTATCACAAAGGAAGGGGAGATGAGGTTCCAACCAGTTACAACTGGTTCTGGGAGTGCGCCCTCTCTCCTCCTGTACAGGCTCCAAACATCAGTTGGGGGTAAACGACCCTATTGTGTGAGGCCAGGGCACAGCCTTTACAAATGTAGATGTGTCCCGCCTCTCCCTTCTCTCAGCCCTGGAAGACTATTCAGCATGCAGATGCAACTCTGTGACACCTCCACCCTCCCAGTGTACAGGGTGTCAAAAAAGTATGCACAGGGCCCAACTGTCACGCTGCCCAGAAGTGGATTGGAGTCAAGCTACAAAACACCGGAGTCATAAGCACAGAGAAATACTCACTTTCTAGAAGTGGCATTTCTGTAATGGTAATAAAAAATCCACTGACACCAGTAAGCAGCATTTCTCATCCCCATTACAACCATACCAAACATGCCTACGCTACCCCTCATAAATCAGTAAGACACCAAGTTAGGCTGTTTGTCACTACAAGGACAGACCATGCAACCTGACACATGTCCTGACTTCTACATACATAGCACCTTGTCCATAGGGCTAGCTAGGGTCTACCTTAGGGGTGACTTACATGTAGTAAAAGGGGAGTTCTGGGCCTGGCAAGTAACTGTAGATGCCAGGTCCCTGTGGCACAAAATTGCGCACACAGGCCCTGCGCTAGCAGGCCTGAGACAGGTTTGCAAGGCTTCAGTGGGTGGCACAATCAGCACTGCAGGCCCACTAGTAGAATTTAATTTACAGGCCCTGGGTATAGAGATACCACTGTACAAGGAACTTACAGGTAAATTAAATATGCCAATTAGGTATAGGCCAACCGTACCAACTTTAGGAGGGAGAGCACCTGCACTTTAGCACTTATCAGAGTGATAAAGTGCTCAGAGTCCTAGAGCCAACAGCGAGAGGTCAGAAAAAAATACGAGGAAGGAGGCAAAAAGTCAGGGGACGAACCTGCCACAAGGGCCAGGTCCAACAAGCACATAAACAGGTGCAATATACAAATAAAATACACAAAATAAACAAGAGATACACCACAAGATACAAGAAACGCAATACAGACACCAGCAACACCTAGACACAGCCACACAGTCAAGGAAAAGCACACACTGTAAAATGAAAGTACACCCACTGTACCATGCCTGTAAACAGGATTTCCTATTACATCACTTCCTGTCCTCTTTGTGGCCCGTTTTCCGTCTTGGGTGTATTTTTTAGACACATACAATATTTGTATGAATATTTTCGATGCATAACCTACATGTGCAGAAAACTACCAAGTATTACCGGTACTCTTCTATTTGATTGGATATCCGCATGCGTGTGGTGTGCTGATGGAATTAACGATACAGGCCCATGTATGTTTAGTTAGCGTTTGCATGATTTTTCGACGCATTTGCATCAAAATGTTTGACTCAAACTGTGTTTGCGTGATTTTCAGTTATTTAACATGCATGCACCATGATCTAGATGAAGATAGGATGGTATGGCCTGCAATGTGTGGTATAGTGGTTGGCCACATGCGGTAGAGCATGCAACTGTGTGTTTTGTGTGTGAATGATCTGTAACAACAATATGTGTGCTTCAGAAGGAACGGCATGCAATACATTGGACGTAAAGTTCACGTATGAATATGTTACAAATGGGTATCTACATCAGATGGCAAACAGTGATGTACAACAGTCATGATATGTGTTTGTAATATGTATTGACTCATTTGATATGTGTAGTAGTTTGACTTTGGGGACATTACATTTCACATGACAAACAAAAATCAGGGATGATTGAGGATGGCTGATAAGTGCCAGGTTGGATATGTTACCCCTCATATGTCATTGATTGTTGGCTACAACTTCATGGTGACTTGTGTGTGAACTACCCATATGTCGGCCATGTGTACATGTTTTGTACTTACAGTGTTTGAGACACTGTGCCTTCATTCCACCCATAAAAATGTTATGTACACGTCAGTTTGACTCATAAGAATTACCTATGTTACTCATGTTACTGTGGTGGACCTACTGCAATGGCTGCATGTGTTAACATATTTTCAGATGTGTATTCCACAGAAGTATTCAGTTCAAGTGTGTGGGCATGTTTACCCTGTGTCAGGATTGGGCTCCATGGTGTTACAGTTTTGTGCGGGTCTAATTAGGAGTCTGTTAGGGGAAACCTTGAGTTCACAGAGTATCTTGCAAGGAAGTAGTGTACCAAAGCAGAAGAGCTGCTAAAGGCATACAAGGGGAAAGGACAGCTATTGTAAAGCAGAAAAAACAGAAAAGTGAAGGCAGAGCAACCTTAGCGTGAACAAATATGAAACGGATCAGTAATGGACAAACATGCAGGGCTTATCACTAAGATTGTACACAGGGTAGGGCTCAGAACATCCTACAGCAACTGGGAACATCAGTGCCTCTATGAAGATTAATCTTACAGGTAGTCACAGCGCAAGCCCCATAGAACGGAGGCAGCAGAAGTGAATCTGTGTTTGGAACCTTAAGGCACAAACAAGGATTGTACTTACATACACAAGACTAGTCCTTGTTGTTCCTGCTGGAGACACAGTGGCAATTCATGGAATACAGCCATTACACACTGTCACTGTTAGGCACATATGACTACATGCAACACTAGACAAAGGATGGGGGCTGGATTTGCTTTCTGGAAACTAGGTGCCTGACTGAATACAAAGGAAAACACTTCTAGACAGGTGAGAACTGATAGAACACTTACCAGACACGATAAACCTAAGAGGAAACAGAAAGCGAGGTAACCAACTAGGAGGCAAAGCCAGGCACAGGGAACAGGCTCAGGTTGACACAAAGCTGGAACAGGTCTGGTTAACAGAAAGCAGGCTCTGGCAGAAACAAACATGAACAAGCCTGAGAAACAGGGAGCAGACTCTGATTGGGACAAGCAGGAACAGGTCCGGGTAACAGAAAGCAGGCTCTGGCAGAAACAAACATGAACAAGCCTGAGAAACAGGGAGCAGACTCTGAGTGGGACAAGCAGGAACAGGACTGGGTAAACAGAGAGCAGGTTCAGGTGTAATCAGGACTGTAAAACAATCCAACATGGGGTTTGGAACACAAATGAATCATACTCCAATGCACGACGAGGAGCTTCAGGGAATGGCAGCTTCTGCAGTTCCAGGTAGCAGCAAGGCCAGGGCAGAGTCACATGGCTGGGATGCACAAGAGAGGTCACAGGTATGTGCAGCTTCAGTCGCTCACAAGTCCACAAGTTTAAAGGGATTTCTGGACTTTTCTTATAGGAAGCAATGGACAGAAGATTACAGGTCTTACCGACTATTTGGATTATGGGACCTGAAGTCCATGCATGCTAATGTAGTTCTTCTGTAGCATGCCTTATGGAAAAGGAAGCAAACAGGAGTCAGAAAGAGACTCTGGGTGAGTGTTAATGATGATTCCCAAGGTACAGATAGTCCATTTACAGCACCCCCTAGAGATGGGACGGCAGAGACTGAACACATGGAAATGGCAGGACTTATTTCCAGGGATGGACTGCACAGGGCATGTGTTATGAACATTGCTTGTCATACCTGGGACACTCATGATATCCATTTTCTAAAATGATGCCTCTCTTGTCACACAAGCTCCTTGCAGAGATTGCAAATGTCACACTTAGTAATGTCAGGGGTCTGTTCATACATTCCTGTTTCCACTGATATTTCACATCCACTGCCTCATGTATAGTGCACTTATTTACCTTATGATTGGAGATGTCATAGTTGTGTGTCATGTGCTACAGTAGACCATGTTGGTAAAATGAATGTATGTCAAATGCTGTGGTTCATTGATTTTGTCGTTCATATGTGAAATTCAAACAATGAGTATTTTTTTAAATATGTGTGATTGCTGTACAATCATACGCATCACGTGATGTTGCATCAGAATTAGTGAGATTTGTCTTTGTAACATGCTCCCTGAGGTAATACTCACATTCCTAAAGAACATGTGATGAAGAAAGAAAAAAACAGAGCAGGATTGTGTGATCAAGTAAGGTGTTTAAATACATATCCTAACTAGATGTGTAGAGTGACTATTGATTAAAAATGTTTTGAACAATCTGCTGTTTGCAGCGCATTCCTGCAGCTGTGTTTTGATGTTCCCTCTCATTTTCCGTGGCACCATACTCCTCCTGCTCCTCCTAAGGCAGTTCTTGGTCTGGCTCATATAGGTGGATGTTCCTCCTCACACAAATGTTGTGCAGGATAGCACATGTAAGTACGATTTTCCCAAAAATGTGTGGGACATATAGGAAGCTGCCTCCTGTGATGTCCAGGCACCTGAATCTGGACTTCAGGATGCCAAAAGTCCTTTCTAAGATGGTGCGTGTCCTCCAATGTGCCTCATTATAGGCACGCTCTGCTGCTGTGCTTGGGATGAGGAATGGGGTCATGATCCATGGCTGGATCCCGTAACCCTGATCAGCTGAAAAAGAAAACAGGAGTGAGTATTTTGTTAGTGCTTGCAACAAGAATGTCATGTAGCATGGCAGTTGCTATCTTGTTTCGTCTGTGACTCATATGTGTTTGTGGTATTGTGTGAGTTCCTGGGCTTCCATGAGGTTTTTTCTGCAGTGGGTTGTTTGAATTGACGACTTGTGTTTGGCTCATTGACCTGGGATCTATGATTTTGTTTCCAAACTGCTGGTCACTATGTATGTACCATGCGATGTGCAGTGACCAACAAGTTTTAGTTAGCTTTCACTGGAGGGGACATGATACTTCCACACACACAATAGATTCCAATGTGGTGCTAACATGGTTGCACTACATGGCCTGGGCATCCCATTGAATTAGACTTATATCATTGCAGATGAAATGCAACAGTGAGGCCCTTTGATTTGGATTGGTGACAATGCACAACACATCTCCATAAGGTGGCAGCACTGGGCTGTTCAGTATTGACAATGCACAATTGTCCAATGTGTGACTTGGTTCTAGGCAAACCTTTGTAGTTCCCTCTTCCAGTGGCTCAAGTGCAACTGTGCACCTACACTACCAAAGTTGTTCCAGGTAACTGCCTTGTGGAGGTGGATGTATCTGTGCAGGAAGGGCCATCTCCCTGTACATATGTTATTTTGATGGACAATTGGTTCTTTCAGTGTGTGCAGCAGTGTGCAGTTTGCAATAGTGGCACATCAATATGTGTTCATAGCACAGTCCACTTCCTTATTGCTAGCTGGCAACATCACCCAGGAGTGATGTATGATGTTGGGACTGCCTCAGTATTTCCTTGCCACCTACATGTGAGTCTGCATCATCATGCTATGTGCCTCATGGTGTTAGGCCTGCAGCAACACACACTGCACACCCCTTTCACGCTACATATTGCTTGGGAGGGTGTTGGATTGACTATGTGGCCTAATGTAATTGTAAATGGTTCATCTTCCAAGTTGTACCTCCAGTGCAGGCCATGTCATTGTCACTGTGTGCTTTGACATTGGTCCCTTGTAGCTCCAGAGTGGCAGCTAATGTTTGTGGCAGCCGTTATTTGTCCATAGGTATGTATCTCATTGTGTCAGGGTGTACAACATAACTATCTGTGTCACACCTACAGGGTTGCTGTGCTGTGTGTATATTGCTAGGTTTATGGACTTATCGACAAGAAGGCCATTCCCATATTGTTTATCCTGGAAGTGTTGATTTATCATGCTGTGGCGGAAGATGAAGGAATCATGTACACTCTCAGGATACTTGGCCAAGATATTGGTAAACAATCCCTGGTGCTCAACTATGGCCTGCACAATTATGGAGTGGGTGTGCTTTCTGTTCCGGAATAGATGCTCTGTTGCTGCAGGTGGTACGATCTGGACATGGGTGCAGTCAATTTCACCAAGCACATGCTGGAAGCCATGTATTTGATAAAACCCCTGTTTGATCTCCTGCTGCTTCTGCTGGGTGTTGGGGACACTGATGTGGCAGGTGTGAGGGAAATGATGGAATCTAGGACCTTGGGAAGGAAGGTGGAGAATGAGAGCTGTGATAACCCAGCGACCAGGGCACTCGTTGTTTGGAAGGAGCCACTTGCAAACATTTGCAGGACAGCTAGCAGCTTGATCACTGGTGGTATATTGTGTGGTGTCTGCAGGCTGGCTGTTATTTGTGGCTCAATTTGGCACAGCAGCTGCGGTATGGCTTCCCAGTTGAGTCTATACCTCCGGATGCTGTCCTGTTCCCTGAGGCCTTGGATGGTTGTCCTCTTCCTGAAGACCCTCTCCTGCCTTCTGTGTTGCCTTTGGGGGCCACGTTGGGGTGGTGGTGGCTGCTGCTGTTGGTCCTGTGCTCTGCGTCATCTAGCATGCTTTATCAGTAGCACCTCCATGTTGCCCTGTTGGGCTATGATATTGCTTGTGTGTATTTTCCTTAAGTAGTGGTGTGTTTGCCTCATTTTAACCCATACCCTACCCCAGGCATTAAAATTGATGCAAATCAGGCTTAGCATCATTTTCCGGGTCCGCCTCCCACCCGTGCCTCATTTTTGCCCTGTTGGATAAATATGGCGCTAAGGTGTTTGAGTAATTATTTGGACGGGAACGCCTACTTTGCATCTCTTTGATGCAAGGAGGTTTCACGCATCCTTCCAATGACGCAAACTCCATATATTTGATGCTATATGGGTCTAGCGTCAAAATACAAATATGGAGTTAAGTTTGCGCTGGATTTGCATTTTAAAAAATGACGCAAATCCGGGCAAACAGAATATAAATATGGGCCCAATGTCTTGCTGACTAATTGTACACATTTTGATTTCCCAATCATCATAACTAGGACCAACAGAAGATTTATAATATGTTGTGATCAAAGATCAGGCTAGAAGTGCAGCAATATAAATAAAATTGTTTACATTGTGATCCACATGAGTGGCTGTATAAATGAAGCCACAAAAAGCTATTTTCAAGGATAGTGGTCTAGCCATTTGAATAGTTATACTAACAACATAAAATATTTTATTCCAAAATGTTGTCAGAGCCCAGCAAAACCAAACAAAAGATATGTATCCAATTCCCTTCTAAACAGCCTTTTCGACATCCATTGGCACACAAAAGAACATGTATTTATAATTAGTGGTTTATTATATATCATCCATTATTTTAAAAAGCTATAAGATTGAAACTGCACCCTCAAACTGAAGTAAGAAAGTGAAAAAAAAATTGCCAGTCCAAATTGTCTAACTGTACCCCAGTGTGTCCTAACCATTTTGATCTCACCTCACTGGACATGGAATTAAATTTTTTGCAACATTGTTAATAGCAAACACTTTAGGATAGGTTGAATTATTAGATGCACAAACACTTTTTAAAAAGTCACAGATCATATGATTTATTTTTACAGATGATAAAATTATTATAATGGATGTTGACAAGATTCACAGGAAAGAAGTTCTGAAGATTCTTTAATCTAGTGTCATCAAAGAAATGATCAACACATTTTATTGCCAGCTCTGACCATTTAAGGATTGTCCCTTCTTTCAGAACTTGCAATAAATAACTGCAGCCATACAAGGGGATTTCTACATGAACCAAAGGGATTTCATGTTTAGCAAAACTTTTTTGCCTCATAATCCAATTGTAAATTAAATACCTGCTTCTCACTTTTCATAGGAACCTTGGAGTTTTGAATACAGCATTCTAAGTCACATATGTCACATTTACTGAGAAGAATTGTAAGTAAAGAATGTTCAAAAGAAGAGTTTCTTAAGGAGACATAATGCACTTATATTGTAAAAATGCCATACAGAATAAGTTCAAATCCGGAAGACTTAGGTGGACATTATGGCCTTGGCGGTCAGGTGACTGCCACACCAGTGATAGTGTTAGTACCATCGCCAGGCAGGCGGTAATGACCGCCAAATAATGACCATGGTGGTGATCCCTCCCATAGACTGCGAATGTACCACACCAACCGCCAGTGTGGTACGAACACTGAACACGGTGGTGGTCACCTACAGGCAGGTGGAAGCCAAGGATCCGCCCACCATATTATGACATAGCACACCACCAGGATTTCTGGGGCGGTACCAACGCCACCCAAAGCCTGGTGGAAACCATATAAAAGGAGGCACTCACCTCCAGGGACACAGAGGAGTCAGCGGCCACCATGGAACCTGAACTGCAAGTCTTCCCGATGCAGTAGCACGCCATAGCCGTCCTAGAGCACCAACGCCGACGAAGACGACGACAGTGAGTACAGCCACCCAGAATACAAGGGAGGGACGGAGGGCGGAGTTAAAAGACATCCTGAACCATCTGCAGAGTTAAAAGACAGTAACAGAACCCAGGAGCAAAGAACCCCAGGACACATACCTCTTTTCCAACCACTGTCATCGTGTTGGATGAAGAGCCCAAATTCAAAATACATACATTAATGCATATTCACATTCAGGGCCAGTGGCCAGTCCAAAGTTAGAATAAGCCCGCAGGGCAAAGTCCAGGCCCCAAACTGGCTCTGATAACCTCGGGACTCCACTGTGCAGGGGCATCATGTTGGAAATAGGCAGGCACTTAAGGGGCCAGGGGGTCTGCGGGATGGCGTTGGGCTTCTTTTTGGGAGGGGGTCCTTGAGTTTTGGTTTGGAAGAGGGCTCCTTGGGTTTGGCTTTGGGTGCTGTCTCCTTGGTTTTGGGTTTATGTTTCAGAGGGGGCAGCACTTTACCCTTCTGTTTTGTGGGTGGAGGAGTAGGCTTGGGGTGGGGGGGCCGGAGTCACACTCATGTGTCCCTTAGTGGCAGCTGTAGTCAGTGGGGGTAGAACAGGGTCAGACTGGGTGCTGGAGGTACTGGGCTGGGGGGTGGGACAGAATGGGGGGATTGGGAGGGAAGAGGTCAAGGCAGAAAAGGAAATGTTTCTTAGGGCCAATGGGGCGGGTTGTGAGAGGAGGGAAGGAAGTGGAGGTAGATGGAGTAGTTGTAGGAGGAGGAGGTGTGCTGAACTTTGGTGCAGGTGCATGGACAGTGCGCTTGTGTGAGGTAGATGGTTGCTGGGGGTCTGAGTACAAGCGTCTGTCTGTCTTTGGGTGGGCAGATAGGGCGGGGGAGGTCAACAGGACATGTGGATGGATGCTGTGGTGGTGTCTGCAAGTGAGGTGGGTATGCTGTATGATGTGGTGATGGTGGTGGTAGTGACTGCTCATGTGGTGTGTGGGGTGCATGTCTGCGGGTCTGCTGTTGTGGTGACTGTGGGCAAGGCTGTGCAGCTGGCAGTTTCATGGACTGTTGATGCAGTGCATGCAGATGTGAGTGTGGATGTGAATGTGAGGGAGGAGGAGGGGGAAATAGTGGAGGCAGTGGATGATGTTGTTTGTGCATCTGTGTGTTGGCTGTGTGAGTGCTTGTGGACTGAAGTGTGTTGCCTGTGTTTGTGCGAGGCTTGTCTGTTGTTTTGTGAGAGTGCTTGTCAGACTGTGTGCATGGGATGGGCTTGGGGTTGGGAGACTGGGACTGGGAAGGGGTAGTTGGAGGGGGGACAGAAGTAACAGGGACACTGGCTGCCTTCAGGGAGAAGGCCAGAGCCTGAAACAATCTCTGTAGTGCTGCCAAGCCACAGTGAATGCCCTTCAGGAATGCATTGCAATGCTGCATCTGGGATGGCAGCCCCTGGATGGATGGCATTCACTTGGATTGACTGCCCTACAGAGATGGATCTTAGGAAGTCAACAGCCTCCTCACTGAGGGCAGCATACCTAGCCATTTAAAATATGCATTACACCCAAAATACCTAAGCTGGACCATGCTGCAATGTCTAAGCTGGCATATTGGGGAATCCACTGACTGGAACTGTGCAGCCAAATCGAATTCCAGGCAACATAGATGGTTGTTGCCGTGATGCTCTCAAGCACCCATCCAGCTCTGGGTAGGCCACCGGCAGTATGCGGGCCGTCGGGGGGGTCAGGTTCTGACGCGCCCCCCTCCCTCATTGGGAGGCTGTCCCAAACTGGGCCTCTGCAGTCTTTCGGGCCCAGTGTCTCAGGTCCTCCCACTGTTTCCTGCAATGGGTACTCCACTGGCTATGGACCCCCAGGGTCTGCACGTCCTTGGCAATGGCACACCACAAACCATTCTTCTGATGGGCATTGACCTGCAGAGGAAACACAGACAGAAGGACACCATTAACAATGCAATCCAGCCTGTCAAAGAAATGGCTCACATACTGCATTTGCCCCCATGAGGCACGCACATGACCCGTACCACTGCACAGTCTTTTCTACCAGCCATACCCCCCCAAATGACACACTTCCAGCACACACACGTGTCCATGCAGCACACATGTCCCATGTCCATGCAGCCATGTTGCATTCAATGTACCCATGGTGTACTCACCTGTTGGTCTGGAGGCCCATACAACTCCCATACAGGGGTAGGACCCCATTCACTAGCTTCTCCAACTCCTCTGACGTGAAGGCTGGGGCCCTTTCCCCTGTTGCACGGGCCATGGCAGGTTCCAGACACAGGTCACAGCAGTACACACAGTGGAGATGTGGTCCTGTGGAAAGTCAGGAATCAAGTGAAGTGGTAGAAAGAAAATGGCGGTCACAGGCATGGCGGTGAACACCGTCACCACCGGCATTGATCATCATTGGTTCCTATACTCCATAGAGGCCCATGTTATCCAATGAGGAATTGCACGGTGGTGCAGACTGCCTTCCGCCATGACACCTAACGCCAGTGGAGTGAGGTCTCTTCCACCTGTCCCTGCATACAGGACAGGTGGTTGCCATTTTCTACTGCTAGTACACATGTAATGATTTAATAGTGCGTCATTGTTGTTGAATGTACACACCTAGACAATTCCAGTGTCCAACATACAAACATGCTCTGTGTACACTGATGTTGTGTGTCCATAGTTCCTGTTGTCACTCCCTTCTTACTTTTGGGTCTCTTAGATACCAACCACTGTGGAGGAATAGGAGGAGGAGGCAGGCACCCATGTACAGACCCCTTGTGGATTTGGCTACTCTGGAGAACAGGCACATCATACTCACCTTTCATCTGGACAGGGCCACAATCACAGAGCTGTGTGCACAATTGGAGCCTGATCTGCTACCTGCTATCCGTTGCACCACAGTAATATCCCCTCTTGTGCAGGTACTATCAGTTCTCCATTTCCTGGCACCTGCTCTTTCCAGGTGACAGTGGACTTGGCTGCAGGAATGTCACAGACAATCTTCCCCATTGTGCTTTCAAGGGTTGTGGCAGCCTTGCTCAAATACATGTGCAGCTACATCGCATTCCCCCAGGTAGATGAATTGCCCACAGTGAATGCTGGATTTTTTGTAATGGGACATATACCACATGTTATTGGGACCATTGACATGACCCATATTGCCTTAGTACCCCCATGGTTAATGAACAAGTGTACAGGAACAGGAAGAGTTTCCACTCACTCACTGTTCAGATGGTGTACCATGCTGACCAGTATATCTCCCACATCACTGACAAGTATCCTGGGTTGGTGCATGATGCCTTTGTCTTGAGGAATAGCAGCATCCCACAGCTGATGGCACAAATACAGAGGCACAGAGTGTGGCTTATAGGTGAGCCTTAGTCCCCACCCAATGTATGTCAGTGTATGCCTTAAGGCATCACAACCCATGCCATTGTGCAAGGCTGTGTGTCCCTCACATCTTGCAGGTGATTCTGGCTACCCAAACCTGTCCTGGCTCCTGATCCCTATTAGGAATCCGAGAACAGGGGCTAAAAATAGGTACAATGATGCTTATGGGTGTTCCAGGAGGATTGTTGAAAGGACCTTCAGTCTCCTGAAGGCCAGGTTCAGGTGCCTCATCTGACAGGTGGATCCCTATGCTACTCCCCTGAGAAGGTCTGCAGGATTGTTGTTGTGTTCTGCATGCTGCACAACTTGGCCCTCAGACGCCATATGTCCTATCTGCAGGAGGAGGGGGGTGACAATGCAACTGTGGCAGCAGTGAACACTAAGGACAGTGAGGAGGAGGATGTGGACAACAGGACACATATGATACAGAAGTACTTCGAATAACACACATGTAAGACTGGTGAACTAAACATTTCTCCATCTATGTGTTGTGATGTCTGGCTGTAGCATTATGCTAATCACTGCCTTTGCATCCCATCTGACTGTCACCTATGGCTTCCCATACTGCAGATGTTGGTGTGGTTACAACAGTGTGATGCTGGGATGTGTATAGACTGCTGAGACACATATGTAGGATGGATCGACATATTACTGGAGATTTGCACAGGACCAAGCAGTTCAAAACAGTTCAATACATTGTACATTTACTTTAGCACTAATACTTAAATTGTGTCCAAGGGTGTTTATTAAATATTCTGGGATACAATGCAATAAAGTGGGGTGATGGTTGGGAAAAGTCCAGTGTAGTGGGCCAGTCTGTTTGTTATACAGGTCCAGTGTCCAAGGGTCCATAGAAGGGGAGCAATGGAAGTTCAAAGTGGCTAAGGTGACACGGCGGAACACAAGGAGGACATTCAGGAGGTGCTCATTTCCTGGCGGTGGTCTTAGCAAATGGGGACAGAGGTGTGGGAACGTTGGGTGGCTGCTGTGGTATTGGATTCTGAGTGGGGCTGCTCTGTAGTGGACTGGGTGTGGGATGGGGTAGCCAACTGACTAGTGGTCCCTGATGGGCCAGGAAGTTCATCCAGATCCAGAGCTCCTGAGTTGCTGCCATCACTGGGGGCATATTCCGGTGAGGGACTGGGTAGCCGTTGCACCTCCTCGCCACTGATATTGGCTGGGGCACCAGTGGGCATGTAGGGGTGTATTATGCTACATATCGGTGACATATTCTGCATCACTAGATTTCCCAATGTTGTTGCTGTTGCCCTGCCACCATTGGTTGTGTATGGTGATAGATTGTGGGATTGTTAGTTCTCCATGCTGTGCATGCATTGGTGGTGGGTGTACATGCAGGGCTAGAAGGGATGTGCATGCAGTGGGTATGGCATGCAGGGCTTGGCGTTTCATTTTGGTAATTGTGGTGGTGCACTGTGTGGGATGGACTGGGGTGATGGGTGTCAGGGTGAGGGGTTGTGGTGGCATGCAGGTTAGCAGGGGTAATAGGTATTAAATGTTGACTCACCAGTGTCCTGTCCTAGGTCTACTTCAGTGAGTCCCTCAGGATGCAGGATTGCTAAGACGGGCTCAACCCATGCAGTCAGCTGTTGGGGAGGAGATGGGGTCCACACCAGCCCTCCTGATGGCGAGCTGGTGCCTTGCTGCAATGAAACGCCCCTTCCCCCATTTGTCATTCCATCTCTCCATTATGTCGTTCCTTGTGTGTGGATGTAGTCCCACAGTGTTCATCCTGTCGACAATCCTCCGCCATAGCTCCATCTTCTGGGCAATGGTAATCGGCTGGACCTGTGCTCCAAACAGCTGTGGATCTACCCTATTTCATCACCCATGAGCCACAACTCCTAATCTGTGAAACGGGCGTGCCTTTGTGGGGACATAGGTGTTGTGTGGTGTGTGTATGTTGTTCAGAGGGTGATGTGTGAAGTGGTGGGGTGTGTGGTATGAGGTGCATGTCCGATGAATAGGTAATTGTGATATGTGTGTGCAGTTCTCTCTAGGATTTGCGTGGCAAAGTGTAGCCATCTTCTTGTGTGTTGTGGGTGATGTGGGGTTTTATAGTGCTGTTGGTGGGTGGGTGTATTTGTGTCAGGTGTGGGTTTTTTGTTCATGCCAATGTTGTCTTGTTTTGTATTTGGGTGCACCGACAAAGATTTACCATCGTTGAATGTCCGTTGTGGTGATTTGTGGATCATTATTTGCAGGGTGTTGTACTGCTGGCATAACGGTATGGGTTATCAGCCAAAGGTCTATCAGCAATGATCAGCGGCGAGGCCTTCCCTCACCCAGAGCAGGGTCCAAATAATAAAAAATGCTGTATGAACTGTGTGCGACAATCTCACTAGAAACGATGGTGGTGAGAGTAATATATATATATATATATATATATATATATATATATATATATATATATATATATATATAATATATAGTTACCTTAGGGTGCAAGTTCTAGTTAATTAAAAGAACTCTAACTCTAACTACTGAATTTCTATGGTTTTGTCTGAGTGAGACTAGAACCTAACTATAACGTCCATGTAACCTTTGTTTTTTTCAGTGAATTTCTATGTTTTTTTTCATGTAAAGCAATTTATTTGGGCCACAGCGGGCCCTTATCAGTGCCCAACCCGGCACTACGCATGGGCTTTGGCTATGCGCAGCGCAGGTTGGCCACATGGTCTGTCTCTGTCAGTGTATCTGTGAGTGGGTGAGTCAGTGTCTGAGTGGGTCTGAAAGTGGGTGTGTGAATGTATGAGTGGGTCTGCGTGGGTACATGAGTGTCTGAATGAGTGTCTGAGTGGGTGCATGGGTCTCTGACTGCATGTATGAGTGAATAAATTGGTGTATGAATGAGTCAGTGTTTTAAAAAAAAAATCGTATGCACAAATAATTTGCAAATCACGAAAATGTGCAAAAATTCACAAATGTTCATAAATATCATCCATGGTGATGCAAAATTATTTTAAACCCATAATTCGCCACACCTGTATCACAACCCTGGGGTCATCTGAGGGAACCATGCCCTGTGAAATAAAAGGGCAGCCGCATAGTTCTAGTCAGGTTGCGGTCAACCAATTACAGCACTTCTTTTCACACATGCATTTCCAAAAATTCACAATTTTTGGGGTTTATTTGCAATATATGTTTTCACATTAATTTCTCGAAAACAACTTAACAGATTTCATACCGAGAGCTAACTTTCTGCCAAATTTGGTGTAATTCTGACCAGTGGTTTGGGCTGTAGCCGTTTTCAAAGGTCCTATGGAAATTAACATGAGAAACACACATTTAATGACCTCGACTTTTTCTTGCCAGTCCGATTGACAGATCACCCTGAAACTTTACATGTGAAACAAGCATCACTGGGGCACTTTGAAAAAATTCATGAAGATTCATCAAGTGGTGCCAAAGATATGGGCAAGTCAAACAAAGCTTTTTCTATATAAACATGCTCCTAAATAGGATCTATCTATCTATCTATCTATCTATCTATCTATCTATCTATCTATCTATCTATCTATCTATCTATCTATCTATGTGTGTGTATATATATATATATCTCTATATATATATATATATTTAGAGATATATATATATATAGCTTCTTTAAATGCAACAGACTTTTGCTGCCATGTGGAAAAATGTTAGCTCCAAAAGGTGCTTTTTTCCCTCCACAGAGTGCAAATTAATCCAACCTAGTGGGTACTGTGAAACAGGGACAGCTCCTAATGTCCTGAAGTACTGCCCCCTTGATGGTATCTCTACTCAAACTTTCTCAAATACTTTTTGTACTGCCTACGATCGAGACAGCACGAAAAGTAATAGCTGAAGTTGCAATAGCCTAGCCAAAGATTGCGCTATACATATAGCCAAAGAGCTCCAAGGTAGGGTATGCAAAATTTCCATAATTACATGAAAGTTTGATAAAAATGATGCGAAATTATGAGTAATTGAGAAGAAATGAAAATCCATTGATTAGCTCTATATTTTAATGCAAAATTCATCCTTGAGTGTATTTTTTGAACTGAGAATGTATTTTCACTTAAAAATAGTGTAAAAAAACAAAAGCATCGCAAACAACAATCGCTCATATTCTGTTGTTCCTTTGCATTTGCTTTCAATTTTTCACCACAAATAGCATATTTGCTATAAACATTTAGAGCAAATGGCACATAATTTCACGAAATGTAGTATGTTTGGGGACTTTCATAAAAAGCATAACGAGAAATTCCAGATATTGTGCAAATTACACCAGTACAACTTACATTTCGTCCAGGTCTATTGCCCGGTCGGCGGCTCATTAAACACATGAACCTAATAATCGGTGGAATGTCCGAGGACCCTATCCACAAAACATGACATCTTACGACGGTAACATGCGACAATAACACAACAAAACTAAAAAAAAAACATAAAAACAAAACGATAGTGACACAGAACAATTCATAGAAACTAGAAAACATAAAATCGAATTGAGCACACAACAGAAAATAACTAAAAAAAGATTAATTTTGTCTAGTTATAATCCATTATGCTGTTCTACTATTTTGTTTTAAAGCTTGTTCGTGTCGTGCTGTTGTCTTTTGTTGTTAAGCTGCTGCCTTAATATGATTTATGCTTGTTTCATTTGAATTGTTTGTCAACTAGGTATGTTGAGTTGTCATATTCTGTTTATGCGATAGTGGTTTATGTTGATGTTTTGTCATTGCTTTGTGCTGCCTGCCGTGTTACTGCAATTGTTAATGTTTTGTAAAGGCTTAGATTACTGTATGTGTTCTGCTTTTTTGCTTTTGGATTGTTTTCTCGTGTTGTGTGCTTTGTTGTATTGATGAGGAATGTTTGTGAAATGGTGTGTAGTTGTAGTAAAGTGGAGCGGTTGTTAAGTTTGGCTGCCCGTCGACAAATCCTTTTTCATTGGTTATATGTTGGCGTCAGCCTGCGCTTTTTTCCACCAAGACCATGTACCAAGACAAAACTCTAAGATCAAGAAAAACAGTTTTGTTATCTGTCCATAATATTGCCAGACGATACAAGGGTTTTCTTGTATTATGTTCTCACCAATGAGCTCTTTATACTGTCTCAAACTAAAGTGATCTAGTCTTATTTTATTTTCCTCACATTTTACTAAAAGGGGACGCCTTTATGTACATTGTCAGCATGAAGTTGTTTTCTTTTGGAAAATATGTTCCTCAAGACCATTGCATTTGATTGTCTCATAAGATGTCGCATGGTTACTATCCATTGTTTGTTTATTGTGTTTTTCATTTTTTGAACAATGCACAGCTTTTGAACAATTCACATGTTGTCTTCACCTCACTAAAAGTATATCTCGTCTTTTTTAAAATCTGAAATAAAACAAATATAATTCTAAACTATATATGTAAAGCACTTTCTTGGCTGCCGTGCCTTCGGATTGAATGTTTGCTTTGTTTCTATAGAAACCTGGTTTGATATTTAGAAATAAGGCAAAAGAAAAATGTGAAAAAGAGGAATTGATTAAAACCATAAAGAGCACCTAATCGTTAAACAAAATGGCAAACATCAAGCACTTAGTTGAAGAACCAATGCAAATAGTGGCTAATGCCACCGGACAGTAAAAGACATCCATTTGTCGTAAACGGTTTGCTGCTTGAATGCCAACACAAGGAGTGTTGTAGGGCACATGAAGTGTAGAAATCAATCGATTTTTACATAGACTTCTGTACAACAAAATGAAGTGCATGTTTGTATGAAACCTGAATATTGTTGTTGATCTACAGTCTGACATGCATATTGTTATCTATATACATTGTACAAGATATAGCACACTGGAGTTAAATGGAGATTATTAAGTCAACATGTAGGTTAGACGGTATTTCAGACAAAAGTATATTGTGATAGCTAACCGTCACAATTTGGCATTACTGTCCATGGGAACGTTAACAAATGAAGATCTCTGGAACAAACATTACTGTTAGACCTGACAGCCTTAGGGTGGTCACCCCTAACTTTTTGCCTGCCTCCCTCCACCTTTTGGACACTGTTTCTGCTCGTTTTTAGACTCTGCTCACTTTACCACTGCTAACCAATGCAAAAGTGCATATGCTCTCTCTCTTTAAACATGGTAACATTGGATCATACTCAATTGGACTATTTAATTTACTTATAAGTCCCTAGTAGAGTGCACTATATGTGCCCAGGGCCTGTAGACTAAATGCTGCTAGTGGGCCTGCATCACTGATTATGCCACCCACTTAAGTAGCCCCTTAACCTTGTCTAAGGCCTGCCATTGCAAGGCTTATGAGTGCAGTTTCACTGCCAATTCGACTTGGAATTTAAAAGTACTTTCCAAGCCTAACACTCCCCCTTTTCTACATATAAGACACCCCTAAGGGACGCCCTAGGTAACACAGGGCAGGGGGCTGTGTAGACAAAAGGCAGGACATGTACCTATGAAATTTACATATCCTGGTAGTGTAAAACTCCTAAATTTGTTTTTACACTGCTGTAAGGCCTGCTCCCTTCATAGGCTAACATTGGGGCTGCCCTCATACATTGTTTGAGTGGTAGCTGCTGAACTGAAAGGAGTAGGAAGGTCATAATTAGTATGGCCAGAATGGTGATATAAAATCCTGCTGACTAATGAAGTTGGATTTAATATTACTATTTTAGAAATGCCACTTTCAGAAAGTGAGCATTTCTCTGCACTTAAATCTTTCTGTGCCTTACAATTCACATCTGGATGGATTTAGTGGACAGCTCCTTGTGCTTCCAACTCAGTCATTTCCTGGAGAAGAATCTTGTAACCAGAACCTGCATCCTACCATGAAGAACTGCCTGGCTGCCCAAAGGACTCACCTGACAGCTTTCTGTGAAGGACTGCTGTCTTGTTGTTGCTCTGCTGCTTTGCTGCTCTCTGGCTGTGGTGAAGAAGTGCTCTCCAAGGGTTTGGATAAAGCTTGCCTCCTGTTTCCTGAAGTCTCAGGACCACAAAGACTTCACCTCTTCAAGAAGGACTCCTTGTGCGGCAAAATCTGATGCACAGCCTGCCAGAAACAACGCACAGCCAGATCCACAATGAAAATTTCACTGCACGCCAAACCGGAATGACGCAGCCTGACTTCACAAGGAGAAGATCGACGCGTCGCCAGCGAAGCGGGCAGAAATTCGACGCACGACCCACTGGATCGACGCATAACCAAGCCGGAAAGACGCAGCCTGACTTCCAGAGAGGAATCGATACAGCGCCTGTCGTGCAGTAGAAAATTCGACACAACGCCCACCAGATAGACACAGCTCCTGTGACTTCATCCTGCCAGTGCAGGAAATCTATGCACCATCTCCGGGGCGTCTGAAAAGCCCGCAACCCGAAGAGGATCCATGACCGAGCACCAGAAATCGATGCACAGCCATCCCTGCGTGGAAACTAAACGACGCATCGCCATGTGCGGCCCGAGAAATCAATGCACACCCCTTTGTTTCCATGCTTCTTCTCCTCTGTGGCCCTTTGCCGAGATTTTTGACGGGAACCAGGTACTTTGAGGTTGAATGAGACTTTGATTGCTTTTAAAAGACTTAAGACACTTTGGCCCTCATTACAACCATGGCGGTCAGTGTTAAAGCATCGGTAATATCGTCAACAGGCCGCTGTAAAAAAATGGGTTCACGACCACGGTGGAAACCGCCAACACAGACAGCCACTTTAACACTCCGACCGCCACGGCGGTAGCAACAAACACCGCAGCGGTCACCGCCAACAGACAGGTGGAAGGCAATGTACCGCCCACCCCATCACAACCCGCCAATCCGCCAACTTTTCCGAGGTGGTACCAACGCCATCAAAAGCACGGCGGAAACAGTGTTTGGAAGGGAAACCAGTCACCTCTCGAAACTCAACGATGAACCAGGACGCCATGGAGCCCGATTTACAGGTCCTGCCCATGCTGGTCTACCTCCTCATCTACCAGTAATACCAAAGACGGCGGTGATGACCATGGTGAGTACTGCACGTAGTATACAGGGGAGGGGGGAGGAAAAAGAGAGTGACACACACATGCAACACGCAACACCCCCACCCCCACCCTCACCCACAACACCACACACACAAACACATGCATCAACATTACATATACACCCCGTAACCCCCTGGAAGAATGCAAGGACAAAACAAATAGAGTCAAATCAGTGATATATTGGAAATAGGCAGATTTACGAAACGATTATAAAAACAGTATTTACAAAAATATACAATATGTACAGAAGGCCGTACATTGTCCTTTCCAAATGTCCGTGGGCCACTGGGCCAAATATAATGGGCCAAGCCTGCACTTGACTCCTGCCTCAATATGGAGAGAACACTGCAGGGGCATCAGGTCAAAACACTCAAGCACCTCAGGGGGAGGGCGAAGGGGGGGCACCTCAGCCAGAAGATAGTAAAAGGCCATTGCTCCTGGAGGGGGCTCCATGCCCACAGCGATGTCCTGGAGAGTGCAGAGCCACAGTCTCTCAAGTCTCTCAAGTCTCTCAAGTGGGTGGTTTGCCCACTGCTTGGTCATGGGGAGTGCAAGGCCACAGTCTCTCAAGTAGGTCGTTTGCCCACTGGTTCTGGAGGGGGCCTTGTGCCCAGTGTGCTTCATCCTGCCAAGGATTGTGTGAGCGGATGCATATCTCCACTGGTTCTGGAGGGGGCCTTGTGCCCAGTGTGCTTCATCCGGCCAAGGATTGTGTGAGTGGGTGCATATCTCCACTGGTTCTGGAGGGGGCTTTGTGCCCAGTGTGCTTCATCCTGCCAAGGAGGGGCTGAGTGGATACATATCTCCACTGGTTCTGGAGGAGACTTTGTGCCCAGTGTGCTTCATCCTGCCAAGGATGGGCTGAGTGGATGCATATCTCCACTGGTTCTGGAGGGGGCCTTGTGCCCAGTGTGCTTCATCCTGCCAAGGATGGGCTGAGTGGATGCATATCTCCACTGGTTCAGGAGGGGGCCTTGTGCCCAGTGTGCATCATCCTGCCAAGTATTGTGTGAGTGGATGCATATCTCCACTGGTTCTGGAGGGGGCTTTGTGCCCAGTGTGCTTCATCCTGCCAAGGATTGGGTGAGTGGATGTCTTTCTCCACTGGTTCTGGAGGGGGCCTGGTGCCAGTGATGCAGCACTTGGGGTGTGCCAGTTCACATTCCCTCAACTCGGTGTCTGAGGCACGAGATTTGCAGGGAACAGGTTGCATGATAGTTCATGGAGGCAGGGCCAGACTCCATCCTGCAGCACCTACGACTGCAAACTGGTGGTAGTGCCGGTGCTGGTGGGGGTGTTGCCAGTGGTGGTTGTGGGCTCCAACCCGTCTCCTGCAGCCTTGGATGGCCGCCCACTGGGGCTGCTGGTGATGGTAGTGGTCCTCCTGTCAGTGGTGCAGGTGGCGGTGCTTGTGGCAGGGATGTTGGCGGTGCTGGCCGTGGTGCAGTTGCTGCCAGTGGTGCAGGTAGGCTCCAGCCCCTCTCCTGCAGCCTCAGACGGCAGCCCACTGAGGATGCTGCTGCTGACAGTAGTGCTGGCAGCGGCGGTGCAGGTGGCGGTGCATACGGCGGTGCCTGCTGCGGGGCTTCTGACGGTGCCGCCCACGATGCAGGTGGCGGGGCTGGTGGTTCTGCTGGTGGGCACCAGGCCTTCACCTGCAGCCTCCGACGGCTGAAGTGCCTTGCCTTGGGTTTTCTGCCCCTTCCTCTTCTTGGCAGGTGCTGTTGTGACCTTGGCTCTGGCAGCTGGAGTTTTGGAGGAGACCTTGCTGGGTGGGTCGTGCTCCTTGCCCTTGCTGCATGCTGTCCCATTCTTCACCTTGGCAGGTGGTGTAGAAGCAGAAACTTAGATACCCACCTCAGGATACAAACCACCGTTAGACAGCTCTTCCTGGTAGACAAAAAGGTTTATTTAGAAACAACAAATACATGTACATGGAGACTGAGCAGCATAAGTCAAGCTCGAACAGTCTGAATAAGGAAGTAATACATGATCTTTTATAATATCAAACCACAAACAGAATTGAGCATTTCATTGGTCCTTGACATTGACGTATGATCATTTCTTCACTATTGTCAAAGGTGCTACAGTCAATTCTTCATATATAGTAAATTGAAGCACAGACAAGGGTTACCTAATATGTCCTACCTGTCTAATATTGCGTGATACATCTTATGACAGAACTGAAAACAGCACGTACACAAATGGTATCTTCAAGAAGGAAGACTGCTTCAGCTAGCATGCAATGACAATGATATTTCATGGTAGCTGTTCTAAGGGCAAGCCTTTCAATATAGTGTGTTTCAGGCAATATCAGAAACATATCAGTAAGCATAGCTTGTGTTAGTTGTACATTGTCCCACAGAGATAGGCCCAATTGTCATTGTGTATCACAGGGCCCATTAGGCCCAGATTGGTGAAGAATCAAAATGTGATTTTGGGTGAAGGTGCATGAGCTAGATGCTGTTGTGAGGTGGATGGCTGTTGGGTGGTGTGGATGCTTGCGTTTGTGTACTTTGGGATGAGGGGTCACAGACGCACTGGGAGAGGACATAGGGGATGTGTGCATGGATGTTGGGGTGGTGACTGCCAGTGAGGGGTGAGTAGTGATAGGTGTGCTGGTGATGGACGTAGTGGAGGAGGATGTAGTGCAAGCAGGTGCAAGTGGAGATGCTACTGGGAGGGAAATGGATGGGGAGGAGGAGGGGGAAACAGTGGAGGCAGTGGATGTTGGTGTGTCTGCATGGGTATGGTGCTTGTGTGAGTGCCTGTGGGAGGATGTGTGGTGCTTATGTTTGCCTGAGCCACTTCTGTGTGTTGATTTGGGTGAATGCTGGTCTCAAGGTGTGCTTGGGATAGGCTGGTGTTGAGGGGACTGGGTAGAGAAGTTGGAGGGGGGAGGCTAGACACAGGTACAATGGCTGCCATCAGTGCTGAGGCCAGAGCCTGAAATGCTCTCTACTGGGATGCAACGCCAGAGTAAATGCCCTCCAGCTATGCATTTGTTTGTTGCAAATGCCTCTCGACACCCTGGATGGCATTCAGGATGGTTGACTGCCCAAAAGTGAGGGATCTCAGGAGGTCAATAGCCTCTTTACTGAGGGCAATAGGTCTGACTGTGGAAGGGCTGACTGTGGAAGGGCCTGAGGTGCCTGGGGCGAAGGAGATGCCCACCCTCCTGGGTGAGCGGGCACAGGGAACAAGCTGAGGGGCTGTTGGGAGGGAGGTGCTGGTAGAGGGGGTGGCAGCTGTACCTGTTGTTGGGGTGGGCACAGAGGTATCCGCCAGGGAGCTTCCACTGGAGGAGGAGTCGCTGTCTGTGGTCTCCCATTCTGTCCCCGTCATGGTGCTCTCCTTGCCCTCCGTCCCACTGGTGCCCTCACCATCGGTGGATTTGGCCTCCAGCCCCATGTGGGATGCAGCTCCCTCCGTCGCCGGTGCCTTTGCTCCTCCGCCAGATTATGCTAATGTACATAGGGAAAGGGTGACAAAATAAAAAGGGAGGGAGAGACAGAGCATTCACTTGGTCAATGCCAGCAACACCACTACCGTTGGCGTACACAACACACAGGGACCAGCCCTATGCACTAGGCCATGCCCAACCAGTTACTAAGATAGTCACCATCCCATGGGGTACAATGCCTAACGTCATCAGCTGCACACCAGAAACCCACAGGACCCTGCCCAGTAGTAGATGCCCACTAACACTATTGCGGTAGGAGTGCTTCAGAGCCTGCCCAACAAGGGACTTACCCTGCCATCTTTGCCCTGGCCTAGGGGCACCCATAGCCCACATCCCCCACCCAGGTAACTCTTAACAGGCACGCAAAGTCAGGAGTCAGATTCTGTACTCACCCCCTTGTGGCTGCGGTAATTCCTTCAAGCGCCCTTCGAACTCCAGATAGGCCACCACCAGGATGCGGAACATCAGGGGGTTGATGGTGCGACAGGCACCCCTTCCTCATTGGGAGGCCAGCCCAAGCTGGGCCTCCGCCGTCTTCTTTGGCCAGCGGTGCAGGTCCTCCCACCTCTTGCGGCAGTGGGTGCTCCGCCTGTCAAAGACCCCCAGGCTCCGCACCTCCTTGGTGATGGCACGCCAAATACCCTTTTTCTGCTTTGCGCTGACCTGCAGGGAAAAGACAGCAGAAAAGGAAATTAGTCTACCTTCCGGACCGTCAGACTCATGGCCCACCAGATCCCTCCCATCCCCTGACCCACATACATTGAACACCTTACATGCTGCACACCGGCCAGGACGTCTCTGCCCCCCTCCACATGTGGCTTACATACACAGCACTCCATACATTCTTGGCCCACGCATCATGCTCACAGTGTACTCACCTGCTTGTCTGGAGGACCGTAGAGTAACGTGTACTCGGGTAGGACCCCATCCACCAGTTTCTTCAACTCCTCCGCAGTGAAGGCAGTGGCCGTTTGCCCAGGCACATGAGCCATGGTCGTTTCCAGACACAGGTCACAACAGCACCTGCAGTGTAGGCCCTCTCCTGTTTAAGGTCAGGTAGCAAGTGAGTGGATAGATAGAAAATGGAGGTCACGTCCACGGTGGTGCGTACCATCACCGCTGGTGTACATTGCCATTGGCTCCTGGAACCCATAGGGCCCAATGAAAACCAATGCGAAGTTGTGCGGCGGTCTTTGACCGCCTACCGCGACAGCGCACAACGCCAGTGCAATTACCTCATTTCCACTTGTCCCTCCGTACAGGTCAGGCAGCCGCCATTTCAGGGGGGCACAGGGCATGGCACCTAACTGCGTCACAGCAGACATTGGCACAACAACTGATTGTCGGATTAACATTTTGTTTCTGTAAAGTAAAGAAATCAACATTAGTGCTATAGATGTGGGAATATGACCCTCTGCTCACCGTTCTCTTAGATAGGCTTCAACCAGTGAGGGTGAATATGAGATGGCGGCATCCTCCGGTGTACAGACCCCTGGTGGACCTTGCGACAATGGAGGACAGACACATTATCATTACATACAGGCTTGATCGTGCCACAATCCAAGAACTGTGTGCCCAGTTGACCTGATGTCAGCTCTCCGCCAGCCCACAGGTATCCCCCCTCTAGTGCAGGTCCAGTCAGTGCTCCATTTCCTGGCAAGTGGTTCCTTCGAAACAACAGTGGCCATGGCATCAGGGATGTCTCAGCCAATGTTCTCCAACGTGCTGACCAGAGTGTTGTCTGCCCTGCTGAAACACATGCGCAGCTACATCGTGTTCCCCCAGGTGGTGGATTTGGCCACAGTTAAAGCTGACTTTTATGCCCTGGGTCCTAACCCCAACATCATTGGTGCCATTGATGGTACACATGTGGCATTTGTCCCCCCACCCTCAACCTCCGGAGAAATGAACAAGTTTTCAGGAATAGAAAAAGCTATCACTCTATGAATGTGCAGATGGTGTGTTTGGCAGACTAGTAAATCTCCCATGTGAATGCCAAATATCCAGGCTCTGTGCATGATGCCTTTATCTTGAGGAATAGCAGCATCCCATATGTGATGGGCCAACTCCAGAGGCACTGGGTGTGGCTAATAGGTGAGCCTAAGCTACCAATACACTATGAGTAGATGTCTGAGTAAGGGGTTGTCCCTGAGGGTTAGTGTGTTTCTAACAGCTGTCCCTCGATTTTTGCAGGTGACTCTGGTTACCCCACCCTCTCATGGCTACTGACCCCAGAGAGGAATGCCAGGACAAGGGCAGAGAAACGTTACAATGAGGCACATGGGTGTACAAGGAGGATTATTGAAAGTACCTTCAGCCTCCTGAAGGCCAGGTTCCAGTGCCTCCATCTGACAGGTGGCTCCCTGTACTACTCACCCAAGAATGTATGCCAGATCATTGTTTCATGTTGCATGTTGCAAAACCTAGCCTTGAGGCGCTAGGTGCCTTTTCTGCAGGAGGCTGTGCCTGGAGATGGTCTTGTGGCAGCAATGGAGCCTGTGGAGGAAGAGGAGGCAGAGGAAGAAGATGTTGACAACAAAAGCAACATAATTCAGCAGTACTTCCAGTGACACACAGGTAAGACATTGTAGGTTCACTTTACATTTCAGTTGGACATTGTACAAGGCAGCCTCTTACCCTATGTCTATGACCACTGACTGTACCCTTTGGCATCTCTATTTTCAGATCTCTGTGCCCCACTCTGGCTCCTGTTATGTGCATTGCTGACCACCAAAGGTCATTCCAAAGTATATTTCACTGTACATTTGAGTTGCAATGCTTCGATAAAGTTGTACTAATACTTTTGTGAATCAATTGACAGATTCCAGATTAGTATTTGCTCCAAGGGTGTTTATTTAGGTGCTCATAGGTAGAGGGGGATGTGCAATGGGCTGGGCTGATGGTGGAGGAAAGTCCAGGGTAGAGTCCAGTCTCTTGATATCACAGGTGCATTGTCCAATGGGGCATATGAAGGGGATTAATGGCAGTTCAATGTGGACAGGGTGACAGAGTGAGTCTTATTTCCTGGCGGGGGTCTTGGTAATGTTCTCTGGCTGCTGCCTGGAGCACAGGGACCATTTGTGGGGTGGTTTTCCTTCTGTAGGGGGTGGGGTGCTGGTGGCCAATTGGTCCTGTGGTGGGACCTCTTGTCCACTAGTGCCGGCAGAGGTGGAAGGCTTTTCAATGGTTTGGCTAGTGTTAGGCACCCGTTGTTGTGCCACTGCCTCCCTTATGGTCTTGGCCATGTCAGCCAGCACCCCTGCAAAGGTGACCAGGATGGTGTAGATGTTTGTTAGGTCATCCCTGATCCCCAGGTACTGTCCCTCTTGCAGCCACTGGGTCTCCTGCAGCTTGGACAGTATCTGGCCCATGGTCTCCTGGGAATGGTGATATGCTCCCAGGATGTTGCAGAGTGCCTTGTGGAGAGTGGGTTCCCTGGGCCTGTCCTCCCCCTGTCACACAGCAGTCCTCCCCGCTTCCCTGTTGTCCTGTGCCTCTGTCCCCTGAACCATGTGACCACTGCCACTGACCCCAGGTCCCTGATGGTCCTGTGTTTGTGGGGTTGCCTGGGGTCCCTATAGTGGTCAACACACTGCTGATTGACGTGTCCTGGAGACAGAGTTATGGGCCCGCTGGGTGGGTGCTGTGCTGGTGTTTCCTGAGGGAGGAGGCTCTGTGGTGGGTTGGGACTGTGGCAGGGTAACCAACTGTCCAGAGGTCCCTGATGGGCCTGGTTGGTCCTCCTGATCCAGGTGTGCAGAGCTGCTGTCATCACTGTGGTCCTCTTCAGGGGGAGGACTGGATGTAGCTGGCCCCTCCTCTCCTGTGATGTTGAGTAGGGGTCCTGTGGGGATGCAAACGCAGTGTTAATGTATCTGCGTGTGCTATCTTGTGCATGGGTGTGTTGCCCTGTATGGTTGTGATCTCCCTGTCAGCTTGGCCTTGTGTGTGTGGTGATTTTGTGGGCTGGGTGAGTCTCTCTACTGGGAATGCTGTGGTGATGGGTGTCCATGCAGGTCTGTGTTGGGGGTCTATGCTCTGGTGTTGCATGCTTGGTATTGGGATGGGTGGGTTGTGATGGTGGGGTATATGTGAGGTGGTGTAGTGATGGGTGTGAGGGTAGGGATAGGAGTTTGTGATGGCATGCAGGTTGGGGGGGTGAAGTAGTAAAGATTTGACCTACCAGAGTCCAGTCCTCCTGCTACTCCTGTGAGGCCCTCAGGATGCATGAACTTCCAAGACTTGCTCCTTTCATGTTGTTAGTTGTGGGGGAGGAGGTGGGGGTTCACCACCAGTCCTCTGTATGGTTACCTGGTGTCTTGCAACCACGGAACGCACTTTCCCTCATAGGTCGTTCCACCTCTTCCTGATGTCATCCCTGGTTCTTGGGTGCTGTCCCACGGCGTTGACCCTGTCCACGATTCTCCGCCATAGCTCCATCTTCCTAGCAATGGACGTCTGCTGCACCTGTGATCCGAATAGCTGTGGCTCTACCCAGATGGTTTCCTCCACCATGACCCTTAGCGCCTCCTCTGAAAACCTGGGGTGTCTTTGGGGTGCCACGATTGTGGTGTGAGTGTATGTGTGAGGATGTGTGGGGAGATTTGTGGAGTGAAGTGTTGGGGTGTATCCTGTGATGTGTGTGTATGGTGTATGGGTGATGGTGTTCTGTGCCTCTGATTGAGTGGGTGTTCCTGGCTTGTGTCTCTCTGTGTTGTCAATTTTCTTTTTTATTGAAAGGGTTGTGGGTAATGTGGGTGTGTATTTTATAGTGTTGTGGGTTTGTGGGTGTGGTGTCTGTATGTGTGTCAGGTGTGTGTAGTTTGAATTGGCCAATGTGGTAGTGTTTTGTAAATGTGTGTGTGTTTTGAGAACAGAGGTGTGTACCACCAATGGTTTACCGTGATTGAAAGACCGCCGCAGTGATTTGTGGGTTGTGATACAGTGTGCCGTATTCCTGTTGGCATAACGGTGTGGGCTTGGATATTGCCAGTTTATCACTGACCTTTGGGCTGGCGGACTTGTGTGGGTGTCTGTATTGTGGCAGAATTATTAGTTGGGTCATAATACCCATACCGGAATACCGCCGCAGGCACGGTATGTTGGCTACTGTCAGCACGGCGGTGGGTGGCATTTACCACCAGAGTTGTAATGAGGGCCTTTAAATCACTTTTCAGTAATATCTCTACATTTACTTATTGCATCTTTGATCGTTTTGACTTGCATTTACCCAGATAAATATTATATATTTTTCTAAACACTGTGTGGTGTATTTTTGTGGTGCTATATGGTGTTATTGTATGATTTCTTTCAGAAATACTTTACACATTGCCTTCTAAGTTAATCCTGACTGCTCAGTGCCAAGCTACCAGAGGGTGGGCACAGGAAAGTTGGAATTGTGTGTGACTTACCCTGACTAGAGTGAGGGTCCTTGCTTGGACAGAGGGTAACCTGACTGCCAACCAAATACCCCATTGCAAAAAATTACATAATCTAATAAAACTATATTAGATAAGCTACAAGGATTGTGTAACAAGGTATCAATTCAGAAATCAGCTGACCACAAGCCAAACGATCATCGTTTTCTAAATTCTAATTTGTCCGTTTGTGTCCAGCACATCACACACAGATATATGTCATAATAATATTGTCATAAACTACACACCTGCTACTAACCCGTTTCTAAGGAAGTGAACTTAATCAAAGGATTGGTGACTACATCTGTTCAGGAAGAACACACCTGGTAAAATTCTTCAGCAAGTGAATAAATGTCTGAATTTAAAGTCACCACAAAACAAGTTATGGAGTGGTCCTTTCCTCCAAATTAAACAAATTGGAAAGAACCAAAAGTGACTTGTTCTTTCCATCGCTCTATATGAGAAATAGATAAAGCATTATTTGTGATTTTCTCTTATATCCAAATCCCACCAATTGTCTGTAATGGTATTTGTGAGAAAATGCCCCTTTTTGTTTGGTTTTCCCCCTTTTTTGTTGAACTTATTTCTGTTTTGATTCTGCACAATGGGGAGCTGCTATAACTTCCCATTCACACCCCCAGTCTCAGAACCTAAGTTTACTGGGGTGAAGCCCTTTGTCATCTTGAATTTGCCTTGACACATTGCATCTCAGGCCTGTTTGCTGAAAAGCAAACCAGAACTACAATAAAACATGCAGGCAAGGGACTGAGAACAAGTATTCCATTAGTCAGAGAAGGACTGGGAGCGCCCTAGGGTGTTCCTCACCTACAGACTGGTGAAACCTACAAGGGCCCCTCACCCAACATTCCCCTGAGCACAGCTGTACCTGTAAAAGGATACCAGGTGGACTGAACCAGCAGAACTTGGCACCTTCGACTTGTGAGAAAACCTGAAAATTTCCCCGTCCACTTGAAATCCAAGGACAAAATAATCTCCATGGGTCCCTTAGACATAAAAACACAGAACAGAACATTCTTGTGAAGATTCAAAACTAAGCTATAGCAACTGGAGCTGATCAGGACTTTGTTGCTTCCCTGTCTGACACACTGAGATTCATTAAGTCCTGGGGCCTTGGACATGTATTCCTATGGTTATTTGTACACCAAATAAATTATGGGAACTTATTCACAACTTTGCTGCAGCAGCTAAAACTTACCCAACAGGCTGCTCCACAGTTTAAGTTGAATTTTGGTTTTGTCCTGCATGGAGAACAGTTTTTTCCAAAGAAAAGCTACAGTCCATACAACTTGGGGCTCAAGAACTTTTTTGAACTTCCTGGCCCTAGCGGAGTCATATATTCGGTATATCTGACCCGCGCTACATTGAGGCCTGCCTCAAATCATGTCTAGGTTGGGGGTCTACTGCGACCATTGTCTATCATTGGTACTTTTCACTTTTTGCACTTTTTTTACTTAAATCTTTAGAAAATCATATCCTTAATTTCCCTCATTGGATTTATGTAATTTTGTGAAATTTTGCTTATTGAATTGTTCTCTATTTTCGTTGTAAGGGGCTTTTACTGTGTTGTGTTTTTTTACTTTTTCCATATTTTAGCACTTCTCAATGCTCTACACATTTTCTTTGAGTTATGCCACAGCTACCAGCTGTTGAGCTCTTGTTTAAATGACTGAATACTTTGACTGAACCTAAAAACAAAGTGGCTTTATTACTTGTGGTGGACATCAATCTACTCCAATTAACAAAACACTTTTTATAGCTCTACAGTGGACATTAGAGATCACACCAACATTGTTGATGTAGATAAATCTGAGAAAGGGAATGCAATTTTTGACAAAGGAGGGACACAGTTTGGAAGATTGAGTAGGTCTGAATTAAAATCAGCAAAGCACCATTTATTTAAGGACATTAAATGATACAGTTACCAACTGACCTCTTTTAAAGAATAGAGAGGTATTTTACTAAATCCGAGATGTACTTCAGGTGGTTAATATCAACTCTGGCAAGACTACAGTTGATGTGCTGCCAAATGAAAACAATGAGACTTCGGGTCAGAAATATTGAAAAATTAGACTTTGGGTCAGCAAGAAGGAGTTGCAGTTTGGGACCAGTCTTCTCACATGTACTAATAGGTTGGATTGCAAAATTAAAATTCATAGTTGGTTGCAATCCAACCTATCTAATAAATATTAATTTGGATGATCTCAAATTGAAGCTCACTCAGATTGGCCAATCACAGGGATAGTGGCTTGCCAGGGTCAGAAACAACCATTTCTGTGATGGGTTTTGAAAAATAAAACATTTTTAAGCAGCCCAATTACCCCCAATTTTTTTACAGGAAAAGGGGTGCCTTAAAGTAGTTTTAATTTTCAAAACCTTCAGTGAGAGTTGAATTCCCCTGAGCAACTACCTACTCCCCATGAAAGTTGCACCTCAATTTCCAAAGTGAACATTTTCCAAAGAGGACCATTTCCCTTATGCAAATAACTTAACTCCCACTGGGAGTCAGTAATTTTTAAAGGTTACCATTTGTGGGACCTGGCCCTCTCTGCAAGGCCACCTTCAAACTTTCTACATTCACCTGTGCCACTTTGCAAAATTCATTTTTGTTGGCTTTAGGATTCTGTGTACTTTAACACTGCTACCCACACCTAATTGGCATAATTAATGTTCCTGCATGTCCCTAGTATATGGTAGCATACGTACACTGGACCTGTAATTAAATGCTACCAGAGGGCCTGCAGCAGTCATTGTGTAACCCACTAAAGTTGCATTTTAAGACATGTCTTTGCCATTGCATGCATCTTGTAGTGCAGTTTGTTTCCAACCTGTCAAAAACATTTTGCCAAGCCTAAACCTTCCTTTTATAATACATATAAGGCTTTCCTAAGGCCATTAAAAGATAGGGCATTTTTTAACTTTTACATTTCCTGATAGTAGAAACCCCCTAAATGTATTTTTAGCTACTGCAGTGTCTATGTCTACCACTGGATAACACAGGGTTATCTTAAAACATTTAATATGTGTTAACCTTTTAGTAAGAACAGGTAGAGATGTTAAGTTTACAATCCATTAAAATTACATTTTAAATCCTCTTTAATAGTTCAATCAGATTTGAAGTCACAATTCTGAAAATGCTACTATTTGAAAGTTGGCATTTTTTGTCCTAACTTTTGTGCCTTCTCCCATTGTCCTGGGTCATCGGACTGCAAATAGCTCTGCTGTTAGGGTTTGTGTATTCCTCCTAGGCAGTGACAGATGTTTGATGAGGTACAAGCATGAAAGGCCATCCTTCCAGAATAAATGAGAGTGGAGCTGTACCTTGCCCCACTTGCACCACTTGCATTTCAAAGGGCTTGACTCCAGCACACATAAAGTACCCTGACACTAGTAATTTGTCACCCCAAACTTCTTTAGAGCCTTGACAGGGAAAAGAAAGACCGTTCCAGATTCAAATGTAGGGGTAGGACAGAGTGTTCCTCCATATACAAAGGCTGTCACCACCAATCAAAATTGGACCATCATTACAATCATTACAACTCTTCAATATACTCCTGAACCTGTGGACATTACAGAAGGATTGCATAGCCACTAGACGACTGCCCTGTTGCTACCAGAGGATTACTCTGCTACTCAAGGGCTACTTTGCTCTCTAGGAAGGAAGATTAGCCCTACCCCTTCATCCCAGGGTAACCTGAGTAACTCCCATGGTCAGTTGGCTGTCTGAGATACAGGGACATAACAAGCTCCAGAGGCCTTGCTGCAACTGCCCAGTTGACCTGATGCACTCCACCAGCTAGACTTGCACTTGGACTTGATTGAGTCCTGCTCACCTCTGCAGGATTATGTTCCTGATGGCTGAGACGTGCCTCTCCAAGTTATGGACCCTTGACTGCCAAATCTTCTTCTCGTCCTAAGAAGAAAGGTGAAATTGTGAAGTTTTACGTTATTTGTCAAAGTGAAAATGGCCCATTTATACCAAGCCTCGACTGCCTGTGATGACTGCCAACACAAAGTTCTGGTAAAACCAACTCTTTGTGCTACAGTGACCACCAGATAATTCTGTCAACACAGATGTGCACTCTGCTCTACAGCAAGGACAGCCTGCATTGACCACCAATGTGAAGCTCCAGCAATGACCACTGATGACACTCAACTGACTCTTCACACTACAATGAAGATAGGCCCCACTGCCTGACCTTCTCTTCAAGTTACAGTGACAACAATCCACAATGCTGTCCTTGTGTCTCAAGGCCTTCTCCACTTTGAATGTAACTGTTTGTGCAGGACTTTGAGAAGGTAGCATGTTCAACAGGACTAACTTGGACCCTGTATCTGGCCTGTGCTCAGCCTGTGCTCAATTGTGGTCAGCCTGAACTTCTGACTTACTCCTGGTCTAACACAACTAGATGACTGCAAATGGAGCTTTGTGCAATTGGGTGAAAAGCTATTGGGTGAAATACTAAAAGATCTGAAATTGCATATCTTCAGTTGTATTTTTGTTGTTCTGGTATCATTTTACTAATTGAAATGTTCTCCATTGCTCTCAATTGGTTTGGGATTCTTCTTGCATTCTATTTTCACTGTATCACTGTTTGTGTGCTGCACAAATTGACCCTAAATTAAGACTGCCTGCTTCTACGCCAAGCTACCAGAAGGTTAAGCACAGTTTAATTTAGTGAGTTTTGTGGTTTACCCTGAAAAGGACTGTGGTGATTGCTTGAGCAGGGTTTACATGACTCTCAATCAATATCCTCTCAATCAGTAACCAACTTCCTAAAATGGGCACAGATAAGCACAGGTTAATTTAGTGCATTTTGTGATTCACCTGGACAAGGTTTGTGGTTATTGCCTGAATGGGGCTTCTTCTCAACTCCACCAATAATCCAAGTTCTAACACCATTGATACGTACCATACCAAGGAGCAGATTTAAGAGCCCCTTGCACCACTTTACTGCTGCCTTAGCATAATGTTTTGTTTTATGTTAGGGTGGCCCTAAGGTGGCCTTTTCCCCGCGCCATATTTACAAAGTGGTGCAATGCATGCATTGGGCCACTTTGTAACCTTTTGTGCCACATCATGCATGTGCCTTGCATAATGTATGTAAAGGGTGCAGTCCAGCGCGAGGAGGCCCACAAAAATGGCACAATGAAATCTACAAAATTTCATTGCGCTATTTTTGGCATCAATTTTAACTCCTGCTGAAAGCATTAGTGTCAACAATTTTTACGTTAGTGGAGCAAGGAGCCACAATAGCACTGAAAATGCTGACGCTGTCATACCTAATACCGCCATGATGCGCCGTATCATAAATGCAGTGCACACATGGTAGCATTAGGGGGCACAAGGGGGTGCAAGAAAAGTGGCACTGCATCAGATGCAGCACAACCTTTCTTGAATTTGGCCCCAAATTTCCAATTTGGAAGGGAAGTCCACAACTCGCCCCTTCCAAGTTACTATTCTGTATCCATTCTCAACCCCAAAATAGGCGTTGGTAAAACTTTATTGACTCCTAGAATGGGTTTTGTTTATGGGAAACAGCTTTTTGTGGTTACAAACTCTGAACCAGAATGTTTGCCCTAACAGAAAAATTAAGTACATGAGGCTTATATTCCTCCCTCTCCCTTACAAGCAGAAATAGTTTAGACTAAATGATTTTCATTCCAAAAATGTTATTGTTACTTTATGTCATTGCCAATGGAGCTCTTTAGTTTCCAAAACCTCTTTTTCTGCAGGTCGGAGTGCAGTAGCTGTACTCCTATTACCGTCCTAAATGAAAAAAACTTTGGCATTTACTAATGCAGGCTTAATTTTGCTTTTCAGGTTTTTTCAGATGTATTGAAGCTGCTGGTTGCCACACCTTTCTCGTCATTACTTGAAATCTTCTGTTGAAGTTCCATACTCTATGATTCTCAGTCTTAATAGCATAGCATAAATACCATAATTACTCTCATAGGTGATGAGTATTTAGAATGTGTGCTGTTTATCTGCAGATTGCTGATTTTCACCAGGTTGTAACACTCAATCACTGAACCTTCCATAGCTTCATGAATGTCAAACAATACTTTTCTTCATTTTACTTTCTTTCAGCATTCTCCAGATATCCGCCTTTCCATGTCTAGGACCTCAGTTGACACCATTGGTGCACATGGCAATCACCCATGTTGGACAAATCATGATATTAGCTCTCCTTTTCCTAAATAAGTCAAAGGAAGTGACCCTCCAATGAAAGAATGCAGAGTCAAATAGTAGATCTTCACTTTGTCTGTTATTTTCTTCTGCCAACACAACTTGTTGACTACCACTCTTTCAATTGTCTCTTCCAATACTTTGTTTAATCTCTCTACCATATCATTTACAGTGGGATGATACGGAGTGATTGTATTGTATTTCATTCTTCTTTCTGACAAACAAAATTTCCATCCCCTTTGGAACAAGCTGTTCCTCGTTATATATTAAAATGTAATTTGGAAACCTTTTTTCACTAGACAACTCTTCCAAAAATCTTATTAACATCTCTTGACTTGTCCCGATTGGATATTTTAACTTGAGTTCAGCATGAGAACAATGTTTATTAACACAATAACATACACATCTACAATTGAGATCCTTATAAGATTTACAAAGTCTTCCAAGGACAACTAGGTAACCTTCTAACGACAATGGGTTGAGTCCTGCATCTCAATATTTTATCACAATTGAGACATTTAATACATTCCTCTCACAAACCTCTCTACTTGCATGTCCCTATTCATTTTCTTGGTCTTAGATATTCCTGAATTACTTTCATGTGTGAGATCAATCAGGCCTTTTCTGAGATTGACCAGTGACTAGTGGAGAACCAGAACATAATCAGCAGGGCGGCGCTGTATGTAGCACTGACCTGGATGATTGCAAGCTGCACTTGCTGTCAACCCGACAGAGATGGCGGTACCCTGGTGGACTGACTATGAGGGTTGTAATGTGGCTGTCGGACCGCTACAGCAGCGGCAGTTCTGACTGCCACAGCGAGCCTGGTGGTCTAGTGCCTGCCAGACTCGTAATCTGGCCCATAATCACAGTGTTGTCACCAGGCTCATAGCCTTGAGGACTTGGTGCTTTTCCTAACATTTGTTTCAGGGTATTGAATTTAGTTTCACACTCTATACTCCAATGAAACAAAACACCTTACTTCAATTGACTCCTCATATTCTTGTACTTAATGACTAGGTTTGAAATTAACTTAATATTATATTTTCACATACCAAAAAATGCTATCATTTCATCTTTCTTATTTTGGCTTGGACTGGTATTTATTGCTCTGATCAGGTTTCCTTCAAGTTGAATGCCTTTGGAAGAGATTTTGAGTCCAAATACTCTACTTCAGATAAGTGAAATTTGCATTTACTAGGTTTTAAAGTGAGACTCCTTTCCTTCAATCATGATATGACTTCACACACTCTCTGGTCATATTCATCAGAATTCTTGTCAAATATTAATACATTATCTTAATAAATATTTACCCCTGGTATCTCATTCAACACAGTTTCCACTGGTCTTTGGAAAACAGAGGCTGCAGATATCAGACTAAATGGCATTCTTAAAAGTTTAAATGTTCTATAAGGTGCAAAAACAGTTAGTTCTTGTGATCCATGATGTAACTTCACCAGTGATATGCTGAGGTTAAGGCCATTGTTGACAAACAGGTTGCATCTTTAATCATTGACAATATTTGAGACGTGTTTGAGAGAGGGTAATAATCTACCAGAACATTTTTGTTTAAATCCTGAAAGTCCAAACCTAATCTGGCTTCTCCATTAGCTTTCAGTATCATAACCACAAGAGCCACCCACTCAGTCACTTCTACCTCTTCTATTATTCCATTGTCATTGTTTAAATCCTGCAGGTTCACACATAGAACCTCATTACAACTTTGGCGGTCTTTTCAAAAGACCGCTGCCGTGGTGGCTGCTAAAAGACCACCATGTTGGTGGTCATCCAACCACTGTATTAAGATTCACACAGTGTAGACTACCAAAAAGCAGCCAGAAATCGGATACCACCAGGACACTTGAGGGCAGGAAAGAGGCAGTTTCACCCCTGGCACCGACAGCTTGAAAAAAGTCCACCTACCAGATTACAAGCCACAAATCACCATAGCGGTTCTTCCATGATGGAAATCATTGTGGATATGAACCACTGTGGTCAAAACACACATCAGGCAGAACACCACACCACATTGGATAGTTTGAATACTCCACACCTGACTCACATGTACACAATCAACATACCTACGCACTGCACTATATAACACAACCCAGCACAACCCACAATCCTTTGCAACCTGAATGCTACTCACAGCCAGACACTAGCAAAGAAAATATAACTAGCTAAACAAACAATGGGTATCCCTACACATTACCCTCAGCACATATCCCACACTTGCTCAACATACACAATGCACAAATAACTAAAGCACACAATACACATCAACTGTAACCCACTCACATCATAGCACCCACAGATCCTTACAAAAATTATTAATCCTTTAATCCCTCTCCCCTGTCTTTACCTTCACTATCATGTCCCCACAAAACACCAACGTTTCACTGATGAGGAGCTGAGGGTCATGGTGGACGAAATTGTCAGGGAAGAGCAACAACTGTTAGGAGCAGAGGTCCAATAAACGTTGATTGCCAGGAAAATGGAGTTGTGGCAAAGGATAGTTGACAGGGTCAACTCAGTGGAAAGCCATCCACGCACAAGGGACGACATCAGGAAGAGGTGGAATGACCTAAAGAGGAATGTGCGTTCCATGGCATCATGCCACCAGTTCACATCTTGGAAGGAGAAGGTTTTGGGCATACTGCATCCGGAGGTCCTGACTAGAATACGTGGGGGACTGGAGTCTGGGAATTATCTACAGTAGTCATTTCTCACCACTATATTGTCCTACAGGCCTCCTCACCACCCAAAAACGCCCTAATTCACTTAATTATCCAGAGCACCTCCCACCTATTCACCTACTTCACCTCTCCTGCATGCCACCACTCCACTCATTCCAACTGCCATACAGCCCTTGCCAATAGCACATTAACGACTGCCAAATCAAATCACTATGACTCCCAGCATGCACCAACACTATTGTTTGAACACCTTGAATGTGCACATCACATTTCATACATGTATAACTAGAGTACTAGCTACACCATCTAAATTGACCTAGTGAGGACAAGTACATGGCAATGACAGATATGCAATGGCACACTCACAATAGCATATAAAAACAACATGCAGCTACAGCTGAGTGACCATTCCTAATGGGCGTAGATCAAAGATCCCAAGCCAGAAATAGATTCACCTGTGTAGGAAAGTAAGATGGCTGAGTCGAATCACATTCAAAACATCAAGATACAGGACCATAGTCCTTGCAAACTTATTTACTGCGTTTCCACAAGGATACAATTGTGTATTGTACAGCTATAATTTGTGACATCTAGCAAGCCTCACAGATCATTAGGTAACAGAGGTGAACAGTCATGTAAATTATCAGGCAATAACAGAATTCATCTGCTGTGCAATCTGTACCAAACCTCTATGACATCTCCCAACATGGAGTATGGAAATCAAGTCACAGAGTAGTATGTGCAACAAAGGTATGCTGTGCAGCATCTGTCAATGTCATTGCAGGGAATCATGTAGAGCCAATGTCATGCCAGTCATCCAGCTGCAGCAGATGCCAAGACCAAACCCACTGCCAGGAAGTGAACCTCCCCTGATAAGTAACCCTTGTGTGCCACTTAGACACCCTGTTGACTGTCCTGAGGCATGACTCTATTTTCCCATGGTACAAGGACACTGGACATGTGCTTCCAACTAGTGTAGCTGCTAATCTGATGAATCCATCTACCATGACCTAATTCACCACCCATTTTTACATTTTACCATTTTGATTTTGCCCTTGTCCATCATGATATGCACAATAATTCGCAATTGAGCACAGGTACAGTATATGTGTCTTTATTAATACCTCAACAATTGACATGCTTGCCAGCTGTGGTGAGGTCATGCCCCCCTGCATTGTACAGCCAGTGTTATGGTAATCAGATGGAGCCTCCCACAGCATGACACATATTGCAACAGAGATGTCTGATAGTTTGCAATCCAGGCCAACACCATAGTTTGTTAGTACTCCATTCTGCAAAAAGAGCATGACAGAGAATATTATCAAGATGGAAGGCAGGGTGGCACACAATGCACAAATACATGTAACATAAGTCATGTCCATGGTAACCCACCTACAAAGCAGCTGCAGCCAGTATGGACTTACATTTCACCAGGTACAGACTCATCACATACACATAACATAGCTACATGATCACATATCCCATGGAACACACATATGACATAGCTGAGGACCCATTACATTGACCATACATGAACATAGAGCATATACCTGGAGTAATGTTCTGACTGCTTTCTCACTTTACAGTAATCTACACCTTGTACAGCAACATCAGATTTCAAACACAGCTAGGCCCTATGGTCATCACAAACTACTCTACCCACTGTGTAGCCAGAGGCCATGATCTATTCTCCACACAAGTACTACATACTTCAACGGACATGAACAATACCATTTCACATCCCTCCAACTCCACTGGTATTAGGAAAGGGTGAAGCAGTCACATTTCCACATGTATGAATGAAGTACAAACGAGTTCACATCCCCCTGTAACTGTATCCAATTGACCTGCTATCTGTCATTATCAACTCTCATGTCTGTCAACTACTAACATCGGCTACTGACAATGAATACATCAAGTCATAGGTTACATAGGCAAACAGGAAAATACAATTTTAGTGAGTGGAAGGAAATGAGGATAGGGGAATGCAAGAAGCATAGCTAAATACTGGATAGTCTTTTTCAGAAGTGAATGTTAGGATCAGATGTAACAATACATGTTAGAGCTGACTCTCTATAACTGTACACCTTGCAATGTATCAGTCAGCTTCCCCAACTCAAATATATGCATTGAAGCTCCTTACATCACCACTGATGAATCTGGTTAGGAAGTGTTATGCAGCCATCCATATCGAAAAGTGTGCATGCATACTTGTAAATGTCCACTTCACATTTCTGGATGCCAGTGGAAGTACTGATTGATGAGCTCTGTCCTAGAGTCAGCTGCTACTTCTTCCTCTGGCTCTTCATCACTTGCCAACATGCATTACCAGTCACTGGTCCTGCTGCCTCCCCCTCATCTGCTATCAATGGTATCTGACGTCTCAGGGCTAGACTGTGGAGCATGCAGTAGAAAACGATTATTTGGCACACCTTGTAAGGCGAGAAGAGGAGGGCATCTGCAGATAGGTCCAGGCACCTGAACCTTGCCTTCAGGAGCCCGAATGTTCGCTCTATTACACACCTTGTCCTCACATTGGGCCTTTTTAAAACAGAGTTCCCTTGGCATGGCTGAATACCTCACTGGTGTCAATAGTCAATGAATGTTAGGCTAGCCAGGGGCACATGTAAACATAATGGTAGAGCAAAACATAAATAGCTTCAGTGACTGCCTATGATGTGATGACAGCTAACATAACACTGAAACACACAATACAATGAATACTTACCAAGCAGCCAGGCCCTCCCTGTTTGTAGCCATGCCATCAGATGTGGGACATTGCTGTTCCGCATTATGGAGGAATCATGCACTGATCCAGGAAACCTGGCTGTGACTTGTGAGATGTTCTAGTCGCAACACACACCACCTGTATGTTGATTGAGCGGTAGTTCTTCCTGTTCCTATAAACCTGTTCATTGACACTGGGAGGGACAAGGGCTACATGGGTACAATAAGTGACTCCTACCACATGTGGAACGCGTCCCATCTCATAAAGTTCTGCCTTCACAAAGGCCAAAGCCGCTCTTTGGGGGAATCTAATGCAGCTGTCCAGGTGCTTCAACAATGCACATAGGACACCCTTTCAACACCAGACTGAACATGGGCTCAGACATCTCTGATGTTAAGTCCACAGTATTCTGAAAGGACCCTGTTGCAAGGAAGTGTAGCACTGACAAGACTTGAACGATGGGAGGTATGCAAGAGGGATTGCAAATGGCTGGCATTAGATCTTGCTCCAATTGTGTACTTAGATCCATCGATTAAATGTGCCCAAAATGACAGTTGCCTGACCTACTGCAGTGGACAGTTGGAAGTTACCTAAGTCCGCCACTAAAAGTCATCATTGTGGTAGGAGGTCTCAACTGTCATGCAAATTGTCATTGATTGCCATTAGTCAATTGAAGTGTACTCACCTGGGGGATAACATTCGTACAGTGTGCAACTCCCAGCAGGCCCTGTTTCTGTAACCCCTAACACCAGCACAGTGGTCACTTGTCCAAATACCCCTGTTTGACAACTCTCAAATGAAGTATACTCACCTGGGAGTAATCAAGCACAGATCATGCACAAATTAGAAACACGTCTTTCGACATAGCTCCATCTACACCTGTTAACCCTAGATGAAATTATTGAGGAGAGGAATAACACCTTAGCCAATGTGTACAACAAGTATTCCTAAGGTCTCAAGATGCTTCACCAGATTGGTATTGGCAGCAGAGACATTGACACAACACTGTGCACATGTTGGCTCCAGACACATATACAACAAAGTCCTGGGTCTGCCAGCATCCCAACCAACTAAACCTCCAAATGTTCAAAGCCATGCTTTGCCTGCACTGGTGGCAAGATGTAATTTTCTGGCCATCCTCCAAACTGCAACTGATCTGTACATCTCAGCAGCTGCATGAGTCAAATTGGGTTGAATGCTTCATACATGTCATATCAATAAACTCAATACCCTGGTTACTTGCCACAATAAGATTAATTACAACTTAACTTTGTACAATGTATCTGCTTACTATAACTCTAAACTTCTGAAGGTAGATGTCAGAATACAATCAGTAACATTGTACGTTTTACCTCACCAGGTCGAGCTGCCACTGGGCACACAGAGGCCACAGAACAGACTGTTATTACCCCCCTGGACACTGGATGAAACCCTCAGTGAAGTTCATACTCAAGGACTTGTGGATGTGGAGGACGGTTCTGGGTGATCTTGGCAACCTGGTCAGGCAGCAACAGTGAGTCTCACTGTGGCCAAAACGTCTCCTCCCATCCCTGTTGAATCAACATCACAGGCTACCATTCGCCCCACAACCTGTGATCCTCCGACAATGTCTATCATCTTGTGCCCCTAGTCTTGGATCCTGAGTTGCAGTGCAACACTTCAGACAATGAGAATCCAGGACCAAGTTTGAAAGGGCACACTGTGGCAAGGGCACAGGCCCGGGGGTTAAGGTGCCTGGGAGGGATGTTGTAGGCCAGCAGGGTGTGGCCAGGGCTGCTCTTGGCCAGGACAACATCAGCCATGTCTTGGGAGCCTATCAGGAGTCTCAAGATGTGATAGGCCAAGTGTTGATCAAACTCCGGGAAATCAAGAAGCTATAGCAGGACATGCATAGGGGCATGTGACAACAGATGGAGGCCCACAATAACAACATGGCCTCCTTCACAGGGGTGCTGAGGGACCACACACCACCTTGAGCAGGACTTTTCAACAACAGTCTAACCTTTCCTTTTGGTCATCACAGCATGCCCATGAAGATTGATGCCAACCAATAAAAGGAGGGCCTGCCAGAGGAACAACAAGCCCCAGACACCCATGCATCTGTAGCAGCAGACCCCCCTCATGCAAGCAGGGATGTCCAGCAATGAATCCAGGAGGTGCAGATGGCAAGACACCCACCACTGAAAGTAATAAATCCTCTTCCTTAAGGACCTCCTTTGTGTATTACACATTCACTCTGGACTGATCATGCACCACTTACCATTTCCAATGGGAGGAGCACTCTGGACTTTGGACTCCCAATGGTGTGGCATCTAATTCACTGATTTCAATTACCATGACTGACCCCTTCACATTTGAATTTTTGTTTAGTCATGTCACATACATTTTATGTCAGTCATAGCTGCACAATAAAATCACCCTTCACTGACTCTTTGTCTGCTGATTTTGATTTCATAGTCAGCCATCTAGATAGGTCAGACCATGTGAAACATACAATGATAATCCAAGGTACTTGTTCAAGATGGGCTATGTTGCATGTACACAGTGTCCAGCTCAGGATTACAACCCTCCCAACCAACATTTTATTACAGTGCTCAGCACATAGGCTGTCAATATGGCTGAGCTATTGGATATCAAGAATGATTGATTCATACTGAGTAAATGAACATATTGACAGGTACGGACCCCTAGACTATGGAAGGAAGGGATTTGTCAGACATTGTTCTGTAAACTAAGCAAACATTGATGTGGTTGATGTCAACAGCTTGAGCCTTTTCACATACCACTCTAAAGTAATTCAACATCACATAATCCCAGATGCAGACAGATGGCAGTGAAAAAAGTCCCTGATCAGAGGGCCATCATAATCCCATTCCCATTCATCTGGTGGTATAACACATATATATTTCAGTGTTGTGGCACAGGCACTATGGCCTATAATGATGAAACACATTTACAGCTAAATACAGGTCATACAAAATGTGTTTAGCCAATGTGAAGGAAAAATGACTTGGTCGTAAACTAGGACTATAGACGTGATGACCACATAATGACATACATGATGCATCATGCCCATAACAGAACACAAAATAAGTGCAATGGGCACTTCTGAACTTCCACACAACCACTGTGCAAACTGTCTTGGTACAGGTCTCATACACCCAAACTCTGAGACCTACATTACCTGGAATAAACCATGTCTACTTCGTATGTCAGAACGCCAACACATACCTCCAATGCCACAACTGTGAAATGCCCACATGAAGATGTCAAGGTGAAGATACCTGTATAAAGGACAAAACAAGGAGTATAGGCTTAAAAACATACATATGACACAAGTCACATAGCAAGCGCCTCGAAAACAAGTTACATTGCTAGGATACTGACACAAAGCAACATCATTAAGGTGGGATGTGTCAAAAGCTATCTTATCAAGGAGCCTCTGGCTGAATATTGCAGAGTAACAGCTTCCTAGGTGTTTCAAAAACACTCAACTCCACACATTCTTGCAACTACAGTTCATTGTACAGTCAGAGTCATGACATCCCAAGCCATACTTGCACTCATGCGAAGTAGCTGAGGATGAGATCTTCAGTTGGCATGTCAGTATTCTTACCTAGTGGCACTGCAGGCTCCCCCTCCTCTGGGATGCATTGGATATTGCTCTGCAGGGCAATGTTGTGGAGCAAGCAGCAGGCCATAGTGATCTGACACACGTTTCTCAGTGAGTAGAGGAGGGCTCCACCAGTCTTGCCCAGCCAGCGAATCTGGCCATCAGGAGCCCAAAAGCCCACACCACTGTCCTCTTCTTCCATGGGAATCATTGAAGTGAAGTTACCCTGGCATAGTTAAATTCCTCAGCTGTGTCAATAATCAAGGATGGTTTGTATATGCTGAGTCTTCTATGAAGGAATGAAAGATAAGTGCAACAATGAGTCACTGACTTAATGATTGTAGCACCTCACATTGCTCACACACAATCAGGACAGACTTGACTTACCAACTAGTAAGCCCCTCTCTAGGTGCAGTTGTGACATCATCTGGGGTATGGTGCTGTTCTGTATTATAAAGGAATTATGGGCTGATCCAGGATAAGGGGCACACATTTGATATTTAGAGATCCATGAAACAGACAACATGCATATTGATGGAATGGAAGTTCTTTCTGTTGGTATAGACTTGTTCAATGGCCTGTGGTGGCAACAAGCCAACATGTGTGCCATCAGTGGCCCCCACCACATGTGGGAGGCAGGCAAAACCATAGAAGTCAGCTTTCAAATTGGCTAAATCCTCTCGTCCAGGGAACAGACACAGCTGTCAATGTGTTTAAACATCGTTGAGAGGAAATCCTTCAACACCAGAGTGAACATAGATTGGAACATAACCACTGATTGGGCCACTACATGTCAAAAGAACCCTGCGACCAAGAAGTGCAGTGCTGACATGACTTATACAGTGGATGGTATGCAGGTAGGATTACTGTTAGCTGGCATCAGATCTGGCTCAGACTGACTGCATAAGTTCACTATTGTTTACCTATACAGCTGGCCCAACTGTATGATGTGGTGGTCTTCTACGGTCTGAAGGTCTGGCAGGGGATTGTAGTCAGGAGGTTGGTGCATCCTTCCTCTCACAGGGCACCTATGTGTGACAAGACATGATTTGTAACATTAGTCAATGTGTACACAGCAAGGTGCATGATGAATGGCAACAATATCATGTGACAAAGCATTTCTGACTGTATAGACTTGACACACAGCAGAACATCCCAGCTGGCAACTACTCAAGGGTCACATGTGACCCCCATGGTTGTCCACACATGTGTCCATAACCTGGATTTGAGCGATACCCAAATTATAAGCTACACAATTTAGGAACCGCTGGCGACTGCCAGCAGAAGTCGTTCGTGCCGTAGGCACTTCCAACTGTGGTGCACACAGCAATAGGCTAACGTTGCCTGTGGTAGTCATGGCCCAATGGCTGTTAGTCGGCAGTGATGACCACCTAAGTGGCGGATGTGACCGCCATTTTGTGCAAATTTACTTACCGGACTTCTGATACTGCTCCTCTACTGGAGCTGCTGTGTTCTGCCTCTGGAAGCAATCATGCCACATCCAGCAGGTGATAGGGCCCCTGCCTTCTCTCCAGAGAAGCTGGAGTGGCTTGAAAATGAGGTTCTTCCCCTGTACCGACATCTCTATGGGTCACCAGAGGAGCAGGTCAGTACCTCATGTACACATTTGACTCTGTTTAACACAATCCTTTCCCTCCTCACAGGCTACAATTTGCTTCTGTGTGCCAGTTGGACTACTTGTGGACCTGTTGTTACAGTCTGTGTGGCATCAATGGAATGTACATGGTGATAGAAATGTGAGTGTCATGTTGGTTCTGTAAGCACAGCCTGCATTAACCTGGACCTGTCAAACGTATCTCCCAGTATGGGACACACACTAGGCTGTGGGAGCACTGTGGCCATGCAACTGGGCACTGTGCCCACTCCATGTACACCAGTATATCCTGTCATGTGACCAATATCATCCTCTAGTGGCAAACATGCCCTGAATGGCTCAGTCCATTGACTAGATTAGGAATGGGTACAGAGGTACATTCCTGAACTACTCCATATGTGCATTTTGCATCATTGTCAATGTGTGTCTTTGACTCATGACAGATGCCTTACTCCCACAGCTCTGTTTTGATATTCACATAAGTCATAATTGCCCTATACAACTGTATTGCACAAATGAGAGAACTACAGTGCAGATAGTGTGTAGATTCCTGGGATGCCAAGACATGTGACTCTGTAGCTTGGTCAAATAGCAGAAATTGTACAATGTATAGCTTTATATGCCAGATGCCATCTCTATATTTTGGACCCATATGTCCAAAGGAGTGTTCTGTGATTCAGATACATACCACAGACCCCCTGGGCCTTGAAGTGGAATAAGTCTGCATTTTTGTAGGCCACATTTCCACACATGCACAGGGAAGACACTCTCTGTACCCACCATGACAGCCCCTTCATTGTCACTCAAGTGTAAGGGAGAAGTCTGCACTATGAAAGTTACCTGTAGGGACTGTATGTAGTGATTCAATTTTGCAGACTGTGAACGTTTTGGTCCAATTGCGCCTAAAGAGTTTACCCTTCAGAAGTCACATATGTGTGTAGTGTTTCAATGTGTCTCATATCACAGTATATGTTGCTGGAGTATGTGCTACCTGATGTGAGTAAGCTTGCTTAGTCATTGTAGGCCATGAGCAGGGTAGTGGTGTAGTCTGCAGATGGATACAAAAGTATGTAGTCATGTCCCTGTACTTATTGGAATGTGTGCATTCCACTTGTGGTGTGCTGACAAATTGATCATTTTTTGCTTTGTGTTTCAGACAAATCTGTGACAATTTTTTTGGGCAGAAACTTTTTATTGTAATTACTTGATTTGTCTCTTGTATCCATACAAGTAAATGCCCATCAGAAGAAGGAGATATGGAGATACATCATCTGGAAGGTGCGGGCACTGGGGGTCCTCAGCTGGCAGAGCACCCACTGTTGGAAGAGATGGGAGGACCTCAAATGCTGGGCCAGAATATTGCGGAGGTCCAGCTGGGGCTGTCCTCCCAACACAGGCTGGCCGCACATCAGACCACGAACCACTTACTGGCCTGCATTCTGGCTGTGGCATACTCAGACCTTGATGGGCATTTAATGGGAACACAGCAGCCACATAGAAGTGAGTACAGGGCATATTCCTGCCTGTCACATAGCCATGTTAATGTGTTAGGTTCTGACATCTCACCCTGACAATTAGGGATGATGCATGTGTGATACAGTAGATGAGTAACTGTTTGAGTAGAGAGGTAATGTGGTGCATACTGATGTGCCTTGACTATTGGCCCAGGGACATAGGACACAGCTGTGTGCACTCCACCAAAATGTGCTCTCCAGGGACAACACAGGTGTGTACATTGATCAATCAAGTAATCTATGTTGCTGTTGTTGGTGTAAATTATGTGCTACATACCTCTACTCATCAGTGTTAAAGGTCAAGTGATTAAACTGGCATTTGTCCCCCAGAGGCCACTTGTCTTCAGTGTGTGATGAGTGCTGGTGCATCACTACTGTCTGTCATGTGAAGATGACCATCATATAGGTGACAGAGCATACATTGTTCTTGGGTCAGATACAGATCAGAACTTTCTCTTTGTAAGTGGGGAATGTGCATTGACAGGATGTATGTGCCATCACTGTTTTGCCAACAATCCTTGTACCTGCAAGTTAGCATACGTCCCTTACTCTTTTGACAGAATGTGTGTACTGCTGTTTCATGCATGGTCTACCAGTGTTCATGGCATCATTTCTATATTCCCTCACATATGTGTATGCCAACCTGTGTTGGAATAGGACATTTGCAATTGGGCTACATTTCATGTGTTGCCACAGACAGCAGGTTGTCACCATTGATTGTTGACTCACACGTACCCTCACCCATCATAACATGTGATTTGGCACATAAAACTGGAGTAGTAATGAGGGACATGGCCAGTAGCACTAGTGTTTGTCCCCACATTGTGCATTGTCATGCCATTGATTTGGTATCATGTGACATGCGCACTGAACATGTGTAATGGGGAAGATATGTTTCCTGACTCTCGGCATGCATCATGGAGTGACTTGCAGTTTTGCTGGAATCATATTTGGTTGGGTACAGCCATTCATCCGCAGACATCTGGGTTTGCAGGACCAGAATGGAGATAGTGCTGTAGCTTCCCATTAGCTAAACATGGTGAGAGCCTTCTAAAAGTACTTGCAAATCTCTGGGCCTCTATAGCATACAAAAGACTAAGGGGGTCATTATGTTCTTGCGGGATGCCCCGACACCAACCGTGCTTGTGGCCAACAAAAGACCGCCAGTGGCGGCGGTCGGCATCCCGCCAAATAATAATGCATGGTGCCTTACCGCAATTGATGGTGGTGAGGCCCACCATGCGCCATGCTGGTGGTCGGTGATGGGGCTGGATGCTGCTCCACCCTCACCGCCACATCACCCCATACACCGCAACACCTATAATGAAGCAGTTATAGGCGTGGCGGATGGAGAGGCAGTGATGGCGGCAGAGCAGCATCCAGGGAGCAGCTCAATGGAAAAAGTAAGTGTGGTCCCCGAGGGAAGGGGGCTGGTGGGTGTGTGTGAGTGCGTGTGAGTGCATGGGGGTGTGCGTGGGTGTATATGGGGGATGTGTGTCTGAGTGCATGTATGCGTGTGTGCATGTAGGCGAATTGGTGCATGTGGATGTGGGGGGTTGGGGTATTGGGGGACCTCTATGTAGGGGGTTGGGGTGGGGGATGGTGAGGCTTGGGGTGGGGGGGCTACAAGGGGTTTTGGGGTGGAGGGTTGGGGGTTCAGTTTTTGGGGTTTGGGGTGGGGGGTTGGGGCTTTTCTAGGGGTTTGGGGGGTGGGTAGGGATTGTGGAAAGGGAGAGGGGCCTGGCATGTCACATACAGGTGACAAGAAGGATCATTCCTATCACGCATATGCTTTTTGCCAGGGATTACCTGGCGGGAGAACTCGTCAGGGAATCCCTGGTGGAAAGAGGATCATAATCCCACCACCTGCCCAGCCTCCACCGCTGGGTCGAATGTGCTCACAGTCAGCCCAGTGGTCGAATCTGGCCTTACGGTGGGTGGTGGTGGACTGGCTTTGCAGCCAGTTCACTACTATGTTCAGAATATGGAGGTCTGGACCGCCATGTTTCTGGTGGTAATGACCGCCATTGCCGGCGTGGCGGTCTAGACCGCCATGTTCATAATGACCACCTAAGGGTGTCTACTGATGCAATCCTAGTATGTCATTGTAAGGGGTGCTATAATTCAGTGGTAATATCCCTGGGGCTTCCTATTTCATTGTGTTCTCAATTTTAGAGACATATCTCCCTGACATTTTGCATATTTTCTCTACAGTGGACAGTTCCATGCCAAAAGTGTAGCATACCTGAACAACATTAGTACTACCTCCATGACTGCATTAGGACAAATGTCACATAGTGAGGTGTGCATCGTTAATACGTCTCTAGTGTGAAATGAGCATTTCCATGTCACCTTCTCCAGGCTACTGTAATTGTAATTTTATTTATATAGCACTTACTAACCCGATGAGGCTTTGAAGCACTTTGCAGTGAGTAGCACCTTATTCTGGAACCCAAGGTTATTGGTTAATCTAGTGGTTATTGTGGTTAGTCATTTGATAGCAAAAACAAATTGCATGCATTTAGTTTGTGATATAATAATACCTGTTAAGTGTGAGCATTAGTGGAGGCTGTGTGGTTTCAGGTGAATAGTTGATTAGATAGACAGGCTGGTGGAATTTAGATAATGTTAGATTACAGGGATAAGGTTTTGAAGAGGAGAGATTGTGATCTATGAAATGAGGTATCAGACAGTTGCAGAATTACAATTAGGATTGAGGAGACAGGCCTGAGACTTGGAGAAGACTATACTCAGAAATGGAAGCCATGTAAAGAATTAAAAGTAAGAAGAGGGTCACTCTGAAGAATGCAGATATTGTGACAACTCTTTAGCGTTGAGGGCTTCAAAGTGTGGGGCGTGTCCCCCTGGGGTCTGTGGCTGTATTCTACAAGGGGGTGCACATGCCTTAGCAATTAATTGTACATAAAGCTACACACAGGCAGACACACACACACACACACACACATTGTGGAATTTTCCAAGACAATAGAGATTCTACAGTTTTCCACATAATTATGGAGTTGCTGCATAATCCATCCACTACTCAATCTTCAGATTAAAACAAAATCTTTGTAACTACCAGGTGAGAACATTTGCTGCAGAGTTGCAGGTCTTTTCTAAATGCTGACCATGTTTCCGTTGCATACTGCTACGTTTAAATTGTGTTCTGTTTAAAGCAATTCAGAGATTCTTTCACCAATCGATGGGACTGATAAATATTAAGGAGGGTAATGCTCTAGCAATCCTTTCTTCCAAAATAAATTGTAAATTGGAACACCCGAAAAAAGTCTGAAAAACAAACCCCATCTTAACTCTTCCCACAACCCACCCAATAATCAAGTATATGTATCTGATGGAACTCATCTTTATTTCCTGTGAGGTGGTTACATATCTCTACATCTGGAAGATAAAAAAACTCTACCCACACATGTAGGGCCACTGAAACCATACAACAATGTATTCAGCAGTGTTAAATAAATCATGTGGAAAGAAAAAGTCAAAATTAAGCAGCACATGTTTGACAGACTTGCTGCATTGTTTTTTTTTTTTTTTTTACACCTGCTAACAGTTGCTGGACTAAGGAGAAACCTGTTTAACATTTAAATACAGCAAAAGGAAATTAAAAGGTAACCAGTCTTCTACCACTGCACAATAGCATGTTGGTTTAGAAACGTTTGATCCATTTGTACAAAAACTATGTTTTTGATAAAATCTGCAAAACATGCAGTGGAGAATGAACTATGTTGCAAATACAGAAAGTCCATAATTATGTGAAAATGATACAGCTGCAGACCTGCAGAATTCCAGTGCCCCCCCCCTTAACTCATGAAAAGGGTACTGTTTAAAAAGAAAATGTGCATTTCCCAGTCATGAGGTCTATGCAAACTGTTACAAGAGTTTTCAAATTACACGTCTCCAGATATACCAGTGTGTGCATGCTTTACACCACTAACTATTTATTATTTTTTCATGTGTGTTGTTTTTTCATGTGTTTGTTTATATGCATATATATGTTGAGTCTATTATCTGGTGAAACTCACATGACTGCATGCTTTGTTTTGCACACAAGAATGGCAGTGTGCATATCCATTAAACAAATATATGAACAGGGGTGGTAATTACCCCTAAACAATATGTTTTGTGTTGTTCTGTTTCAAAGACCATTAACTGGAAAAGGGCCTATATGATCTGTATGATTGCATGCTTCCTGTTTAGCACACTATATAGACCAGCATTAGAAACTGTAGCATATTATAATCTGTACAATTTCTACAGGTGTAGTCGGCCCTGAAGAATACCTGCTGACCCTGAGTGGCACTTGAGATTGGTTGAAACATGTTGACCTTATTGAATTATAGATGTTAAGGGTCATTACACCCTTTATACATCACACAGTTTTTTTTCTCCAGCTAAAGGACCTTATTAATAAACAAGAAGTAGGATCCTGAAGGTTTTTTAACTTGCAGGTTTTAGTGAGAGATCCACTTACAAAATGCATTGAGCACACACACTCACACTAGGTGCAGTGGGTGAGGATTCAATTATGAAGCATGCTACTGGTGGTGCTAGTGGGTGAGGATCCTAGTAATATGTCCATGTGATGTAAGGGTTGTACTGTTTTAGCAAGGTGCAGATCCCTTTCCATGGTGGTATATATCGAGACCAGTGATTTGGAAACTCTTACATCGTTTCGAGTTTGCTAGCTGCGAAGATCCCCTCTCTTGTGTAGAGGATGGTAATACTAAAGGGAAGCTGAGGGTTTTCCCTTTTTGATTGCTTCTTTCTCCCTCCTATGTTCTTATACATCAAGTATGGAACATGTTAGCATGTATGCCTAAAGCAGTTGATACAATTATACGGTGCCCAGAACCTTCAAGCCACTTCCATCATTCAGAAGTAAGAAGAATCAACAATTCCACTTGCTAATTCAAGAGACTTGTGATACACCTGTGCCTCAGTGTTCTGCAAGCAGATGAACATTCAGTGCCAAGAATACTGCTATTGGCTTGGGAATATTAATATAAACACCTCTTATACATTGGGAATCAAAACATTTAAAAACAAAAGTGTATTCCCACTCCCAATAGTACGATATCTGCCATCCTGTAATATCAATCACCATATCATGGAATGAAAGCCGCCGGAGGCATTGCGTCAATGACATTGCAAATGTAAAACCAGCAGAACAGAATAGGATATTGGAAACAGTAGAAGCCTCATAAAGCTGCCAAGTATTGTAGTAAGGACTAAAGTATTGAAGCAAAGTCCTGTTAAGAGCCATCAACATTTCGAGAATAAGGAATGCTCAATACAATGTCTTTGTGTGAAATGGCTATTGGGCCAGGAGAGGAGGCAGATTTGTTCAGCAAGCAACCATGGTCAAAACAAAAGCCATCCATTTTGGGGATGTAATTTGCTGTGAAGAGAGAAGGTGATAAGTAAAGAGATATGGATACATACAGCTACACAAAGTGGGAAGAAAATATTGTGTGGTCAAGGCTCGTTAAGTTGGTCGAGCCAGTGAAATTCCCTATGCAGTATTCAGTAACTGCAGTGTGGCAACATAAGTTTTTCTAGGGCATCTGATGAATAAACAAATGAAATATCCCTAATGTAGGCTGATGCATGAGTAGGCCCTCCAAGAGGAGATAGGAAATTACCTGAATTAGAATTAAAATTAATAGACACCCCTTTGTGGTTTGAGTCAGTACAAACACCCACAAGGATTCTGGCTCACTCTTTGGAATTTTAGCAATACGGTGTACCTACCTACCTTTTCAACATACCTTCACTCATCCTAGACTCAATGTGCAAAATTGTAGCATGTGTTTGTATTCTCAACAAATTAAAAAAAAAATTAGTTTCAAAAGTAATGATGAAGATGTTGCATCCAGCACTCCAACACATGGTCGCGGCAGCAAGTTCACAAAGATTTCTTTTAGCACTGAGCAAACGTAAAATGCAAACCATAGGTACCAGGTTCGTCTTCAGTGAGTGAAGGTATTGAAACATTACAGTTTTGATGTTCCTATTCTAAAGATAATTGTGTATCTCTGAAATTCACATGAAAAAACAAAAGGTTTCTGCTGATTGATAAGGCTTCTGTGCAGACACACTAATACACAAGAAAATGCTCTTAGCAACTAAATGTAGGTGGCTTGCCCTCTATGTACTGTGCAAACCCAGGCACATTGGTTTACAGAGGTAAAAACTAGCCCACCTGAGAGCATGGTTACACAGGCCAACATAGCAGCCGCATTTAATCGGACTCCGAGGCCCACCACCAATCCCCCCAGATCCTGCCTGACCGAGCGGCACCCAATGGTCTTCGGGGCTGCTGGACCATTTGTTGTGACCGGGGAGGAGGCAGACCTGTTCGCCTCAGGCAGACAAGCAGTCAAACTGATGTGACGCACCTACCCACAGTGCCAGCCTGGCCTTAAGATGCGGGCACTATGTGAGACGGACCTGGGCCTTGGCGGTTCCCGCAGCCGGAGCATCCTCGTGGGGTGCCCGAGGGAGGCCCCTCCTTTCAGAAGCCGCAGAGCCTTTGGAGATGGAGGAGGATGGTGGAGTGGTAGTGGCCTGGAGGTGAGGTGGGAGGCAGATGGAGGGGACGTGTGAGAGGCGGAGACTGGGTCGCAATGGAGGCCTTCCCCAGTAATGGTTAGCGTCTGGGCCCTGTCTCCTTTTCCTCCCTCTGTAGACAGCATCATAGAGGACGGTGGTGAGAGGGGCTTCTGGTGTCCTGCGGGCCCTCCCCCTTCCCTGTGAGCGGTGCTGTGGTGGACAGAGGTCAGGAGGTCATCTGGGCCCTTGCAGACTGGTGACTTCTTGGGTGCTGGGGGAGAGAAGTGTAACCGACTGCCGAGGGAGAGTTGGAGACTGGCTTGAGGTGGTGATTGGGGGGCCCCTGGACACCAGTCTGGGCCGTGGAGGGTGCCCCACTTTGTGCCTGTGGTGCACACTGGGGGGTGGCCTGGCGGGCCTTGTGTCCTGTTGGCTCATTCCTCCAGCTGGGTGCGATGATGCCACAGTGGACTGATGAGAGTGAAACTGAGTGGAGGACCGGGTGGCAGTCAGTGGTGCACCGGGCCGAGTCTTGATTCAAGCTCACTGCTGCGGGCATTTGAGGGTCACTGCTTGGGCCTGCTGTCATCTGCTCCTGTGGCCCAGGATGGCCAGACGGTCCTGCCATGGGCCAGAACAGGCTGTCGACACCCGTGCAGGCACAGAAAAAGCTGAATCAATAAATGATCCCCACCTCTGCTTTGGATGGTGCGGCTGGAGTGGCTGGTTCCTTCCCGGGGCCTGCAGCATCTCAGCTAGACCTCAGCGCCATCCTTAGGGCAATCCAGGACGCAAGGGAAGCCATGGAACACAAGGTCAATGACAATACAGCTGACACATGTTTCATCAATATGACTTCCTCAAGGCCAAAGTAAAAAGGCTGACCAAATTGCATGGATTTTGGCAAATCCGGAAAGCTGCTCTATTGGTTGGTGATGTCTTGGCCCGGGTGGTACCACTCATTAGAGATCAGACTGGCTCCATACAGGAGGACCTACAGGCGATTGCACACACTTTTGCCTCCTACTATAAGGATCTTTGTGCACAGGTCCCCCAGCCCACAGAGGAACAGGAAAACCCCATCCCCATTCCAACATCTGTGGCCACAGATTTGGACCTACCCTTGACAGAGGAGGAGGTGGAGGAAGCCATCTTAGGTATTCAGTCCTCAAAACCCTGGGCCCTGATGGGTATCCCGATGAATATTATAAAAGGTTATGCTCGCACCTGGTGCCTCACTTGGTGAACGCCTATAAAGAGGTGCTCCAGGGCGGCTCCTTCACCCCAGGCCTCGATTGCACAACGATTGCAGTCATACCCAGGGGCGACCTGCCTTGGGACCAACGTTGATCCTACCTGCCCATTTCATTGATCAACACAGATAATAAAATACAGGCAAAGGTCTTGGCTACCGACTGGCCTCCACATTGCCCTAGCAGATCCACCCAGATTAGTGTGGTTTATGCCGGGCAGGAGCACGCGCCACTGCATATTGTGGATCCAGGTGGTGCTTTTGCAGAAAGAAAGACTGGAGGGCAGGTTGGCACTGCTCCTGGTGGACTTCCACAAGGCTTTTGACATCCTGGCTTGGAACTTTCTTGAGGACGTCCTGGTGTGAAAGGGCTTTGGCCAGACATTTAGGTAAATGGTCCACTTTCTTTCCCACTACACCTTGGCAAAGGCACCTGTCAATGGTATTATGTCAGATCCCTTTCCGATTAGATGGGGAACGCACCAGGGTTGCCCCATTTCCCCCTTAGTATTTTCCCTGACCATTGAGCTCCTTGCATGCCTCCTGTGTTGTGGCCCGCTTATTTGTGGTTGGAGATGTGGGATCGGCCACGAGGACCGTGTGTCCCTATATGCGGATGACATCCTGGTGTTTCTGGGAAGGCCAAGAGCTCCGGACCCCATTGTCTTGAGCTCTTGACATTATATGGTGAGGCCTCTGGGCTGTGTTTGAACCCTAGGAAGTCACTGCTGGTAGAGGTGCGAGGAGGTGCGGGGGAAACAAGTGTTCCCCGGATATTCTGGTGATGCGAAACACCTTTAAATACTTGTGAGTCCATCTCTCCCTGCTCTCAGACCTGGCTTGGAATCAAACTTTCAGCCCCTGTCCCGCACCCTGGCTGGGGACCTTGGAAAGAGGGGAATGTTGTCAAATGCAAGAATTGTACAGATTGGCTTCAATCTATCGTGCTGTCATGTACTCACTGTCATGTTTTACTTTTAAGTGAAATAAAATTGTATATAAAAACAAAAAGACTAGATCACCTAATGCTCTCATTTTTATAGCAGCTTGGTCAAGATGTTAGGCTAATCTTGGAGAAGTGGAAAGCATTTGTTGTGCTCACAGTATCAATAAAGCAAGACACACACTCAAAAGAATAACTAAAAAACAATTTACAAAAATACTTCAGATTTTTATAAAAACTTTTAAGACCAAGATCATCAAAATCGGGTAAGTACTTTTTAAGTTATGAATTTTCAATGTTCAGAAAATGTCTCAGTTCTGTGCATAATTACGCACCATAGGACTCAATTAGGAAATAATTTAAAAATGCATATAAAATCAGGCAATGCATTTACCAATGTCTACTTTTACAGATAGGTCGAGGTCATCTGGAGAAAATGGAAAAGCACTGCACAGATGGACTTCAAGGTGAGTTCAGTGGGTCCCCTTGGAGAGTTGAGGATGCAAGGGGTGAGGGCCCCTTAAAACATAGCTAGATCTTCAGTGCAGGGCACAGGGTAGCTGGGTGCAGAGCGAATAGGTGAGCCTGGAGCTGTGCACAAAGGTGCCCTTGGAAGCAGGAGGTTGGTCGCTTTAAGGTGCACTTGCAGGTCAGCATGGGCATTCTGGTGAGAGGTCCTGGTGTTTTCTGTAGTTCGTTGACTAGGGCTTCTTCTTGGTCCATTTTCAGTCTGGGGTGGACTTTCCTTCTGGGTGTCCAATGTGAAATTACCAGTACAAGGGCCTATTGCTGGATGTTGCAGTGCCACCAAACTTGGCACATTGGTGGGTTTCATCCTTGCAGTTCATTGGGTGATATATGGTCTGGCTGCAGTGTCCAATTTCTTTGGTCAGCAGCTGGTCAGTGAACTGTACTTCACTGGTCCTTTGCTCTTTGTTGTAGTAGAGTGATGCCTTCACTCTGAAGGGAGATCTTTGATGGCTTTTAGAAGAGTGGAGGTCCTCCGGGGATTTGTAGAGTCCATCTGATGTCTGAACAACCCCTCAGTGGCAATTGTCAAGCTCTGGTCGCAGCAGGCAGGATTTGGCAACTTCTTTTTGATGCAGCAGGACTTCAGTTTTCGAGCCCTGGGTCTTTTTTGTTGCTGGTATTATTTTGTCCTTACAATTTGAATCTCTGGTCTAGGGGTGCCCTCTAAATACTGTATTTAGTTGGCATTTAGGGGAGTACCTAGTAGTGACCAATGGGTCTTCTACCTTAGGGCTGCTACACCCACTATATGACCACTTACTTTGGGCAGAGTTCACTTCCCATCACCTGCTTGGCTATTTTCCTTCTATGCAAGATGGAGGAAAATGAAATGGAGGGGTCACCTTGCATGCAACACCCTTAAGGGTGGTGCAAGCTGGGGCTGATCACTCCTCCTGTCCTTTGTGTGTTTTCCCACCTTTGCTCCTGCCAAAAGTAGAGGTTTGCAATGGAGGTAGCTATCTGGTGCTAGCTGCAGGTTTCAGGGTAACGTTTCAAGGGCAGTAAGTCCTTTGAAGCTCGCTAGCAGGACAGTGCATATTCCTGAAGAGGGAGGTGTGACACCTCCACCCAGGAAGGGTAACCATGCCAGTGTTAGTTAATTTTGCAGGGGTCACCACTAAGGTGGCCCCTGAGTACATTTTTCAATAAATCCAATACTGGTACCAGTTTGGATTCATCATTCTGAGTTGTTTGTTACCAAACAACCCGGGATCCGGAGTGGCCATTATGTAGCTGTGAAACTCCTATCGGCCAATGTCCAGCACATGCACATAAAATGGCTGCTCTGTTCACTTACTATGCCCTAGGTTTGGCAAAGATATAGTAGGGTCATATTGCTCATACATCTATACCCACATAAACAATATAGTGCATCCTGCCTTAGGGCTGGAAGGCAGTGGGGTGACTTACCTATATTGCATGTAGTGTGTAGTGGACATGGCACACAGGCTGTGTGCCAGGTCGAGTTTGCATTTTAGGATTGCACCAGGGCACTCAGCCTGCAATGGCAGTTCTGGGCGCATCTGGATCTATGGCTCTAGAGGGTGGCATAATCTGTGCTGGTGCCCTCAGGGGCCCACCCTTAGTACCCCATGCCCTGGGTACTTAAGTACCAATTACTAAGGACTTATAGTGGCAGCTAAAGGTGTTGCCAATTGTGCCCATGCATCACAACCGTTTTGGAAAAGAGAGCTGGCCCAGTGAACCTGGTTGGCTGGGGGCTTGACCACTAACAACTTTGATGCCACATGAAATACCAGACAAAAAGTGGGGGCTAACCATGATAAATGAGACCTTTTCTCACAATAAAAACCAGAGAACAGCCGACGTTTGGGAAAATGACACATTTCCCTTTGTTAGCAATTTCCTTCTTGTTCCATACTTGTGTGTTTAGTCACACTCGTTCGCCCTCACAGTAGATTCTCCATACAAAGCAGGATCCGGCGTTCCAGCCTGGGGATACTTGCGCCTGGAGTACAGAACAGCCCGAAGCATTTCCCTCCGGTGCCAGCAACGTTGTTGAAGTCCTCGAAGTCTCACTTGATGGAGCTCATTACATTGTGGACCACTGGTGCGGTCGTGCAGTACGGCGGCCCGGGAGGACGGAGGCGGCCGCTGGACCAGGTTATCAGTTATTTGGTAATGCGAACACGCCATTAGTAATGAAGACTAAAATGACCAGGTATAGATTTGTATTTTCAAGTTCCAACTCAGAGTGTTTTATTTTGCAGTAACCTGGTCAGGACAATGTAAGAAAGCTGAAACTCATCTAAGTAAAACAAACCTTCTATCATGCATGGAGTCGAATGTAATGTCATTTTAGTTTATTTACTTTACATTTTTTATTCGACCGCTTAAGCAAGGCAGTAATAGCACGCCTTACAAATAACAGGTTTATAAGGATCTCTCTTGCATTGAACAAGAACGTATAATAAGCACTACTGCGGAAACCATGAGTGAATTATTGAACACACGTGCCTACAGAATTATTGCAGCTGACATGGGGAGTGTCTCTTGTAGAAATAATGGGGCATATTTATACTCTGTTTGCGCCGAATGTGCGTCAAAAATTTTGACGCACAATCAGCGCAAACCCTGCCCCATATTTATACTTTGACGTCCGACCCCGCGGGCGTCAAAATTCCACCATGTGCATCATTTTTTGGAAGGGGGAACCAGCCTTGCATTAATTATGTGCAAGGTAGGCGTTCCCTTCCAAAAAATGACTTTAAGGCCTGTGCCCCATATTTATACTCCCCCCATTTTCCCATACGCCGGCGCTGCCTGGTGTGAGTCATTTTTTTTGACGAACACCAGTCCGCAGCGCCGGCTAATGTCATTCCATAAATAAGGCGCCCGCATGGCGCGTTGGAATGGCGTTAGCCGGCTGTAAAAAAAATTACGCACAACCGCGGTGGCGCAGTTGTCCGTCAAAAAGTATAAATATGGGCCTATGAGTTTTAAGGAAGGGGGCTTTAAAACATGTCTAGGTGCTCAGTATTGTTGATAAGGGCAAGACTACTACCGCTGCCGTCATCCTCTTTCTTTTTAGAAGGCAGGAACGGTAAAGTATTCCATCTCATTAACAACTATTCCTGCCACATCTTCCAAACCTTAAACCGCTTTGTTCGTTACCTACCACATTCTCTAGTCTTTTACAGATTATTGTTTCAGTCTTTTTAAGTTTATTCGAAGTAAACATAGCAAGGCAAATGCGGCTTACAAGATAGTGAGTACAGCTATTAAATGACTACAATATCAAACCAGAATAAATACTAATCAGTAAAAGCAATCGGCTTGTTTCAGTCTCAAAATCAGGATTCCGTTTCCAGGCAGGTGATAACTCTTGCGCACCAGATGATCTCTGAAGAACAAATAGGCTCGTGTTTTTTGGGTGTATTTATTCATGTTCATAATGCCACTAAAGACATCCATTGGACACCAGGGCATCTATCACACATCAGGAGCAAGTTCCGCTCAAAGATTTTATAGAATTATTTCACACTATTCTGTTTTGACTCTTGTAGATCTGTTTCATTAATGGAATGTATCAACCCTAGCTGGAATTAGCCTCGTCATCTGAGGTAACAACTGTTACTGACATTTTAATAGAAGCCAGCTGGTGGGAATGATGTGGGAGCACTGTCAATGGAGAAAAAAACTATCTGATGCGTGTATATCTTTTGGGAATCTGCATTCAATGTCTTTCACTCAGTACTTTTTTGCATGGGAAAACTCCAACATGAAACTTAACATGAAAATATCAGTCACGAACAATGGATGATTTTGTCATGGGTGTATAATACCTCAGAGCACTTGATGATCCTAGTGCTGGCCTTGTCCCAGACAGTTCACAGACAATTCACAGAAGAGTTTCTCGTCCCCTGGCAAGCTCCTGGTGTACTGTAGATAATTTGGTAATGGACAGTTCAGTATCTGGCCCGAGGATGTGGGTACATGCCTTATGGGGAACAATCAGATTTGTATCTCTCATAAAAATGTGTACAGCCCACACCTTCCAGAGACCCAAGCCCCACTGGGTGGACAAACCCCTACTACACGTAGTCTGCGGTCAGTGCTCTGATCGTGAATTGAGCTTGCTCTCTTTAGGCACCTAAGCCCCTTTAGGTGGGCAAGCTGCTGCTAATCAGAGTGAGCACTCAGTGCACAGACTTAGCATACAGCCCCACCTCTTCCAAACATGCAAGTCCCACCAGGTGTGCAAACCCCTCCGTGCACAGGCAGCGCTCAGCTCACAACCTGTGTGTTGACCCTTCTTCCTTCAGAAACCCAAGACTTTTAGGTGGACAAGCCCCTAATACACAGTCTGCACAGACTCTGCGTACAACCCTCTCCCTCTAGAGAACCAAACCCACTAATGTTGATAAGACTCTCCTATGTACTGTTTGAGCTCTATGCACTCTTTTTATGGACAACCCACTCACTCCAGACACCCAAGCACAATTAGGTTGGTGAGCCTCTACTACTCAGAGGCTGCACTCTTTGTGTAGCACTTCACAGAGAGCTCACTCCTGCCACACATTCAAGCCTCTTTACATAGGCAAGGGCTTACTATGCACAGAAAAGTATGGCAGTATTATTTCTGTTTACATTAAAAGACCTTTAGAATTCACTGAAAAAACAAAGGTTAAAGTGAGATTAAAGTGATGTGAAAATGTCAGTTGCAAAATACCATCTTAAATGAAAAAAACAAGTAAAGTCACCAGTTATAATTTATTGAGCTAACTATAATTTGTGCCCCCACCCTCAGCTGCTTATCACCTCACAAACTACATTGCATATTCAATGGCATAATCTAGGACATCCCTGATTACCTCCTGAATGACATAATTGATGGCATCACTTTTGAGATCATCCAATGAGTCTGACAGTTTGCTGCCACTGAAGGTATTTTGTGAGCCAGGTAATGTTCTATAGCTTCTGTACTGCTAATGAATGAAAGCTTTTGTACAATGCTGGGCCTCTTAAGGGACTTGTTTGTGTGGATGATGTGGTCTCTTCATGAAGAGTTGTCCACAGGACAAAAGCAGTAAGTAGTAGAGCCCTCACCGCTCAACAGAGTCCAAAACTTTGCATGTAGTGGGCTCTCAGAGGTCATTTGGTTTATTTGTATTCACTTTTGGAGAGTGAAGATGTAAAATTAGAAAAGGGGTCAGGATAGGGACACCCTGACTCCTTAGCTCTGGTGCTGGGGTCTCAGAGGGACTCCCAGGACAAAAAGCACTTTAAAAAAAACATTATGCTGCAAAATTATGACAGGGTCACAAATCTGTGGCAAAAAAAAAAAAAAAACAGTGTGGTCTCCTGTGCTTGATTATTACAGCCCCCAGGTGGGCCAGGTCCCGAGGGCATATCAAAACTAAAGGAGGGGGCACATGGGGTCACTCTCCTAGGACTTATGTATGCTCTGGGGACTGCCACTGCCCCAGGGCTTTTATTTATTAGTACGCAGGGGGCCGTCTCACAGCCCCGGGGACCGCCACCTCCACAGGGCAATTCATTCACATGAAAGGGGGGTGAATACGTCATTTATGCAGGAGTGCCATGTGCCCCCCAAGCAGCCCTGGGGACCACCACATCCCTGGGGCTGAAAAGCAATGATGAAGAGGGTTTGTTGCGGACCCCCAGGACACCAGCCACCTGATTGCAAATGAGGGAGGATGTTGCCCTCCACAGCTCCAGAAACTGCTAACCCCCAGGGCTGAACTAAAATGATGGAAGGGGTGCATCATGGACCCCTGGCTCCGGGGACCACTACCTCCCTGGGGATGTTAATGGTGTCCCTCCTCATGAGCCAATAATGGCCCTGAGGACCACCACCCCCCAGGGCTGGCTCCTGCTATGTCCCATGATGCACACCCATGGGAACATAGCTGGTTGCTTTGACTTGCTGGGAGCTTTGACAGCTCCTGTCAAGTCAGGGCAAATGCTAATTACCCCAGATATCCAGATATTACCTCTTTTATAATATTAATAATATCACTGTAACATTTGCAGTAACAATATTGAACAGAAAACTGTATATATGTATATAGTTGAGTAACATGCCTCTAAATACATTTATATGTGCACACTTATGTGCTATAGATGGCTATGGTATATCAATGTGTACACAGGAGATCTGTGACACATTACACTTACCACATTGTCAGAACCAACACTGTTCCCTCACACAATCACCTGATGAAGGAACAAACATTAGTTAGGTCTGTACTTATCCCTTTGTGGCTGCTGTGCTGCCTTCAAATGCCTATGCAACTCAGGGTAGGCCACTACCAAAATCTGGGCCATTAGGGGGGTTGTGGTCCTACTGGCACCCCATCCTCATTGGAATGACATCCCTAGCTGGGCCTCTGCAGTGTTCCGGGCCCGGTGGCTCCGGTCCTCCTACCTTTTCCAGCTGTGGACCTCCAGGGGTCTGCACCTTCTGATGGGCCTTGACGTTCATGGATGACATAGATGAAAAAGTATGTCATGTCCACATCTACCATCCTAAAAAAGGCTAAGTTGCTAACTAGTTAGTACAACAAGCCAAACACAGACTGTCTTTAACATCCCCTCCACTGATAGATATGCATATGCATGCATTCAGGCCAGATGTTAGGTGGAAACAGGCAGACAACATGCATCTCTAGTACCAGATGTCATGTTATCTCATAAGACCAGATAACAATCACATTTGCAAATATGGTATTTCAGGAGGAGTCTGGTATACCAACTCTACTAACCTTGTGCAATAGTCACAAGGTGGGTCGTGGAACATACATCAGACATTCTCCAGAATGTCTCATGACTCAAAATCTGTCACCAAACAGAAGTACATGACTATGAATGCATCCCATTCTTTCACAGCTTTGGCACCCTACAGACTTTAAGGACACAATCTGAAACATTGCCATCAGCCTTTACTTAGTAAAACAAAGTATAGTTGAGCTAATTAAATATTTGTGCACATGGTGCACATACCTGCTCCTCTGGTGCACCTTAGAGCTGTTCATACATGGGTAGGACGTCCTCCATCAGCTTCTCAGCTTCTCCAGCTCCTCGGGTGAGAAGGCAGGGCCCTACCACCTGTAGACGAGGTATGATTGCTCCCAGAGGCATTTCACAGCAGCTGAAGTCGTGGAGGTCTTGCTGGCAGCAGTACTAGGAGTCCAGTGAGAGATGAAGTGTGAAATGTTGGTCACGTCTGCCACATAAGAGACCGTCGCCGCCATCAGTCATCATCATTGTCCCAGGACAGCCAAAGGTAGCTATGTGTTCCAATGGCAACATCCACTGCAATAGTATCTTCCTACCACCATGACGACTTCTGCAGGTGGACGTAGGTAATTTCCTGATGTCCAGTACACAAGGTCAGGCAGCTGCCACTTTAAAGTTCTTAGATGGTCAGGAAAGTTAAATTAAAGATGCATACAACATGTCTACGCCATAGATTTCAGTGCTGGCTATGAGCAACCACATTGTAATATTCATGATATGTGAGTAATGTATCATCAATGGCATATTCTGCACCCTCATGGCAAATGGATAGAGGGTGTTTTTCTCTATTATATGTGAAACATGGTAAGAATGTCATTTTCAATGAGACTTTCTGTGACATGATTATTTTCACACTTACAATGGACACAATGACTGATAGACATACCTTCTTATATTCCTTCATCTAGTTACCCTGGAATGAGAAAGGTCAGGCAACCTCCAGTGTACAATCCACTAGCTCAGCATACCATGGAGGATTGACATGTCATTCAGATTTACCACCTGGATAGGCAGACAGTCATGGATCTCTGTCATCAGTTGGAGCCAGATCTGATGCTTGCCATTCGCCATCCCAATAGCATTCCACCCATCATACAAGTCATGTCAATGCTGCACTTCCTAGCCACAGTCACAGGCTCCTTTAAAATACCATGGCCATAACTGCAGGGATGTCACAGCATATGTTCAGTTTGGTCTGCATATTTTGTATATATTTTAAGGAAATTTTATAATTTTCAGTGAAAATTTAGTGAAACTAAAGCAAAATTATAAAATTTGCTGCTGGTACCTTATGTCATAAAATTGATGCAAGGATGTACTTGGCACGCAAAATATCATGGCACATTAGGCAACACGATTGAATCAATTATTTTGCTCCTGCAGTATGTCATGGAATTTTCCAGATCTCTGGTTCAGTTGCCTTCTAAGGTCCGACCAGACTCACTTTAGTTCACTGCCTCCAGTATTCAAGTTTTGTTGTCATTCCTCTTTACCTGTTTAGTCCTGGTCTTTCTCCTACCCTCTTGTTTTTTAACATATTCTTCACCTTTATCATTGTTTGTCACAGATTTTTGTTAATAAGGGGAGGTGGAAACACTAAAGTAAAACACATCTTCCTCATGTTGAAAAGGGGGGGCATAAGTCTTTTGTCATCCATCCTGGAGCAGCATAGCACTACGACAGCCATAGTGTTATGCTATGTTGTGAGACTGCACACCAGTCTGTACCTAGATCCAGATGGGGCAAGCACCCCTGCTTGCCCCCCACCTCCCTGTGGATGCCCAAGGTTGGCAATCGGTGACAGGCCTAGGAAGTTGTGCAGTTTCTAGAAGAGGAAGAATTACTGAGAGGGTGTGCAGCACTGCCAGACATTCAGAAATGGGATTGCATGTCCCCCTATTAGGTCAGAAGAACATGCCTGAGTATCATCATTGTGAAAGAGACAAGTGATGTTTATTACCATAGTTTAACAACATGTTTAAATATAAAAAACATGTTGTGGCAAAGGGAAGCACTTATTTCCTCAGACATTCCATTGCTCACCCAGGTCTCAAATGACTCAAATGAAGAGCTCAATTTCCTCATGATGGTGTGACCTCTCTCCATTTTTTACTGACCAGTGAGAGATGAAGGAATGAAGGTGGCACTTACACTTACCACACCAACTGCTCTTTCTGCTGTCATTGCAGTCACATGCTCAGTGCTAACACGAGTGCATCAGTCTCTGCAGGTGTGAATGATTATTGAATCCTTCCTCATTGGGAGTGGAGAGTAAGGCATTCAGCAGAATGAGGTGGTATGGTCATGGGGTCATGTAGGAGGATAAGCAGAAAAGGACGTTTTTGAGAGGTGCCATGGCTTAGGTTCGTGAACTGGAAGTTAGAAAGTAAAGGAAAGAGCTCAAAGTTGATGAGTGGGAGATTTATTATTCTTTTGTGACTCTGTTTGGACAGAGCCATCTCCATGCAATTTTTTAACTTTGCAAATGCTTTTAGAACAATGGTTAAAATGTCTGAAAGTATGTTATATATTATCTACTGGAGGTCACCAGACGGTATAGCTAGGTCTGCTTTTCCAAAAATGGTGTGTGTTTTGGTTTGCTCATAACTTTAACCCCATTGAATTAATCTTCACAAAACTTATTTAAAAAAAGGCCATCCACCCATGCTTCTTCATGGAAATCTTCAAGATGATCTGTCAAGCAGGGGCTGAGAAAATGTAAAATCTATATTCATTTAGTATGGACTTCTTTAAAAAAAGATTTTTGCAAAAACTGCTGAACAGAATTACACCAAACTTGTCTGGAAGCTAGCATGTAGACCACAGATTGTTCTATTTCTGTGTGATTTGGTGTAAATCCATTCAGTAGTTTTTGAGAAAGTAACATTCAAACACAATTGTATAATTTGGCAGTTGTGCTTTTTGGAGTCTTGGGAGCCTCTCGCAAGAGCGAGAAATCAAATAATGGATCCCTGTGATTGGTCCAGAGGCCTGGTTTTCCCTGTCAGCCTTCATCCTCTTACACCAATGCGAGGCTCCTGTGAATCCTATCAGAGCGAGCCCTCTGAATGGCTAGCTTTGGAATGTTGGAAATGAACTGGCGGTCATGGCTGTTTACTGTGAAAAATTGGAGGTGTTGTGAAAAAAAGGTATATAATGGGCAGCCGAAGGGCATTCTGCTGCCTGAGATTAGAGAGGATGTGTCTACGGGATAACTATTGTGAAGATTATAAAGGTACATTGTTTTTAACTAATTTTTGTGATACAGTGGGACTCTTGCAGAATCATAAGTAGTAACAATTAGCAGACAAATTCACAATCAATTTTATTGAATGAATATTGTGGTGCTTGTTTTTGAGAGAAAAGTGTGTAAGAGAAAAGTACTGTGATGAGTAGATGTTCAATTCGTATTTAAAAAAAAGTTATGATCTTGCAAGACAATCACAAGTTTGGCATGGAAAATTAATGGGCATGCCACAAGGTGTTAACGATCTTGCAAGCTTCTCTCAAGACCCAAAATTACTGGGCCTGCAATGAGGTACTTACAATCCACAAGAGTCTTAAAAGATCGTATGGGCGAAGTAAAAAAAATAGGGCCAAGGCTCAACCAATATTTATCATTCTTATATCATGGCTGAAGAAATGCTGTGAGATGACTGGCTTGCAGGACCAGAGATAGCTCAGTTTGTCCTTGTTAATTTGGAGGAGAAGGAAGTCTGTTTGAATTGTATTGAATTGTGTTGAGCAGAAGTGAATTAATGTGGTGCTGAAAGACATGGGTGTCTTCATCTGCATTTAAAAAAGAACTTGAAGTTTAGGTATTTAAACTTTGTTGTGAAGTGTCAGTAAGTGTATTAATGTTGGTAAACTTATTCTACACTATGTTCACAGAGTGAAAAGCTGGTTGGGGAGATGTGGATATGTTGATATAGGTTTTAAGAAGTACACATTATGATGCAGAGAGATGTCAGCAAGGTGTGCAGATTGTGTTAAAATGTAGTTTTTCAACTGTATATACTTGTCAGTAAAGGAAGTACTGTTTCTTACATTATAGAACAAAGTAATAATATAAGCTCTACTGTTCTTATAAACCTCATTCTATATATATATATATTAGTATTATGAGATGTTTGAGTGGTGATATTTCTATTCCTTGAGTGAAACACTGTGGTGATGGTTAGCAAAGGTGTGTCCAGATGATTATGTTACTTTCGAAACTGTTACGGAAGCAGAGTTCATGGAATGTTATAACGTAATTGCAAAAACATGAAAATAGACTGGTTGAGACTATGGTATTTTTCAGGAGTAAGGAATAACAAGTTAATGGTGCACTACATGTAAATATGTGATTGTGGCTGAAAAATGTAGTAAAGCTCAGAAAATATGGTGATGTATCACTGATATTAATTTTTGAGCAGTATGTACTTTTTAGTTTTTGTTGCTTTGCCTTTTTGGGAGGAATATGTACATTTGTGTCTGAGGGAAGAACTAGCAGGGTTATTGTGCTGTTGAGGAATAACTACATCTTTAAGAACAGTGTTTTGAGATTGGAAGGATGTGGCAATGACTGGATAGTTGTGAAGTTCAGCAGCACAAGCTAACTCTGTGTGAGCTAGGCTTTGTGAACTGTAACTTATAAACATAATGCTTCACTGAAACTTTCTTGCCACCTAGCCTGTTAATATATATCAGGAAACTGAACACTCTTTGGCAGGATGCGGTGGCTAAAAGACTAGAAAAGAAGTGCTACTTGAATCAAAATCCAGTAGGAAAAAAAAAGCAAAAAGAGGGGAGACACTGATGCATGCTGATGATTGTCCAAACAATGTTAAATGTTATAAAGTTGTTTGTTGTGTAGTCTTAATAGTTGTTGCAATAATGTTTTGATCTAGCTGTTGTATTTGTGTGATGTTGTTAAACTGTTTTGTTGTAATAAAAGCGTTTAAACTACTTGTGATTTCTTTGCTTAATACTTATTATAAATGTCAATTTCATTATATTATTGCAAACTTCACCAAAATTGTCAGTTGCATGTTAAGGGTCTATAAATATGCTGCAGCATGAATACATATCTCAATTGTGGTATGCACATATTTTATTCTAGAGACACTTGTTAATGGAAAATTATTTTGTTATGCTGCTATGGTGACTTCTCCTGCAACAGTGACTTCTCATGCAACAGGGAGGTGTTAGAAAAGAAATCAGTGTTTCCCCACTCTATAGTATAGGGATTGCTGATATAAGAGAGGTATTGGCACAGATAATACTGCATCTTTCTACTCTAATATGCACTCCTATCACCTGCTGTGCACACAGTATTATGTATGACTGTCACAATTGGGAGATGTCTGAAACTGAGGTGAGTATGTTCTACAATCAGCTATGGAGACCAGTTGTACCAGACACAGCTTTCAACAGAGAGGATACTCAATTTTATATGTCTACAATGGACATTCATCATGTGCATAAAGAACAGTGTCTACCCACAGTCGACATTCCAAAATGTTACTCTAGGGGATGTCTCTGCTGACAGTCTCTATAGTTGTTATGCAAGACAGATGTCTTAGCATAGAGGTAATTTCATTTCTATACCTTACTTGTACATCTGTCATCCTGGAGAGGGCTGTAATCAGAGAGGTAAGCACTGTTTACAGTCTAATCAGGACACCCATCACCCAAGAGACAGGTTAAAGAAGAGTGGCCAGCATCTACCCACACTCTACTATTCAGACTTATGATGCAAACGAGATCTGTCAGCAAACAGGGTTGTTTCCCTAAAGCCTATTGCTTAGACCTGTTAGCTTATATATAGTTATTTCTTTAGGGAGAGTTATCAGTGGCAAGGCCAGTACTTGGTATATTTGCTATGGAATAGTTAGGTCATAAATGTGAAGAGAGTACCATTCCCACCCTATTATACATACCAGTGAGTCTGGGAAAAGGTGTGATGGGAGAGACATTGTTTCTTACACCCTACTCTGTATACTGGTTACCTACATGCAAGGTGTCAGTGGTGAGGCCAGTCTCTCCCTATATACAGTTGTCAGAATTTGAAGAGGTTTCAGTGACATTGCAGAGTTTCTTTACACCCTACTATGCACTGTTGTCATATGGTGAAAAGGTCTCATGAGAGAGCCTACTTTGTCCCCACACTTCACTAATAGGGACTATAAGGCATACGTTCTGTAATAAAGGAAAGTGTTAATTCTTCTTCTAAAAAAGTTTACAATCTTGCGAGACTCTCACTAGATCATAAAAAGTAGTGGGGTACACACAATTTTGAGGTGAGGTGTTACTGGAGAGACTGTCTCTACCCACACCCCACTATACATATTTTTATCCTTGGGTAAAGGTATTAGTGAAGAACTCAGTGTCTCCTCACCTACTATGCACTCCTGTCATACTGTGAAAATCTCCTATTTGAGAGGCCACTTCCTCCATATGCACTACTGGTGGGGACAATAAGGCATATGTATTGCAATGGAGGAAAGCATAAATTCTTCCCCAAAAAACATTTATCGATCTTGTGGGACTCTCCTAGAAAGTACTGGGTATAGCAAGTTTTTTTTTTCTCAAAAGAAATGTTTTTGTACAGAGACTTGTTTATTTGCACAGTCTAATACACATACCCTACAACACAGAGCTATTATGCAAATACAGTTTGAATGTTTGAGCTCGCAAGACTAAAGCTGGATAAATATAGGAGTAGGAGCAGTCATTTGTGTGCTCCTGCACTCATAAGATATTTGTGGTTGTCAGTATTCTAAAAACAAAAGGGACTGATATCATGAAATAGTCACATAATGTTACAATAGGGTGATTTTGACAAGATCCTTTATGTTTATAGTGTGTAATGTTCAGCTACTCATAAAACTGGATGCATTCCTTGATGTCATTAAGGAAGGTGCTGTTTGTTTCCGAGGTGAAGTGCAGTCTATCTCATTATACCCACATAGCAAATCAAACTGGATGTTGTTGTGCTATATAGAGCCCATGCCATGGTCACAAACAATTGCAGAAACTGTGTTATTGACATACTTCTGTGATTTTTCAGTTTTAGGGCAAAACATTTTTGATCATTGCCATTGCTGGCTTTGATATATATTAGAATATACAACAGAAGTTTAAGGAAAGAGAGACACCAGTTGTGAAAAGGTATCCTTCATTTGGATTTCAAATGCAACACCTATGATTGTGCCTAGGTAATTTCCACCACACTGGACTATCATCTGATCTTGGTGTTCACAATCAAAATGCTCTCAACTATTAGTAACAATTGATCCCACTTCGTACCTCTATGGTCAATCCAATTTATGTCCAAGTAACGAAATCCAAGATTCTTGTCAATACCGGAATGAATGGAATGTTTTCCAGCCTTGTAGATTAAGCTGTGTCCCAAAATCCAGAGGCAAATCATGGTGGAATATGGAGATCTCATCACAAGAGGAGTGATGAGCAGAATGAGTAAGTTTCAGGAGCTATGTGAAGTTATGTGAGGAGGGAAAATTGGGAAGGAGGCAAAAGTATATGTGTAATTGGTAGATTTTAGGCAGTTACAAAAGTAAGCTAGTTTGTGACCAACTGCTGGGTGTATAATGCACAGTTATTTGAGAAACAGTATGTGCTTTTCTACTGGCTGACTTAAAATGTTGCTACGATTTCACGAGAGGCTTGCAAGAGCAAACCATGAAGCACTGCCTTCTCAGACTGAACACAAGGGATTGCTTCCCTCATTCTCACAATAGTGATTCAAACATTTGTAATAGAATTTTGGTTTTTAATTTAATTCAAAAGGCTACAACAAAATTAAACATCTTGAAGTGCTAAACAAACACCAACAGCATCTCCTTAAAAACAAAAAGGAGAAAATCCTACAAAAAAGTGAGAAATAAAACCTACCCCCTAGGTGATACTTTTGCTCCTGAGCAAGTTTTTCCTGGGTAGACCTGCTTGTCTCTGATGAAAGAATTATCTGCTTGCACATGCAGCAAAAAAGCTGCAGTATTGTCCACCTGTGGACAGGCACAGTATCTCCTGGAGCAAATGATGTTGAAGCCCCTGTAGACTTGTGTAGGTCCACTGCACGAGCAAACTCTGCGCATGCCTTTGCAGAATACATAGACCTCAGGTGTCTCAACATCCCCATGGTACTAATACTATATTGCTTATTTTTGCACCCCTCGCTACAATCCTTACTGCAAAGTTTACAGGTGATATACTTACTGAAACCTTTCTGCCACCTGGCATCATTTAAGAAAATTGTGACACCACAAATTATTTGTGTGAAAGGGGTGGCTCAGCTAGGTGTTCATCTGAATCAAATGAAGGCACTTTTCTGTTCAAAGCCAAACAAAAAAGAGAACAAGCCAAATATGTGTACTCTAACAAAAGCCCAATAGTGAAATTAAGCAAAAAGGGTGAAGTCTTCTTCTTCTAAATTAATACATCCATATTAACCAATTACAATCCGTTCTTAGGTTTTTGCTACTTCTCCCAGGCCACTCATGATTGTCTTGTGGGCATCTTGGGAGATTGCAAGAAAAAAATACCTTTGTTATATCTTCTATAGAAGAGTACACAATGTATTTTTGTATCTTAGACAACATGCCTAATGTTCTATGTTATTGAAATTGCCACTAAAACAGTGTAATTACCTTATTTCTAAATATACAAACTTGTGAGTGGATCACAAGAGCCAAATAGGAAGTACAGCCTACTCAGAGTCCACTCAGGGGAGTGTGTGCCCAGCTCTCATGAGTATCTCGCAAGAGCCATCACTTAAAAAAAAAAATCCAACGACCTTTTTTCACTATACTAATATACATTAGCATTAAATAGTGACTGAAAAACAATAAACAACCATGTAGATGGCAATAAAATTTAAATGTTTCCAATCTCACAAGTCTCCCATGAGCTTCTCGCAATCCTCTAATGAGAATATTGACACCTGAAAACAAGGATTGCTTGTGACAGTTCCAGTAATCAGAGTTACAATAACTGAGCAAATAATGTCCCATATATATTTATCTGCTAATATTCATACACACTTTACAAAGAATTACCAAACTGTCACCAAATCCAATTTACGTTATAACAACAAAATGTTTTACTAAAATAATGTCTAAATACAACATATATTAGACAGTCATTCTAGCCTAAATACACAAACAAAATAAATTAATTTACTTGAAAAAACATAGAAATATACTGATTAAAGCAAAAAAGGCTAAAGTAACATTATAGTTAGGTGTAATAAAAATGTTTGGTTTTGTTATAAAAAAAGAAAAAACCTTAGAAAATAACTAATAACACTGAAGGTTAAAGTAGCATCATAGTTAGGAGAATTTCTAAGTGACGTTAATGTTTTGAACTAAAAAAGCTCTGAAATTCAGCTGTTATGGTTAGTAGCACAAACATAACTTGAGACCCCACCATGCTTGCTTATGAAATAAATCATGACATGTTCTGAGACATTCACCTAACTATATTGTTTCTTTAAACGTTGTGTTTTTAGTGAACAAAAATAAAAATACATATATAGAGAGGGATGTTATAGTTAGGCTCACATTTTAAACGTACCAAACCATAGAAATTCACCATTGATAGTTAGAGTTAGTTCGAGTAACTACAACTCATGCTCTAAGGAAACTATGCCTCGTGCCCCCACCATTGAAAATTTATATTATCATGATGTTATCAAAGATGTCCTGAGTGCCGTAATTTATGGGGTAATTAGCAGGGCATGGCAAGGGTGCGAGTTATAGTTACATTAGGACACGAGTTATAGCTACTTGCGATAACTACAACTATAACTGGTGAATTTCTATGCTTTCACACGTTTAAAATGTGAGCCTAAATATAACGGTTCTGTAGCCTTTATTTTTTTCAGTGAATTTCTATTTTTTTTTAATGTAAAGTAATTTTCATTACTATACTTTAATCCAACCACTGACGTGTATGGCCTTCGGTTTTTCCACAGAACCTGGCCTGCGGTCAGACCCTGAGGCCAACCCCCTGTAAGAACCCAGCCTTGTACTACACATTGCATTTGCCCGTGTGCAACAGGGGTTGCCCGCAAGGTCTAGCCTACAGCCACATCCTACAACCAACCCCCCTAACCTGTCAGCCCCATACTGTGCACAGTCCTTTGGTCATGCGTGGTGTGATTTGGCAGCAGCCTTTCTCTTTGGATGTGAGAATAGGTGTAAGAGGGTTTATCTGGGGATGAGAGTGGCTGTGAGAGTCTCTGGGTGTGACAGTGCGTGCATCTGTGTCTTAGTGGGTGCGTCAGTGTCTGCGTAGGTCTGTGACAGGGTGCATGATGGTGTCAGTGGGTCTTTGAGTGGGTGTGTGAGAGTCTTAATGGGTTTGTGAATGGGTGAATGAGTGTCTAAGTGGGTGTATAAGGATCTGACGGGGCCTGTGAGTGGGTGCTTGAGGTTCTGAGTAGGTTCATGAGTGGGTCTGTGAGTGGGTATATGAGTGTCTGAGTGGGTCGGTGAGTGAGTGCTTAAGGGTCTTATTGGGGTCTGAGCATGTGTGAGAGTGAGAGAAAGACTGAAGGAGAGAGAGAGAGAGAGAAAGAGAGGGAGATAGATATAGAGATAGAGAGATATTTAGGCTTTGAAGAATGATATACTTTGAATGAGATATTTCTGGACATTTTGAAAAGAAAACGTTTTTGTCACTTAAAAAGTGTGAGATCACCTTTCAGTATGAGCCTTAAACAGTAGAAGTTTGAAAAAAATAAAGAAGGGAAATGATCAAAGACACTCCTGGAGCAGAACCCTCAAGTTCCAGTGTGAAAGTCTGAGGCCTTGACCATTAGGCCATAGTTTTTTTTTTAGTTTTTCATTCTGCATTTTATGGGCTATTGTGGACTGCGGGTAGCCACAAGGCCTCCCCAATGGTCCTCGCCGATTGTTTAAAAAAATAAAATAATTAATGCACTTTGTGGGCTATCTGGGACTGCGGGGGGGACCTCAAGGCCTCCATGGCCGTTGGAGCTGGCTCAAACCTCCTTTTAATAGCAGATTCCTGCTTGCTGGACCAATGTTTTCTTCTGTGTGCAGGAAAGACAGATGAAAACTCTGCTTTCTGACAGCTGACCTGTTTGAGAGATCCTGCTGTCAGAAAGCAGAATCATGTTTGCTTTTGCTGGAAATTGCTGTGAGGTCCTTTTTTTCTCATGCCAAATAGCATTAATTGTTAATTAAAATCAAAGTCACCTGTTTAATTTAAAATCACCAATGCTATACCATATGGTTTGGAAAGTATTGAGAAAAGTGAAAGCCAAAATGTTTCTACTGGCAATGAAGGATTACTGAAATGCCATTTCTGGGCCTGAAATGTAGATATTGTGGGTTCCCCATCACGAAACAGAAACACCCGCCCTGAGTACAGGGGAGTTACATATATACATATTACCTAGTGGCGGTCACCACTAGGTAGTTATAGTTAAGACTATGGGGGTCATTCTGACCCTGGCGGTAAAAGTCGCTTACCGCCGGCCAGAAGGCCGCCATAACACCGCTGCGGTCGCGGTAAACCGCCACGGTCATTCTGACCCGCAACTGGCAAACTGCCAAAAACCCGACATCCTCAAAAATCCACCACACCAAAGGACAGCAAAAAAATGGCGCAGACCAAACCTCCACCGTCACGCCAACAGAAAAACGCCCATACCATTCTGACCCACAAATCCACGCGGCGGTCTTTCAAACGCGGTATTCCATTGGCGGTACACGCCGCCACGGTCAAAATACACACACACATAGAAAACTCAGCAACATTGGTCTGTTCGAAATACGCACACCTGATACACATACTAATACCACTCCCACACACCCAACACAATATAAAGCACACACCCACATCACCCACAAGCCCCTACGACCCGAAATCATTGATGAAGGCGAGAGACCGAGCACAGAATAGCGAATCCCACAACACACAGGCACACAACACCATCACCCACACAGAATCCACGCACCAAACACCATACACCACCACACGCATCACACTCATCACCACAAACGCCACCCCACACCTCAACCACACCACCCCATGGCACCTCAAAGACACCCCAGGTTCAGTGACGCCGAACTCAGGGTCATGGTGGAGGAAATAGTCTGTGTAGAGCCCCAGCTCTTCGGGGCACAGGTGCAGCACACCACAATTGCCAGGAAGATGGAGCTATGGCAAAGGATAGTGGACAGGGTTAACGCGGTGCAACAGCATCCACGCAATCGGGAGGACATCAGGAAGAGATGGAACGACCTACGGGGAAAGGTGCGTTCCATGGTATCAAGGCACAACATTGTGGTGCAGAAGACTGGCGGCGGACCCCCACCTACTCCCCCAGAATTTACCGCGTGGGAGGAGGAAGTCTTGCACATCCTGCATCCTGAGGGCCTCGCAGGAGTAGGCGGAGGAATGGACTCTGGTAAGGCAAATCTTCACTACTGCTTCCCACCCCCACCCCACCTGCATGCCAAATCATTGGCCCGGTTCCAGGAGATCCAGGAACTGCAGGAGGAACGGTACATGGGGTTCAGGGAGGAACTGAGGAACATCGGTTCCGCAATGGGGACCATCGTCCTGGCCCTTACGCAGATCGTCACCACATTGCGGGACCATGTGCTACCCCAAAGTGCCCCTGTCACTAGCCCAGGCCAGGAACAGCCTACCACCTCCGCCGGCGCTAGTGGACAGGAGGCCCCCACACAACGACAGGCCACCAGAACCCCACCTCCTGCAGAAGAAGAACCACCCGCAAGCGGAACCTGAGATCTCACAAGAAGACAGAGTAGGATTGCAAGACCCCCGCCAGCCTAAGATACCCCCTGATGTCATCCCACTGTCCCACATTGTCACCCTGTCCAACCTTGAACTGCCCTTGCTTCATCCTTCCACAGGCATATGGACAATGCACCTGTGCGACTGAGAACTGGACTCTGCCATGGACATTACTCCACCCCCACCCATCCCCGCTTCCCAATCATTTACCTATATGTAGCACTTAAAAGAAATCACTTATTCCACTTAAAAAAACAGGAGTCTGCTTGTATTCTTAACAAATGTATTACACATAACGGTGCAATAATGTCCAGTTACTTTGTGATGACAACATACCAATTTCAATAAGCTTTAGTCCATGGGCAAACAAAGCTGAAGTCAGGCAGTGGGTCATACAGCTCTGAAAAGGGAAGGGAAAGTCACAAATCAGTTAACAGGAACTGGGGGGAAACACAGACAGTGGAGACGCATGAGGCCTCAAGTAAAAGTAAAATGGGGTGGCTGATTCTTACCTGTGTGCTACTGAAAGTATTGTTGTATGACTGTATCCCTGTTGTCCGTGTCGTCCCCATCGTCTTCCTCCTCTTCACTCTCCACAGGCTCCACAGCTGCAACAACACCACCATCTGGACCATCCTCCTGCAGAAAAGGCACCTGGCGGCGCAAAGCCAGGTTGTGAAGCATACAGCAGGCCACGATGATATGGCACACCTTCTTTGGTGAGTACATTAGGGATCCACCTGTCATATGCAGGCACCTAAACCTGGCCTTCAGGACCCCAAAGGTCCTCTCTATGATCCTCCTAGATCGCCCATGGGCCTCATTGTACCGTTCCTCTGCCCTGGTCCGGGGATTCCTCACTGGGGTCAGTAGCCATGACAGGTTGGAGTAACCAGAGTCACCAATTAGCCACACACGGTGTCTCTGTAGCTGTTCCATCACATAAGGGATGCTGCTATTTCGCATGACATACGCGTCATGCACTGACCCTGGGAACTTGGCATTTACATGGGAGATGTACTGGTCAGCCAAACAGACCACCTGGACATTCATCGAATGATAACTTTTTCTGTTTCGGTACACCTGCTCACTGTCTTTGGGGGGAACCAAAGCCACATGGGTCCCATCAATGTCACCAATGATGTTGGGGATATGTCCAAGGGCATAGAAATCACCCTTCACTGTAGCCAATTCGCCCACGTCAGGGAAAATAATGTAGCTCCGCATGTATTTCATCAGGGCAGACAACACTCTGGACAAAACCTTAGAAAACATAGGCTAAGACATCCCAGATGACATGGCCACTGTTGTCTGAAAAGACCCACTTGCCAAAAAATGGAGTACTGACAGAACCTGCACCAGAGGGGGAATCCCTGTGGGTTGGCGGATGGGGGACATCAGGTCTGGCTTCAGCTGGGCACATAGTTCATGTATAGTTGCTCTGTCAAGCCGGTATGTAAGTATGATATGTCGTTCTTCCATTGTCGACAGGTCCACCAGCGGTCGGTACACGGGAGGATTCATCCTTCTCCTCGCAATTCCCAGCGGACGGTGCCAAGGAAGGACAACATGGATCACAGAGTCAAGCAACCCACAGGTTAATTCACACAGCTTGCACAGTACACGAATCGCTATGCATGGAACGGCTTGTATGAGTGGCTATGCAAGGCCTAGGCCTGTGTGACGCAGTAGAAATCATGCCATGTGGGCCCTTGAAATGGCGGCTGCCTGACCTGTGAAGTGCGACAGTGGGATGTGAGGTCTATGTGCTGGCGTGGCACACCGTGGCGGTAGGCGGTCGAAGACCGCGGCGCAAAGCAGCATTGGTTAACATTGAACCCTATGGGTCTCAGGAGCCAATGACGATGTGCGCCGGCGGTCGCGGTACGCACCGCTGCGGTACGCACCGCCGCGGGCGTGACCGCCATTTTCTATCTGATTAATCACTCGAGACCTGATCATCCATAGGAGAGGACCTATACTGCAAGTGCTGCTGTGACCTCGGTCTGGGAGATACAATGGCTGCTGCGACTGGGGAAAGGGCCCCTGCCTTCACTGCCGAAGAATTGGAGAAACTTGTTGATGGGGTCCTCCCCCAGTATGCGCTACTCTACGGTCCTCCAGACCAACAGGTTAGTACACAGGGTGCACATTGAATGGGCTATGCCTGTGTTGAGTGGGGTGTATGTAAGATGGTGGGGAGGGGAGCGAATGAGGACTGCAACGCACGAAAGATGAGAGCATGTGCCACATGGCAAGGTTGGGGAGGGGGGCCACTCACATTGACCAGGCAGAAAACTGATGCGATTTCTTTTACCACCCTGTACATGTCACATAGGTCAGCGCCCATCAGAAGATCGACATTTGGCGTGCCATCGCCAAGGACGTCCGGGCCCTGGGGGTCCACAACAGACAGGGCACCCACTGCCGAAAGAGGTGGGAGGACATCCGCCGCGGGACCAGAAAGACCGCCGAGTCTCTGCTGGGGATGGCCTCCCAACGTAGGAGGGGTGCCAGCTGCCAATTGACCCCCCTGATGTCCCGGATCCTGGCGGTGGCCTACCCCGATTTGGATGGGCGCGTGAGGACATCACAGCAGACACAAGGGGGTGAGTATCAGCACATTCTGCTATCTTTGCGCGCAGGGAAGGTGTCTGGGTGGGGGAGGAGGGCTGTGGCTATCTCCAGACCAGGGTGCATTCTGTAGGCTAGGCCCCTCCGTTAGACACGGCCCTGTGCCCCCGCCCCCCACCTCTGTAGGGTGCCAAGTACAGCTATCCATGGTCCGGCCTCACCCGTGTGTGGATTTGTCGTCCAGAGACCAGTAGGACTAGTCACAATTACTGAGTAGTGTACCCCCATTGCGCGGCCTAGTTCAGGGAGCTTCTGTGTCTGTCCTCTCCGACAACGGTGTTGCCAATGCATGCACTCAACCTGTCTTCATTTCTCCACCCCCCCCCCATTTTCTTTGTCTTCCTGTTCATGTGTGCATTAGCATCATCTGGCGGAGGAGAAGTGACATCGGAGCACGAGGGAGCTGCATCTCACATGGCCCCGGAGGGCCATACGACAGACTCCGAGTACACCAGTGAGACGGAGGGCGAGTGGAGCTCCACAACGGGGACCCGTGGAGACGTCAGCGACACCGACACGTCCTCAGAAGGGAGCTCCCTAGCGGTGGCGGCAACATCCTTGCCCACCGCCACAACAGGTACAGCCGCCACCCAGCGCACCAGCCCCGCCCTCCCAGCAACCCCTCAACCTTCGCTCCGTGCCCGCTCGCCCAGGAAGGCGGGCATCTCCTTCGCCCCAGGCACCTCAGGCCCTGCCCCAGTTACCCCTGCTGCCCTCAGTGAGGAGGTCATTGACCTCCTCAGGATACTCATTGTTGGGCAGTCTACCCTTTTGAATGCCCTCCAGGGTGTAGAAAGGGAGGTGCATCGGAGCAATGCATACCTGGAGGGCATTCATTCGGGTCAGGCCGCCCATCAGCGATCGTTCAACGCTCTGGCCTCAGCACTGACGGCAGCCATTGTCCCTGTCTCCAGCCTCCCTCTTCTGACTCCCTCCACCCACTCCCAGTCTCCTGTTCCTCTGCCTATCCCATCCACACCATCTGACCAGCCTGCACACACCTCTACACCCAAGGGCAGCTCATCCAGACATAAGCACCACAGATCACACAAGCATTCACACAAGCAACATACACATGCAGACATGCCAACAGTCACTACCACCTCTGTGTCCCCCACCTCCTCATCTCCCTCCTCCCTCCCTGTCACGTCTCCACTCACACCTGCATGCACACCACCATCAGCCAGTACTTCCATCACCAGCACACCCTCCATTACAGTCCGCACACGTGCAGTCACCACCCCCACTGCCATTTACACGTCCCCTGTGTCCTCTCCCAGTGTGTCTGTCACCCCCTCTTCCAAAGCACACAAATGCAGGCAGCCACCCACCCAACAGCCATCCACCTCACGACAGCCTCCGTCACAAGCACCTGCACCCAAAGACAGCACACTTGACTCTCCTACAACCACATCCTCTTACTCCACTCCCATACCCACTACAGCTACCCATCCCTGTCCTTCCAAAGTCGTTTTCCTTTCCAACCTTGAACTCGTTCCAATCACTGACCCACCCACTCCATCTGGTAAGACCAAAAAAAGCACCTCAGCCACCACCAGCCCTGCATCTACTGTGACCATAGTGCAGGGCTATTGGAGTCCACCAGATCCTAGGGCAGGAACATCGGCCAGCAGCAAGGGGACAGCCAGCCCCCCCCCCCTGGGAAGAGGACAAAGAAGAAAAGGGCCCGGCGCGACAAGCCTGAGACGGCTGCCACCAAGGACAGTAGCCTTGCCCCGTCACCTGCCACATCATCCAAGGGAGGCAAGGGCCACAGATCTCCAGCGAAGGAGGACAAGGGCAGCAGGGCGGAGAAGTCAGGCAGCAGGCGAGCTGCCCAGGAGGGCCCCACCAGCCCCATCCCGGGTGTGACGGACGACACCCACGGGCCCAGGACTCCATCACAGGAGGGCGCCGCCACCGCAAGTTCGGAAGGTGAATGAGCGGGAAGTCTTGCCCAGGTCTGGCTCCCTAGACACACAGGACAAGCACCGCTGAACGGGCCCCGCTGGGACAAGAACCGCTGAACGGGCCCCGCCGGGAGGAGCACAGCTGAACAGGGCCCACGCCGGGAGGAGCACCGCTGAACAGGGCCCGCTGGGAGGAGCACCACGGAACAGGGCCCCGCCGGGGCAAGTACCGATGAACAGGCCCTGCCGGGAGGAGCACCGCTGAACAGGGCCCCGCCGGGGCAAGAACCGCTGAACAGGCCCCGCCGGGAGGAGCACCGCTGAACGGGCCCCGCCGGGACAAGAACCGCTGAACAGGCCCCGCCGGGCCAAGAACCGCTGAACAGGCCCCGCCGGGCCAAGAACCGCTGAACAGGCCCCGCCGGGCCAAGAACCGCTGAACAGGGCCCCGCCGGGCCAAGAACCGCTGAACAGGCCTCGCCGGGCCAAGAACCGCTGAACAGGCCGCGCCTGGCCAAGAACCGCTGAACAGGCCCCGCCGGGCCAAGAACCGCTGAACAGGGCCCCGCCGGGCCAAGAACCGCTGAACAGGCCCCGCCGGGCCAAGAACCGCTGAACGGGCCCCGCCGTCTCAAGCACCGCTCCCCTGGGCCCTTCCTGTCAAGCACCGCTCCGCTGGGCCCTTCCTGTCAAGCACCGCTCCGCTGGGCCCTTCCTCTCAAGCACCGCTCCGCTGGGCCCTTCATCTCAAGCACCGCTCCGCTGGGCCCTTCCTGTCAAGCACCGCTCCGCTGGGCCCTTCATCTCCCGCACCGCTCCGCTGGGCCCTTCATCTCAAGCACCGCTCCGCTGGGACCTTCATCTCAAGCACCGCTCCGCTGGGCCCTTCATCTCACGCACCGCTCCGCTGGGCCCTTCATCTCAAGCACCGCTCCGCTGGGCCCTTCATCTCAAGCACCGCTCCGCTGGGCCCTTCATCTCAAGCACCGCTCCGCTGGGCCCTTCATCTCACGCACCGCTCCGCTGGGCCCTTCCTGTCAAGCACCGCTCCGCTGGGCCCTTCCTGTCAAGCACCGCTCCGCTGGGCCCTTCCTCTCAAGCACCGCTCCGCTGGGCCCTTCATCTCAAGCACCGCTCCGCTGGGCCCTTCCTGTCAAGCACCGCTCCGCTGGGCCCTTCATCTCACGCACCGCTCCGCTGGGCCCTTCATCTCAAGCACCGCTCCGCTGGGACCTTCATCTCAAGCACCGCTCCGCTGGGCCCTTCATCTCACGCACCGCTCTGCTGGGCCCTTCATCTCAAGCACCGCTCCGCTGGGCCCTTCATCTCAAGCACCGCTCCGCTGGGCCCTTCATCTCAAGCACCGCTCCGCTGGGCCCTTCATCTCACGCACCGCTCCGCTGGGCCCTTCCTGTCAAGCACCGCTCCGCTGGGCCCTTCCTGTCAAGCACCGCTCCGCTGGGCCCTTCATCTCAAGCACCGCTCCGCTGGGACCTTCATCTCAAGCACCGCTCCGCTGGGCCCTTCATCTCACGCACCGCTCTGCTGGGCCCTTCATCTCAAGCACCGCTCCGATGGGCCCTTCATCTCAAGCACCGCTCCGCTGGGCCCTTCATCTCAAGCACCGCTCCGCTGGGCCCTTCATCTCACGCACCGCTCCGCTGGGCCCTTCCTGTCAAGCACCGCTCCGCTGGGCCCTTCCTGTCAAGCACCGCTCCGCTGGGCCCTTCATCTCAAGAACCGCTCCGCTGGGCCCTTCCTGTCAAGCACCGCTCCGCTGGGCCCTTCATCTCACGCACCTCTCCGCTGGGCCCTTCATCTCACGCACCGCTCCGCTGGGCCCTTCATCTCAAGCACCGCTCTGCTGGGCCCTTCATCTCAAGCACCGCTCTGCTGGGCCCTTCATCTCAAGCACTGCTCCGCTGGGCCCTTCATCTCAAGCACTGCTCCGCTGGGCCCTTCCTGTCAAGCACCGCTCCGCTGGGCCCTTCCTGTCAAGCACCGCTCTGCTGGGCCCTTCATCTCAAGCACCGCTCCGCTGGGCCCTTCATCTCAAGCACCGCTCCGCTGGGCCCTTCCTGTCAAGCACCGCTCCGCTGGGCCCTTCATCTCACGCACCGCTCCGCTGGGCCCTTCATCTCAAGCACCGCTCTGCTGGGCCCTTCATCTCAAGCACTGCTCCGCTGGGCCCTTCATCTCAAGCACCGCTCCGCTGGGCCCTTCATCTCAAGCACCGCTGGCCCATTGACAGTGCCAGTTCTGTGTCGAGCAGGGCTTCAGGAAGCACTCGGGGCACCATGCCTCCTCCAATAACAGTGGAGTCGGTAATCCATCTGATGGACTGTGGCTTTGCACCCCCCAGGATGGGACAGTGGGCATGGAGGCCCCTCGTGGATCTAGCATCGTGGACTCATGTGGCTGAGGTGCCCCCCCTTCGCTTCCCCCTGAGGTGCCTGTAGTTTTATCATCTGATGCCCCTGCAGTGTTCTCTCCAATGGTATCTGGTCTCCTGTGTGGGCGTTGCCCATGTGTTTGTGCACATTGGCCCACGGACTATGGAACTTTGACGAAATGTGCCGGACTTTTTGCCTATGGATATCTTGTTGACTATGTTCATTCCTTATTTTTGTATCTTTTATATGGCATATTTGCCATTCCTTCAATGGAGCTATTTATACATATATTTTATCGAACATTTCAATTGTGTCTTTGTATTATTCCGGGGGGTTTGTGTGGTGTCACTCTGACTTGTTGCTCTGCATTGGGGTGTAGGTATTTGTGGTGGGGGGGTGGGTGTATGGCGCATGTGTGTGCCCGTAAGCTTTCCTCCTCCCCCCAAGCCTGTGTCGTAGGTGCAGTACTCACCGTTGTCGTCTGCGCCGGCGTTCGTACTCCTGGTAGATGAGCAGGAAGACAATAGCTGGTAGGATGTGTAATTCGGGTTCCATGCTGTCCTCCTTCCTCGTGGAGTGTGTATAGGTGAGCGTTTTCCCGTTCGTAGTCTGTTTCTGCCGTGTTTTTATCGGCGGGGCTCCCGCCCCGGAAAAGGTGGCGGATTGGTGAGTTGTGATAGGGTGGGCGGTACATTGTCTGCCGCCTGCCTGTTGGCGGTGACCGCAGCGCTGTTTGTCGGTCCCGCCGTGGCGGTCGGAGTGTTAATGTGGCGTCCTGTGTTGGCGGTTCCCGCCTAAGTTAGAATACCATTTTTTAGACCGCCGGCCTGTTTGCGGGTTGGCCGCCGCTTTATCCCCGACCGCCAGGGTCAGAATGACCGCCTATGTTTAGATAGAAAAAGTGTTTTTTGATTTGCCTTTATCTTTGGCACTGTTTGACGAGCATTCAAAAAAATTCCCCCAAAAAGTGACACAGTGATTCTTGTTGTGTACACAAAGTTTTGGGGTGATCTATCGAGTGGGGGCCGAGAAAAAAGGGGTTTAAAAAAAGTTGTGTTTCCTATGTTAAATCCCAATGGACTTTTGAACACGAATACAGCCCGAACCACTGGACAGCATTACACCATATTTGGCAGAAAGCTAGCTTTCAGTACACAGATTGAGCTTTTGCCTATTTGGTGTAAATCTGTGCAGTAGTTTTTGCGAAATGTAGGGAAATCCAAATTGTATATCTCTGCGCATGGCCATTTCGCAATTACTTTGCCAATATTTCACAGAAATTCTGGAATTTTCACGAATGTGTGTGTGTGTGAAGAAGTGCTGTAATTGGCTGACCACAACCTGAATAGAACGTTGAAAGCCAATCAGATCGCTGCCTGAGATCAGAAGTATTTGTGAAGCCTTTGTGCCTCCAGATCTACAAATTTGGCTTTCATTTAAAATTTCAAAAGCTACTGAATATATTACACCAAATAACAAAAAACACTCTGGACGAAGAGCTACCTGTCTGCCAAATTTGGTGTATTTCCATCCAGCAGTTCAGGCTGTAGTCATGTCTAAGATTCTAAAATTCCTATGGGAATTAAAATGGGAAATTTACTTTTTTGATAACCCCTCAAAAACCCCCCTCTTTTTCGGCTCTGGCTTGAAGGATCATCATCCAATGCACAACAAGATTCTCTGGCAAATTTAGAAATCTGGAATATTTCATGTAGATTTATCTATCTACCTATCCCTCTATCTATCTCTCTATCTATACACAAACACACACATAGATAAATACACACACACACACATATATATATATATATACACATGATTATATTTTTAACACTATCAAATTATATATAAAACATTATAAGTAATACCTAAATTAGTGTTTTAGACCCTTAAAGAAGAAATGTATAATTTTCTTCAACTACATAACCAAGTAAGTAAAGCTTATAGTTACATTTAATTGTACTAGTAATTATAACATCTATTTCTTCAAATGTAATTCTTAAAAGAGTAAACTTCAACTTTGAAAAAAACCTGATAACCTGCCAGGAACACTGCCTATCACAAACTAGCAAAAAGATATAAAAATACAAATATATATTAATTATGAAAAAATATGAACTTGCCCCGAAAGTGAGTAATAATAAATCAAACGACCTCAACCACTATAAACTATCAACAAAATAAGCATTGAAAATGTAAAATTAAACTGTTGTTTTTTTCATCCAAAAGAAGAGAACACCTGCTCCACATTACTGCACCCCCAAAGAGAAAAAATACAAAATAGAGTGAACTATTCAAACAGAACATATGTTAGTATAAAAAATAGAAAAAAGAGTGACATCATTTTATATGTAAATAAAGATAAGATAAGCTTCAAATTGTTATATTTATACACTACACTACACTATTTTCAGATACAATGACATAGAGCTAAATTTATAACATTCCAAAAAGGAAAGTAGTTACTAAGTCCCATGGGCAAATTGCATTGACAGAGAATGTGAATAAAAAAGGCAGCAAATATTATTTAGTGCATGCTGTGGAAGGGCAACTATGGAATGTGATTTTGAAATTAGAGTAAATGAACACAACCATCGCCAAATGTGACAAAAATGTATGTAAAAGAGACATTGCAGGCTATAAGATAGGCATGATCTAGCTCCCAGGAACCCACAATCAAAATCCTACAAGATATATGCCCTAAAGTTACCAAACATATCACAGTCAAACTACAACCTAAGTCCACTTTAAAATGTTTAATTGCATGAACTAAAAAGCCACAAGCAATACTCTTCCTTCCCCTGGAAGATACCAAGACAGAAATACCTGAACAATTAAAAATGACACATAGCGCCTGATTACGAGTTTGGTGGTCCCATGACCTCCATGTTGACAGTGGCAGTCCGACCGCCAACGCCAGGCACCACAGACCGCTCTGGCCTCTTGGAGGCACAAACTGGCTGGCGGAGACCAAGTTTCAGCTAGATCTATTACGAGGTTTCACACTGCCAATGTTACCGCCACAGTCAAACCACCAAAGAGCACCAGGTGGAAACGAACAGTATAAAAGGAGACACTCTCCTGCAGACATCCATACATGTCCGAGCCGCCATGGAGCTATTCCTCAATGTCATGCCACTGCTCCTGCTCGTCAACAAACAAGGGTGACAACAACCATAAGTACACACACCTACCTGGACTTATCACTTTTGCAATAAAATTGTACAGCTAGAAAAAACATCAAGGGTGGGGGACACCAAGGCCAGAACCTACACCTATCATACATGAAACATACACTCATATACTGCAACAACACACACACTTCAGCCAGCACACACACACACACACACTGCATGGCAATCTCACACATGTATGCACTGGTACACAACACAGGATCAGGGACACTGAAGGCGAAGCACCATACACACCCACACATAGCAACAACAGCACAACCATTGAACATATACAGACATATCCCACACACCCACATACAACACTGACCAGGGACTGGCCACACATACAACACACATACGCAAACATCTGCCATGGCACACACAATACCAACATCAATCTATACTGCAATTGCCACACACATCACACATACATAGCACAATGGATCAACAATACCATGCACAATACACACTGACTCAAACTTACAAAAGATACAAAGAGAACCACAACAAAACACCTGCACAGCTGTGATGGATACTGCCTGACCATGCTTGGGAGGAGGCTGCATTGGGACACATGTCACATTCATCAAGGCCCCAAAAAACATGCACACTGAAATTGCCCACAATTGGATCTCAGGGACAGCGAATACCAAATTTATAAAACAGTCACACAATAGGGAAATGCCAACGCTACAAGGCAAACACAACTCTCACTCCATGGGACATAACCCACACCAATGACCTGCCTGGAACACACACCTAAATGGACACATGCACACTCAAATGCAAAGCAGAACAAACCACCACAACTCAGCACACTTCTGGTCAGCACTGACACGAATCCAGAATACACATACCCCATGTTCACAGCACCCATATCAGGGGGCAAGTCACACACCATACACGCCCACATCATACAGCACCAATTAATTACAGATACCATAGGAAGCACACCACAATGCAATGACACCAACATGTAGACTATGTACAAATAAGCATCACACAGCACACACCCTATCCTTGTGAGACAGCAGCACTGCACACAAACTCTCTGACTGAAATATACAATACACGGAGCAGCAAACAGCACAAACACACCCAACTATATGTACACAAACAATGTCAGCCAGGAGCAATAGAAATCTACTGAAGGAAATGAAGGACAAAGTTGTAACAAAAACAACAACAACAGGTTGGATGTACTTTAAAACCATCAATAAGGAATGAACAAGTCAAAGTCTATAGGCCAGTCCAGTTCAGATAGGGCCAAAAGGCACAGTCCTAGCCCCAATTTATGTCTCCTGACTGCCAAAGAACATCCACAGAACAGGAGGGAGGCTAAGGTCACATAGGAACAATTTTGTAGACACACAGCGATGGTCATCAGAAGGGGGGTGGTATTTGGAGGTTGAGGGAGTATTTGTGTGATGTGTAGGTGTGGATGTTTTGGGTGCAAGTTTAAAGGAGGTGTGCATGTATGTGGGGGTATCTGCTGGGAGGGTAAATGAGAACATTTATGTGTGTGGGGTTGAGGGGTGGTGGAGGTGCAACACCCTGCCCCTACCTGTCATGTTCATCAAGTCTCCTGCTGTAACACATGGCTAACAGCATACTATGAGGCATGAATGTATCTGTCTGACTACATATGTTGTTAACACAGTCCTGCCTGCGACCTCACAGTAATGGACAGCTATTGCAGATGTATCATAACAACAGGACCCCTTGAACATATATGTGAGAGATAGAAGCATGCCATCTGCATGGCTACCACATGCCTACACCTCATGCATAGATATGTGTCCTATTAGAACTGGAGCATACACAGACACGCAGGCACAATAAATGTTGGCTACACTGATTACACTTCACCCATGACAACGCACAATTACCAAGGGGAACTACCGTGCTACAGCTGCCAAGACTTTTGCCATGTAAATCTTGCCACATGTATGATGGACACCTATGCATTACTATCTGCTGTGAGGTACAAGCAACAAACATACAATGTAGACAGCTTGCCCCTGGGTTGCAGATGTCAAGCTACACATACCCCTAGACACATGACAGAGGACAGTGGCCCTCATCCTACTTTCATTTGGACTGTAAAAATTGTCAGGCTTAATCTGTTGTTGGAAACTTAAAAGCACCAGGGTAGAAGATAATATAGACACTAAACACAGTCATATGTGCCCCATGCTGGACAATATTACTGAGGCTTCACCATTGTGTAGTCCTAGCTCCAAAAGGATGAGCACACCAGTTGGGAGCACATGGCCTGTCTACACCAATTTGATGCTAGAAGATGTGTGACACATGCCGCATTGTCAGGGGGAGCAGTCTGTCCCTCACTCAATCATTTGGTAAAGGGGCAAGCATGTCTCACACATTTATGTACTCACCCTTGTTGTGGTTGCTGTGCTGCCCTCAAATGCCCATCTCAGGCCAGATAGACCACCTCCAAAATGCGGGCCATTAGAGGGGTCATGGTCTGACGGGCACCCCATCCCCATTGGGAGGACATCCTCAGCTGTGCTGCCACAGTCTTCTGGTCCCACTGTTTCAGGTCCTCCCACCTCTTCCAACAGTGAGCGCTCCGCCAGCTTTGCATCCTCACGGTCCACACCTTCTTGGTGATGGCTCTCCATATCCCCTTCTGATGGGCATTGACCTGCATAGATGCATAAAAATAAAACAAGAAATCATGTCCCCAAGTCCAATGTAAAAAAGGCAGAGTCACATACATGTCTGTGTTTAAAGCCTAGAGCAGCCTGTGTCTCCTGTCTACCTGTGGCACATAGCAGTCATTGTACACAGTTAAATGACTGCAAAGACTCCCCAGTAGGGTGCACTACCCACCACAGAGCTCAGGGCCTCCACTGACCATTTTTAAGTACAGTGTCATTTGTGGAACATGACATGATCACATGACATTAATTAGGTGCACAATGGAACACATACCACAATGTGGCAAGTGACAGCTAAACCTCACTGCAAACAATGCATACAAGAGATACACTACCTCCAAATATCACACAATGCTTATAGTCCTGAGATGTAACAACAAGCCTACTGACAGACCCATTGTGCTTTGACCACATAGAAGGGAGTGACATGTGGACCACCCATAGAGGCAATCCTGTCCATGTGTGCACATGCGCTGAGGCACATTGAGACACATGCTACTTCAGGGGGTGGAGGTTTCCATGTCTCGTCAACTAGTAGGCACATACCCACAGTTGGGTACACAGGGACTATTACACTATAAGAAATACCTGGCCCACCATTGTACATGTCAAACTTCAAAATCTGAAACATAGAATCCATACTCATGGCACATTGCCCATCTGCAAGCATTGTGCTGTTGTGTAATGTCCTAAATAAAAGTCACATACACTGGACACATCAGAGCTGTATGGTGGGGCAAACAGGGCTGAGTAATCAAGGGATCTGATGTTGCTTTGTGATGCACATTGTATGAGATGATATGACCATTAGACACATATGATGAGCCTTCCCCCAGTGTTATTCCCACAGTAGTTAGTGGGTGTGGGCCTAAGAAGATGTTAATGTGTAGAGAGGCATAACTTGACACCATCACATGCTGTCCTGGGAAACAGGAAGTGGGCACAGAATCACACTTGCAGAACAAAAGGGAATTGATATCAGGACAAATGTCCAGTTTTGAAGTAAGCAAACATACACAGGCACCCTTGTACAAAGGAGCTGCCCAGACTCCCATACATCAATTCCTGCAAGAAGAGCCAACCTGGCTAGTGTCCAGTGGCCATTTGAGGATTCTGAATAGGTGCATTCTGGAAATTGTAGACCCAAGGATAAACTCAGAGATTCTGGAACCTTGGATCAAGTTGTGGACGCTTCAAGGACCCAAAAAGGTCCTCTGGAAGAAGATCCAGGAGTTTGGAGGCATTTGAAGCAACTATTGTAAACAGCTCCATAGTTGAATAGGTGGGAGTTGTAGTCCCAGACCTCAAGAAGCACACCAAAGCCTCTGAACTCTTGGCTGGTGCTGTGGACCATTTTCCTCTATTAAGAAACACTCCTGAAAGTAAGTGTAACAGTGTTGCATTGTGGTTGGCCTGAAGTCTGGACTTTGTCCCTGTCCAGTGTGACATTTTCTAACTCTTTGATCACTATTTGCTTCTAAGCACTAAAATTGCCTCATAACTTTAAAAAATCATATCTTTGGTTCCCTACATTGGATCTTTTCTGATTTGGTGTCATTCCAAAGATAAATACATCATCTATTTTTGTAAAGTGGTGTTGTATTTTTGTTGTATTTTGTGTTACTTAATAATGTTTTGTTGATATTAAATGCTTTACACACAAAATGTATGGGGGGATAGAACAAACCCACAGGGCCTGATTAGCCTGTGGTAGAACCACTCTTTTCCATGATCCAGTCTAATGAAACATGGTTGTGATAACCATATATTAGGGACCTATCTCAGGCGTTCCTCCTTACGGAATAGGTGGTTTCACACACATTTATAGTGTCATGCTTTATCATTTAGCCACCTACCCCCACCCAGGTAGGACAATACCACCTGGGCAGACTCAACCTCGTGGTTAAATGAACCCAGAGGGAGTGCTGAAATAACACTTTTCTGGACAATATCGGGATCCAGTTGTTTGAATAAAATTACCTAGCCAATCACCAGTGTGGATCATACCTTTTAATGGTGGTGTTTGCTGGTAAATTAAAAACAAAGTATTTCCAGTGGCAGATAGAACTGTTGAAGTGAGAGGCAGTATGTTACAGGTTGTATTATGACATGTCAGTTTACAGTGACATTAGTATACTTTGGTTTTAGATTTTTCCCTTTGTGTGAAAGGCACATCTGCTATTAGCTGTATGGACCTGACATTTGGGGTAGAGAGCAATTCTATTTAAAGTCACCTTGCTACATGTTATGTAAGTATCTTGGTACTTAGATGACTGTTAATGGACTCCTCTCATTCCAGCAGTGCAGTCAAAACAGTGGCTGTCTTTGATATAGCTATGATCATATTTGGACCTAGTAGACTGTCATGCATGCAGATCTGTGTACATGTAGCTTCATATGTTAGTTCTCAACAAGTGGTCAGTGAATTGTGAATTTGTATACCGCCACATGCATTTAGATGAGGCATTGTGGTACCTTTGTTTGTCTTTCATTGATTTTTGAACACAGGTTAATCTGTACTTCTTATCCACACTATTTACATCTTGGCTTGGCAGCTCACAATGGATCTAGATGTTTGTGCACATCATAAAGTGTAGCATGATCTGTTCCTTGCTCACTACCAGGTGTATAAACTGCATTGGTTAGTTAAAAGACAGTGGGCACAATGTCATGTGGAGAGTGTCCTGGTTATTGTAGTCAGAGAGACTGTTTATCCTGGGATTTTGCAGTAATGTTACACCAACTACTACAAATGGCATACAAAAGTCATCCTCTCAGATGAGTAGATGTGCATTTTGAGTTGATGTGAGAGGATGTACAGTGGACAGGTGTATTGCATTGGGCAGACAGTCTTCTGGCCTTTACTTTGCTCTCATAGGCTGGCCTCCCCACAGACTATACATTGGAAATCCCCTCAGGTGAGAACAGTTGAATGGCTGATTAGAGGAAGAAATGGCCATAGTACCAGATCACACTGTATTGGCAAAGTGTAGTCCAGGTCTCATTGCCTACTAGCCTCAGCATTGCTGTATTTGCCTGTCCTATCCACACACTATGCACTTAATGCCCATCAGGTTGGTACACTCCATTGTAGAGTTGCCTTAGGGGATAATATTTTGGTAGGATACACTGGTATTCTTGATAGTGAAACAGTGCCTGCTGGGACTTGTAGTGCTGTCAATCCCTGGGGTAGACCCAGTATACAGAGATGTTGTTCCCCTGTTACGTAGGCTCTCATTATTCTAGTGAGACTACTGGATTTTGAGCAGCAAGATCGTCCACAGTGTGGGAGACTGAGTCTGACCCACAGTGGGTTACACATGTCGCTCCAAATCCAGGCTTTGCTCCGGCTAACTAGCAGTGCCTCATCTCTCCCGAAAGGTAGAGATGATTGGGCAGCCGAGCGCATGACATATCATACTTCTCAGGGAACTCGTGGTCACTCAGGTCACATCCGGTTCTCTCATTCACAATTCGGTCTCATAAATAAATGACAATAAGAGCATTATGAGTTTTAAAGATTGGTTTAATAAAATGACTGCATTTTAGATAGCAAAGCGTGAGCTGCAATAACCAGAACGACACAGCACAACAATATTAAAATGGTGACGATGAGAGTGAAGCATAAGAATATTGCTATCATTTTGCCACTAGAATTGCTGGACTATTTTCTATCTAATCATATTTCAAGCACGGCATGTTAAGCTCTAATCCTCCCTTTCAGGAGGACATCAACCCTTATACCTGAGCAAAGGCCTGTAGTCTGCGTAGCAAAGCATTCAGCTTACAGTTGTGGTTCCCTGGCTGGAATCTCCCTCTTGACATGTAATGGGACTAGAAAGTGTTTTTATAATTAACACAGCTGATGTTCTAAGAAAATGTCCCTACTTAAGAATGTGTATTTTCTACGAATGTTGGAGACTAAACTTCTACCACGTTTACCGGCAATGTACCAGACTGTAGCCTTGACTGAAGCAGAGAGTGATCAAGAATGTGTTGTTTGAAAACCCAGTGCTGGGCTAAGCAAAAACAGTCAGATAGAAGAAATTAAAACAAGACCGTAAAGCTGGTTATTGTAAAAATAACAATGCGAAGCTGAATAAAATATATCTAGGTCAAGGTGCACAGCGGCCTAAATTATTAAACTAACGTGCATGAAGCTATAACTAAAATGGCTACACAACACCCTCAGATGAGTGTACTTGATATGTCATAGGACAGAGGGGTCTATGGACAGGTTGGCACTGAGCTGTTGAGTCGTGTTGGATTGTGGGTGGGTGAAGGTCATCAGTGGATATGCATGGCAATACATTTTGGATGAGCTAATTTTGGAGTTATGACTTACCAGACTCAACTCCCCCAGGTATTCCTGTCAAGCCCTCAGGATGCAGGATGGCCAAGACCTTCTCCTTCCTTGATGTGAACTGTGGTGAACCACTGTCAGTCTAGTGTCCCACCAGGTGGTGCCTGGTGACGTTGTAATGGACCTTCCCCTTGAGGTCATTCCACCTCTTCCTAATGTTGTCCCTTGTGCACGGATAGCTGCCTACATTATTCACCCTGTCGACTATTCTTTGACATATTTCCATTTTCCTAGTGATAGTAGTCTGCTGGACCTGGGCCCCAAATAGATGTGGCTCTACTCCAATAATTTCATCCACCATGACCCTCAACTCCTCATCTGTGAATCGTGGATGTTTTTGTGGTGACATGGTGATGGATAAAAAGGTGGAGGAATGGGAAACAATAAATTATATAGGTGCTGTGTGATGAGTGGGTGACATGCAGTGTATGTTGTGATAGTTTGCAAATATGTGTTAAGGGGTGTGGTGGGGATGTGAGATGTATGGCTTCTGTGAGGTGGCATGGTGCCTATTTCAATCTTTGCACTGCTGTTGCTATGTTTGGCGTTGTAGATGCAAAGGATTGTGGTGTGTGAAGGGGTGTGTGTTATCGTGTGATTGGTAGGTGTGTCAGGTGTGTAAATGTGTGTCAGCTGTGTTGTTTTCAAATCTATCCAATGTGGTGTTGTGTATTACTGTGGAGACCGCTGACCACCGTGGTTCGCCCCTCCATTGGAGGACTGCCCTAGCAAGAACGCCATGGCGACTTTCGACTTGTAATAGGTTCGGTGGTTGGTTACAGGGCTGGCAGTACAGGTGGTTGGCCTGCCTCTTTTCTGCCCTCCAGAGTACTGGCAGTGTTGGGTTTTGGGTTGTCTTTGGCTGTGTGACTTGTAATAAGGCGGTCTGTATAACCATCAACATGGCAGTCTTTTGACGGCCACCACGGCGGCGGTCTGTCAGTCAGACTGCCAAACTTGTAATGATGCCCAAATAAGGAACCTTTCCCGTTATAGGGCCACCCAGTGCTTGAAATGGAAAAAATAAAGTGCAGGTACTCTGTGCCAGAGTACCTGCTTGTTTCTGAGAAGTGCCGGTACTCTCCAATTCAAAGTATTACGTTTTTCTTGAGATGTGCCGGTACTCTCTCTCTCTCAAAATAAAAAAGTGCCGGTACTCAGTACCGGACAGTACCGGCCCATTTAAAGCACTGGGGCCACCTAAATAATGCTAAACTAACCTTAAAATTCTCTACAGCAGATATTGTTCTAAAACTAAGCCATTGTCAAACCTGGATGATGGACGTGAGCTTCAAAATGCGCCCCAAACCATTCACACGGACATTAACCATACATAGTGGATATCAACCACAATAATAAGCAAAGCAGCACTTATTACTAACTCTTAAACCACATTAAATAAACAACTGTTACCTACAAAAAATAAAATAATGATAGAATTTGAACAAGCTATTAGTCACGCCATTTTAAAAATGTACCCCCACTCTGCCATACATGAACGTTACTATAATTTCAATCAAACCATATGAAGAAAAATCCAATGATCTGTACTAAGTATAAAATGTGCTACAAACAGCCAATTTAACTTTGCAATAAAATAAATTATATCACTAGCCTATGTTCCTGTCACAGAGGTAGCTAACCAGTACAAATTACTAACGAAAGCCATTTCAATGAACAAAATGAAGACAAATATATCCCCTAGTGGAATATTTTGTAGACACTTGGATGGGCAGACTACATTGTCTATGACAACAATTCAGCACCGGAGGTCAAAACAAACACTGGAAGTCATGACACAATGACTTTCAATCCACATTATGCAGAACCCAACGTACACTCTATAAATTTATAAATGCATTACAAAAAGAGCAAAGCTACCAACAACTACACATGTTGCAATCTGTTACCCAAATTACACCTAACCTAGTGTTGGAAAGTGGATTATTGGTAAGGGTAGATAAATACCTACACTTACAAATAGGCCACTAACCCCCACTATGTTCAGTTAGGTCTCAATAGATTAACCCCAGCTCAACCCTTCATAACTTGGCAATGAGCAACAAGGCTTACTTTGGAGACAAAGCTCCTCATTGTAACATTTGGCAGTAAAAACCGAATACCGCCGCACTGACTGCCAACACATACAGCCCTGGATGTGAACATCTGTCTGCCAGATTCTGGCACGCACAACAAAACTGACAGAAAACAGCCATGAATCCACCAGACCCACTGAACGTGATAAACTGTAGGTACCACCACCCATACTATCACGCCACCAAAACAACACCCTCCAAATAATGACCTACCAATCACCACAGCGGACATTCAACAGCGGTAAAACATTGGCGGTGTACACCACCACGGCAGATATGGCCACACAAAAACAAAACAAGGCATCTTGGCCAAAACAAGAAACCCACACCTGATACAAATACACACACTCCACACAGCCACCAACAGCACTATAAAACACCCACTCACATTACTCACAATCCTTTGCAAACATGGGAAAACCGCTACACTCCGCACCTCAATCCCAGCGACAACTGCACATACGTATCAAAGCTACCCATTCATCCGTCATATCCCACTACTTCAAACATCACCCTTTGCTCAACACACTGCACACAACACACATGTCCCCACAAAGGCACCCCGGTTCACTGATGAGGAGTTGCGGGTCATGGTGGAGGAAATAGTCAGGGTTGAGCCACAGCTGTTTGGAGCACAGGTACAGCAGATCTCCATTGCCAGGAAGATGGAGCTATGGTGGGGAATCCTGGACAGGGTGAACACCGTGTGACTACATCCACACAAAATGACTGACTTAAGGAAGAGGTGGAATGACCTACGGGGGAAGGAGCATTACATTGCAGCAAGGCACCAGCTCACCATCAAGAGGACTGGCGATGGACTCCCCTACCTCCTCCCCTACCTCCTCCTCCACAGCTGACCGCATGGGAGGAGCAAGTCTTGGCAATACTGCATCCTGAGGGACCCACTGGAGTAGCAGAACTGGACACTGGTGAGTCAACATTTACTACCTATCAGCACCCCATACCTGCTTGCCACCACGACCCCTCTCCCTGACTCCCATCACCCCACTCCATCCCTCACAGTGCACCACACCAATTACCAAACCTGAATGCCAAGCCCTGTATGCCATTCCCACTGCATGCACATCCCTTCCAGCTCTGCATGCACACCCACCACCAATGCATGCACAAATGTTAGGAGGGCAACAGCAATAACATTGGGAAAGCTAGTAATTCAGAATATGTCATAGACATATAGCATAATACATCACTTATATCCCCACAGGTGCCCCAGCCAATGTCAGCGGTGAGGAGGTGCCACGGCTACCAAGTCCCCCACCAGAAGATGCAGCCAGTGATGACAGCAGCTCAGGAGCTCTGGATCTGGATGAACTCCCTGGCCCATCTGGGACCACTGGTCAGTCGGCTACCCCATCCCACATCCAGTCCACCACAGAAGACCCCCCCAGAATCTAACTCCACAGCAGCCAGCCAATGTCCCCACACCTCTGTCCCCAGGACATGTCAATCAGTAGTGTGCCCACCTGTACAGGGACCCGAGTCTATACACACAGGCAAGACAATGCGGGCTCTGATGTCAGTGGGAGTGGGCACACCGTTCAGGGGACACAAGCACAAGGGGCCAGGGACACTCTGAGGACAGCTGTGTGCCAGGGGGAGGACAGGCCCAGGGAATCCACTACCCAGTAAGCACTCACATATGTCCTGGGGGCATACAGACAATCCCAGGAGATGATGGGTCAGGTGATCAACATCATGCAGGATTACTGGCGGCTGCAGGGGGAACACCACCATGAGGGCAGTTGCAGGGCCTAAATGCCAACATGGCCTCCATTGTAGGGGTGCTGGGTGGAATGGCCAACACAATGTGGGAGGACAGAGCACACCAGTGGGACACTTCCACTAGCCACTCCACCCAGCAGCCATCAACATCTGCTGCAGCTGGTGGACCGGACCCAAGGACCACCAGCACCTCTCACCGTGCAGAAGGTGAACCACCCCGCAACCTTCCTTGCGACCCAGACAGACACAAGAGACAGTTGCCAAGACCAAAACCACAGCCAGGAAATGAGCCCCTCCTGAATGCCCCCCTTGGGTTACTATGTGTCACCTTGTCTACTTTAAACTGCCATTTGCTCCCCTTCCGACGGGCCCTTTGACACTGGACCTGTGCAACAAACAGACTGTCCCACTACACTGGACCTGTCCCAACCATCACCCCACTCTATTGCACTTTGCATTGTATACCAAATTTTTTAAAAACACCCTTGGACACATATCTTGAGTAATAGTGCTATATCTGAAGTAAGTGTACAATGTATTGTACTGTAATGAACTGCATGATCCCGTGCATATGTCCAGTAGTATGTTGATCCAGCCTACAAATGTATTTCAGCAGTCTGTACACATCACAGCATTACACTGTTGTAACCACCCCAATATCTGCAATAAGGGAAGGCATAGGTGACAGTCAGATGGAATGCAAAGGTAGTGACTGGCATTATGCTACAGCCACACAGCACAACACTGAAATGAATACATGTTTGGTTCAACAGTCTTATCTGCGTGTCATTGGAAGTACTGCTGTATCAAATGTGTCCTGTTGTCCACATCCTCCGCCTCTTCCTCCTTCTCACTGTCCTCGCTGTCTACTGCTGTCACAGGACCATTGTCACCCAATCCTCCAGATAGGGCATTTGGCGCCTGAGGGCCAAATTGTGCAACATGCAGCACACAACAACAATCTTGAAGACCTTCTTAGGGGAGTAGCACAGGGATCCACCTGTCAAATGGAGGCACCTGAACTTGGCCTTCAGGAGACTGAAGGTCCTTTCAACAATCCTCCTGGTACGTCCATGAGCATCATTGTACATATTCTCAGCCCCTGTTCTCAGATTCCTAACAGGGATCAGGACAGGTTTGGTAGCCAGAGTCACCTGGAACAAGTGAGGGACACATATGAGCCTTGCACAATGGCATGGGGTATGACTCCTGAAGGTATACATTGGGTTGGGACTCAGGCTCACCTATAAGCCACACTCTGTACCTCTGTAGTTGTGCCATCAGCTGTGTGATGCTGCTATTCCTCTGGAGAAAGGCATGATGCACCAACCCAGGATACTTGGCAGTGACGTGGGAGATGTATTGGTCAGCAAGGCACACATTGTGGACATTGAGGCCCATATTTATACTTTTTTAGCCCCACATTTGCACTGCTTTTTGGTGCAAAAATGGCACAAACTTACAAAATACTATTGTATTTTGCAAGTTTGCACCCCTTTTGCGTCAAAAAATTACGCAAATGTGGCGCAAAAAAAACTATAAATATGGGCCTGAGTGAGTGGAAACTCTTCCTATTCCTGTACACCTGTTCATTGGCCCGTGGGGGGGGTACTAAGGCAATATGGGTTCCATCAATGGCCCCAATCACATGTGGTATGTGTCCCACTGCATTGAATCCAGCCTTCACAGTAGGCAATTCATCTACCTGGGGGAATGTGAATGTGTTTGAGCAAGGCTGACAAAAGCCTTGCAAGCACAATACAGAACATTGGCTCTGACATTCCTGCAGCCAAGCCCACTGTCACCTGGAAAGAGACAGTTGCCAAAAACTGGAGCACTGATAGTACCTACACAAGAGAGGGATATTATTGTGGTGCAACGGATAGCAGGTAGCAGATCAAGCTCCAATTGTGCAAACAGCTCTGTGATTGTGTCCATTTCCAGACGATAGTTGAGTATGATGTGCCCGTCCTCCAGTGTAGCCAAGTCCACAAGAGGTCTGTACACAGGTGCTTGCCTCCTCCTCCTCCTATTTCTCCGCAGTGGTTGGTACCTAAGTAAGCCAAAGGTAAGAAGGGAGTGACAACCGGAACTTTGGACACACAACATCAGTGTACACAGGGCATGGTAGTATGCTTGTAACTGGATTGCCTAGGTGATTACATTCAACACCAATTATGCACTATATAATCAGTACATGTGTACTAGCAGTAGAAAATGGCAACCACCTGTCCTGTTTGCAGGGACCGGTGGAAGTGACCTCACTCCGATGGTGTTAGGCGTCATGGTGGCAGGCGGTCTGCACCACCGTGCAATTCCTCCTTGGCTAACATGGGGCTCTATGAAGTGCAGGAAGCAATGATCATCAACGCCGGTGGTGATGGGGTTCACCGCAGCGGACATGACTGGCATTTTCTATATATCACTTCCGTTGATTCCTGGGTGTGCTGCTTTGACCTGTGTCTGGAACCTGCCATGCCCCATGCAACAGGGGAAAGGGCTCCAGCCTTCATGTCAGAGGAGTTCGAGAAGCTTGTGTATGTGGTCCTACCCCGGTATGTGCAGTTGTCTGGGCCTCCAGACCAACAGGTGAGTACATCATTGGTACAATGCATGCAACATGGTTGCATGTAGATGTGTGTGCGCGCTGGCAGCGTGTGATTTGGGGGGGATGGCCGGTGGCAGTGTTAATGAAGAGGTACGGGTCATGTGTGAGCCTGAAGAGGGGCAAATGCAGTATGTAGGCCATATGTGTGACAGGTTGGACTGTGTGGTTCATGGCGTTCCTCTGTTTGTGTTTCATCTGCAGGTCAGCGCCCATCAGAATAAAGGGTTGTGGCGTGCCATCGCCAAGGACGTGCAGACCCTAGGGGTCCATAGTCAGCAGAGCACCCACTGCAGGAAACGGTGGGAGGACCTGAGACGCTAGGCCCAGAAGACCACAGAGGCTCAGCAGGGGATGGCCTCCCAACGAGGGAAGGGTGCCTGTCAGAACCTGCCCCCCCCTGATGGCCTGCTTACTGGCAGAGGTCTACCCAGAGCTGGATGGGAATCACAGCAGCCACAAGAGGGTGAGTGCAGTGTGTGTGACAACCATCTCTGTTGCCTGGCATGGGATTTGGGTGCAGGGTACTAGTCAGTGGATGCCCCAATATGCCAGCTTAGACATTGGTGCATGGTTTCTTGTGTGAAATGCATGTTTTTGATACCTAGGTAAATGGCTTTCCATGGCAGGCAGGGCTTAGTTGGTCCCAGTTGATGTGCAGATGGCAGTGTTTGGCTCCTACCTGCTGTGGTACTTAGCCAATGGTATGCCAGAGTGGTTGATACTGACCGTTCTTAGTCTCAGTGTGTGATATGTGTATGCCATGTGTCCTGTTGGTGCTGTGATTGACCCTGTGCTCCCTTTCTTTCTCTCCCTCTGTCCTTTTATCATCTTGTCCATGTGTGCATTAGCGTCATCTGGCGAAGGAGCAGGAACACCAGTGAGTGAGGGAGCTTCAGCGCACGGGACCCAGGAGGCACCTCAGGGGGGACACGAGCTGATACAACTGAATTTGATTCCTCCTCTGATGGGAGCTCCCTGGTTGTGCGGGCCCCTCTGGGTCCACCCCAGCTACAGGTTCTATTGCCATCCCATACCACCGTACCAGCAATGCCTACCTGGTAGCCCCCCACTGAGTTGCCCGTGCCGGCTCACCCAGGAGGGTGGGCATCTCCTTCTCCCCAGGTACCTCAGGCCCTGCCCCAGTCAGCCCTGCTCCCCTCGGTGAGGAGGCTATTGACCTCCTGAGATCCATCTCTGCAGGGCAGTCAACCATAGAGAATGGCATCCAGGGGCTGGCATCCCAGATGCAGCAATGCAATGCCTTCCTAGAAGGCATTCACGGTGGATTGGAGGCCCTACAGAGATCGTTTTAGGCTCTGGCCTCTTCACTAACAGCAGCCAGTGTCCCTGTTTCTTCCGTCCCCCCTCCAACTACCACTTCCTAGTCCCATTCTCCTCTCCCCAAACCCATCCTGTGCACACATTCTGACAGGCATGCACCCAAAACAACATGCAAGACTCGCACAGACAAACACAGGCAACACACTTCAGTCCATAAGCACTCACACAAACAACAGAAAGATGCACAGACAACATTAGCCATTTTCTCCACTGTCTCTCCCTCCTTCTCCTCCCTCACAGTCACACCAGCACTCACACCTGCATGCACAGCTTAAACATTCCCAGAACCTCCCACCTGCACAGCCTTGCCCACAGTCACCACAACAGCAGACCCGCAGACATGCACCTCACACACCACATGCACTGTTACCACCACCACCACATGCTGCACACCCACCTCACTTACAGACACCACCACAGCATCCATCCACACATCCTATTTGACCCCCCCACCCTGTCTGATCCTCCAAAGACACACAAACGCTCGCAATCAGACCCCCAACAGCCATCCACTTCACACACATACACTGTCCATGCACCTGCACCCAAGACCAGCACACCTCATCGTCCTACAACTACTCTCTCTACCTCCACTCCCATACCTCCTCCCACAGCCCACCCCATTGGTCCTAAGAAACTTTTCCTTTCCCACCATGACCTCTTCCCTCCCCGTCCTCCCCGTAAGAGAATTTCCTAACTCCACACCCAGTACCTCCAGCACCAAATCTAGCCCTGTTCCATCCCCTAAGACGTCAGCTGCCACTAAGGGGTACATGAGTGGAACTCTGGCACCTCAGCACAAACCCTACTCCTCCGCCCCCAAAAAGGAAGGACAAAGAGCCCCCCCTCCCAAACTGAAACCCAAGGAGCCCCCTCCCAAATCCAACCCCAGGAGCCCCCACCCAAAAAGAAGCCCTCCCACCCCCTGCCCACTGAGGTGCCTGACTATTCCCAGCATGATGCCCCTGCACAGTGGAGTCCTGATGTTGTCAGGAGTCAAGTTGGGGCTTGGACTTTACCCTGTGGGCATCTTCAGATTTTGAACTGGCCAACAGCCCTGGATATTTATATGCAATTCTGTATCTGTTTGGATTTGGGCTCTTCATCCTATTGGATTAAAGTGGTTGGAACAGAGGTATGTGTCCTGGCTTTCTTTGCTTGTGGGTCCTGTTACTGTCTATTTACTTTCCAGATGGTTCTGGGTGTGTATGTATGGTGTGTGTGTGTCACTCTCTCCTCTCTCCCTCCTTTGTGTGCTAGGCAGCTGTACTCCCCGTCATCATCTTCGTCAGCGTTGGTGCTCCAGGAGGGCCATGGTGTGGTACAGCATCAGGAAGACTTCCAGTTGTGGTTCCATGGCAGCCGCAGAATCCTCTGTGTCCTTGGAGGTGAGTGTCTCCTTTTATATGATGTGTTTCCGTCAGGCTTTTGGTGGCATTGCTAATGCCCTGGAAATCCTGGAGTTGTGCTGTGTCATAATATGGTGGGTGGATCCTTGTCTTCCGCCTGCCTGTAGGTGGCTACCTCCATGTTCAGTGGTCGTACTGCACTTGCCTTTGGGGTGGTACATTGGCTGTCTATGGGAGGCTTCACCACCATGGTCATAATGTGACAGTCATTACCGCTGGCCTGATGGGGGAACTACCGCCATCGCCGGTGTGGCGGTCACCTGACCGCCAATATCATAATGAGGGCCAAAGTGTGTATAGCATTCAACTATCATACAACAGTAATTAAATAAAATTAAAATAAAATTAAATAAATCACAGGCAACAGTTTAAAAATCCAAAACCAATTTTTAAAGATTATAAATACTTTTATCTTTAATTTTACACCAAAATGAACAAAATCATATAAGGGGAACCAGAGATTTTAATTTTCAAAGAGTTAGACCCTCATTTCAACTTTGGAGATACCTGGTTTCTGCCCGCCAGCCCAGCGGGGATCTTGGCCGCAACACAGGAGCTAGCTCCAAATGGAGCCGGCGATGTTGCGGCTGTGCGACGGGTGCAGTTGCACCCGTCGCACTTTTCACTGTCTGCATTAGCAGACAGTGAAAAGCTCCATGGGGCCGTGGCAGGGGGCCCCATGACTCCCCTTTCCGACAGCCTTTTCATGGTGGTTCATACCGCCATGAAAAGGCTGGCGGGAGGGGGACTCGTAATCCCCTGGGCAGCGGGATTTAAACCCCCAGGACAAAAGTGGCGGGAAACCGCCGTCCCGGCGGTGCGACCGCGGCACTTCCACCGCGATCATAATCCCATGAGAAGCACCGCCAGCCTGTTGGCGGTGCTTCCGACAGAACAGCCCTGGCGGTCTTTGACCGCCAGGGTTATAATGAGGGCCTTAATGTTTTCTAGGGCATAGAAACAAAAAGAGCCAATCTGGTCATCTGGTCGCACCTCGACTGGTGTAGTTTCAGGCCAACCGCGATGGAACCCTGCTCGGCTACAGCAAGTGGGAGGTCTTGGTCAAAACTTTACTTTTGGACACAGTCATTTTCTTGAAGATTTTCTTCAGCGGGACAAAGTCACAAATCCAATCTGATACCCACGGAGCCCTCTTCAGATAGATATCGCTGGAGTCCTCGTTGAAGATTTCTATGTTTGGATTTTGACGATTTTTCAGGACATAAATCTTCATCCGGGCCACAGCTGAACCTTGATCTGATGTCCCTGGAGCCCTCCTCAGATACTCTGCATGGGAAGTCTTGGTCAACTTTTTACCTTCGAACTTAGTCACTTTTTTTGAGCTTTTTCTCTCCGACGGCGGATGACCCTCCACAGCAAGCCAATTTTGAGTCAACATCATCGGATTGCATTTCCAGGAGCCCCCTGTGAAATTCTGGAAGTCCGGGGCTCTAGAACTTTTCAGCTGGATGAACCTGAAAGTAAAGCCGGGTCATGGTCGACGTAACCTAGCGTGACTCATGATACTAGGTCGATCCCTTTTATGGAGCTTTTTACCAGAAGTTCTCCAAACTTCTGGATCTTCTTCCAGAAGGTCTCTGTAGGTCCTTTAGGAGTCCTCAACTCACCCCAAGGTTCCAGAAGCTCTGAGTTGCTCCTTGAGGGTTAGGACTCCAAATCCCAGAATGCACCTGCCTCAAACTCCAAAATGACCGCTGGACAGTGGTCAGCTTGTTAGTTTCTTCAGGATTTGATGCAGGGGACTCTGGCTAGCTATTTTTCACTTGTAGCAAGCAGGAGGTTCCATCTGGAACCAGTTTGAAACCAGGCAAAGTCCTTCTTGTGGTGAAGCCCAAGTGTGCAGCTGGTGTAGTCCTTCAGAGTGCAGTGTCCAGGTACATGTCAGGGGTCCAGCAGGGCTGTCCTTCTTCTTCTGATGTTCTTCCTTATAGGGATCTGAGGTATGGGTGCAACTCTGCTATATCTATCATTGCTCTTAGTTTGGAAAGCAAGGGGATCCTGGTTTTCCAATCACAGGTAGGCTCCTCCCCCCTTTGATGACCACCTCCTGGGAAGTGTGGCAAAATTCAATCCCAGGGAGCAACATTCTTCAAAAATCCAACATGGCTGAAAGTGATTTTTGGGGGTTAGATCTGGCTGAGCCCACCCACTGGTGTGGCTAAAAATCCTTAACACACCCCTCTCATAATCCAATCAAGAGGGCACCTAATTGTCTGGGGTTGCTTGCAGGAAGTGGGTGAGGTCATGAGCTGCTCTAAATGTCCTTCCCTGCCTTTGAAGACTAGTTTGGCCGCTCTCCTACCCATCCTATTTCACCATCTGCTGAGGGAGATCTCCATTCACCAGGCACATCCTTTCTGTTCAGCCAAGGCCACTTCATACCTCGTCAAGGCAGCAGGCCAGGCTGGCAGAGGCTGGCCAATCAGAGAAGGGCACTACAGAGCTGATTGGCAACTTTCAGGTAGGGTTTTAAAACTCCTACCCTGATCTAGTTATATTAAATCAAACAATGGCAAGTTGTGGGATTTATTATAACAATTAATTTGATACCAAACTCAAGGTATCTGTCACTTATGGGGACTTTGTTAACTAAAATAAAGTCTCCCCATTTTAGCCTATGGAGGCCATTCACTGCAATGAGAGAAACTAAAAATTTGGCTGTTTTACCTCACTAGGGCTTATAAACCAATTTTTATAAGGTCCCTGTTTATAGTTACATGGCACCCATCCCTAGGGGAACATAGTGCACACGTTAGGGGTGACTTATATCTAAAAATAAGGCAGTTTAACATTTTGGAAGTAATTGTAATTCCAAACTCAAATTTGAATGGAGTTGTAGTTTAAAAGCAGCCAGCAAGGTAGGCCTGCCTTTAATGACACTGGGCACCTCAGCAGTGCACCTATGGGTGCACTACTGATGCTGGAGTCCCTAAACCTATGTGCCCTACCACATACTAAGGGTCTTTATGTAGATTGGTACTGCCAATTATAATTAGCCTAATTTGCATATCCACTTTACACAGAGCACCGGCTAAGAGATGACACAGAGATTGCTAAGCAGTACCCAGGGCACAGCCAAGAGTCACTAATCACCAGTATCTGTCAAAAATGTTTTGGGTGACCAGGGCAAAAAGGAGGACTTTCCTACATGTAGCAAACAAACCAAAAGATTGTACAACATTCTACAATATAGAGTCAAAATATTTATACACAACAAAATAGTCACCTACAAAAGTCTCAAAACACTGCCACAAAATCTAAATCAACATCACAAATCATTTTTTCTATAAATAATAAACATATTTTACTGCATCAGTCTAAACATCAAATAAGACTCAAATGTTAAATAATATATAACTTATTTACATGAAAAATGGTAGCCTAACCAACAAAAAAGCTCAAAGAAAAAATTCAATCCATCACATAAAATAAATGCAACACATAATCCACACATTTTCAAATATTAATTGCATAATATTTACTCAAACACAAAAATATGACCACTCGAAGCAATCCAAAGTATCTAGAAAACACCAAAAAAAAAAACATATTTGAAAAAAATAAAATGCTCCTGGAAAGTGAAAATAAAGAAATTCAAAGTTAAAAATATTGGTTTATTATAAACCAAATGTGATTTCCTTAACAAAAAACTGTACCTCCTAATGCCCATACAACATATTCATAGACAAAAACCTGTGAAGTAAGCAAGAAAATACATCCACAAAACACTTTAGATTCTCAAGAACACATTTACAATACATTTAAACATCATAAAATAAATGATACATTTCTAACAGTGTACAAAACCCCAAAAATAGACACTATTGAAAAGCAGTGCTATTATTACAACTAAATATACAATAAAACCCACAAACAACGCTAAAATTAACCTCTAGTTGGACCCCCATCCACCGCCCTCAAAATCCTTAAAAGATCTTTAAATAGGACTTAACTATTTATATAAACAGCAGCAACTTACTGCGACCTGGATCCCAGAAAGTAGATTAACAATTACACAAAGAGCCTACAAAAGATAAAGTAGCATTTAAAAAAATGGCCACAAATTGAAACTAAAAGCAGACTATCTCCACACAGAAATAACTAAATGTATTTAGAAATGTAAAACACTATTAAACATGAAGAATGTAAAATGTAAAAATGTTAACTATATACAACAATTTATTGTATACAGAAAAAACATATGTTAAAATGATATTAAAATATGTATATAAAACAATTTAAGACATGTTAAAGAAAGTTAAACAATGGAAACAAATTAAGAATGTACAACACACAATACTATTTACATAGATTCACATGTTTTAAGGGAAAAGTGCTCTTACATAAACTTTACAAACACAAGTACAATTAAAAAATGTGCTGCATGTCTTTACTCCATAACAATATGCACCCAATATTATTATTTATTGCAAACAAACATAAACAAAATCTAATCACCAGCAATACTAATTAAACTATTTCTACTACATGCAAATACAATTTAAACAAAGGAATCTACACTAAAATTATAAAATCAAATAATCACACTCCAACATGAAGCATTTTTAAGAAAGTGTTTAACACTAAATGGGTGATATTTACTATTTCCACCCCAATCTAAACCAAATTATGGAAGGTGTTGGGCACTAACATAGTGACATTTACTATTCCTACTCTAATCTATACCAATCTGGGGAAGGTGTTAGAGAGCAAAGGTGTGCAAAATAACATTCTAACTCCAATTTGGACCAATTTGGTGAAAAAATTGAACCCTAAAAGGGTGATGTTTAATATTCCCAATCCCATCAAAACCATATTGGGAAGGGTGTTGGACACTTTAGAGGTGAAATATACTATTTCTGATGCAATCTAAAACATCTTATGCACGGTGCTAAACACTAACAATTGTATATACAGAATCACACATTACATTTGATCTATAAAATAAACTAAAATGCATTTAAAATCAGACTAACCAAAAGTAGAAACAAAAATATTCATAATTACAGATTAACACATACATGTATAAATGTGTCACTTTTATTAATCAAACTATGTTTTAAAATATGTACTGCCATTCCTAATCTTTGACCCATAAAATAACAAATAAAATCATAACATAAAAGTAACAATCATAAAATTTAAAAAAGAAAACAATGTAATTTTAACTTTTTACAATATTGATATGCATATCATTAACATTATTAATATTAAATTTATTTTAAAATATCTACTTTTTTTAAACTCACCTCACCCTTATCTCCTGAAAAACACCAAACTAAAAACAAAAATAAAATAATTGATAAATCTATGGAATCAAACACAGCACAATAAAATACATACAAAATAACACAAATGTTATAACAAACAATATTTTCGAAATCATTAGTTTTTAACAACAGTGTTAAAAACAGCACATAAAATGATGTTTTTGCCTTTGATATTCATGTCAATAATACTTTTGACATCCCAATATTCTTGACATGATATTTCTGTATCACAATATTTTTCATTTGATATTTTGCGCAACACATCCTGCCAATGTTGCATTGCTTGTTGTTTTGTCTTGGCCCCAGATTCCACTACAGCCTTTCTCTGCAGAGGAACATTTATTTCCAGATATAAGTTTAAGTCTCAAGTCTAAAGATGGATATCTTCACTGGGCCCGATGCTGGACTTTTCCTGCTTAGACTTTTTCCTGCCTTCCTTTACCAACACCTCCTCCTTCATCAACCCATCATCGACAACACCTTCTTCGCATCCAGCCTGCAGCTTTTCCCTGCTGATGACTGTACGATCTTGAAACTTTTCAAAGTGCAAAGGCAATTCTTTGTCAAGGATCAACCAGTCCTCGTATCCAACTTGCACTCATTCAGGGTCGGCCTCAAACCTTAACTTTGTCCTTTTCTATGATGGCCAGTTGCCCACAGTAGATAATTTTCCTCTTTTTAGTGCATTTTTTATTTAAATCTTTAAAAGTTCATTATCCTTGGTTCCCCTTATTAGATTTGTGTTGGTTTTGTTAATAATATTTAGTTCATTAAAATATTCTCCATTTTTAAAAACTGTGGAAATACTTTTATTTTGTTATGTTTTTAGCTTTTTTAACTGTGCTGGTACCTCTAAATACTTTACACATTTTTTATTTTTTTTTGCTATAGCTAACAGGGGAGAGCAGAGTTAAATTAGTGAAAACGTTATTGGACCTAACAAGAATAGTTACTTTATTACTTGTGGGGAGATAACATCGACCCCATACTGATACTCCACTTGCTCACAAAGTGCTACTGAAAGCAAGGAAAAAAGAGCACAGTGGGTTTTCAGAAATTTGTTTGTATCATATTTTACTCCACTACATTCTAAAGGCTACACTCCAGAGGAATGCAACTGTTAAACCAATTTCAGAAAAGCTGCAAAGTTTAACTGCAGATGTGTCTACCCTTTGGTTAGTTGTCGGATATGGTGTGAAGACAGTTCATTTTGTAGACACAATGGAAGATGTGAATGTCCTGGGAATTACCCTGACTGAAAGAGATTATCCTGTGCTCAATTGGTAACAAACGTTACTTTGGAGACTTTGGGCCTCATCAAGAGTCTGGCGGTCTGAAACCCGGACCACCAGACCCATAGAGGGGAGACCGCTATGGCGCTGGCATTCTCCCTCGGCCCTATTACAAGGTTTCCACTGGTTTAACCAGTGGAAACCTCTGAAATCAGAGGTTTGTGCTGGTCAGCCCAGTGGAAACCTTGCAGCTGCATTAACCTCGGCCAATGTCATTGTACAGAAGGTGCCCCCACCGCCCTTGAAATGCCCACTATCTACCAAAGTAGAAGGTGTGCATTCTGAGGGCTCTGGGCGGGGGGGCTGCACATGCCCATGACATGGCTGTAGGCAGTGCAGGGGCCCCCTGTAGCTCCCTGCACTGGGTTTCAGACATCCTTTTCAAGTTGAGGTCCCTGCCATGAAAATGCTGGGGGAAACTGAACTCATGATCAGTGTGGCTGTGCTGAACTCAGTTCCGCCATTGCTGAGCATGACTCTGACCACTGTCAGCCTATTAGGCACTATGTTCCTGGCGAGGATGGCAATCCCCTGGCAGTCGAATTGCCAGGGTCTAAATGTGGCAGTCGGACAGCCTGGGGGCTGTTGAAGACTGGAAAGGATCTAAGCTACACTAATGGGGGGGTGATTATAGCATTAAGTTCAGTTGGAATAAGGATCCGTATTCTAGGAGAAAGCAATATAGAACTCTGGAATCCAAAGACTTTATTGATACCTCAGTGCTGATGGTGACCCAGTCCGGGAGGTCATATGGGTCCTGCTAAAACTGCTGAACCCAAACAATGCACTTACTTTCTATATTGTGGGGAACACAATTGATGTTGCTCTTGTTTTATCTGGGGCACTTTGGAATTGTGCTATTATAGATATAATTTGTTGACGTGTGCTAAGTTTTAGGTGCTTGGGCTGGGGGAAGGACCCCTCTCTTTCTGTAATTGTAACTACGACTATTGACTGGAATTCCAGAGGACCAAAAATAGGGGTTTCCCTACTAACCCTGCAGAACCTGGACCAAAAAAAGGGTTCCCTAGAATAATGGGCCATATGTCAAAGCATTTTTGAAAAAAGACATGGTTCAATTGGGCTACTTCTGACTGCAAACATGCTTTAATAATGTACAAAACACAAAGTGCGATCCAGTAACAGGTTACCAAATTGCAATTTGTGTTTGTGATTCAGTATTTGGAAAGAACGTGTTTAGGGAATCCCTTCCAAATACTTAATCTGAATGGAATGTATGAATGTTTTGCAACTGAATTACAGTTGCAAAATATTCATATTTTACCAACTCCTTGAAGAAGGTGGTAACCCATTTGCAAATGGGAAGGAGCTCTCCAGGGATCCCTTCTGCTTTGACAATGGGGAACAAATATTTCTAAAAGCAGTCAGTGGTCCCAAGAACCACTGTCTACTCATAAAAAATGAAACTTCATAGTTTCATTTTTTGTTTTTTTAAAATGATTCCTGGTTTCCTTTAAGGAAAACTGGCAGTATAAAAAAAAAAAAAAGATTTCTTTATTTCAAAGCAATCACAGTCATGGTGGTGTGCTGACCCACTGCTAGCCACCATCCCTTGTGATGGCTGCTATTCTTAGTGGGTCCGAAACTGAGACTGACCTCATTAATATTCATGTGGTACCTCTATTTGCAGCCCACTAGGAAACATAAATGAAACTCAAAGGAGCTTTATACATTTGAAATAGTGATTCACAATGAGGATATCGCTATTTCAAAACTTCGTACATGTAGCTCTTAATGTTATTTATATCTTAGCAGAGACATACACATTTCACATAACATACAAATAAGAAATGTACAACTACGAAAGTACAATGATTGCAGCAGATTTATTGAATACATCATTATTTAATATTGTTCTTTTGTTCTTCATCACTTACAGGGAAACAGTCCTTAACACATTGGGACTGATTTTGAACTTTTGATGAGGAGGTGGAAGCCATAGTGGCTACCTCCCCACCGGGCTCATTACGACTATCGCACTGGGCTGCCATGTGGAAACCAAGGATCCTGCCCATCTGCCCGGTGGGAAAGTGGTGGCAGCATGGTCACCAGCTTGTAATCAAGCAGCAGACAGTGAGCATTGTGAAGTTGCTGGGCAGGGGGACCCCTGCATTGCCCATGCCAAGTACATGGGAAGTGCAGGGACCACCCTGTGGCCCCCTGCATCTGTTCGCCACTGTTGTGTGAAACCGCCGTGAAGAGGCTTGCAGAGAACCAGGTTGTAATCATCAGGGCAGCGCTGACTTCAGCACCGCCCTGGCTGATTCCAATCTCTACCACAGTCAGCCTGTCAGCATCAAAGATCCCAGTAGAGACAGAGGTAGGTTTTCAGGGCAGCCCGCCAACCTCGTAGTGTGCCATTCGGACTGCCACAACAACAGCGGAGGTCTGACAGCCACTGCAATTGTAGGGGTCCAAATACTGCCACACTTGTAATCAGGCCCATAATCTTTTGCTTAGGATGGGTGACTACTATAGAAAATGGTCTGTAATGCACCCTGAGGTAGTCCAATATATTTTGCAAGAAGGTAGTGGAAAGAAACCCCTAACACTTTGGTTCCTCCTTGCTGGAGTTTTAGTAACAAAAAAAAACAAAAAAATCTCTATTGGACTGGCTCCTTTATAAGGAGGATGAGTTTTGGCCCGGTTATTCAAGGTCTCATCAGGGCAAAAAGCAAGATATACTAATTCAAACGTGAGTCCATAAGGTTTTGGAATGTTACGATGGTGATGTTTGTGCTTTCATGGATTGACGGAAAGCATAGCTAAGTCAATTCCTTTTGATTGTGGGATTCCACAACATGCAGTTCTGCTTTTCAGCGTGCATCTAGTCATATACGGACGCAGATGTCATGACTTATAAGGACACATGCCTGTAGAGCTCACAGAGTGTACCAACTGGGCCCGAAAATCTTATTGCTGTGTCCCAATGTTTCAAATCGCCACACGTTTTAGAGACAGGGCTGTACCTTGGAGGGGCTGGGGTATTCCTTTAAAGCCCAGTACTGGTGTTACCACTTTTGTTAAGTGGCTAAAGGATTGAAAAGGAGTCAAAAGGGGTGAAGTTATTCGATCCCTCCGATGATTACTAGATAGTGTTAGTGGCTGTTTATACAAGTTTGACTTTGTTTGATTTGGTTGGGCTGAGTCTCAAGGGGCAGCAGGGGGAGATGGTGTGATATAGGTACTCTGGGAGGGGTCATACATGGCACAGTGTCACTGAGCAATGGGGTACATTCCTCTGGGGCTGAATGGCAGGAAGTGGATGAAACCTGTGTTCACACCAGTCATTTGATAGAGGCTCTAGCCTAAAAATTACATGATGGTGGGAATTATGTTGTTGCATGTTAGGGAAAAGGGTTGCTATTTGCAAAGCCTGACTGGTATCAAAACCGGAAATTGGTAGTCTACAAGAAACGTCTCAGCTTAGAGGGGCCGAAAGTGAATAAAACATTGTGCATACCCAAAGGAATACTATTCCTCAACCTCCACCAAGCAAAATGGAGGAGTTATTTGCTAAGGAAAGGCTTTGCATTTTTTATCACCTTTTATGAATCAGATAAGAAAAGCAGATCCCTGATCCTGCGGGGTTCTCAAGATGACCATTACGATGGTTTTCTCTCTGGACTATACTTACAATAGATTTTTCAGGGCTTGCTAGGGACACTTGCTGAATTTGCACCAAATTATGCCATAATAACTAGGGACTTTATGTTGGTATTTGACAGTTGTTGATCTAGATCCAACATGGAGGAGAACTCTGAAACATTCTCTAAGAGATTTATAGGCATTTTGTGGGAGATAGCCAGGAAAGGCATATGGCGACAACTCCACATTAATGACATTCATATTTATTTCTCCCCACTCTATATATATCACATTATTATCTAGTTTATATATTGATTAGTCATGTCCTGGTCCAAATAGTTGTGTCAGCTGAGCTTGGTGTGATGGGGACTTGAACCAGTCTTCTACTTCAATAGTTTTATATATGGATGTGATCAATACTGGGGGGGGGTCATTATGAGTTTGGTGGATGGAAAAGGCTGTCTGCCAAACTCCCGCAGTCAGGTTACCACCAGTGTGGTCCCCTTCTCATGGGCCCCATTATGAATTTCTCACTGGGTCACCGCTAGTCCACCGGGAAAAAAGCCACAACATTGATGCCAGGTCATAATTGAGCCGGCGGCAAAGCTGTAGTGCATAGGCTGCACCAGCACTGGAGAAGGGTCTAGTAAAGACCTGGCAGATTAGGGCTGCCAGCACCACCAGCACCGCCAGCACCACCAGCCCCTCCAGAGGAGTGGAGTGCTGGCGATCCGACTTGGTGCAACTGCCAGAGTCATAATGTGGCTGTCAGACCGCCACATTGACAGCGGTCCAACCACCACCACCACCGTAATGAGTCCCTAGGTCTGTGACATGGGGGCACTGTATGTGCTGAGGGATACCCTTTTAAGGGATGACATCAGGAGACAGATTGATGAGTTTTTCTTTCTGAATGTGGTCAAGCCAGGAGGAATCTGGGTTGTCAAAAATGCAATGTTTAGAAGGAAGTCCATTTTTTCATGTAACACCTCCTGAGCTTGAGCATGTAAGAGGTCTAGTCATTGGAAGCTAGGAAGAGTGGACTGAAGGATCAGTATTAAGAGAAACTAGCAGTAGTAATTCTATATAACTTGCTACCCACTGGAGGATAACCAATTTATTAACTGCAATAATAGAGTTGAATTAACACCACTGTACCTAATATGGTGTAGAATAAGGTAGGTGAATATCTTTCCACCAACTGTGACGCAAGAGGGAAATCTACTGCGTAAAATAAATTAAGAATATGCAGAGGGATTTTGGTTAATCAGGAAATAAAAATGGAAGAGTTTAGGAGTTGTGCATCACATACAAGGAAGGTTACTAAACACCATCCCATCAAACACTGCATATTAGATCCACACAGCTACCAAGAATCTCAGTGAATCCATAGGACATAAATATAGGATCCAGCAGATATCCCACCGATGAGTCACTGAGCCTGGCAGTGGGGGCACCTGGAGACCTAAGATTTTTGATACTCTGGCACCCCATATTCTTAAATCTTCAAATTTCGTCATGTTATGTGACTTGAACATTCATTTTGAGAAAACTGACTGCAGTACAGCTTTGTCAGTCAAAGATGACTTTGCTGCCCTTAATGTTCATCTGATCATGATTGTTCTGACTCATCGGTGGGCCATCTGCTAGATCCTATATTTACTTACCTTACTAGTATTATATTGGCTGACCAAACCTGTCTTTTTTTATAGTCAGATCATTTTAGGGTTCCTTTTTCTATAAGTGTGCACTCAGGTCTCCATATTAGAGAAACAACAGTCACAAACATAGTAAGATGTTGGTCTAAACTTGACATTTCAGCTTTGAATTCTCTATTAGACGTCTATTGCCTGTTGCTGTAGAAACAGACTCTCAGACCTTGGATGTCTGGCTGAGATCTTCACTTTATCTTCTTGTGCCTGTTAGTAAAAAATCCAAGCTTGATCATTCGCCTGCACCATGGTATTATGACTTTCTACTCCAACAAAATAAAATTGTGTAAACAGTTGGAAAGAGGATGGAGGAAATCATAGCTGCTAAGACAAAGCAAAATATCAACTGGCATGTAGGACTGATAAGGTGAAGTTTTTCCCCAATAAAATTGAGGCAGCTAAATACTGCTCTCAAACTCTTTTTAGACAATAAAGCCCCTACCATTCTGCTTAAGTAAACTCAATGCAATGAAATAGCTGATTTTTTTGTTTCTTTTTTAAAAAGTGGCAGCTATTCAGTCCTCCTTCACTGGCTCAAATGGGGTTAGGATAGTTACATATTCTATTGCTACCTCTTGCACCCTGGACTCTTTTTTGTGTTAGACATGACTTCATTCCGTGCTCTCCTGGCTGCAACTAGTCCAGGCTCATCCCTTGATCCATGTCCTCCTTGCAATAATGGGTAAGCTTGTATCAACAGTAATGCAACTATTCCTGTCAGAACTTAACTCTTTGCTGAATGAGAGTACAGTCACTTTAGCATGGAATTGGGCATTGGTTACCCTTTTGTTAAAAAAACTAAAAACAATGTGTACCCTTTGAAATGGTCCAACTATAAGCAGATCTCTTGCCTGCCTCTACTTGCTAAGGTGTTGGAGAAACATGTGAATCAGCAATTTAGTTCTTTGTGGAATCTAATAGTTTACTACATCCCTCTCAATCAGGCTTTAGGGCAGAACATAGTACTGAGTCTGCCCTCCTTGGTGTAACAGAATATTTGTGCTGTCAATTAGGCAAGGAAGGCACGGTGATACTGATCCTTTTAGATCTCAGTGCCGCATTAGATACCCTGAAACATGCCATCCTGTTGCCCAGATTGAGTAAGATAGGGATACAGGGAACAAGCCTAGTTTGGTTGAGCCCTTTTCTATCTAGACATTCCTTCCAGGTCCATTCACAGCAGCAGAGGTCCAAAGCACACCACACCACTTACCTTACAGGGTGCCATAGGGGTCCATTCTAAGCCCTCTCTTATTCAATCTTTATATGAGTCCACTGGCAGAGATTTCTGGAATTTCATTGGCTTACCCTGTTTTCCTATGCAGCTGACACCCAAATTGTGGTATGCTTATCTTTTCAGGACTGTCTTCAGATACACCCTCCAAACATTTGTCTTGGCCAAGTAGCAGTTTGGATGTACAAACTCCTTAAAATGAAATGGAGAAAAGACGGAGGTTCTACTTGTGGGCAACTATCCCCACCCTTGGGGTCTTCATCTGTGGCCATAATCCTGGGTTGCACCCCATCACAACACATGTTTAAAAAACCTGGGTGTGTGGATCGACAGCAAACTAAATATGGACCATCAAATCAGTACAATTTCTGACACCTGTTTTGACATTTTAAAGTGGCTAAAGATGACTTTGATGTATCTTACAGCACCAGCTCAAAGAACCATAGTCAAAACACTGGTATTTTCGAGATTGGACTACAGCAACAGTCTTTACTTGTGTGTTGCTAATTTTTTATTCAAAGCACTCCAGACTGTTCAAAATGTGGCAGCTAGATTTCTCCATCATCCCTCAGGATAAACGTCTTCTGCCACTTTGGCTCAGTTTCTTCACTGGCTGCCTGTTGAGCGGTGGATACAATTCAAAGCCCTTTGCATTATGCATAAATGCCTTTTTAGCACAAACCCCTTGTATATGCACTCTCTGGTTTCATGGTATACTCCCAGTCATTTGCTCCACTCCAGGGTCCTAGCGAAGTTCCCAAGAATCAAGAGAACCCGCCAAGGATTGGCCATTTGCTTTTCTGGGACCTAAGCTATGGAACACCCTACCCTATTCTCTTAGAACTTGCAAATCCCTTACAGACTTAAAATCCTAAAACCCAGCAGTTGGTCTAAAACTCAGAAAAAAATAACACTAAAAAAATCGCATTTCTTGGAATCTGCAGAAAATATTCTGTTTCACTTTCTTTTTCTATAGCTTGGCTTCCATGCGCATTGTGTCTTTTTAGTTACGAGTGCAAATTAAGCATTATTTTCTTAACAGCTCCATTTTAGTTAATTTGCATGAATGAATATGGAAGACTTACTTGCAACACCACGTCAGTACAAGATGCCAAATGAGCTAACGATGTTTCCTAGAAATAAAGCTTTTTTTTCGCAATCGTTATGCTTTCCAGTAATACAGCAATTTATCCACTGATTTTGATTGCAGGTCTTGTACTTTCTTTTTTAATCGATGTTTTGGAATTCTCCTAATATTTGGCTATTAAGGCATTACTAGAAAACATAGGAAGAGTCTAAGGTCCAGGTACCCAAAGTAATTTGCTCTCCCAGTAGTAACTCAGTTGTGAAATAGCAGTATTTCCTAGTTATGATTCGTAAAATCAGTAATGGTGTTAATTTGCCCCACAAGGTGATATGTGTATATTCTAAGTTACACGTAGCGTGGTAGAATATTAAGTTGAGACAAATAAGCCCATTCGGAAAGGTTCTGGGTGGTCCAAATGGGTGGTCCAAACTCGGATCGCATGCAAAAAGTGGTAAACACCCACAAACTTCCAGGTTCATCGGTATTCACAAATCTTTTGTATGTCCTTTCAAACCCTCAAAGATATAAGAAACTTCCTACTGTCTAGGGAAGGAGTGTACCTTTTTTTCGTGGTGGTCAGGGAGAGATAACACTCTCAAAATAGGCAGAAGATTGGAGGAAGCTATTTTGCCATGGGTAAAAGCAGGCGCAGCTCCTCGGCTAAGGTGGAGGAGCGTTGCCCACCCACCCCACCACCAGCAACAGCCGCTGGCAAACCTTTTCAGTGAAACAATGTTAAACTACATTTATTATCATTTTATTGTAAAAGAGGCAGGGCCACGGGCTGTGCTGAGCATTGAGGGGGAATGCACAGATCTTCTCATCGGTGCGCATGTATGTTTGGCAGGCAGTCTTGGGCTGGCCAAACACACATGCACACTGTGCTCTCTCCAACTCGGCACTGCTTTGCTGGGTTGGAGACAGGTGACAGATGCTCCCAGTCTGCCTTGGAGCACCCTGGCTAGGCGCTCCTATCAAGCAGCATGACAGCGTTTATATTGCCCACAGGGCAGGCTGGGAGCCTGTACCTGCAGCCTGCACTAAAGGCAAGAGAAGCGGCGCAGTGGTGACAGTGATTCAGGTAAGTTTTTTAAAAAGTTTTTTTTTATATATAATATTAATTCACCCCCATCCCTCTCACCCCACCACATGCCTCCCCGCCAATGTAATGCACTGCAAGCCGCTTGTGGGTAAAAACAGTTTCCTTACATAATTAATTAGCACGATGGTGCTTGAGATTGGTAAATAATCAGTGCAAGTGCACCGGGTTATGGCATGGTTTCTTGGCAAAATATGAACTTACTGCAGTTACAAAATGTGGAAACGATGACACATGTCTGTGCTCATAGAAAGTTGTGACCGTAGCCAATTACTCTTCAAATTCTTTGAGAATCCAAGAAGGTTGGAAACATACTCAAAAGGTAGCAGTAATACTAAGAAAATAAGTACATCTTTCTGGGAAGCCTCTGTGAATGGACACACAATTATTTTGAAGAACTGAGCTTTGTAGATCTAAGCAAGGAATCTACAGTGAAAAAAGGTTTGGCTGCTAGAAAATATCCTAAATAACATTTATAGTAATTCATTTTCCAATCAACCACAATGGGACTGCTGAGATATTCACAAATGTAATGGTCAAGAGTAGTGGCACTTATTATTTTTCTTCACAGGGAAAATATTGTTATTGTCAAAAACGCATATCCCTACCATCATTTGCATGTGTGACAATGCTGGAATGCCCAAAATCCACCCATGAGTAGCGTTTAAATCCAATGTAAAAGTCAACAACACCTGCAGCAAAAAAAGTAAACGCACACCTATTGACAGAGCAACATCCTACCCTTTGTGATCCAATTTTGTAAATTAGAAATATCAACAAAAATGTAAGTACATGGCTTTAAATGTCAGTCTACAGAGTAGAATATTGATAGAAATGGAGTCTTTGGTTGACAGTCAGGTTACCCCCTGTTCAAGCAAGGACCCTCACTCTGTAAAGTATTTGTACCAACACACACAGTAACTTAATGAAAGCACTACAGAATGACACAACACCAGTTTAGAAAAATAGGAAATATTTATCTAAACATAACAAGACAAAAACGACAAAAATCTGACATACACAAGTGAACGTATGAATTTTTAAAGATTAAACTCAAAAATAGCGCTTAGAAACACAAAATGCTTCGGTGAGGTATTAACACGGCGTCGTGACGGAGTCGTTCCCAACAATCCGACACCAGCGGCGCCGGACACGGAGTCACGTAGACCCCCAGGTACAGTACCTTGAAAACGAGCCGATGCGCGAAGTCGGGGATTGTGGTGTCTGTGCGAAACGTTGAATCCGCGCACTTCGAGCCGCGTCTGTCATGGCGTGATGCAGCGACTTCCACAGAGTCGTGGACTTCGGCGGACCTGCAGCGATGTCAGGCCTGTGAAGGTCGTTGCATTCCAGCGAAGATCACGGAGTCGGTTGTAGGCGGAGTCATCAGATTCAGCAGTGCCGTTGGTCAGAAGTCATCCGAAGTCGATTTCCTTCAATTTTCACCAGCTTTCCTTTCAAGGGCCCAGGGACTGGATAAGGCACCACTTCTCAGAGCAGGAGTCTCTCCAGAGACTCCAGGTGCTGGCAGAGAGAAGTCTTTGCTGTCCCTGAGACTTCAAACAACAGGAAGCAAGCTCTAAGTCAACCCCTTGGAGATTTCTTCTCAAGATGGCAGGCACACAAATTCCAGTCTCTGCCCTCTTACTCTGGCAGAAGCAACAACTGCAGGATAGCTCCATAAAGCACAGTTACAGGCATGGCAGCTCTTCTTCCTCAGCTCTTCAGCTCTTCTCCAGGCAGAGGTTCCTCTTGTTTCCAGAAGTGTTCTAAAGTCTGTGGTTTTGGGTGCCCTTCTTAGACCCAATTTCTCCTACTTCAAAGCAAAGTCTCTTATGAATGTGAAATCCTGCCTTGCCCAGGTAAGGCCCCAGCCACTCACCAGGGGGTTGGAGACTGCATTGTGTGAGGGCAGGCACAGCCCTTTCATGTGTGAGCGACAACTCCTTTCCTCTCTCCTAGCACAGATGGCTCATCAGGATATGCAGGCTACACCTCAGCTCCCTTTGTGTCACTGTCTAGTGTGAGGTGCAACCAGGCCAACTGTCAAAGTGACCCAGACAGGGAATCCTCAAACAGGCAGTCACAGAAATGGTATAAGCAAGAAAATGCTCACTTTCTAAAAGTGGCATTTTCAAACACACAATCTTAAAATCAACTTTGCTGAAATATGTATTTTTAAATTGTGAGCTCAGAGACCCCAAACTCCACATGTCCATCCGCTCCCAAAGGGAATCTACACTTTAATCAGATTTGAAGGTAGCCCCAATGTTAACCTATGGGAGGGACAGGCCTTGCAACAGTGAAAAATGAATTTAGCAATATTTCACTGTCAGGACATATAAAATACATTACTATATGTCCTACCTTAACCATACACTGCACCCTGCCCTTGGGGCTACCTAGGGCCTACCTTAGGGGTGTCTGATATGAAAGAAAAGGGAAGGTTTAGGCCTGGCAAGTGGGGGACACTTGCCAAGTCGAATTTACAGTTAAAACTGCACATACAGAAACTGCAATGGCAAGTCTGAGACATGATTAGGATTACAGAGCTACTTATGTGGGTGGCACAACCAGTGCTGCGGGCCCACTAGTAGCATTTGATTTACAGGTCCTGGCACCTCCAGTGCACCTTACTAGGGGCTTACTAGTAAATCAAATATGTCAATCATGGATAAGCCAATTACATACACATTTTGTAAAGGAACACTTGCACTTTAGCCCTGGTTAGCAGTGGTAAAGTGCCCAGAGTAACAAAAACAGCAAGATCAGAGTCCAGCACATATCAACAACCTGGGGAACAGAGGCAAAAAGTTAAGGGAGACCATGCCAAGGATTAAAAGCATTTTATTGTCAACCAATCTCTGCCCTTCTGTCCTCAAACAGCTTGCAAGCCTCCAACTCAGTTGGGTCAAGTTGTGCTAAAAAGAATCACTCTCAATTATTGTACACATGAAGGGCCTCCCCAGACAGGTTTCCCTTTGCCCCTTCTTAAGCTGCTGCTTCATTTTCTTTCTTATCATCCAGTGAGAAAATCAGTGCTTGTTGTACCTCTTTCTTTTCTTAAAATCCAACTCTTATATACATGGTTGATTTGTGGCCTTGTTTCTTGGCACAAAACCTACACGCCCCCAATAGAATGGTTAGCCAGGGTAAACAAACATAGCCCATTGTTCTAAAAAATGAAGATACAACAATTTGATCAAAATGCCTGAGATCAAAAGCCAAAACAATCCAATCATAAATTAATTAAAACATTTGTGAGTTAGAAATAAAATATATATTTCTGCACCTAAATATAATTCTTCACTGTTAAAGCTGCATGGTAACTGTTGGACACAATCATATCTCTGCTCTGAACACCAATTTGAGAAAGTAAATGCTCAATTTTGAAGGAAGTAGCTCACCAAGTTAATAATGCACTAACTTTTGTCCTGTTAACCTTTGCATAACTCCTGGTAACTATGCAAAAGTGGCAAGTTCTAACCAGTGAAATGCAAGACAGAACAAGTGAGCGTTAACAAAAACATCTCACCATGGGACTCCAACTGGTTGTCAGCCAAACTAAAACCCACACCCACACCAGGCACCCATGCCTGGAACCTTGGAATAATCATTGACAGTAAACCATTGTAGGAGGCTGGCCTGGTTTGTAGTGGGTACCTTGCGTACTTATACCTTATACCAGGTCCAGTTATCCCTTATTAGTGAAATGTAGTAGTGTTCTAGCAGCTTAGGCTGATAGAGGTAGCTATAGCAGAGCAGCGTAGGCTGAATTATGAGACATGCACAGCTCATGCAATGCCACTTATAGTTACACAGTACTTATACACAAGTAAAGACAATAGTCAGTGTTACCAAAAATAAAGGTATTTATTTGGGTGACACAGTACCAAGAATATCTTGGAGACAATAATCTTGGAGGTGAGTATTGTAAAGTATATATGCACTAGACACCAAAACTAGACAAGTAAATAGTCATAGAACAATGCAAACAGTAGGAAATCCTATAGAATGCAATGGGAGAAAATAGGTCTGGGGTAACACAAACCATATACTAAGAAAGTGGAATGCAAATCACGAATTCCCCCTTAGATAAGTGTAGTGTGTGCAGAATCGCTGGGAGAGTAATAATACAGTAAAGGTAAGTAAATTACCCCACCCCAGAGCCCAGAAAATCAGGAATAAAGTACTACACCTTGTGATTGGGATTTTTCAGCAGCCAACCAAGGCCCATATTTATAGTTTTTTACGCAAAACTGCGCTAACGCAGTTTTGCGCCAAAAAAATTAGCGCCGGCTAACGCCATTCTGAAGCGCCATGCGGGCGCCGTATTTATTGAATGGCGTTAGCCGACCGGCGCTGCCTGGTGTGCGTGAAAAAAAACCACGTACACCAGGCAGCGCCGGCGTAGGGAAAAATGGCGTTTGGGCGTCCAAAAATGGGGCAAGTCAGGCTGAGGCAAAAAAATCGACTTAACCCGATTTGCGCCATTTTTTTACGACGCCCATCCCCCATTGAAATCATGCCATCTTGCCCAATGGCCATGCCCAGGGGACTTCTGTCCCCTGGGCATGGTCATTGGGCATAGTGGCATGTAGGGGGACACAAATCAGGCCCCCCTATGCCACAAAAAAAAGAAGAAAAAAAAAAACCTGGACTTACCTTAATGTCCCTGGGGTGGGTCCCTCCATCCTTGGGTGTCCTCCTGGGGTGGGCAAGGGTGGCAGGGGGTGTCCCTGGGGGCAGGGGAGGGCACCTCTGGGCTCATTCTGAGCCCACAGGTCCCTTAACGCCTGCCCTGACCCAGGCGCTAAAATCCGGCGCAAATGCGGGTTTTTTAGACCCGCCCACTCCCGGGCGTCATTTTTGCCCGGGAGTATAAATACGACGCAATATCATCGCAGTCATTTTTTAAGACGGGAACGCCTACCTTGCATATCATTAACGCAAGGAAGGTGTTCACGCAAAAAAATGACGCTAATTCCAGGAACTTTGGCGCTAGACGCGTCTAACGCCAAAGTATAAATATGGAGTTAGTTTTGCGTCGAATTTGCGTTGAAACAAACAACGCAAATTTGGCGCAAACGGAGTATAAATATGCCCCCAAGTCTGCAAAGAACAACTGCTGGATTCCTAAACCTGAAGGCCTGCAAAGGAAGGGGACCAAGTCCAGAAGTCAGAAAAAGTTCCAGGAAGTACAGGAGCCCCTGCCAACCCAGAAGTGGGTGCAAAAGAAGAGTCCCCGGTTAGTCGAGGACTACAGCAATGCACCCTAGGAAGATGCCAGTGGCTTCCTGCATGATGCAAAAGATGTCCCACGGCGTGAAGATCGTTGCAGATGAGATTTCATGTTGGAATTCGCCAACAAGCCTAGGCTACGACAAAAGTTTGTTTTGCATCAAAATGGTGCTGGATGGAACCAGGAGGGACATGGGGGCCTCAGCTCTGTGTGAGGGGGAAGAGGGAGCTCTCAACACTTTAGAGGGCCCTCAGGTTGCCAGCCAGCACCCCCAGGAGTCACAGGATCCGGGGACAAAGGAGGTGCAAAATGCGGTTGATGCAGCACAACAAAAGCGAGTTGAGTGTTGCAGGATGGAGTGCTGGGGACCTGGGCCAGGCTATGCATGAAGGAATTTTGCAAAGAGTGCACAGAGGCCTCAGGAGGAGAAAAAGACGCAGTACGCAGGGGTGCTGTCGCTCTCGGGGAAGGCAAGATCTTACCTCCTCCAAATTGTGTCAGCAGGACAGTCTATGTCGATGATGTCCACCCTCTGAGAGGAGTCCCAGGGTACCGGTCATCGTCTTGGAAGGTGCCTGCTTGGAGCAGGGGAGTGACTCAGTCACTCCACGGGAGATGTCTTTGGTCCTTCTGGTGCAGGATGAAGACAGGGAGTCCCCAGAGCATGCACACCATGGAAATTGTTGCAGTTGCTGACTTGGAGCTGAGGTTGCTGAAGAAAAGTGTCTCTTGTAGACACTTTGTTGCAGTTACAGCATTTCTTGGAGCAGGCTGTGGTTGATCCGAGGTCAGAAGAGTCTAAAGTTGTTGCAGAGGATTCCTGAAGGAAACTTGCAAGCAGAATCTGAAGAGAACCCACAGGAGAGACCCTAAATAGCCCTAAGAGGGGGATTGGCTACCTTATCAGGTATGGACCTATCAGGAGAGGTCTCTGACGTCACCTGCTGGCAGTCGCCACTCAGAGCCCTCCAGAGTGCCCCCACACCTTGCAAAGCAAGATGGCTGAAGTCTGGGACACACTGGAGGATCTCTGGGCATCACCCCAGGGGTGGTGATGGACAGGGGAATGGTCACTCCCCTTTCCTTTGTCCAGTTTCACGCCAGAGCAGGGGATAAGGGGTCCCTGAACCGGTGTAGACTAGTTTATGCAAGGAGGGCACCATCTGTGCCCTTCAAAACATTTCCAGAGGCTGGGGGAGGCATCCCATTGCTAGCCTGTAACACCTATTTCCAAAGGGAGAGAGTGTAACACCCTGCTCTCAGAGGAAATGCTTTGTTCTGCCTTCCTGGGACTGGGCTGCCGTGACCCCAGGAGGGCAGAACCCAGTGAACCAGAACCCAGTGAGGTGGCAGCAGATGTAGCTGCAGTGCAAGCATCAGAGAGCTGGTTTGGCAGTACTGGGGTCCATGGTGGCGCCCCCCAGAATGCATGGAATTGCCTCCCCAATACAAGATTTGGAATGGGGGACAATCCCATGATCTTAAACATGTCACATGGCCATATTCGGAGTTACCATTGTGAAGCTACATATAGATATTGACCTATATGTATTGCACATGTGTAATGGTGTCCCTGCACTCACAAAGTCCAGGGAAATGGCCCTGAACTATGTGGTGACACCTTTGCTAGTGCAAAGGTGCCCTCACACTTAGTAACTTTGCACCTAACCTTCAGCAAGTAAAGGTTAGACATATAGGTGACCTGTAAGTTACTTAAGTGCAATGAAAATGGCAGTGAAATAACGTGTGCATTATTTCACGCAGGCTGCAATGGCAGACCTGTGTAAGGGCTTGTCTGAGCTCCCTATGGGTGGCAAAAGAAATGCTGCAGCCCATATGGATCTTTTGAAACCCCAATGCCCTGGGTAGCTAGGTACCATATACTAGGGACTTATAAGGGGGGGTCCAGTGTGCCAATTGAAATTGGTAAATTAAGACACTCACCTACAGTGACAAATTTAAAAGCAGAGAGAGCATAAGCACTGAGGTTCTGATTAGTGACAGTTAGGCACTACACAGGCATACACATTAGGCCATAAACTATGAGCACTGGGTTCCTGACCAGCAGGATCCCAGTGAGACATGCAAGAACATACTGACATACATGTGAAAAATGGGGGTAACATGCCAAGGAAGATGGCACTTTCCTACAACTGTACAAAACCATACAAGTCAACAGCACCACTGCATCCTGCTTTCACACCCTTAGGGCACTGAGGAAGATCTTCAAATGTCTCCCAAGCAACCCTAGAAAAACTGTCACTCAGGCTCTAGTCACCGTTAGATTGCACTATGGGAATCTACACCGGGTTCACCAAGCAACTCAATAGAAGACCATAAACCACCCAGAACTTAACAGTCAGACTAACCTCCTACACACAACTCACATCACCTACACCTGAGGATGCTCAACTGGTGCCCAATACACAAATGCATTCATTTCAGACTCCTCCCACACACATTCACAGCACTATACAACTTAGACCCAACTTAGCTCAACAACCACATCTCGTTCAGTCAACCACCCAGACACCTCTGCACCACATGACTCCTACTTGCACATGTCCAACACAGATAAAGAACTAGATCAGGAGGATGGACATTCTCTCACATCACTCTTAAATCATGTGACGGTCTTCCACTCCACATCAGACCCTCTCCTGTCTTCTTGAATTCCACAAAAAGCTAAAGACCTGGTTTTTCAAATAATCAACCTACCATAGGCAGAACTAGGCACATACACCTGTTCAGCACCAGTATACCCTCAGGTGATAGTGTTCTGTACAAATAAACATAGCATACCTAGGGCTCCTGCTTTTATGACATTTATTTTTGGGGCATTTCCATCTGTATTTATCCATACTTATTTTTTGCTCATATGTTCTGCATTTATCAATCTCTTTTTTTGTGTTTTTTTGTTTTTTACTGTATAAATTAAAATGCAATTTGGATTTTTCCACAATTACTTGACTGATAAATGTATACTCCCACTTGAATATCTAAAAGGTTTCAGTGGTATACAATGCACTAGCATTATCTGAAAACACTAGCATTTTAGAGTAGCATAAATATTGAAATGTGATCTGCAATTATCTAAGCTTGTCTTAGCTAAAATTGTCTTTTTTCATCTCCCCACCTCTCAATCTGCACCCCTGCTAATTGACAGCAGAGAAAAACATCCAAAGAAGGCCTATTTTCTGAATTTCCTGTATTTAAAAATAAATACGAATAGGATGTTTTACTATCTGTGGTTCTCTGTAAAAACATTAGTAAATATGGAAAACCTGGAGCCCCAACATAACATAATACATGATAGGTTCAAATGGTACCAAAATAAAATATAGGAAAAAAGCACATTCAATTTTCTAAACTTTCTGAGAACAATCAATAAATGTTCATTAAGCAAAATTGCACAAGTGGCTAAAATATAATTAAGTAAACATGAGATTTTTAAAGTTTTAAGGAAAACCCGCCAATACAGCACAATGTGGGAATTAGTGTGGTTAAATGGAGTTTGGTAACTCGGGTCACGCTGATCAGAATTTTTACCTTCGGAATGGAAGTTACATGCCTCTGGCTGGGAAACCCAGGATAGTGAAGATGGTGAGAACCCCTAGAAACAGAATGTGTTCTTACCAAAACCTCTTTGGATTTTCTGTCTACCCCACTTAGATTTTATATAGATGTCTCCTTTTAAATAGCTCTTTAGTATTTTTAGGTTCTCAGATTTTTCACGCAGGGCAAGAGGCTGTAGCTGACCGTGTTTTCATGGGGTTTGACAATCCCTTCTCTTTGCTTCCGCTGGTATAAAGATAAATACCTGGGAGTGCTTGGCTGCTGCAAGGTATCTTTCACAGAAGGACCTGACTCTCATCATCTTGTGAAAAGCTGTGCTCCAGCTTAAGTCTTTTCTGATAACATCTGGTTCTGTCCACTTCCAAATGGCACATAGCATTAAAAGTGATCATCGTGAAGTGTCACTCTCCTGTTCTTACAAGTAGTTGTTACTTGGGGATGTCCTAATCATTGTTACGAGGCAGGTCCAGCAGAACTAATGGCCCGATGAACAATACTTTTCCCTGGTTGCAAATGGCCTGATTCAGAGTATCAGACCCTTCACAACCAGAAAAAAGCATTTCTGGATGTATAGACCCCTTTTTGCGATTCAGTAATCCATTTCCGAATCGCAAAATATTTTTGCGAGTTGCTATCAGGAAGGAGCATGCCAAGGGCATCCCTTCCTAACAGCGAGTCGCAGGGCCATGTAAGATTGATTTGCAACCATGAATGTGGTGACAAAAAAATCACAGTTACCACCAAATTCAAGTTGGTGGCAAACCATTTGCAAATGGTAAGGGGTCCCCCAGGGACCTTTCCCCATACTGAATGCAAGCAAAAATATTTTTTCAGAGCAGGTAGTGGTCCCATGGGCCACTGCCTACTCTGAAAAAATGAAAAGAAAACATTAAGGGGGTGATTCTAACCCCGGCGGTCTTAGACCGCCGGGGCCAGGGTCGGCGGGAGCACCGCCGACAGACCGGCGGTGCCCCGCAGGGCATTCTGACCGCGGCGCTTTGGCCGCGGTCAGTGCAGGAAAACCGGCGGTCTCCCGCCGGTTTTCCGCTGCCCCTTGGAATCCTCCAAGGCGGCGCAGCTTGCTGCGCCGCCGAGGGGATTCCGACCCCCCCTACCGCCATCCAGTTCCCGGCGGTCCGCCCGCCGGGAACCGGATGGCGGTAGGGTGGGTCGCGGGGCCCCCGTAAGAGGGCCCCTAAATGTATTTCACTGTCTGCTGCGCAGACAGTGAAATACACGACGGGTGCAACTGCACCCGTCGCACAGCTTCCACTCCGCCGGCTCGATTCCGAGCCGGCTTCATCGTGGAAGCCTCTTTCCCGCTGGGCTGGCGGGCGGCCTGAAGGCGGCCGCCCGCCAGCCCAGCGGGAATGTCAGAATTACCGCTGCGGTCTTTCGACCGCGGAACGGTAACCTGACGGCGGGACTTTGGCGGGCGGCCTCCGCCGCCCGCCAAGGTCAGGATGAGGGCCTAAATGTTTTTTTGTTTGAATTGCATCCCAATTTCCCTTCAAGGGAAATGGGTTGCATTAAAAAAACTGCTTTATTTAAAAAGCAGTCACAGACAATGTGGTCTGATGTCCCCAGCAGGCCAACTTCCCTGTGAGTACAGTCATTCACAATGGGGTCTCAAATTGCGAACTTCCTCAAAAAGTGGTGAGGTAAGTCTTTGCAATCCTATTGTGAATTGCTAAATGTGTCAGAGACACATTTGTACATTTCATTTTGTGAGTCTCTTATTGCAACTCGCAAAAAATTGCAATTAGAGACTCAGAGATTGTAATGGTGATCCATCTGGCCCTAAATTAATTACTCATGGAATATTAAGGCAAGATATAAAATTGTTTTTAAAAGTTACTTCTCTAATGTATTTACCAAAATTCATTCTTCACCATTAAACTAGATAAACATTAGAAAAGAAACCTTATATAATTTTTCTACCTCGAATTGTAAAAGTAGACTTTTATTCACAACCATGCCGCTTTAGAAAATGTCTATATTACCTACACAGTATAAAACAATATTGGACATATTCTTCATTAATATTTAGTATGTCCCACTTATTCCATTAAGCTTTCAGTCCTGTGAGTTACAAAGCACACTTAACGGTAACATATCTAATGTACAGCAGTAGGTTTTTCTATATGACAGACCACTTTTTCTCTGGCATGTGTTAGTGCAATGGTTGAGGCTGCAGCAATCCTTTCAGCCACTGTGAGGTGGGGCAAGTGTACATGGCGGTCCCTGTATGACATTTAGCTTCCATGTGACACATGCCCTTCTTGTAAGCCCGTAGTAACAGGAGGGGCCAACCAGAACTCATTTTGGGGGACCATCCCCTATTGATCCTCATCATATTTTACCCAGAGTGAAGGAGAGAAAAACAAAACAGGAAAGATTGAGGGAGGGTGTAATAGAAAAGCAGATAAGAAAGCAGGCATAAAGAAGAACATTTGAGATAAAGAGGTAGGGAGTTGTGGGTGATGAGTGAAAGAGGCATGCAGTGGACTCAGAACTACACATCATTGGTGTTTGGCACCTGACATTCAATAGTACCGTTGTAGGATTTCTGAGCAAAACATTGGGCCCCATCTCTTATCCTTGTACAAATTAAGCATTGCATGACTTTACTGGAAAGTTAAATATGCCAATTAAGTGTAATTTTTATTTCATGCTATACTTGCTGAGCACATCTACTATGCGATTGAATAGTGAAAGATTGTGTGAAAGCCCTGCATTTCACATGAAAATCAATTTAAAAACCCACAAAATACTTTGTAACTTCCACTTCCCTACCTGAAGTTCCTAGGTTTAGGCATTTCATAAATGTATTTGATTGAGATTGATATTTGTATTTGAAATATATACTGCTGCAAAAATTTGCAAGTTACTCTGTGCATTCTGGGGCAACCAACTGTTGTTACCAGTGCACATCAATAAAGTACACCCTGTGTTGTAGTTTGTAGTCTTTATTTGACATAATTAAAAAAGAGTATTATGTAATTGCATGACTGATTGTATGTAGACATTCATATTGAATTCATCATTCCTATGTCATGTGCAATGTCAGAAATTAAGGTTTGGGGGTCCCATAGCAGATGGGGGATGGTAGAACCAATTTGTAACAACAGGGGCCATTTCCCACTGGTGTCTGTGGAGCCAATAACCTGGAGCAAAGCACCCCTTTATGGCACTTCACATTGATGGTTGTGAGTCAGATTAGTGTGAGGATTACTCAAGGGAGGTGACATGGGCTGGAGTCTTTGTAATGCAGCAAATATCACTTAAAAGATCCATGTTAAGTCACACATTTTTACTATAAAAATAAAAAATACTTTAATTGCACAGTAAATGCTACAAACATTTTTATATACAGAATAATAGGTGGAGATATCTATTTCGACACCCTCTAAAGGGCCTTACAACCAGCAATACACTCAATAAAAAGGGTTAGCAGCCATTGTTTAACCCCCTTAATATAGACTGTACCCATTGTGTTGGATGCATTGCTAGTGGTCTGCACACCAGCAAACTATGATCTATAACACCACAATACCTAAACGTGCTGAAACAAAATATTAGGTTCCTTTATTAAAAGTTGGGCCTACTGACTTTGTCAGTGTTCACCACAATAATTAAGTGAACATAAAAGATCAAGACAGAGTGCAATCAATAATAAAACATTGCAGGATGATACCCCCCCACACACACAAAGTAATACTCAACAGTATGATCATCATTTCATTGTTAGGATAAATTACATTTTTAATATTCAAAGCTGCACAGTGTAGACTCTTTCCCATCCTGGTACCCTCTGAGTATCTAAGCAACACACAGAACTGTTAATCACATGCCTTTATCACCCTGCATGTATCTGTGAACTCCAACATTGTAAACCAAAGTCCTATACATTCTACTCAACAGATAACTTCAAATACATTCTATTCTAGCTATTATGTCACATTGATAAAGAGTCCTCGGAACATTCTTAATCAAGTAATACACTACACACAGTCTATTAACCTTTGTGTACTCTACAGCTTGCTGTAAAAATCATTACATAACTTTAAAAAGTCATACCACAGAAACATAGAGATTAAAATGTTCCTTCTGAAAAAACTTTCCAAGTGCTCAAATTTCTCATTTAGTCAATTTTGTAGCATGCTTGGAGACATAGGGGGTCATTACAAGTTTGGCGGTCCCAGGATTGTCATGTTGGAGGTGGCAGTCGTACCGCCAACAGTCTGGCGGAGAAGACCACCAAATTATGACCATGGTGGTAGTCCCAACAGAATATAGCCAAAGCACCGCCAGCACCACCACTGGAGTCTAGCCGCCATGGACAACGGTAGCTACCTGCAGGCCGGGGGAGACCATGTTACCACCAGAAGGATTACGAGGATGCACACCACCAAGGTTTCCACCATGGTCGCACCACCATGGAAACCCAGACTAAAATCAACTGCATAAAAAAAGATACTCACCTTTAGGAACCCAAACCCGTTCGGCCATGGAACCAGAACTACACGTCTTTCCGCTGCTCCTGCTTGCCCAAAGACTTAAGAAACTCCCCCACTCACAGAATATCACACAACATGTCACAAACACAACACAACCTCACCATCTTTAATCACTTGGCAGGGACCCAAAGGGGACACTACCCAGGGACACATCACACATACTTTGCAACGAATCACCAAAAGACAAAAAAGACATTTCAAATACACAATCATACTACTTACCTGTCGACCTACAAAGAACTCCGTGTCCAACATTTCATGCACATAACACGCACACAGTCAATGAACACAAATGCACACATTGCACCAATAAACACATCACAGCACAAACAACACACAAAACCAGCACAACAAAACCCTTTCCACACTCAAATGTATATTACATAACACATACCCTGCCACTTTCTGACAAAATCACTGATCGCAACCTCACATACTGCCTAAACAATACACAAAGACCAAGCAGAACACACACACACATACACACAGCTAATGGCAGCCAGGAACAATTCCATACTAGGGAAAGAAATGCATGACAAAGATTTAACCATGAAACCAACAACTTGGACTGTCCAAGTAATTATTTTGTGCATGAAATATTAAAAGCATAGGCCATAGGCCTATCCATTAGTCCAATGTCACACTGCACACACTGCACATATGTGTTCCCCAAGCATGATTCCTGATTGCCATGTAACCTCCACAAGGAGGGGCATCTATGGAGCAGGCAGGCACCTGGGAGGTTATCTGGGGAGGTGGGGTAGCGGAGAGTTTGGGTTTAGGTCTTGGAGGAGGTACTTTGGGATCTGGTTTAGGGGAGGGTTGGCTTTTAGGTGGAGGGGTAGATGTCTTGGAAGGGGAGGGGCATGGGAAGTTGCAGGGAGGCAGGGGAGGAGGTCTTGGTGGTGGAAGGGCCAGACTTGGGGAGGGACAAAGCACATTTAGGTGTATAACAGGTGGAGGAGTAGGGGAAATACAAAAGGAAAGCTTTTTTGGACAAACAGGGATGGTCATAAGGGAGGAGGAGTGTGGAGGGAGAGGAAGTGGTTGTCTGAGGTGTCAGAATGGATGTCTTGGGTGCATGTTTGTATGAGGTATGCTTGAGGGTGGTGGGTGTCTGTTTGATGGGTGAGTGTGGATGTTTGTGTCTAGAGAGGAGGGGGTGGAGGTGTTAAGAGATGCTGTGGTGGGTGGGTGAGTGTCTGTTGGGGTACTTCGACAGGTATGGTGGTTGTGATGCATGTAGGCATGTCTGAGGCTGTGGTGTCTGCAGATGTCGTGACAGGGGTGGATGTCTGAGAGTCTACTGTGGTGCTGTCTGCGAGTAAGATAGGTGTAGTGTTTGGATCTGCAAATGTTAGTGTGGTGTCTGCAGGTTTCAGGTGTGCTTTCAGTGATGCTGGGGTGGTGGGGTTATAAGGACAGGTTGTGACTGTTGCTGTGTGTGCAGGTGTATGTTGCTTGTGTGCATGCTGGTGCTGTGTCTTGTGGTGTGTCTTGTGGTGCTTGTGTTTGTCAGAGCAACCCTTGGATGCTGAGGTGGATGTGTGCTTGTCTGTCTGTATGCTTTGACTGGGTCATGGTAGAGGGGTTAGGGATTTTGAAGATGAAAGTGAAGTGAGGATGGGAGACAAAGGATGACTGTCTGCCATCAGTGTAGAGGCCAGAGCCTGAAGGGATCTCTGTAGGCCAGCCAGTGCACTGTGAGTGCCCTCCAGGAACATATTACTCTGTTGGACTTGACTTGCCAGTCCCTGGATGGCATTCACAATGGTCGACTGACCCACAGAGATGGACCTCAGGAGGTCAATAGCCTCCTCACTGAGGGCAGCAGGACTGGCAGGAGCAGAGATGCCTGTTGCAAAGGAGACACCCACATTTGGCTGAGCGCCCATGGGCCACTGGGTGGGGAGCTACAGGGAGGGTGGTAATAATAAGGTGGGTGGCAGACTGAGATGGTGCTGGGGTGGTCCCAGATGGGTCTGCCACTACCTGGGAGTGTCCACTGGAGGAGGATTCTGGTGATGAAGAACTGGATCCAGTCTGCCTCGTGGCGTTCCCCTTGCCTTCCAGGCCACTGGGTCCCTCTGTGTTGGTGGTTACAGCACTCCGGGTCCCATGGCCAGTAGTTTTCCCACTCGGATGTGCACAGTCGCCCTCACCTGCCAATGCTGATGCACAGAAAGAGAGAGAGGGAGGGGGTCATCACATTTTTAACATGCATGTCTAATAAAGCGTAAGGTAGGAACCATTTAGAGCCTACATCATGTCACAATGTACTTACTTCCAACATTCCTATATGACCACAGTATCACCCACAACATAAGCCAACGATCACACCACTACTTCACCATTGCATCAATCCAGCAGTAACACAATCAAATCATGCACAAGATGAATTGGCTACATCTAAAGTCTCTACCTATGCAAATCATCACTGTGCATCAACAAATCATCCTTAGGAAATGCTGTGCAATCCACACTTGCCCAGTCAATCACCAGTAGTCATGTAACAATAAAGTAAACTCATCTCTCTTAAAATACAACACAACATTTTGTTTTGCAATCACATACCTAACATATGACTCTGCCCATATCATTCACACTGTCAGATACCTCAGATGAAAACACAACATATGGGTTGAATAGCGGAGGGCAAGATGGCGGACGCGTAGAGAGGGTGCAGCCTTGCGGCCACGCCCACCCCGATCTCGGACGCCAGCCGGTGCCGGAGAACTGCAGCGAACGCGGACAGGGAAAGCGGTGAGAGCGAGGGAAGCTCTCCCCTCCATGAAAACTGGAATTATGCCGCGACCTAAGGCAGCCTGGAAGAACGCGTCGGGCGGCCCCATGGGCAGAACTCGGAGCTGGAGAACGCTCCGTTTTCTGTCTGTGGCTCCGTTTTATGGCTTTAAGATGCGCACTGAGCACCAGCAACAGTTATGAGGGGGGAAGCATAGGCTTCCCTCTAATTTTTGGAAACAATGCAGGAGAAGACAAGGCAGAAGTAGCTAGGAGGCTACCCCCACGCTAAATCTACCCTTCATTTTTATGCTTGACTTCACGACAAAGAGGAGAAGAGGAAAAGAAAATTCAAGAAAGAAAAGCAGCCCCCTACTCCTGCCCTGCTCTGCAGTTTTAACTATGGACTCTGTGAGAAGGAGGAACAGCAACTTCAAGTAAGCAAAAAAAAGGGGGAAAAGGGGCCTGAAATGATTGATCTAGACTCTTGAAAACACGCTAGCAAAGATTTGTTCTCTTCTTCACCTTTTCAATATAAAAAATTCTACTAGACTTTAAAATATTAACACAAGCTGTGCGGATCCTGAGGGCGCCCACCCTATTGATCTTGGTGAGTGTCTGATTTATAACAAAAACTGAAGATTAGAGGGTTTATGGTGCACAAGATTAACAAAAACTGGATACCCCCAATGTTATTGATTACCGAGGCGAGTATTGACCGTTTCTGTACCCATCCCTCGTCTACAAAGGGCATTATTAAAAGCGTGATATACAATGCGATACACAATGTGATAGTAGTGATAGCAGGGCTAGCCGGCTCTGTGAGAGCATTCCCCCATTTTTTTAAAATAAGGATGGCGCCAAAAATGGCTCGGAACTCTGGAGACAAGACTGATAGCGCCAAAATATTGCGGTCAGGAAAGGATAAAGGGGACTTGATCGGGGCAAACAGACTGCCCGCTTCAACAGTGGGTAGGCAACCTGGGAGAAACATAATTGGCCAAGGAAAAGACTTAAAATCGAATTATAACATAATCCCCCTTCTGGAAAATAGGGGGAAAAGCAAAACCCAGGCTACTATCACCTCTTTCCTTGCAGGAGGGACACAAGAAATTGGAACTACGCTTTTAACTTCCACCTCGGGAGAAGATCAGACTGCCACAGAAAGCCCACGTGGGGGAGCCTCCAGTGAAAAGACTTTTAAGGAAGCAGCACCCCAACCTGGATCAGTAGGGTCAGACAGCTGCACGATGGTAAGAAGGAAGGGAAAGGACCCTCCCATTAGTCAGGAGTGTCCCCCGGCACAGCAATATGCGACCGCAATACAAGGAGGAGACTTAAGTAATATAAAACACACACGGGGTAGCGAAGAGGAGCAAAGTATTTTGCAGAGCCAAGGAGGAGGTGATAAGGATAATGAAAAAGAGATGAAAATCTTGGACTGGGCGAAAGACACTGGGGACAAATTCTACTCATTGACAGAGGAATCAGACTTCAGTAGTGCTGATGAGCACAGCCCTAGTGACTCTGATAGCAGCATATCCTCCGAGGGGGGGAATGCTTCATCAAATAACGAACCTACAGTACGGCAGAGGCGGCGCCAGCGCAAGTGCACTAAAACAAGGTCTGGATCACAGGAGGGTACAGAATTTTCCGCATCTAGTGGGAGTAAGACTTTAAAATGGGATTACTCCAGTATTAATTTAACAGATGTAATTCGCACAACAGATATGTCAACTATGGGCGGTCAGCAGTTGGTGAATAATGACAGGGGAGAAAATAATGGGGGTGCGAAGAGCGATATATGCGCAGCAAGCACTGACTCTGGGATGCTACAATCAATATTTAACTCAATTAAAGAATTCCAAACGGAAACCCGGATTGAAAGTCGTCGAGCCAGGGTAGCTACAAAACGGCTGCAAGGAACAGTGCGTAAGGTTGAAAAATCATGTACCGAGATAGAAGCTAAGTTGTGAACAATGGACAGTAGCAGTCGAAGATGATGTCGACACGCTGAAGCAACAGAATGCCACGCAGGCGAGCCAAATGACTGACATAATGTGGAAACTGGAAGACTTTGAGAACCGTTTCTTGGGCATAGAGGAAGGGTTGGAAGGGAACGACATCCGGAGCTACATGATTAAGCTACTGTAGGGGGCATTTCCCGAACTGAACCATTGGGATTGGAATAGTGAGATTCACCGTGTTCATAGATTTCCCCCGACCAGGAGGGAGGGGGTACATTCAGCTGCCTCAAAATACCAAAGAGCTATTTTGGTGTTTTTTGGGAATGATTTGCTGCGCCAGGCTATTTTTGATAAATCACGCCCTAACGCCCCGCGGCATATGGAAGGCGTAACTTTTTTTACGCAACCAGACTTCTGTCATACAACTGTATGTTGAGCGCAGATGGCGGCTTCATCAGCTGATCAAACCTTTTTTCGATAAGGGAGGAGAAGCCTATTTGATTTCCCCTGCTCGTTTAAAAACGGTTGTGAATGGGAGAGTGAGATGGTTTATGTCAGAGATTCAAGCAAAGGAATATTTGATGGGGCTGAAATAATGACGCATTTTTAGATATCAAGGATTTCGGTGGTGGGCGGGGCACCCTGTATCTACATTATGCCAACACTCGGGCCAAAGGGGGCTGGATTGCTCTACAAGAAGGGGGGGGGGCTAGCTGGGAGGAGGGGTCCCCAACCAGCCTGTGTGGGGAGGGAGGGAGGTGGATGGGTGTGCTGTGGGGAGGGGGCAGGTCAGGGGGGTAATAGGGGGGAAGGGGGAGGAAAGGGGAAGGAAGGGATAAAGAAAATGGAGCAGAATATAAGGACCAGAGAAGGAGAGAGGAAGCATAGTCTATGTAAGATGGCATATAGCCGGGATGAAAAGCCAAACAAAAAGATTGGGAGGCGGCGAAGGAGAGGGGAGGGGTAAAAGAGATAAAAATGACCAGACTCCGAATAGCCTCTATTAACATCTGTGGCCTAAATGACCCCCGAAAAAGAAGGAAAGTTATGGAAGATCTAAAAACCCTCAGGGCAGATATTTATTGCTTGCAAGAAACTCATGTGGAATATGGGAACCGTGGGATCTTAGGGTCGCTTGTCATGAGAGTGATAGTATGCTCAAAACAAGAGGTGAAAACTAAAGGGGTGGTGAAATTGGATCGGAGCACCAAAGTGAAATTTGCCAGGCAGAAGGTTGATAGGAATGGGAGATGGGTAATTGTAGAATGCTTATATGGGAAAGGTAGCTTTACGCTGTGCTCTGTATATGGGGCAGTATCGGATGATCCAATTATAATGGATACTATGGCTGTAGAATTAACTGGCTTGCCGGCCCCGTATATTTTATGCGGGGACTTTAACTTTAACGGCTCCTGTGATGGCTTGCAGGATCTCTTAGCGCCCGTAGCGAAGAAATATCAGGGGCAGAAACCTCGAGTATTTAAGGCAATGGTAGGTCTGCAGAAAGAGTTAGGTTTGGTGGATGCTTGGGGCAAGTTATGGGATCCAGATCCTGGGTACACTTATTTCTCTGCCCCTCATGTGAAACTGGCCCGACTAGATTTCTTTTTGACATCTTCTGAACTGTAATCACCGGCTAGCATGGAATTATACCCACGGTTTATGTCTGATCATAATCAACTGGTATTGGATTTGGAATTAGATGGTCTAGAACACAAAACCAAGAGATGGACTTTCGAAAGGGGGATTCTCAGTGACTTGGAATACCTCGATTTTATGAGTAACTGGATAGTGGAATTCTTAGAGATTAACATAGGGTCTGCTCCTGTAGAGATAGTCTGGGATACTTTAATGGCAGGGGTACGGGGAGCAACTTTGAGCTTTAGCCTGAGTAAACAAAAAAAGGCCCAAAGGAAAATAAGAGACTCGCATTTGAAGCTCAGAGATTTCGAAATACAGTTGATAACAGCCATAGAAAGGGGGGAAGATACAAAGAACATTCAGGAGCGGATTGCTATAGCAAGGGCAGCAATAAATGAGGTTAACGCAGAAAGAGTAGCTGGAAAATACCTTGCGCAACGCTCTGAAAGGTATGAGTTTGGTGAAAGAACTGGTCACCTGTTGGCGGTAAGGGCAAGCCATAAAACTGCAGCGGGGGTCATCAGAGAGATTCAGGACCAACAGGGACAAATAGTGATAGATACGGATGGTATTAGGAAGGTGTTCCAGAGATTTTATACTGACCTCTATAATGATACAGCTGGATTTTCATTAATAGAGATGCAGGAATTTCTTAGCCCCATCAGGTTTAACACAGTCTCAGAAGAGGATAACCCGCAACTGGTGGGTCAGATTGGTAATTTGGAAATAGACAAGGCAATAAGTGAACTGGCCGCCGGCAAAGCTTCTGGCCCTGATGCAATTCCGTTAGAGTTCTACAAAACCTTTAAAATAGAGCTATGTCCATTGATGCTTGAGCTGTTTATCCAGGTACAGAATGGTGGAAAGACCTCGCCTTCATGGGGAATGGCTAATATAGTAGTTTTTCTAAAGAAAGGGAAGACCCCGCAAACTTCAGCCTCATATCGGCCAATAGCTTTAATTAATAGTGATGCTAAAGTGTATTCGAAAATATTCGCTGCCCGGTTATCTGTGGTAATCAAGAAGTTGGTAATACCCCGACAACATGGATTTGTCCCCGGTAGAGATACGGCATAACATATTCAAAGAGTCATTACGCTGTTTGATGCAACAGAAGTGGCGGAGGAGCCCATGGCTGTTGCCCTGTTAGACGCTGAGAAAGCATTTGACCGAGCTAGCTGGAAATACCTCTGGAAGGTTATGGAGAAATATGGCTTTCGAGAAAAGTTCATCGTGGCAATAAAAGCCATGTATAAGTCCCCAGGAGTAAGAATAAAATTAATGGGAGGGCAGTCTGGATGCATCTAAGTGGGAGAGGTACTAGGCAGGGATGCCAATGCTCTCCGCTATTGTTCGCGTTATATATAGATCCTCTGCTCAGACAGCTTGAAGGGAACAAGCAGATTATCCCGGTACGAAGATATGGTTGGGATACAAAAATCCTGGCTTATGCGGATGATATTGCCATTATAACCTCCAACCCGGATGCAGCACTTAAAGAAATCGAAGAGGTCACAACCAAGTTCGGGACATTTTCTGGGTATTTGTTGAATAGAACTAAAACTCAGCTATTGGTTAATCAATATACGAATTCACAGGACAATCGGAGGGTGGAGCATGCAGTATACCTGGGCATCAGTATTTCACCACGAGTAGGAGAAATCATCAGCCTGAACTTAGACCCAATATTGGCAAAGGTCAAAAATGATATGCATATATGGAATAACTTGCATATGACTATAATAGGGAGGTGTAGTATGCTCAAAATTATTGTATCTATTCCGGACTATACCTTTGAACTTTACAAAATCTCGGTTTGAAGATATGGAACGGATAATTATGAGATTTATTTGGGCATATGGTAAGTGCAGAAGATCGGCTAAGCTTATGTCTCTACCTCTTGAAAAGGGGGGGTGGGGCTTGCCTAATCTGAAGCTATATCAATTGGCAGCTGCATTCCAATATATGCGCCCATTATGGGGGGAAAGACTATTGGAGAACACGGTGGAAGGTACCCCCAATATCCCTAATATCTACGAACTGCTTGTGGGCTCTGCCTCAAAGGGGTGCTTGTTAACTTTCCACGAACCAGGGTATTATAAGAAAACCCGGTACAAGGTATTAGAGGCAGCCTATAAATGTTGGCGCCCGTGGCGTACAAAGAATGGGCTCGGAAGATTTAACTACTATACCCTAATTAAGAATAATCCGTCGCTCCCGGAAATTTTTAAGGATAACTATATGGTAAAATGGACCTCCAAAGGTAGAGCGAGGCTAGGAGACTTTTTTGATAACGTTGGAATAAAGACATTTACGAGTCTTCAAGAATGGTATGGCCTAGAACAAAGGGATTTTTTTTAATTTTTACAGGTACGAGACTTTCTGAGTAAGAAAACGGGTGGGCCACAGGGGTATTAAAGCAACCAATTGTTAAAAAATATTCTGGGAGAATCTAACATGACTATCAAATTAATTTACTCCGTAATAATGGCAGAGCAACCCGATGACTTGGGGAAGCATAGTGAACGGTTGAGCGGTAAACTGGTGGATGGAAGTGCCAACTTTCTTAATTCACTTGAGTTAGGTCATACTATGTTACTCTCTTCATCTCTACAGGCACAACATTATAAAACTGTGTTTGACTTGTATTATACACCGGCCCACCTTGCCAAGTGGGGGGGGTCACGCGGAATTAATTGTCCAAGGTGCGGGGACCTTGGAACAGATGTAATCCATGTGTTTGCTACGTGCAGAGAATTAATGACACTGAGAGATGGTATGCAATTTGTGATAAAATAAATATTAGGTTATGACGTGGTCCTTACCCCAGAAATCATGGTTCTAGGGGTTGCTGAACAAATAAAGGGACGACAGAGGGCATTTATTTTTCTTGCCATGGAGGTTTATCGATTATGTATTTCTTCCGTATGGTTGAGCACGGAACCACCATCATGGCAGCAGTGGTTGGGCAGGTCATCTGGAGATATCCCTGTACGAACGGAAGGGGAGATTGGCTAGGAGGAAAGGGAATGCTATCTGGGGACAATTTTGGAACTGGCTCATGGCTAATGATTGATGTATTAAGTCATTGCTTCCTTTTTGGGTGATAAACGGAGGAAATGTCTCTCTCCAATTGAAGAAGAAGGTCTATTTATATAATGTATTTGTTTATTTTCCTCTTGAAAAAAAAATAATAATAATAAAAAAAATATATAAAAAAACACAACATATGGCATACCCAAATTGTGTGCCTCACCAAATAACACAGCAAGTCATTAAAAGATCTATCAAAAGTGTATGAAGGTGTTAAAAGTGCTAGAAAAAATGACACATTTTTTGGTCCCCCTAAAGGGGGAATTCCCCCTTTGCGTACATTATGCCACCAATGTGGCATAGAGACTCTTAAATCAGCCCCTAAGTGCGCAGGTCAGTTTGGCTGGCCTTCTCAATGCAGTGTCTGAGCGGTAGACCAAGCGGTAGACCAAGCCACTCAGACCAATTGTGGTGCTGTTCTCATGCTAGGTATAGCACCAGAGCAACACAGGATTGGATTGGGAGCCTGTGCTGGTGTCTCAGGGATGGCTGGGACATCATCAGAAGAGCGTAAGGTGGCCGCCGGATTTGGAACAGGTATGATTTTTTAAAGAAAAATTATTATTATTATGTTTTTTTTTTTTTGTCCCCATCTAATCCCGCCCTCCCACTTTCCCCTGTCATTGAGATTTGCTGTGGCCGCTGCCGCATGCCATGGCTACATTTTGCAACAATCACCTATGGCACACCAGTTGACTGCTGGGTATTTTTGTGAAATGTGGCACTTGGTAATTTCACAAAGCCACACTGGCACTAGCATGTATCTGTAGGGAATGGCATTAGAAATACAGTTATTCATAAGCTCACACCATCACAATGGGCATGCAGCGTACTAAACATTAAGGACCTCATTACGACCCTTGCGGTTGGTGATAAAGTGGCAGAAATACCGCCAACAGGCTGGCGGTAAGTACAGCCAAATTATGACCATGGCGGTGATATCTCCGAAAGACAGCCAATGCACCACACTGACCGCCAGGGTGGAAACAACAGTCACCACGGCGGTAGCCTCCAACAGCCAGGCGGAAGACAAAGTACCGCCCACCATATTATGACATGGTAAACCGCCACCCTTTCCAGGGCGGTACCAATGCCATCAAACGCCTGGCGGAAACAGTGCTCAGAAGTCAAAGAACTCACCATCGGAGACACAAGGAGCAATCCACGCCACCATGGAACCAGAATTGCAAGTCTTTCTGATGATCTTCTACGTCATGCTCCATCACGAACACCACCGCCGGCGAAGACGACGATGGAGAGTACATTCACCTAGCATACAAGGGGGGGTGAAACGACAGTGACACACACATGCACCACACACACCCCACACACACACGGCATACACACAACCAGCTGCAGAAGAAAACAAATGATCTCCAAAAAGTGGCTGAATAATGCAAGGACAACAGGAATTGACTAAAGTGATTGTAATAAGATGAACAACAAATATAATAAGTCGATGTGGCAATGCAACAAATATGTACAAATGTACAAAAAAGGGACACTGCCCAGTCCACATTTCACAGGGGCCACATGGCCTCAGGGCAAAGTCCAAGGCCCCACTCGATCCCTGCACCAATACGGAGAGAACACTGCAGGGACATCAGTTGGCAAATAGACAGGCACCCCAGTGGGAGGGGGGCACCTGAGCCAGAAGCAGAAACAAGACCACTGGTTCTAGAGGGGGCAACATGCCCTATGTTGGTCCTAGGGAGTGCAAGGCCACAGTCTCCAGAGTGAGTGTCTTTCTCACTGGTTCTGGAGGGGGCAACATGCCCTTTGCTTGGTCCGGGGAGTGCAAGGCCACAGTCTTTCAAGTGGGTGTCTTTCCCACTGGTTCTGGAGGGGGCAACATGCCCTGTACTTGGTCCTGGGGAGTGCAAGGCCAGTCTCTCAAGTGGGTGTCTTTCCCATTGGTTCTGGAGGGGGCAACATGCCCTGTGCTTGGTCCTGGGGAGTGCAAGGCCACAGTCTCTCAGGTGGGTGAATACCCCACTGGTTCTGGAGGGGGCAACATGCCCTGCGCTTGGTCCTGGGGAGTGCAAGGCCACATTCTCTCAGGTGTGCAAGGCCACATTCTCTCAGGTGGGTGTCTTTCCCACTGGTTCTGGAGGGGGCAACATGCCCTGTACTTGGTCCTGGGGAGTGCAAGGCCAGTCTCTCAAGTGGGTGTCTTTCCCATTGGTTCTGGAGGGGGCAACATGCCCTGTGCTTGGTCCTGGGGAGTGCAAGGCCACAGTCTCTCAGGTGGGTGAATACCCCACTGGTTCTGGAGGGGGCAACATGCCCTGCGCTTGGTCCTGGGGAGTGCAAGGCCTCAGTCTCTCATGTGGGTGTTTTTCCCACTGGATCTGGCGGGGGCAACATGCCCTGTGCTTAGTCCTGGGGAGCGCAAGGCCACATTCTCTCAGGTGTGCAAGGCCACATTCTCTCAGGTGGGTGTCTTTCCCACTGGTTCTGGAGAGTGCAACATGCCCTGTGCTTGGGCCTGGGGAGTGCAAGGCCACAGTCTCTCAGGTGGTTGACTTGCCCACTGGTTCTGGAGGAGGAAACATGGCCTGTGCTTGGTCCTGGGGAGTGCAAGGCCACAGTTTCTCAGGTGGGTGACTTTCCCACTGGTTCTGAAGGGGGCAACATGCCGTATACTTGGTCCTGGGGAGTGTAAGGCCACATTCTCTCAGGTGTGCAAGGCCACAGTCTCTCAGGTGGGTGTCTTTCGCCACTGGTTCTGGAGGGAGAAACATGCCCTGTGCTTGGTCCTGGGGAGTTCAAGGCCAAAGTCTCTCAGTTGGGTGACTTGCCCACTGGTTCTGCAGGGGTCAACATGTCCTGTGCTTGGTCCTGGGGAGTGCAAGGCCACAGTCTCTCAGGTGGGTGACTTAGCCACTGGTTCTGGAGGGGGCAACATGCCCTGTGCTTGGTCCTGGGGAGTGCACGGCCACAGTCTCTCAGGTGGGTGTCTTTCCCACTGGTTCTGGATGGAGCAATGTGCCCTGTGCTTGGTCCTGGGGAATACAAGGCCACAGCCTCTCAGATGGGTAACTTACCCACTGGTTCCGGTGGTGACAGGCCGCACAGCAGCCCATGGTGGCCGGATCATATGGAGTCTGCAGGCAGTGACGGCTGCACTGTGGTGGTCGTTGTGGTAGGCTCCTGCTCAGCCACTGCACCATCCGATGGCTGCAATGTGGTGGTGGTGTTGGTGGTTGTGGGAGGCTCCTGCTCAGCCTCTGCACTCACTGATGGCTGCACGACCAAGGCTGGTGGTGGGGGCTCTGTGACAGCTGCTGGTGCAGGCTCCTTCCCCTTCTTGCTTGCTGGTACAGTCTCCTTCCCCTTCTTGCTGGCTGGTACAGGCTCCTTCCCCTTTTTGCTGGATGGTGTAGGCTCCTATTTGTGGACTGGAATCCTTTCCACCACGTGTAGGTGCTGATGAAACTGGGCCCGTGGACTGTTTGGCTGAGGTGCTTGGTTGGGTTCGTGATACCCTAGCCAGAAGTGCAGGAAAGAGGGGAATGGTAAGGAAGAGGTCAATCTGGAAAAAGAAAAGCTTCTTAGGGACATTGGGGCAGTAAGAGGGAGAAGTAATGGGAGTGGAGGATGAGGAAGTGGTTGTCGGAGGTGTTTGTCTGCTGGACTTTGGTGCAGTTGCATGTGTTGTATGCTGTTGTGAGATGGATGGCTGTCTGAGTGCTTACGTTTGTGTACATTAGGAGGGGGAAAGACACAGGGAAGAGGACACAGGGGACGTGTGCATGGAAGTTGTGGAGGTGTCTGCCAGTGAGGTGTGTGTACTGCATGGTGTGGTGATGATGCTGGTAGTGGATGTAGATGTAGTACATGCAGGTGTGAGTGTGGACATAACTGGGTGGGAGATGGAGGAGGAGGGGAAGACAGTTGAATTAGTGGATGTTGTTGTGTCTGCAACTGAATGGTGTTCGTGTGAGTGCCTGTGGGATAAAGTGTGGTGCTTGTGTTTGCCTGTGACACTCTTGGGTGTTGTCCTGTATGCATGCTCGTCTGGCTGTGTGCTTGGGATGGATTGGGGTTGAGGAGAATGGGACTGAGAAGTGGAAGTTGGAGGGAGGATGGTTGAAACAGGGACAATGGCTGCCATCAGAGAGGAGGCCAGAGCCGGGATTGATCTCTGTTGGACCACCAATCCACTGTGAATGCCCTCCAGGAAATCATTACATTGCTGCATCTAGGCTGCCAGCCCCTGGATGGCATTTACAATGGTTGATTGTCCTACAGAGATGAATCTCAGGAGGTCAATAGCCTCCTCACTCAGGGCAGCAGAGCTCACTGGGGCAGGGCCTGAGGTGCCTGGGGTGAAGGAGATGCTCACAATCCGGAGTGAGCGGGCATGGGCAACTTGCTGAGGGGCTGCTGGGAGGGCGTGCTGGTACGGGGGTGGAGGCTGTACCTGTAGTTGGGGTTGTCAAAGAGGTATCCACCACCCCTAGGGAGCTCCAATCGGTGGAGGTATCTGAGTCTGAATTGTCCCCTATAATCTCCGCTGTGGTGCTCCCCTCACCCTCCATCCCACTGGTGCCCTCAGTGTTGGGGGGCTCCACCTCCTGGGTCCTTTGGGATGCAGCTCCCTCCGATGCTGGTGCCTCTGCTCCTCCGCCAGATGATGCTAATGCACATAAGGACAGGATGACAAAACAAGAGAGGTGGGAGAGAGACAAAGAAAGCATTGGGTGAATAACTGCACCAACACTACTGTTGGCTTACACAGCACCTCCACACACCGGGGACAGGCCTACGCACTATGCATTGCACTACCAGTGATATTGCTAGCCACCAAGGCATGAGGAGGAGCACACACCGCCAACTGCAGCACACCTGGGACCCACGCAGCCCTGACCAGTAGTGGGATGCTAACAAGCTAGGTAGGCAGTATTTTGCCTTCAGGGCCTCTGCCATCTTCCGTGCCTAGCGTCTCAGATCCTCCCACCGTTTGCGACAGTGGGTGCTCCACCTGCCATAGACCCCAAGGGTCCGCATGTCCTTGGCGATGGCACACCATATACTCTTCTTTTGATGAGCGCTGACCTGCAGAGGCAATACAGACAGGAGAACACCATTAGACAAACAGTCCAACCTGTAACACGAATGACCAACCATACCCGTTTCCATCACTAATGTCACGTACTGCGCTGGACTTCTCACCTCTGGATTTCGGATTGGCGAATACACCAAGTCTTCTACAGGTCCTGGATACTCCCAGATAAGGGCGACCCCTTCTAGTAGCCACGGTGCCACTTGACAGGCTCTGCCAAAGCAGACCGTACCCTCCAGAAGGAGTCCCAGAGGGAAAAAAAAATAACACTGGGGAAAAAACCTCTAACAGGAACTCCTGAAGGAGAACAAGAAAAAACAGGACTTGACAACAGGAAACAAAAATAGGCAATATCCAGGGTACAAGGCAGGAAAAAAGGAACAGGCAAAAATATCCCAAGGCAAAAGCAGGAACAAAGGAACAGGCAAAAATCTCCCAAGGCAAAAGCAGGAACAAAGAACAGGCAAAAATCTCCCAAGCCAAAACGCAGGAACAAAGAACAGGAGCGAACAGCACAACCAGAAGGAAGTGTTTGCAATGCAAGGAGGAACAAGACTGACTGACTTATATATTGAGAAAAGGGAAGTGACATCACAGGAACAGGAAGTAACACCATCTTGGATTGGGAAAAGCCCATAGACCAGTATAGGAAAAAGAAAGTAGTATAAAAGAAAAACAGAGCATGCTGGGACAAAAACACAAAGAAGACAAGATGGACACAACATGGATAGAGACAGGCAAAAGGACCAACAAAAAACCCACCACCAACAACAAAAGAAGAAAAAAGGCTACAAGTAAGTGTAGTGCGACCGGAAGTAAAATATATGCTTCCCAGAAAGCATAGTCAAAAAAAGCGGGGAACGGCGCTCCGAATATCGGTAGCGCGTTCCACCCGCGAGGACAGAAAGAGACGCTGTGTCAGAGCGCGGCGTTACAACTAATGGCACACACATAGCCCAGGACTCAGTGTGTACCCAGCCAAAAGGACATCCCTTACACGATGCCTTCATACACACCTCCATACATTCATGCCACATGCATCGTGCCCACTGTGTACTCACCTGTTGGTCTGGAAGCCCATACAGCAGTCTGTACTGGGGTAGGACCCCATCCACTAGTCTCTCCAATTCCTCCGAAGTGAAGGCTGTGGCCCTTTACCCGGTCACACAGGCCATGGTAGGTTCCAGACACAGGTCACAGCAGCACATGCAGTGTAGGTCCTCTCCTATGTAAGGTCAGGAAACAAGTGAGGAATCAGATAGAAAATGGCAGTCACGTCCGCAGAGGTGCATACCGTCACAGTCGGCGCAGATCACCATTGGCCACTGTACTCCATAGGGCCCAATATTAACCAATAAGTAATTGCACAGCGGTTCTCGACCACCTCCAGCCACGGCGCACAACGTCAGCAGCATTACCTCACTTCCACCTGTCACTCCACACAGGACAGGCAGACGCCATTTCAGGGGGGGCAGTCCTGTGGAATAATGCTGCGTCACAGGAGAAATACACACATACTTGAGAAATCACTGTCCCATAACATGTTTACAGATTGCGTACTACTGTTGTGGCACCATTGTTTAGTTTGTGACAGCCTCCTCACTCTTTTGTCCTTTAGATACCTACCGCTGCGGATGAATAGGAGATGGAGACATACCCCGTGTACGGACCCCTGGTGGACTTGGCTAGACTGGAGGACAGACACATTATCCTCACCTATAGACTGGACAGGGCCACAATCACAGAGCTGTGTACCCAATTGGAGCCTGACCTGACATCTGCTATCGGTCACCCCACTGGGATCCTCCCTCTTGTGCAAGTGCTATCAGTTCTCCATTTCCTGGCAACTGGTTCTTTCTAAGTGACAGTGGGCTTTGCAGCAAAAATGTCACAGCCAATATTCTAAATAGTGCTGACAAGAGTGTTGTCAGCCCTGATAAAACACATGTGCAGCTACATTGCATTCCCCCAGGTTGAGGATTTAGCCACTATGAAGGCCGGGTTTTATGCAATGGGACATATCCCCAGTATAATAGGGGTGATTTATGGAACACATATTGCAATTGTCCCCCCCAGCCAAAATAAACAGGTGTTCAGGAATCGTAAGAGTTTCCACTCTATGAATGTGAAGTTGGTGTGCTTGGTGGACCAGTATATCTCCCACGTAAATGCTAACTATCCAGTGTCGGTGCATGATGCCTTTGTCCTGAGGAAAAGCAGCATCCCAAATGTGATGGCCCAACTACAGAGGCACAGGTTGTGGCTAATAGGTGAGCCCTAGATCCCACCCAGTATATGTTGGTGTACGCCTATGGTGTTGGCCATATGGGATAGTGTGTGGCTAAATGTTGTCTCTCAATATTTACAGGGGACTCTGGTTACCCAAACCACCGGGTGGTGGTTGTGTTTCAGTGGGTGCCCCTAGGCCAGACCAGACATTGCAGCGTAGGTCGTCTGGTGGTTAAGTTTTTTGTTTGTGAAATACTGCTTACCTAGCTTATTAGTATTAACTACTCGTCAGGGTTGTGTGGCTCCCAGGTGAGCTGCAGTTGGTGGTGTGTACCTCTTCTCATTCCTTGTTGAGTAGCCATTTCACTGGTATTACCATACATAGTGCGTAGCTGTGTTCCCTGTGTGTGAGGGTGCTGTGTACGCCAGCAGTGGTGTTGGTGCAGTAATTGATCCAGTGTATCCTTTGTCTCTCTCCCCCGCTTTCTTGTTTTGTCATCCTGTCCTTATGTGCATTAGCATCATCTGGCGGAGGAGCAGAGGCACCGGTGACAGAGGAAGCTGCATCCCACAGGACCCTGGTGGCAGAGTCCACTAACGCTGAGGGGAGCACCACGGCGGAGACTGGAGGGGGCAATATAGACTCTGATACCTCCTCCAATGGAAGCTCCCTGGTGGTGCCAGACACCTCTGTGACCACCCCAGCTGCAGGTACAGCCGCCATCCCAGTACCAGCACCACCCTCCCAGTAGCCCCTCAGCGAGTTGCCTGTGCACACTCACCCAGGAGAGTGGGCATCTCCTTTGCCCCAGGCACCTTAGGCCCTGCCCCAGTGAGCCCTGCTGCCCTGAGTGAGGAGGCTATTGACCTCTTACGATCCATCTGTTTAGGGCAAACAACCATTGTGAATGCCATCCCGGGGCTGGCAGCCCAGACACAGCAATCTAATGTATTTCTGGAGGATATTCACAGTTAATTGGCGGCCCAACAGAGATCGATTCAGGCTCTGGCCTCCTCTCTGATGGCAGCCATTGTTCCTGTTTCAACCGTCCCCCCTCCAAGTTCCACTTCCCACTCCCATTCTCCTCAACGTCAACCCATCCCAAGCACACAGCCAGACAAGCATGCACACAAGACAACACATAAGAGTGTCACAGGCAAACACAAGCACCACACTTCATCCCACAGGCACTCACACGAACACCATTCAGTTGTAGACACAATAGAATCCACTATCTCCACTGTCTCCCCCTCCCCTTCCACCATCTCCCACCCAGTTATGTCCACACTCACACCTGCATGTACTGCATCAACATCCACTAGCAGAATTACCACATCAAGCAGAACACACACCTCACTGGCAGACACCTCCACAACTTCCATGCACACGTCCCCTTTGTCCTCTCCAATTGTGTCTGTCCCCCCTCCTAAAGTACACAATCGCAAGCACTCAAACACCCATCAGCCATCCACCTCACAACAGCATACAGCCCATGCACCTGCACCCAAAACCAACAGACAAACACCTTCGACAACCACTCCCTCATCCTCCACTCCCATTACTCCTCCCCCTTCCCGCCCCAATGTCCCTAAACAGATTTTCCTTTTCCAGATTGACCTCTTCCTTACCCCTCCACCCCCCGTCCTGCACGTATGGGCAGGGTAGCAAGGACACAGCCAAGCACCTCAGCCAAACATTCCACGGGTCAAGTGGGAGCACCCCTACTCGTGGAGGAAAGGATTCCAGGCCAACAATACTGAAGGAGCCTGCAGCAGCTGCGAAAAAGGGAAAGGAGCCTGCACAAGCTGGAAAGAAAAAGAAGTAGCCTGCACAACCTGTAAAGAAGGGGAAAGAGCCTGCACCAGCTGCAACAAAGGGGAAGGAGCATGCACCAGCTGCAGAAAAGGGGAAGGAGCCTGCACCAGCTGAAAAGAAGGGGAAGGAGCCTGCACCAGCAGGCAGAGGGTGAAAGAGCCCATCCACCAGTGCCAAGAAGGAACCTCAACCCATGAGCAGGAGGCAATCTACGCCAACAGAAGCGGACAGCCAAACACCGCCACCACCAGCAGCTATCACACAGCCCCCACAGTTAGCCATGGTTGTGTAGCCATCAGAGAGTGCAGGGGCTGAGCAGGAGCCTCCCCAACCACCACCACAGTGCAGCCGTCACCGCCGGTGGACACCATATAGTCCAGCCTGCAAGGGCTGCTGTATGGCCTGTTCCCTCCAGAACCAGTAGGCTAGTCACCCACTTGAGAGACTGTGGCCTTGCACTCCCCAGGACCAAGCACAGGGCATGTTGCCCCCCCGGAACCAGTGGGCAAGACACCCACCTTAGAGACTGTGGCCTTGCACTCCCCTGGACCAAGCAATGGCATGTTGCCCCCTCCAGAACCAGTGTTTCCGCATCCGGCTGAGGTGCCCACCCTCCCCCCGAGGTGGCTGCCTATTTGCCAACTGATGTCCCTGCAGTGTTCTCTCCGGATTGGTGCAGGATTTGAGTGGGGCATTGGACTTTGCCCTGTGACCATGTGGGGCCTGTGGACTATGAACTGGGAAGTGTCCCTTTTTTATATACATGTATCGATCTGTTTAATGTGTAAATTGGATTTTTGATTTTATTGTTGGACTGATTGCAATCATTTTTGTAAATTCCTGTTGCCTTTGCATTATTCTGCAGATTTTCATGGTCAAATTGTGTGTGTCGGGTATGTGTGGTGTGTGTGTTTGTCACTCTCTTTTTCCTCCCACCTTCTGTTGTGTGCTAGGCGTCTGTACTCACCGTCGTCGTCTTTGCCGGCGTTGGTGTTCCAGGTGGAGCATAACGTATAAGATCATCGGAAAGACTTGCAGTTCGGGTTCCAAGGCGGCCTGGTTCTTCCCTGTGTCTCCGAAGGTGAGTCTTCCTCTTCTGTGATGTGTTTCCACCAGGCTTTTGACTGCATTGGTACTGCCCTGGAAAAGGTGGCGGAATCGTGAGTCAAAATATGGTGGGCAGTAATTTGTCTTCTGCCTGGCTGTAGGTGGCTACCGACATGTTGACTGTTGTTTCCACCCTAGCAGTCAGTGTGGTACATTGGCTGTTTTTCGTAGATATCACCACCATGGTCATAATTTGGCGGTACTTACTACCAGCCTGATGGCGGTATTACCACCACTTTATCACCGACCGCCAGGGTCGTAATAAGTGCCACAGTGTGGTCACAAACATACCTGACTGATGCATTGTAAAGTTTGAATTTGCCGCTTGCACTGTTCCCCTGTTGTCATATGTTCATGGTGGTGCATTGCAGACAACAGGATCTATTGTATCACTGAAATTAAAAAGAGTCATATCTACATAGTTTTTATACCTACACAAATGGTATCAATGAATAGAAACATACCTGTGATGCACATGGCATAAACCAGTGTATGAAAATCTTCTTGTTCAAAGACAGAGCAGCATGTCACCGTGCTGCACTAGCCTTCATCAAAGGGAGAGGGCAGGAATGTGCCTTTTCCATGGCTTACAGAGCATTACTGTTCTTTCCTCCTGCACTGGTGCGTTTTTGGCAGCCTAGAGCCAACAAGGGAACCCTTGCACCATGGTGCAAGGATGCCTGTGTTGCACGCAGGATTGTTTTTGTGCTGGGAGGGGTGCATTCCTGCATCAACACAATGCTGGGAAGCTTTTTCCTCTTCCTATGTGTACTGCAGCATGCAGCATACACAGAAAGTGGAAAAAGGAGAAGCAATAAATATATTTCTTCTTCTTGTACCTACCCTGTGGAGGCATAAGGTTTTGGTGCATCCTGAGGTTTTCAAGGTCATTTAAATCTGGTGTTGCAGCAAAATCCATGGGTGTTGCATGGGAACACACACTGCAACATCCATGGAAATCCTTCCTAATGCAGAGTAAGATAAAGCAAGTATTTGTGCTGTTTCTGCCTTACCCCATATTTATGAGGCCATTTAAAGCCACTCAAAGGTTTGTGCTGCTGTTGTGTCCTAAAAATTGACACAACAGAGGCGCAAAGGACTCATAAATATGCTCCAGTTCTCTCGATGCTACATTTTCTCCCATCTTTTTTTCCACTCTTCTTCAGTATCAATGGCATGTACATCCCTACCAGAAATTGTGTGTCGCAGAGAAGTGGTTTCATTCATTTCAAATTTACATGCTTCTCCTTTTGGAATAAATCCAACAGTACTTAACCTACTCAGAAATTGTAGTACTCGCTCATGTTTTTCAAACAGCATATGTAAATACCTAAAAATCCAAACGGTGAGATGAATGTGGTTAAAGTTCTTTTACAATTTGTTTTGATGATTAGTTGAAACTAAATCAGGACTGGTTAAAAACCTTAGCACCCTTGAATGAAACTAACAAATTAGGGCCCATAATTATACTTTTTTAGCGCCTCAATTGCGTCATTTTTTTACTCAAAAATGGCACAAACTTTCAAAATACGATTGTATTTTTTAAGTTTGCGCTGTTTTTGCGTCAAAAAGTGTCACAAATGTGGCACTAAAAAAGAATAAATATGGGCCTAGAAATATTAGGTTTGGGCTATCTGTTAATCCCAACACACTTGTGAAGCCCCCTCAGACTTTATTTTTAAACTTTTCCAGTTCCTCTAGTATATCTTCCTCACTTTGCATGGGACTGGTCTTACATTGCATGCTATTGGTACTATGTCTTCTTTCATTAAAATTTGCACATGTGACAATTAAGGTACCCTAACTAATTCAAGAACACCTCTGGGAATTAATTTATTGGTGTTCAACATCATTGATTTGGTCAATAACTATAAAAGGTGCATAACACATTTAAAATTGCGATATTAGGTTACAATTCAATATTACAATTCCAGGAAAGGACATTAATACATGCCCCTGTCAACAATTTCCTTAATTTAACATTGGCTACTAAAAACAGCAATGGATAGTTAGACATAAACATTGAGCAGTAATGGCAAATCCATCAGAGCTGGGCATACCTGCTTAAAATTCAACTTCCTTAACAGAGGCATGATGAATTCATTCGTAGTTTTTTTTTTTAGAAAAGCTTAAAAACATAATAAAGTGCATAGTGTCTTGAAGGGAAGTGCTATAAATTCTGCAAGACCCAGGTTGGCTAATAGGTCGGGTAGAGTTAACAATTCACAATTAAAAATAAACCATGTTAAATCTAAAATGTGTCAATAAAATTCATAATAGGCATTTAAAAATAACATAAGTTATGAATCCATAAAATAAATGGCCTCAAAACTAGCATGGCGCCTTACTATGTTAGTGAGCTCATTCTTTCTCTTCCCTTGTGAATTGTCCCCACCTAAAGTATTTAGTGTAAACCCATGGCAAATTAGCCTTCACAATCTTCTCTGGATTATCAAAATGCTCCCTTCTCCCTCAATTGGAAAAAACAACTATTCACTTACCTTAGTAATGGTAAAGTTTTTCATCTATTCTGGAAACTTCAATCTTCCAATACCAACCTACTTAGCTTGTATTCTGGTCTCATCCAGATACTGAGTAACCTCATGAGGGGGTGCGATCCAATGGTGCTATTCAAAGTAGGGTAGGCCTAATTTTTGTTGGACTATGTAAGAAGGTACGCACTGATGTACACCGAACAATCTGTTACACAATTTGTCTTCAATTTCCTGATAAGAGGCAATTCTCACATAGACTCATTCATCACCTCTATATATGGCTACTGACAGGCATTTAGCCTAATAAGCATTTCCCCTAGAGGTTTCTTACCTAATCTTAAAGCAAAACAAAAGATATATTTTTTTGCCCTCATCAAGATGCTGCTCTTATTCATCAGACCAGGTACAGGTGCTGTCAAAAAAGGCCATAAATAAGTCACAGATGAAACCTTTGCAACACATGGCCATTAGTAGGAAACTGCCTAGTTTGCATCACAAAAGGCATGCTATAATTAGTAGTTAAGTCTAAATCTTCCATGAAGGTGACAAATAAATGCATTAGCTGCTGTAACCCTAGCACAATTCTTGATGCCGCAATGCATCATCTGGTCACAGTAGGGTAGGAAAAGAGAGTGTCCCCACCAGTGAGAAATCTGCATTGGTCAAGGAAAGGAACTGTCCCACTTAATATTATATAATTTTAAGAGAAATGGGGCCAGAATGCATCCCTGAAACATTCCCCTCTTAAATATAAACACCTTTGTTCGAGAGCCGTCAATATTATATCAGACCATAGAGGACATATTAGGGTTTAGATCTCTAGAGAAAAAAATATTGCAGTTCATCCCATGGATAACATAAAGGCCCAGAGCTTTGTCCAATTCACTCTGTCAAAGACAGATGTAAGGTCCATGAATGCTAAGTGGAGAGAACCTGACATCAAAATCACATATTTAATCCCAATTAAATGCAAATTCAGACACTGGTCACTGGTACCCATTCTAAATCCAAACTGCCGATCAGAAAGGATGCCATTCTCCTCAACCCGGATTAAGAGTGTGATAATGAGTTTGGAGGTCGGATCGCCAGACCACCATGTTGGCGGTCCTAAAAGACTACTGCACAAGCGGTCTTTAGACCACCATATTAAGATTCATACAGGCATGATTGCTGTCTGTCAAGCAAAAAAGGCAACCGGCCAGCAGTGCAATGGCTTGGATTTAGGCTGTCCGACCTCCAGTGCCATCACCACTGTGGCCAATCACTGAGCCTGTTACAAACAGACAGTCACTGAGGAGGTCCTCATGGCGGTTGACCACCAAGGTCCACAATCAGTAAAGTAGCAGACAAGTGCACATTGGATGAATTCAAAAACAACACAGCTGACACACATTGCTCCCGTGGACACACCTGCAAATGACACTAAAACACACCCTTCACAGACCACAAACATTTCCACAGCTGCACAGCACGACAGGCCACACACATCATCTATTTGATTTATTTCCCATTTTTACTTGTCTTGTTCAATTAGTCACTGTATTCCTCTAAAATTTCTAGTCATGTCACGGTCCAAAAACCCACGATTTTTAGAGGAAGTGATGAGAGTCATGGTGGATGAAACCTTCAGAGTAGAGCAACAGTTGTTTAAAGCCCAAATCCAGCACACTCCTCTCAGTAGGAAAATGGAAATGTGGGACAGGATAGTCAAAAGAGTGAATGTTGTAGGCACCATCCTGCACACAAAAGAGGACATTAGGAAGAAGGTGGAACAACTTCAGGGGGAAGATCCATTCCCTGGTCTCCAGGCAGCAGCTGCATGCCTAAAAGCTGGCTGTGGCCCTTCCAGTGGCCATTTACAACTCTTTCCCTGGGAAGAGAAGGTCCTGGCCATCCTATATCCTGAGGGCTTGACAGAAATACATGGGTTAATGGAGTCTTGTAAGTAACAACACAAAGGAAGTCACAAAAATACAATGTCATGCCTGCTCACAGTTCAGTTCAGTTTTGCCACTGTTTTGCAAAAGTACTTCACCGACATTCAGTAGAAACAATATGTGAGATTAAACACTGCTAATGTGTATCATTGAACCCAACACCAAAGTTACCAAGGCCCATCACATGCCATATGTTCAAATGGTGCCTGTAAAGCCCACAATACCAAAAACACATTCCAGGATTCATGGTGTGCCCCAAAATGTAAATGTAAGCACAAACCCAAACACAGCCTGCATACAGATATGTAATATTCAACATCTGTCAAGTGTTGGGTGGTAGAGGGAGTGAATTGACTGCAACTCTCAGAAGGCATGGTTTCTCAAAATCAAAACACCAGCACATTGTGCACTAGTCCCAAATATAATTGTTTGCAAACATACCACCTGTCCAGTGTTGGGAAGTAGGACTGACCTGACTGCAAAGCCAATGGGCCCTGTTGTTGTAGCTCCAAACACCAGCCCAGTGGTCGCTTGGCCCAATACATCTATTAGTGAACTCCCACATGATTCGTATTAATCTGGGAAGGATTCCATCTGTAATAGTAGAGGAATTGACCTGACAGTAACTCCCAGAAGTCACTGTTCCAGTTACTGCAACCACCAAAACAGTGTCCATTGTCCAAACACCCTTGTTTCTGAACTCTCAATTGAAGTATACTCACCTTGGAGAGTGGCCTTACTGCAAAGCACAGTAGGACCTGTTCCATTTTCTCCAAACACCAGCCCAGGGGTTACTTGTCCAAATACCCTGTTTGTGAACTTTCAGTTGAGGTTTACTCACCTGGTAGTGATCAAGATATAGAGCATACTCAAATCGGAGACCGGCCTGTCTACCTAGCTTCATCTTGACCTGCTAACCCAAGATGGAACTATTGAGGACAGGAATGACACGTTACCAAGTGTGTACAACAAGTATTCCTAAGGCTCACAAGCAGCAGCATCATATTGGTATTGGTGGCAGGCACATTGACACAGCACTGTGCACATCATGACTCAAGTCACATATACAAGAAAGTCCTGGGTTTGCCTGCATTACCCTCAACTAGTCCCCAAATGGTCAAAACCATGTCTTGCCTTTCTGCTGTGTTGGCTCCACTGGTGGTAGAATGTCATTTTCTGGCCATCTTCCAAAGTACAATTGATCTGCCCATCTCATCATCTGCTTGAGTCAAATTTGGTTGGCATGCTTCACACATGTCATGTAAAATCACCCAATACCAAGGTTACTTGTTACAATTGGATCACCAAACTTAAAATTATCGAAGGTGTCTGCTTACTTTAACACAAACCGTTTGAAGGTAAATATTACAATTCAACCAGTAAAAATGTATGTTTGTCATCAACAGGTGGATCTGCCGATGGGCACACAAAGGCCACAGAACTGTCTACCACTACACTCCTGGATGAAGCCTTTCGTGATGACAACACTCCTGCATTTCCATGCCAGTGATGTGGCATCAAGTGGCAAAGTGGACTGCACATGTGAAATGGGGAAGGCTAGTTACCTGATTCTTGGCATGCATCATGGAGTGACTCGCAGTTATGTTGGAATCACATGTGGTTGGTCACAACCATTCATCTACAGACAGCTGGGTTTGCTGGACTGAAATGGGAACAGTGATTTAGCTTCCCATTGGGCAACATGTTTGGGCCTTCTACAAGTACTTGCAAATATCTGGGCATCTCCAAAATATAAAGGACTAATGGCTTCTACAGATGCAATCAGTGTATGTCACAGTAAGGGGTGCAATACATTAGTGGTGATTTCTCTGGGGCTAGCTGATTTATTATGTTGTGGATTTTAAAGAGATATCTTCCTAACAGTTTGCACATTTTGTCTACACATTGTGTCTACAGTATACATTTCCATTCCAAATGTGTAACATTTGTGAGCAACATTAGTGACTCCATTAGGATGATCTACACATAGCAAATTGTGCATAGTTGATATGTTTCCAAAGTGCATGAGTTTTTCCATGTTACCTTCCTAAGGATACTGTGCTGCTGTCAGCAACAGGGCAGGATTTTGGAGCATCATTTCTTGTTGATGTGTTATTGTGTATTTCACAAATCGATGTCTGCATGACCTTGTGTAGAATCTTTGGGAATTAACATGATATTGGCGTACAATCGTATGACAACAGGTAGCTGAGGTATGCTCCATGAGGCAAAGCATTGAAAGTGATGTGGTCTCCTACATGTTCAATGATTACTGTGATTGCACAACTTCACCCATGCAATTAGAGTTCTTAGATACAGAATGTCCTGTGGGCTATTTTTGATAGTTCATGTGGCAAGCATGTATATGATATGGTACATGTAGGAGCCACTTTGATGTAGTCTGTTGCTGGGGTCTACTTGATGTCAATTTAATGTTTGCTAATCATAGCAGTTGTTCAAGTGTGATTAGGGACTTGTGTGACCCTTTTCCTCTTTGTATTTTCAGCAAAATCCCAGGCAAGTGAAGGAGACAGGGTGCAACCAAGTGGGGAAGCATCTGGCCACAGTATTACTAGTCATGACACCACCAACAAGGAGGGACCCAGTAACCCGGGCAATGAGGGAAGTACCACAGAGGAGATAGGATCAACTTTGCCATCATCAGATTCTACCCTCAGTGGCCATTAACTAGTGGTGGTGGACCCATCGTGACTTGTTCCTGTACCATTCTTGTCTGCCACCCCCAGTTCTATCACCACCCTCCTCACCCAGTTGGCTGTGCCCATTCAACCAAGACGGTGGGTATCTCCTTTACTCCACACACTTCAGCCCCAACCTCGGTTACCCCTGTTGCCCTAAGTGAGGACCTTCTGAGAAGTATCTCTGTGGGGCAGACTGCCATTGTGAATGCCATCCTGGGATTTGGTAAGCCAACTTCAAAAGACAGATGCTTTCCCTGAAGGCTTTCATAGTAACATGTCCAGCATACAGAGATCTCTTAAGGTTCTGGCCTCCTCGCTGACTGCAGCTATCCATCGCTCACAATCACCCCATCACCTCCCTCTTTGAAATCCAAATTCCCTGTTCTCCTACCTGTCCCAAGCACAAAAACACATCTGCACACACCCACCTCAACTCACACAAATAACATTCATCGACAGAAACATCACAAGACACACTGGCGTGTAGGCACTCAACAGTCATTCACAGGTACCACATTAGCCATCATTTCCAAAGATAACCCTAACATCCCCCTGACCCATGCACCACATCCGCCATACCCACAGACACCACCACAACACCCAGTGACACATCCACCAAACCCACCATACACCCAGACAACTGCTCACAAACCAGATTCCCACATCTCACACAATACCCCAAGACACCAACACAACAACCAATACACATCCACCACATCAACCATACCTGCCGGCACCATCCCAACACACAGACACATCCACAATATCCACCATACCCACAGATACAACCTCATCAAATACACACACATCCTCTACTCCCACATCACCCAGCAACTCCACCTCCCAGCCCCCAAAACATGCAACCGCCCACACTCACACACACACACAACAAATACCACCTATACAAAAAAATACCTCACACACAGATACCCAAGGTATCTATACCCACATACCCACCTCACCCTTAACATCCAAATCCCCAACCTCTTCTGATGACCCTACCCTTTTTACCAAAGACAGTTTCCTTTTCGACCTTGCCCTTTCTACTGTTATCTCCAAACCACCTCTCAAACCCAAGAGGCCTCCAACCACATCCCAAACCATCCATTCCCCATCCAAGTCCTTCCATGTCATGCCTGCCCGCTCACAAGTACCCATACCACTTCCCCCAAGAAGAAGCTCACCCCTCTGAAGAACCCACCTCCCAAAACCAGCTATCTCCAATCTGACCCCACCCCACCCAATGATGGTCCCTGAGATGCCTAGCTGCCTACTTGATACCTCTTCCTGTGGAAGTTCCCTGACAGTGATTGAAGTCAAGGTTAGGCATAGTAATGTACATAGACTAATGTGGACTGGCCAATAACATTTTCTCTTTAGCATTTGAATTGAATAAACCCAAGTTGTTGTATTGTTGGGTACACATTTGTCCTGTCATTACTTTTCTACTTTCATGTTGTTCCTGAGTGACTTGTGCTGTATGCCTAAAGTTGAGTGTGTTTCACCCTGATTGCTGATCCATTTATTGTTGTTTGCATTATATGACATTGTGGGGAGTACTGGTAGCACCCAAGACAGGAGTAGAAGTTCTCTGAATGGCTGTGGTGCGCCCACAGCTAACTGGAACGTGTTGTTTGTCCTATTCCTCTGCGCTCTTGTCCTGCCTCTCACAGATTTACTGGGAACACTAAGATCTCTGCAGCAGGTTCCTTAATCCCGTAAGATAATTTAAAATTCAGACTTTGCAGCCAAGAAAGCAGAACATATTTATACTGTGATGCAACATTTGAGGGAGGAGACTGCCGTGGAGCAGACTGCTGAGGAGACAATCCGTTGGGAGCTGCCCGATTACCTGCAGGGCCTGCTCTTATTTTCTCCCTGCCCTTCCTGGCCTTACTTTCTAATCATAGACCCGCCGTCACCTGCTGCTTTGCCCCCAGTGGTTGAAAGAAAGAGAGCAGTGGGAGAGTGGAATGTATCGCAGAGGGCAGCCACAGACTTGCCGTCACCTGATTCCTTGCCCCCAGTGGGTGAAAGAAGGAGAGCAATGAAAGAGTGGATTGCATCGCAGAGGGCAACCACAGGTGGAGGACAGCCATGTGGCACACAGCTCCACATAGCGTTGCATCCCATGTCTCCGTGGGCTGGAGTGGCCAGAACACCTGGGGCTGGGCAACACTGTAGCTGGCTAGTCCTCCGATACCCTTAGGAGCCACAGTCAGAAATACCGAGGGGAGAGCCACAAGGAAGGGCAGATGGTTGATGGGGGCAAGATGAGGAGGCTCAAAGCTGTGGAGCACCTTGGACGTAGGATAGAAGTGGCTAGCAGTCACACAGGGGTTCTACTTTTTCTTGTTGTCCATCTGCCCCAACTTCCATTCCAGCTGCCAAATGCCAGACAGTATATTTGTGGCAGCCCGGGTCCTTTCTAGTGGCACAGCATTACAACACAACTTGGCATGCTTCTACACTGTCCTTGGGAGAAACTTGAAGTACCCTCCTTCTGACTCACATTAATTTAACACACTGATCCTTGTGCAGCTACTGGTTGTCAACTGTGCAAAAGTGCATTTCAACTATTGAGTGTATGACTACATTAGCCAACAGTGCTTGAGCCCTGAGCCCAGAGATCTGTGTGCTTCATCCCGCGAGAATCTGCATGCTTGTTTTGGATACACTAGCACATACAAGAACTCGATTACAGTAAGATGCTGTTGATTGCAACATTCAGACTTATTTGGGTATATTCATTGCATCTTTGAATATCATGTTTGCAATAACAAATTATTGTTAAATGTTAAATTGTTGATTATGCCCATTGTATTCCACCTGATCCAACTGTAACTGCCAAAATGTGTTCTTCGCAATGTGATCTGTATTGAACATGTGCCATAATCAGGAGAATAATTGCTCATTTCCTTAACAAGCAAACAGCTGCCTTTCCACCTGCTCCTATTGTAACTGACAAAACGTGCTCTTCACAATGTGATCTGTATTGACCATGTGCCATAATCAGGAGGATAATTGCTCATTTCCTTAGCAAACAATAAACTGCCAAAAAGTACATATGCACATTTGATTATTTAAGTATGCTTGTGAGTCCTTGGCTTCATACCTATTGCTCTGCTCACCTGTTTCCAGTCAAGTCAAGTTTCTTGTCCTCCAGTCTGCCTCCAGGCGAGTTCTGGTGCAAGTCAAGTTCTTTGGGCCAGATGTACCAAACGTTTTTACCCATTCTGTGTCTATGGGAAAATGTGTTTGTACATATGGCCCTTTGTTCTCCAGCCTGCTTCCAGTCGAGTTCCAGCATTTCTCATCCTCCAGACAGCCTCCAGTTAATGTTCTGGCCATCCTTGCCCCCGGTCAACTTTCTGCGGAGTCCCGCTTTTCTCTTCTGTCTTCTGCTGACGACCCCGTATTTCTTGTAAAAGAGAGAAAATAAGAATGGTAAAAACACCCAGTATGGGTTTTTTACTGAAATTTTCAAGCAAGTAACTGTATTTCAAGGTAAAGAAAGATTATTTGCTTAAATAAAACAAATCAGAGCTCTCTTTTAAATAATTTATGACAATGAGAAGTGGCGTCATTTATCTTTGGGTGGGAATCCAAGATACTGTTAAACAGACATTAAAGCCAGACTTATTTCCTGTAACAAGCACTCCAATGAGAATTAGCAGAATGGAAATAGAGCACATTTATCAAAACTATTATTGGCAAGAGATTATGCCAGAACACAAAGAAGCCCTTTAGTCAGATTGATTGTTTTTGAGTTTGAACATTGCTTCAGAGACTCTGAAAGTATTGTAAAAAGAGGAAAATACTTGTTCAGCCTTATAGAAACGTATGCACAATGTGTCAGCAATGTATAATTTTGCAATAGTTTATACAAGTTCAGCGTATTAATGAAGTATTTCATTTGCAGCCCAGAACACTAAAAACCAAGAACCCAGTATTGTGAGAAATCAGAAGTCCTTACGCCCAACGCGACACGCAGTCCAGGGTCCAGTGGTCTGATTCAGCAGTCCACAAAGCAGAAGCCAGTATTTTCTTTTTTTCTTCCTGAAATCCTTTTCCCCTTGAGGACTTGTGAGTGGGCGAATTACTCTTAATTGCGGTCACGTTAATCTTCACTGGGACTGGGGAATTGTCATCGCCCCATCGGAATGCCTGAAATTCAGGTGAGTGGCTTGCACAGAAATATGCTTGTGCCCCCCTTCTAAGACAAGGGTCCTCAATGCGGGCATGGTGGCACAAAACTAGGAACAGGTGTGCGCAGGCAGAGTTCCTGCATGCTTGTGCACTCCCTTCTGCGAAAAGGTGGGTGTGGCAGCACAGAATTGGGAGAAAAAGTGATGAAAATTGGAACTGCCAGCCCAGTCAGAAGCAAGTGGCTTTAAAAATCAAGATTGAAGAACTCAAAAGGCTCCTAAAAAGGAAAAAGGGGGAAGGGGGAGGGGGTTGTTACCCATTCCTGCGTGCTTGTGTCCCCCTCCCTGAAGCTATCCATCAGGGCAAAGGCTTGAGGAGGGGTAAGGCGGCACAGCTTACTTTATTTCTTTGGTCAACTTCAGTGGGTGCCTCAACAGGAGGAGATCTGGAAAATGCAGAGGGCCAGTGGTGAACATAAAAAGGATGAAAAAGAGGGAAATAAACACAGCCATTACAACCTCCACAGACTTGATTTCACCATTAACTCCCATTATGGCAACAACATCAACATCAACAACACAGGGTTCAAATGTTATTTTACAGGAGCCAGCAGGGGAAGCTATCTCTCATGGGGTGGTAGTCAAAGGATCAGGAGGCCCTACTTTAAAGCTTGGCCAATCAAAAATCACTTCAAAATGTAGTTACATTAAGGACACTGGAGCAGCCATTTTCTCTTCTAACAATAACATCAAGGGTATGTCTGTTCCCTTAGACTATATTGTGATAACTGAAAAAAGGGCCCAGTATCTGCTCAGCGTGGTAGGGGGTCTAAACAGTTGTGTTAATCTCCTCACTGGGCACACCCCTTCTTGTATCAGGCTGTCACCCTCCCAAAATAAGGCATGGCACAGGGAGGAATTCCCACATATCACGTCATACAAGAGTACCGTCTGTAACGTTTTGCATGAAGGAGACTCTGGGGGTGATTCTGACCTCGGCGGTAAAATGCCCTTACCGCCGGTCAGAAGACCGCCATAACACCGCCGCGGCCGCGGTCAACCGCCACGGTCATTCTGACCCACAACGGCCAAACCTCCAAAAATCCATCCTCCACTGCAGCCCGCCACATCGGCGGGCAGCAATAAACTGGAGATGACCAAACCTCCACCGTCACGCCAACAGAAATACACCCATGCCATTACGACCCACGAATCTACACGGCGGTCATTCAAACGCGGTATTCCATTGGCGGTACACACCGCCGCGGTCAGAATACACACACATCACCAAAACACAGCCACATTGGACAATTTGAAATACACACACCTGATACACATACACACACCACTCCCACACAATCAACCAACTATAAAACACACACCCACATCACCCACAAACCCCTGCGACCAGAATTACTGAGAGAAGGAGAGAGAGACACAGCAGACAATTCAAAGCAAGACACGCTGAGGCACACTACACCATCACACACACCACATAGTAGCACAAAGCACCACTCACCAACACACTCCTCATCACATACACCACCCCACACCTCACCCACACCACCCCATGGCACCCCAAAGGCACCCACGCTTTTCGGACCAAGAACTCCGGGTCATGGTGGAGGAAATCCTAAGAGTGGAACCCCAGCTCTTCGGCTCGCAGGTGCAGCACACCAGTATAGCCAGGAAGGCGGAGCTATGGCAGCGGATCGTGGACAGGGTCAACGCGGTGGGACAGCATCCCAGGAATAGGGAGGACATCCGCAAAAGATGGAACGACCTACGGGGGAAGGTCCGATCGATGGTCTCCAGGCACAACATCGCGGTCCAGAAGACTGGCGGCGGACCCCCACCCACCCCTCCCGAATTTACATCGTGGGAGCAAGAGGTCTTGACCATCCTGCATCCTCAGGGCCTCGCAGGAGTAGCCGGAGGAATGGACTCTGGTAAGTCCCATCTCAACTGCTATATCCCCCCCACCCCACCAGCATGCCAACCCACACCCCCACCCTCACCCCCAACCCCCCAGCACATATCCTCCCTGACAATGTCTCACCAGCACAACACACCCATCCCAACACCAACTCCTGCATGCCAACACAAATCATGGGCACCCATCACCTATGCATGACCACTGCACTAACCCCTCCCCCCCACTAAATACCCTCACAACACCTCCCTCAAGGGAATGCCTGCACTGGGGAACAAGGGCACCCATAACACGCACGCTATTGCACACACAGAAACAATAACCAAACTCTCTTACCCCATGCAGGACCCGAACGACAACACACCAGCCAGGAGGGTCCAGAAGTGTCCATCCCACCACCGGAACAGGCCCACACTGAGGATAGCAGCTCTGTCGAGAGTGAACCTGATGACCAGCCCGGACCATCGGGGACCTCTGGGCAGTCGGTTCCCCTCAGGCAGCCACAGGCCACACCAGACCTGACCCCCTCTGCCGACACCAGCACAGCTCCCACCCAGCGGGCCCATGCCTCTGTCTCTAGGACAGCTCAATCAGCGGTGTGTCCGCCACTACAGGGCACCCAGGCTAACCCAACACCCCAACAACAACAGGGACCTGGGGGCAGTGGGAGCGGGCACACCGGCCAGGGGACAGAGGCCGGGGGAAACCGGGCAGCTCGGAGGGCTGCTGTGCGACGGGGGGGGAGGAGAGGCCCAGGGAACCCACTCTCCAAGAGGCCCTCACCACCATCATGGCAGCCTACCACCACTCCCAAGAAACGATGGCGACGGTACTGGCCAGGTTCACTGAGATCAAGGCACAGCAGGAAGAACGCTACATGGGGTTCAGGGAGGAGCTGAGAATCATCGGGACCGCAATGGGGACCATCGTCCTGGCCCTCCACAGGATAGAGGACGCGTTGCGGGACCATGGTGCACCACACAGGGCCCCTGTCACTAGGCCGGACCAGGAACAGCCTACCACCTCCGCCGGCGCTAGTGGACAGGAGGTCCCAACACCTCGACAGCCCCCCAGAACCCCACCTCCTGCTGAAGAACAACCACCCCGTAAGAGGAGCCTGAGACCAAAGAAAAAGACAGAGTAGGATGTCAAGACCCCCGCCAGCAGGACATACCCCCTGAACTCTTCCCACTGTCCCACATTGCCACCCTGTCCAACCATGAACTGCCTATGCTCCATCCTTCCACAGGCAAAAGAACAATGCACCTGTGAGACTGAGAACTGGACTCTGCTATGGATATTCCTCCACCCCCACCCATCACCCTTAGAATCACATGTACCGATATCTAGCACTGTAAATAAATCACATTTTGCACAATAATCTGTTTTGAGTCATGCTGTCTTATTAACAAATGTATTACATATTACTGTTCAATTTCTGTTCTGTCAATTAGTCATGACAACATACCAATGTCAATACGCTGTATTTCATGGGCGAACCAAGCAGAAGTCAGGTACTGAGTCAGACAGCACTGAGAAGGGAAGGGAAAGGCAAAAATTACTGAAAAACATCTGTGGGGAACTACAGAAAGTACAGATGCAGGAGGCTAGAAGCAATTGGGAAATGGCGTGGGTGATTCTTACCTGGGTGTCACTGGAAATACTGTTGTATAACTCTATCCCTATTGTCTGTGTCGTCCTCTGAGTCTTCCTCCTCTTCACTCTCCACAGGCTCCACGGCTTCTACAACACCACCATCTGGACCATCCTCCTGCAGGAAAGGCACCTGGCGTCGCAAAGCCAGGTTGTGAAGCATACAGCAGGCCACGATGATATGGCACACCTTCTTTGGTGAGTACATTAGGGATCCACCAGTCATATGCAGGCACCTAAACCTGGCCTTCAGGAGTCCAAAGGTTCGCTCAATCACCCTCCTAGTACGCCCATGGGCCTCATTGTAGCGTTCCTCTGCCCTTGTCCGGGGATTCCTTACTGGGGTCAGTAGCCACGGCAGGTTGGGGTAACCAGAGTCACCTATTAGCCACACACGTTGTCTCTGTAGCTGCTCCATAACATAGGGGATGCTGCTATTTCGCATCACATATGCGTCATGCACTGACCCTGGGAACTTGGCATTTACATGGGAGATGTACTGGTCAGCCAAACAGACCACCTGGACATTCATCGAATGATAATTTTTTCTGTTTCTGTACACCTGCTCATCGTCTTTTGGGGGTACCAAAGCCACATGGGTCCCATCAATGGCACCAATGATGTTGGGGATATGTCCAAGGGCATAGAAATCACCCTTCACTGTAGGCAAGTCACCCTCCTCGGGGAAAATGATGTAGCTCCGCATGAGTTTCATCAGGGCAGACAACACTCTGCTCAAAATCTTAGAAAACATAGGCTGAGACATTCCAGATGACATGGCCACTGTGGTCTGGAATGACCCACTGGCCAAAAAATGGAGGAATGACAAAACCTGCACCAGAGGGGGAATCCCTGTGGGTTGGCGGATGGGGGACATCAGGTCTGGCTCCAGCTGGGCACACAGTTCATGGATAGTGGCACGGTCAAGTCTGTATCGAAGTATTATATGGCGTTCTTCCATTGTCGACAGGTCCACCAGCGGTCGGTACACGCGAGGATTCCTCCTTCTCATCGCAAGTCCCAGCGGACGGTGCCTAGGAAGGACAACATGGAGCACAGAGTCAGCCAAACCACAGGTACGTACAGACAGCTTGCACAGTTAAAGAATGGCAATGGCTTGAAAGGCGTGTATGTGTGGCAATGCAAGGCCTAGGACTGTGTGTCGCAGTCAAAATTAAGCCATGTGGGCCCTTGAAATGGCGGCTGCCTGACCTGTGAAGTGGGACAATGGGATGTGAGGTCAATGCGCTGGCGGGGCACACCGTGGCGGTAGGCGGTCAAAGACCGCGGCGCAAAGCCGCATTGGTTAACTTTTTATCGGTATAGATGCGACAATGCTGGGTGCTAGGACTTTTGTGGATTCCTGCAGATTCCGGAAGGTTCCATAACAAAAATGTGGGAAAAATATGTGATTTCCAGCAAAGTTGGAGGTTTGCAGTACATTGTGGGTAAGAAAATGGTGCGGGGTGCATGTGAAGCACACCACCCTGGAGGCACCCAGATGTTAAGTTTTCAGATGTGTCTAGGTCTTGTGGATTTTTCTACATGGCAGCATCCCAAAGTCTACAAAGTGCAGCCCTCACCATTCCAAGTGGGACGATTTTGAGAGTTAGCCAACTTCTCATGGCTCAAATATAAAACCAAAACCCAAAATAATCAAATGTCCTCTTGATTGCCATGGGATAAGATGTTTTATTGTGCAGAGGAGAGCTGAAAGACTGTTACCCCCTTCAGTTGGGTCGGGGGCATGGCAATGCCCATACAGTTTGGTAGACACCACACCACTATTTATTTTAGTCTTTTTTTTTATTCCCCGGCATCTAGGAGGCTTTCTGCCCTCCCGGGGAGTGGATCCGGAGTAATTGCCCTATCTGCCCATTGGTGGGCAAACCAACTTTGGCCTCATTTATTTGGGGTGGGGGTATGGACATACCCCCACCCTCTTTTTAAAAAAAACAAAATCTTCCCTGGTCTCTAGTGGGCTTTCTGCCCCACTGGCGGCAGGTGGACCTTCCGAAAATAGGCAGATCCGTCCCCAAGGGGGGCATATATGGCCAACATTAATGTGCCCCCATGGGAAGTGACCCTTGCCCAAGGGGCTGACCCCCACACAAAACACAGACATACACACACCTGTCCCTGGTGCCTAAGTGGTTTCTGCTCTCCCCGGGGACAGATCGGCCTAATAAAAATAGGCCGATCTGCCCCCAAGTGGGGCAGAAATGGCCTAAAATAAATTTGTCCCCCAGGGGAACGACCCTTGCTTAAGGGGCCGCTCCCCTTGCCTGAAATTGACACAAAAAAATACAAATCCCTGATGTCTAGTGGTTTCTGCCCCCCTTTTGGACAGATTGGCCTAATAAAAATAGGCCAGAAATGGCCTAAAATTAATTTGCCCCAGGGGAGCGACCCGTGCCTAAGGGGTCGCTCCCCACATATACAAACAGAAAACAAATAGAAAAAAAAAGATCCCTGGTATCTAGGAGTTTCTGCCCAACCTGGGGGAAGAACGACCTAATTATATTAGGTTGATCTGCCCCTGGGGGGCAGAAAAGACCTAAAAATATTTTGCCCCCATGGGGAGTGGTCCCCTTGTGTGTAAGTATAAAAAAAAAACATTCCCTGGCATCTATTGGCATTTCTGCTGCCTGATCGCATCTTTATTGGGCAGCAGAAATGCTGAGAGAGACATGAAAGGAGAGGAAAGGCCTTTCCTCTCCTTTCATGCCTCTCTCATCCCCTCCACATAATCAGAAGAGAAATGCTTTTGCATTCCTCCTCCGATCCGCGATGGAAGCCGAGCTTCCAGCTCGTAGGGGTAGCCCTCTGATGACATCAGACGCCACAGGGGGGTTGGGGTATGGGGGTGGAAGGGAAAGCGATTCCCCTTCCATCCCTGCCCAGGGGAAGGGGTGCGAGGCCCTCGGGGGGAGCGCTAGCACCTCCCCCGAGGGCCCCTACATGGACGTAACGGTTACATCCTGGGCACCGGTCCTGCCCAGAACGTAACCGTTACGTCCGAGGCACCCGATGGGTTAAAATGCTACAGGGACATTATGGTTAGGTTTAGATTTTGTACACACAAAACCATAGAAGTTCAACAGTTATAGCTAGTTATTTCAAGTAATTATAACTCATGCCATAAGGCAACTATAACTTTTGCTCCTGTCATGCATAGTTTTCTCATCAATAATTGTATTGCTTATGTTGCAGTGATGTTATCAATGATGTCTTAGAAGATGTCAGGACTGATGTGATATGTGGAGTAATTAGCAGTGCATGGCTGGGGCGTCTTCCAGAGAAAGGGTGTCTTCCTAGGCTGAAGGGGCATAGGCTTTTCATTAATAGGATTGTAAGGTTGGATTTTCAACCTCTTCTTGTGTGTTTAACTTTCACTCAACACTACATGTTACCCAGCATTCTGAGTTAACATGTTTGATTCAAAACATATCTTTGGATTCATCTCAGTTTAATTGGTTGCACCTAAATGTACAGGGTAATTACATCAATAGTAGAATTTGAATATTCAGTCAAATTCTTCCAGATCTATCCACTATTCTTTTGGTGCGTTTCTTCAGGTAATGAAGGGGCGTGTTGGCTTAAGTATACCTCATCAAGCAAGTAATTGGATGAGGAAGGAGAAGTGGTGGTAACGCTTCAATTACTTACCAGTGATCTTCATTACTTTATTATTCATATTCTTCATTCCTCGAATCAATACTTACCACACTGCCTTCCTCTCTACTTCTTTTCACCAGCCTCTTTGTTTGGGACTTGATGGAGAACAGGCAGTTCTATTAGGATGAAGGGGGATTTATGGGTGGGTCCCTAGGCTGAGGACAGAAAGTGAAAACAGCTTTGGAAAGTGGAGAGCAGTATTAGAGAACGGGCACATTCACTCATCAAGCAAGTACTTAAACGAGGTAGGAAGAACTGGAGTAGCGAAGATTACCAGTAAGTAATCAGATCAATTCAAATTAGATAATAGATTTTGTGTGTATCCGTAGGGCTGTTTTCCTTTTACACAGTAAACTGTTTAACAGTGATAGGATAGGAAACTGAAGTCCCGTGCAAAATAAGAAATAATAAAAAATATTAGCACTACTCTAACAGAATTCAGGGGTACCAGGGGTTTCATGGAGTGTTATCTGACAATTAGTTAACTTTCATGAGCATCTTATCCTCTGTCTGGCTTATCCACTCCAGAGTGCAAAGGTTAGATGCCTTACAAATAAGCCCCTTCATTTTTAAATCTGATTTTCTGCTACCTCTCTTCCCCATGGTGTGTTATGACATTACAGATCTCATGACACATGTACCACCACATTTTGCTGTATCAATCTTTCTATCTGGACTCAGAGAACAGCATCCTGCCATCTCATACTGACCATTTTTCATCAGGTGCAACTTGTAGTTCTGTTTTCTCAGAGCTGCCAAGTTATCAAGGTCCATTTTTGACCAGTGCTTTATTTATAAACGAATGAGTGGCAGTGCAAACTACTCTGCTTTGAAGCCAGGGATTGATGCTAATAAATGTCAGCCCATCAAATACCAAGTTTGCTAAATCTTTGATCCAATATTCCTCTTTAATCTATTATCAGATCCTCTCTGCCTCATTATCTATCCCTTTTAGGATCCTGCTTTCTGCCTCTGGAATGGTTTTTCCATCATTCTCTTTCTCCTTCTATCTCCTGTGTTTTTTCCCCTCACTTGCACTCAGTCAATATCTGATGAGTTAAAATAAGTGCCAGTTCTCAAAATTGAACGCTTGTGGGTCCCACAAGCAATGTGTGTGACAAGTTGTTCCAGTCCAGGGTTCTTCCTTAATGTCATATGACTTGTAGTCGTGGTTTCATAAATATATAAATGCAGTTGTCACAACTGCAACGTTCCACCTCTGGGGGACGCTGCACATGGATCATCTGCAGCCTGGGAATCATCATTAAAACTCATCCAGAGTCCCTTTCTGTCTTCTGCTTGCTTTCCATTTCGGTATTGTTTGCTACTTAAAACCTACATTTGTTTCCATGGACTTCAATACCCTTAATGTACTGCCTACTGGTCAATAAGGCCTGGAATATGCTGTTCATTGCTTCATATGGGAATAGTTCCGCTGTTCCTCTGTACTGGATTCTTTCCTCCAGGACTTGTGAGATGCTGGAATTGAACACACCTTATGCGCAGCCTAGCCATGTGACTCCACCCTGGGCTTGCTGCTTCCTGGAACTGCTGATAAGCTGCCATTTCTTGAAGCTCTGTGTTCGTGCACTGAAGGTTGTTTCTTTGTGCACGGGACCTCTTGTTAGTTTGTCTTCCAGTCCTATTCCTTATTGCTTCAGCCCTGTTTGCTGTGCCCTGTTCCTGTGCAGCCTGCTACAGGTTTGTCCCAGCCCTGTTTGCTGTGCCCTGCTCCTCTGCAGCCAGCTACAGATGTTTGCCAGCCCTGTTTGCTGTGTTCTGTTCCTGTACAGCCTGCTACAGACTTTTCTCAGCATTGTTCGCTGTACCTTGTTCCTGTGCAGCCTGCTACAGGATGTTTCCAGTCCTGTTTACTGTGTTCTGTTGCTCTGCAGCCTGCTACAGATTTCCCAAGCCATGCTTGCTTTTGCTTTTTCTTTAGCACTCTTGGTGCAGCCCTTGAGCTGCCCCTTTCTAATTGTTCCTAGTTTGTTCCTTCTGTTCCTGTTATTATTTTCCAACTATTTATTACTTTTGCTTCTACCTTAACTCCTGCAATTTCTCCTTTGTTTCTTAGATTTTGCCTGTTTTTATTCTCTTTCCCTATGATTCTTTTACAGTCTCTAGTTCACTTGAAGTTCAAGTCTCTTGTTTGTTACAGTTTCCAAGAATCCTTGTATGACTTGCCTGTTGCAATTTAGTTTTGTTGCAAAACCAGCTCCTGAAATATTAGTTACAGTTCTTAGGCTCCTTCTAGCGCTTGTTCTGTAATTTCTTCTTTGGTTATTGTGTCTGGTAAGATCACTATTAGTCCTCACTTCTGTATAAGTGTTTTCCTTTGTACAGAGGTTGGCAATTCCTGCCCCATCCTTTTGTCATGTGCTGAATGTACTCTTAAGTGCTTTGTCTGTTACAGTGTGCCATTGCTGCTTTCCAGAATTGCAGCTGGACCCACAAGGACTTGTCTCATGTATACAATCTTTATTTGTTCCCTAAGGGTTAAGAGACAGAGGGGGTGATTCTGACCTCGGCGGTAAAAAGCCCTTACCGCCTGTCAGAAGACCGCCATAACACCGCCGCGGCCGCGGTCAACCGCCACGGTCATTCTGACCCACAACGGCCAAACCTCCAAAAATCCGTCCTCCACTGCAGCCCGCCACATCGGCGGGCAGCGATAAACTGGAGATGACCAAACCTCCACCGTCACGCCAACAGAAATACGCCCATGCCATTACGACCCACGAATCCACACGGCGGTCATTCAAACGCGGTATTCCATTGGCGGTACACACCGCCGCGGTCAGAATACACACACATCACCAAAACACAGCCACATTGGACAATTTGAAATACACACACCTGATACACATACACACACCACTCCCACACAATCAACCAACTATAAAACACACACCCACATCACCCACAAACCCCTGCGACCAGAATTACTGAGAGAAGGAGAGAGAGACACAGCAGACAATTCAAAGCAAGACACGCTGAGGCACACTACACCATCACACACACCACATAGTAGCACAAAGCACCACTCACCAACACACTCCTCATCACATACATCACCCCACACCTCACCCACACCACCCCATGGCACCCCAAAGGCACCCACGCTTTTCGGACCAAGAACTCCGGGTCATGGTGGAGGAAATCCTAAGAGTGGAACCCCAGCTCTTCGGCTCGCAGGTGCAGCACACCAGTATAGCCAGGAAGGCGGAGCTATGGCAGCGAATCGTGGACAGGGTCAACGCGGTGGGACAGCATCCCAGGAATAGGGAGGACATCCGCAAAAGATGGAACGACCTACGGGGGAAGGTCCGATCGATGGTCTCCAGGCACAACATCGCGGTCCAGAAGACTGGCGGCGGACCCTCACCCACCCCTCCCGAATTTACATCGTGGGAGCAAGAGGTCTTGACCATCCTGCATCCTCAGGGCCTCGCAGGAGTAGCCGGAGGAATGGACTCTGGTAAGTCCCATCTCAACTGCTATATCCCCCCCACCCCACCAGCATGCCAACCCACACCCCCACCCTCACCCCCAACCCCCCAGCACATATCCTCCCTGACAATGTCTCACCAGCACAACACACCCATCCCAACACCAACTCCTGCATGCCAACACAAATCATGGGCACCCATCACCTATGCATGACCACTGCACTAACCCCTCCCCCCCACTAAATACCCTCACAACACCTCCCTCAAGGGAATGCCTGCACTGGGAAACAAGGGCACCCATAACACGCACGCTATTGCACACACAGAAACAATAACCAAACTCTCTTACCCCATGCAGGACCCGAACGACAACACACCAGCCAGGAGGGTCCAGAAGTGTCCATCCCACCACCGGAACAGGCCCACACTGAGGATAGCAGCTCTGTCGACAGTGAACCTGATGACCAGCCCGGACCATCGGGGACCTCTGGGCAGTCGGTTCCCCTCAGGCAGCCACAGGCCACACCAGACCCGACCCCCTCTGCCGACACCAGCACAGCTCCCACCCAGCGGGCCCATGCCTCTGTCTCTAGGACAGCTCAATCAGCGGTGTGTCCGCCACTACAGGGCACCCAGGCTAACCCAACACCCCAACAACAACAGGGACCTGGGGGCAGTGGGAGCGGGCACACCGGCCAGGGGACAGAGGCCGGGGGAAACCGGGCAGCTCGGAGGGCTGCTGTGCGACAGGGGGGGGGAGGAGAGGCCCAGGGAGCCCACTCTCCAAGAGGCCCTCACCACCACCATGGCAGCCTACCACCACTCCCAAGAAACGATGGCGACGGTACTGGCCAGGTTCACTGAGATCCAGGCACAGCAGGAAGAACGCTACATGGGGTTCAGGGAGGAGCTGAGAATCATCGGGACCGCAATGGGGACCATCGTCCTGGCCCTCCACAGGATAGAGGACGCGTTGCGGGACCATGGTGCACCACACAGGGCCCCTGTCACTAGGCCGGACCAGGAACAGCCTACCACCTCCGCCGGCGCTAGTGGACAGGAGGTCCCAACACCTCGACAGCCCCCCAGAACCCCACCTCCTGCTGAAGAACAACCACCCCGTAAGAGGAGCCTGAGACCAAAGAAAAAGACAGAGTAGGATGTCAAGACCCCCGCCAGCAGGACATACCCCCTGAACTCTTCCCACTGTCCCACATTGCCACCCTGTCCAACCATTTACTGCCTATGCTCCATCCTTCCACAGGCAAAAGAACAATGCACCTGTGAGACTGAGAACTGGACTCTGCTATGGATATTCCTCCACCCCCACCCATCACCCTTAGAATCACATGTACCGATATCTAGCACTGTAAATAAATCACATTTTGCACAATAATCTGTTTTGAGTCATGCTGTCTTATTAACAAATGTATTACATATTACTGTTCAATTTCTGTTCTGTCAATTAGTCATGACAACATACCAATGTCAATACGCTGTATTTCATGGGTGAACCAAGCAGAAGTCAGGTACTGAGTCAGACAGCACTGAGAAGGGAAGGGAAAGGCAAAAATTACTGAAAAACATCTGTGGGGAACTACAGAAAGTACAGATGCAGGAGGCTAGAAGCAATTGGGAAATGGCGTGGGTGATTCTTACCTGGGTGTCACTGGAAATACTGTTGTATCACTCTATCCCTATTGTCTGTGTCGTCCTCTGAGTCTTCCTCCTCTTCACTCTCCACAGGCTCCACGGCTTCTACAACACCACCATCTGGACCATCCTCCTGCAGGAAAGGCACCTGGCGTCGCAAAGCCAGGTTGTGAAGCATACAGCAGGCCACGATGATATGGCACACCTTCTTTGGTGAGTACATTAGGGATCCACCAGTCATATGCAGGCACCTAAACCTGGCCTTCAGGAGTCCAAAGGTTCGCTCAATCACCCTCCTAGTACGCCCATGGGCCTCATTGTAGCGTTCCTCTGCCCTTGTCCGGGGATTCCTTACTGGGGTCAGTAGCCACGGCAGGTTGGGGTAACCAGAGTCAACTATTAGCCACACACGTTGTCTCTGTAGCTGCTCCATCACATAGGGGATGCTGCTATTTCGCATCACATACGCGTCATGCACTGACCCTGGGAACTTGGCATTTACATGGGAGATGTACTGGTCAGCCAAACAGACCACCTGGACATTCATCGAGTTGATAATTTTTTCTGTTTCTGTACACCTGCTCATCGTCGTTTGGGGGTACCAAAGCCACATGGGTCCCATCAATGGCACCAATGATGTTGGGGATATGTCCAAGGGCATAGAAATCACCCTTCACTGTAGGCAAGTCACCCTCCTCGGGGAAAATTATGTAGCTCCGCATGAGTTTCATCAGGGCAGACAACACTCTGCTCAAAATCTTAGAAAACATAGGCTGAGACATTCCAGATGACATGGCCACTGTGGTCTGGAATGACCCACTGGCCAAAAAATGGAGGACTGACAAAACCTGCACCAGAGGAGGAATCCCTGTGGGTTGGCGGATGGGGGACATCAGGTCTGGCTCCAGCTGGGCACACAGTTCATGGATAGTGGCACGGTCAAGTCTGTATCGAAGTATTATATGGCGTTCTTCCATTGTCGACAGGTCCACCAGCGGTCGGTACACGCGAGGATTCCTCCTTCTCATCGCAAGTCCCAGCGGACGGTGCCTAGGAAGGACAACATGGAGCACAGAGTCAGCCAAACCACAGGTACGTACAGACAGCTTGCACAGTTAAAGAATGGCAATGGCTTGAAAGGCGTGTATGTGTGGCAATGCAAGGCCTAGGCCTGTGTGTCGCAGTCAAAATTAAGCCATGTGGGCCCTTGAAATGGCGGCTGCCTGACCTGTGAAGTGGGACAATGGGATGTGAGGTCAATGCGCTGGCGGGGCACACCGTGGCGGTAGGCGGTCAAAGACCGCGGCGCAAAGCCGCATTGGTTAACATTGAAGCCTATGGGTTTCAGGAGCCAATAACGAAGTGCGCCGGCGGTCGCGGTACGCACCGCCGCGGTACGCACCGCCGCGGACGTGACCGCCATTTTCTCTCTGCTTAATCACTCGAGACCTGATCATCCACAGGAGAGGACCTATACTGCAAGTGCTGCTGTGACCTCGGTCTGGAAGATACAATGGCTGCTGCGACTGGGGAAAGGGCCCCTGCCTTCACGTCTGAAGAGTTGGACAAGCTCGTGGATGGGGTCCTCCCCCAGTATGCGCTACTCTACGGTCCTCCAGACCAACAAGTGAGTACCCCGGGTGCTAATGGAATGGGCTATGCCTGTGTGGATTGGGGTGGATGGAAGTTGGTGGGGTGGGGGGCGAATGAGGAGTGCAACGCCCGACAGATGAGAGCATGTGCCATATGGCAAAGTGGGTGGGGGGGGCCAATTACATCTAACATGCAGGTCATTGATGAGTTCCTCCTTTCCACCCTGTACATGTCTAATATGTCAGCGCCCATCAGAAGATCGACATTTGGCGTGCCATCGCCAAGGAAGTCCGGACCTTGGGGGTCCACAACAGACGGGGCACCCACTGCCGCAAGAGGTGGGAGGACATCCGCCGCGGAACAAGGAAGACCGCAGAAACACTACTGGGGATGGCCTCCCAACCTAGGAGGGGTGCCAGTTGCACCATGACCCCCCTGATGTCCCAGATCCTGGCGGTGGCCTACCCTGAATTGGATGGGCGCTTTAAGACATCACAGCAGACACAAGGGGGTGAGTATCAGCACATTCTCCTATCTTTCTGCGCAGTGGAGGCGTCTGGGTGGGGGAGGAGGGCTGTGGGTGACATTAGGCCAGGGCGCTTTCTGTAGTGTAGTCCTCTCCCTTAGGCATGGCCCTGTGCCCCCGGCCCCCACCTCGGTAGGGTGACAAGTACAGCCATTGAAGGTCCAGCATCTCCCATGTGCGCGTTTGACGTCTCTTGGCCTGTTGTCTTAGTCAGTAGTACTGAGTAGTGTCCCACGAATGCGCGGCTTAGTGCATTAGGCACCTGTGTCTGTCCTCTCCGCCAACGGTGTTGACATTGCATGCACTCAACCTGGTCTTCTTTTTTCTCCCCCCACCCTTTCTCTTCATCTTCTTGTGCATGTGTGCATTAGCATCATCAGGCGGAGGAGATATGGCATCGGAGCACGAGGGAGCTGCAGGACACAAGGCCCCGGTGGGCCCAGGAACAGACACCGAGGGCACCAGTGATCCTGAGGGCGAGGGGAGCACCACGACGGGGACCGCTGGTGAGAGCAGCGAAAGCGACACGTCCTCGGATGGGAGCTCCCTAGGGGTGGCGGCAACATCCGTGCCCCCCGCCTCTACAGGTACAGCCGCCACCCAGCGCACCAGCCCCGCCCTCCCAGCAGCCCCTCAGTCTTCGCTCCGTGCCGGTTCGCCCAGGAAGGCGCGCGTCTCCTTCGCCCCAGGCACCTCAGCACCTGCCCCTGTTGCCCCTGCTGCCCTCAGTGCGGAGCTCATTGACCTGGTAAGGACGCTCATTGTTGGGCAGACGACCCTTTTGAATGCCATCCAGGGTGTGCAAAGGGAGGTGCAACAGAGCAATGCGTACCTGGAGGGCATTCATTCGGGTCAGGCTGCCCATCAACGAGCGTTCACTGCTCTGGCCTCAGCACTGACGGCAGCCATTGTCCCTGTTTCCAGCCTCCCTCTTCTGTCTGCCTCCAGCCTGTCTCTGTCTCCTGTTCCTCAGCCTATCCCATCCACACCATCAGACCAGCCTGCACACACCTCAACACCCAAGAGCAGCTCATCCAAACACAAGCACCACAGATCCCGCAAACACTCACCCGAGCAACACCCAGATGCAGACATGCCAACAGCCACTGCCACCCCTGTGTCCCCCTCCTCCTCGTCTCCCTCCTCCCTCCCTGTGACGTCTACACTCACACCAGCATGCACCCCAACATCAGCCAGTGCTTCCATCACCACCTCACCCTCCAGTACAGTCCACACTCGTGCAGTCACCACCCCCACTGCCATGTACACGTCCCCTGTGTCGTCTCCCACTGTGTCTGTCACCCCCTCTTCCAAGACACACAAACGCAGGCAGCCACCCACCCAACAGCCATCCACCTCACGACATCCTACAGCACCAGCACCTTCACCCAATGACAGCACACCTGACTCTCCTACAACCACCTCCTCTACCTCCACTTCCATCTCCACTTCTCCTACCCTTTACCTTGGCCCTAAAAAACTTTTCCTGGCTAACCTTAACCTCTTTCCCCCCGATGACCTCCCCCATCCATCTTCAAAGAGTCCCAAGAGCACCGCAGCCACCACCAGCCCAGCTTCGGGTGTCACTGTTGTGCCTGGGTTCTGGAGCCCACCCTTTGCCAGCAGTGACACATCGATCAGCAGCAAGGACACGTCCAGCCCCCCCCCCGGCAAGAGGACCCGCAAAACCAAGGACCGCCGTGCGAGCACCGACAGGGCTGCCCCCAAGGAGCAATGTGCGGCCACTTCACCACCCACACCATCTGGGGGAGGCAAGGGCCCGAGAGCCCCATCAAAGGAGCGGAAGGGCAGCAGGAGCGCGGAGAAGGTGGACCCCACATGCCACATCCCAGCTGGGAAGGAGGACACTAAGGAGGCCAGGAGTCCGTCCCCAAAGGGTCCAGAAACGTCACGGTCCGAGGGCGACTGAGCAGGGAGTCCAGGCCAGGTCTGGCTCCCTTGACCTGCTGGATGAGCACCGCTGAACAGGGCCCCGCTGTGGAGAAGAGCACCGCTGAACAGGGCCCGCGGTGGAGAAGAGCACCGCTGAACAGGGCCCGCCGTGGAGAAGAGCACCGCTGAACAGGGCCCCGCCGTGGAGAAGAGCACCGCTGAACAGGACCCGCCGTGAAGATAGGCACCGCTGAACAGGGCCCGCGGTGCAGAAGAGCACCGCTGAACAGGGCCCGCCGTGGAGAAGAGCACCGCTGAACAGGGCCCCGCCGTGGAGAAGAGCACCGCTGAACAGGGCCCGCGGTGCAGAAGAGCACCGCTGAACAGGGCCCCGCCGTCTCAAGCACCGCTCCGCTGGGCCCTTCTTCTCAAGCACCGCTCCGCTGGGCCCTTCTTCTCAAGCACCGCTCCGCTGGGCCCTTCCTCTCAAGCACCGCTCCGCTGGGCACCGCCGTCTCAAGCACCGCTCCGCTGGGCCCTTCTTCTCAAGCACCGCTCCGCTGGGCCCTTCTTCTCAAGCACCGCTCCGCTGGGCCCTTCCTCTCAAGCACCGCTCCGCTGGGCACCGCCGTCTCAAGCACCGCTCCGCTGGGCCCTTCTTCTCAAGCCCCGCTCCGCTGGGCCCCGCCGTCTCAAGCACCGCTCCGCTGGGCCCTTCTTCTCAAGCACCGCTCCGCTGGGCCCTTCTTCTCAAGCACCGCTCCGCTGGGCCCTTCTTCTCAAGCACCGCTCCGCTGGGCCCTTCCTCTCAAGCACCGCTCCGCTGGGCACCGCCGTCTCAAGCACCGCTCCGCTGGGCACCGCCGTCTCAAGCACCGCTCCGCTGGGCCCTTCTTCTCAAGCCCCGCTCCGCTGGGCCCCGCCGTCTCAAGCACCGCTCCGCTGGGCCCTTCTTCTCAAGCCCCGCTCCGCTGGGCCCTTCTTCTCAAGCACCGCTCCGCTGGGCCCTTCTTCTCAAGCACCGCTCTGCTGGGCCCTTCTTCTCAAGCACCGCTCCGCTGGGCCCTTCCTCTCAAGCACCGCTCCGCTGGGCACCGCCGTCTCAAGCACCGCTCCGCTGGGCACCGCTGTCTCAAGCACCGCTCCGCTGGGCCCTTCTTCTCAAGCACCGCTCCGCTGGGCCCTTCTTCTCAAGCACCGCTCCGCTGGGCCCTTCTTCTCAAGCACCGCTCCGCTGGGCCCCGCCGTCTCAAGCACCGCTCCGCTGGGCCCTTCTTCTCAAGCCCCGCTCCGCTGGGCCCTTCTTCTCAAGCACCGCTCCGCTGGGCCCTTCCTCTCAAGCCCCGCTCCGCTGGGCACCGCCGTCGCAAGCACCGTTTATGGTTCACTGTGCCCACCATGCCTCCTCCTTGACCAGTGGAGACTGTCATCCACCTGATGGACTGTGGCTTTGCACTCCCCAGGATGGTCCAGTGGGCAGCCCACCCACTGTAGAGACATTGAGAGACTGTGTCTTTGCACTCCCCAGGATGGTCCAGTGGGCAGCCCACCCACTGTAGAGACATTGAGAGACTGTGGCTTTGCACTCCCCAGGATGGCCCAGTGGGCAGCCCACCCACTGTAGAGACATTGAGAGACTGTGGCTTTGCACTCCCCAGGATGGCCCAGTGGGCAGGCCACCCACTGTAGAGACATTGAGAGACTGTGGCTTTGCACTCCCCAGGATGGTCCAGTGGGCAGCCCACCCACTGTAGAGACATTGAGAGACTGTGGCTTTGCACTCCCCAGGATGGCCCAGTGGGCAGCCCACCCACTGTAGAGACATTGAGAGACTGTGGCTTTGCACTCCCCAGGATGGCCCAGTGGGCAGGCCACCCACTGTAGAGACATTGAGAGACTGTGGCTTTGCACTCCCCAGGATGGTCCAGTGGGCAGCCCACCCACTGTAGAGACATTGAGAGACTGTGGCTTTGCACTCCCCAGGATGGCCCAGTGGGCAGGCCACCCACTGTAGAGACATTGAGAGACTGTGGCTTTGCACTCCCCAGGATGGTCCAGTGGGCATGGTGGCTCCTCGTGGATCTGGCGTCGTGGACTCATGTGGCTGTGGTGCCCCCCCCTTCCCTTCCCCCTGAGGTGCCTGTAGTTTTTACATCTGATGCCCCTGCAGTGTTCTCTCCAAAGGACTCAGGTCTCCTGTGTGGGCTTTGCCCTTGTTTCTCAAGACTTTGGCCCACGGACATGCTGAAATCGTAGGTTGTGCAGGACTTGGTACTTCAGTTATACACTGATGTGTGTGTCATTAGTTTTGTTGTGGATATCTTTCATGGTTGTACGCTAATTTTCTGGAGCTTTTTGTTACATTAATATTTATTCAAAATATGATTATGTCCTAGCATTTTTCAGGGGTGTTTGGGTGGTGTCACTGTGACTTGGTGCGCTGCATTGGTGAGTACATAGTTGGGGGGGTGGGGGTCGCATATGTGTGTGCCCGTAACCTTTCGTCCTCCCCCTCCCGTGTGTCGTAGGTGCAGTACTCACCGTTGTCGTCTGCGCCGGACTTCGTACTCGTGGTAGATGAGAAGGTAGACGAGAGCAGGTAGGATGTTTAATTCGGGTTCCATGTTGTCCTCGTGGAGTGCATAGAGGTGAGCGTTTTCCCGTCCGTAGTCTGTTTCCGCCGTGTTTTTATCGGCGGTGCTCCCGCCCCGGAAAAGGTGGCGGATTGGTGAGTTGGAATAGTGTGGGCGGTACATTGTCTGCCGCCTGTCTGTTGGCGGTGACCGCCGCGCTGTTTGTTTGTACCGCCGTGGCGGTCGGAGTGTTAAGGTGGCTGTCTGTGTTGGCGGTTCCCGCCAGGGTCAGAATCCCATATCTTTTACCGCCAGCCTGTTGGCGGGTTGGCCGCCGCTTTAACACCGACCGCCAGGGTTAGAATCACCCCCTCTGTGTAGCTTGAATCTGCACCCAGGGAACACTGAGCTTTGGATTACAATTTTACAGATGGGGGAATTAGGAATTCAGCCCCACATTCTCTTACTTCTTCATTACGAGGCAAAGACCTGTCTCAGTTACTGTCACAGCTAAATGAAGAGAAAAATAAGTTAACTTTCTTTGGTTTAGACATTCCACAACTGCACTGTGAAGTTGTAGGTGGCCAGGCAACATGTGCACCAAGTGCCCCAATGTCCACGCCTCCAGCCCCTGGGGAAATTGACAGCAGTAAACCCAAAATAGCAGAATAATTTTGTATAAGCAAACAGACGTGTGATGAGGCCCTATTAACATCTAGCAAACATCTTCCATATCTACATTCTAAGAAATGGGAGAACATGTTGACTTCTTAGGCTACAGATGCTCCAAAGAACTCTAGTCCCTTTAGAGTGGGAACTGCTGATCCCCAGGGGCCTCAGGAATGATCCCTATGGGTTAGAACACCTGGGATTTTAAAGAACTCAGTAGAGGCCATGAACTTCCAAGCTAGTCAGACGGACATACAGATTAGCCTGCTAAACACCTTAGCCATGCATGTTGCAAGTATCAATGAAAAAAATATCAAATCTGAATGATTTGATAAATAGGGCCCAATCCAACACACATGGGCTAGTCCAGAGATGTAACTGCTCTCCTGTTTTAGATAAACAAACCACACTACCATATGTAATGTCAAAGCTAGTTGGTGACCTAAAAGAAGTGGCTAATGAAAAAATCCCAAAAAACCTCATCTGCCCCCTGGTATCAGAAGCAACATTAGCTGCTAGAACCCAGGGTGGCCTGAGCACAGATCTCACCACATTGACGGATGGAGAAGAGAGGCCATCCTCGGGCATGCACGCGGGCCTCTCTCCTGCCAATTTCATAAGCCAATTGGCAACACCAAAGGGCTGCAATCTGTGTCCCCTTCAATCTTCTCTGCAGGTACCAGTTGCAGAGGGTCTTACTCCTGAGAAGGAGCAACAAATGAAGATATCCAAGAAAAAGAAACAGCATAACAAAAGGGTAGCCAGGGCTCAAAACCTTGCAATTTATCCAATCTTTCAACCTTTGACAAGCATGCAGAATCTGGGCTAAAGTTGGGATCCTCAGGCCCATATTTATACTTTTTGATGCAAAACTGCGGCAACGCAGTTTTGCGTCAAAAAAATTAGCGCCGGCTAACGCCATTCTGAAGCGCCATGCGGGCGCCGTATTTATTGAATGACGTTAGCCGGCGTTAGCCGCCGGCACTGTCTGGTGTGCGTTAAAAAAAACGACGTACACCAGGCAGCGCCGGCGTAGGGGGAAAATGGCGTATGGGCGTCCAGAAATGGTGCAAGTCAGGCTGAGGCAAAAAAATCGCCACAACCCGATTTGCGCCATTTTTTTACGACGCCCATCCCCCATTGAAATGACTCCTGTCTTAGCAAAGACAGGAGTCATGCCCCCTTGCCCAATGGCCATGGCCAGGGGACTTCTGTCCCCTGGGCATGGTCATTGGGCACAGTGGCATGTAGGGGGGCACAAATCAGGCCCCCCTATGCCACAAAAAAAAAAAAAAATACTTACCTGGACTTACCTTAATGTCCCTGGGGTGGGTCCCTCCATCCTTGGGTGTCCTCCTGGGGTGGGCAAGGGTGGCAGGGGGTGTCCCTGGGGGCAGGGGAGGGGACCTCTGGGCTCATTCTGAGCCCACAGGTCCCTTAACGCCTGCCCTGACCCAGGCGCTAAAATCCGGCGCTAATGCGGGTTTTTTAGACCCGCCCACTCCCGGGCGTCATTTTTGCCCGGGAGTATAAATACGACGCATATGCATCGCAGTCATTTTTTAAGACGGGAACTCCTACCTTGCATATCATTAACGCAAGGAAGGTGTTCACGCAAAAAAATGACGCTAACTCCATGAACTTTGGCGCTAGACACATCTAACGCCAAAGTATAAATATGGAGTTAGTTTTGCGTCGAATTTGCGTAAAAAAAAACAACGCAAATTTGGCGCAAACGGAGTATAAATATGCCCCTCAATGTGGTCTGGGGGAGATCCTAACTGGTCTGAACCAATCCTTGAAGTCGGCCTCAGAGTCACCAGCTGAGGCTCAAGCAGTAACCTAGGTAGATGCTTCCACCATTTTTTACTGCGCTGGAGGCAAGCGGGGATCATAGAGAGAACAACAAATCTCCAATTTAGTTTGACTTATGATTTAAAGTCGGGCACAATTTATACCAGAGCTGACTACCATGGCTGGGAGGCACCCTGCTTTGCAATCAAATCTGAGGCTGGAGAGGCCACACTCATTTAGCCAGTTAAACATGCCAGCTACACTTTCTCCTGGGGAAAACAATCAAAGTAATATTAAGGGCCCTGTACTGAACAAGCATAGCACAGGTGTCACCAGCTACTACCCATCTTGAGGGTGATGTATATCCTCTAACTATTACTGTCAGTTAAAAGGATGGGGCCACAGTCATAACTGCCTGGTAGTGGGAGAAACAGCAGGCAGCAGTGGCCCAGCATCACCTCAAACAGATTGGATAGGATGCCGGGCCCATGAGTCTGGCGAGGGGTCCAAAAAAAGCTACAGCCATACTCAGCTTGCATGTTTCTTTACCCAGAATATTTATCTAGAGGCTTGTTGGACATTTTGAATGGTGGAAACATTCATTGCTTCCGGTCCTGGTCAATTTAACTAATCAACTAAGGTTATCTTGAGTACTGCAGAATGGTCTTGGAAGGTCCTGGACTGCTCTGAGACTTTTAAGCAGTGGGTAATAATTTGATCTCCCTTGAGGGAACCTGGTTACCCACATGTTTTAAAACATGTGTGGAGGGAGCCTCTTACTCCAAGAAAAAACAAATCTGTGTACTCAGTCTTAAGCAAAACTCCTAGCTCGACCTTTCTGCTGAACTGTATGCGCCGGGAGAAGTGTTGTCTGGCTCCATGGCTAGGGATAACTGGGACTGGCTGCCAGGAGCCCTTAACACTCCCAGACTGCTGTGCTGACAAAAATGAAACCAGGTAGTTTCTACAGAATGGCCTTTTAAGATTTGCCCCTGGAACATCAATGGGTTGGCAAACAAGTTAGGAGATTCGGACATCATAGGCTACCTTCGCTCTTTTGTATGATCCTCTTACAAGAGACATGGGGGGTCATTCCGACCCCGGCGGGCGGCGGGCACCGCCCAAACACCGCCCCGCGGTCAAATGACCGCGGGGAGCATTCCAACTTTCCCACTGGGCCGGCGGGCGATCTTCAAAAGATCGCCCGCCAGCCCAGCGTGAAAGCCCCAGCAAAGATGAAGCCGGCTCCGAATGGAGCCGGCGGATTTGCTGGGGTGCGACGGGTGCAGTTGCACCCGTCGCGATTTTCAGTGTCTGCCAAGCAGACACTGAAAATCTTAATGGGGCCCTGTTAGGGGGCCCCTGCAGCGCCCATGCCAGAGGCATGGGCACTGCAGGGGCCCCCAGGGGCCCCACGACACCCGTTCCCGCCAGCCTCTTCAGGCTGGCGGGAAGGGGGTCGGAATCCCCATGGAGGATTCCTTTGGGCAGGGGAAAACCGGCGGGAAACCGCCGGTTCCCCTTTTCTGACCGCGGGTCAGAATTGCCCCGGAAGCACCGCCAGCCTGTTGGCGGTGCTTCCTCTGCCCTCTGCCCTGGCGGTTACAAACCGCCAGGGTCAGAATGAGGGCCATGGTCTCAGGAGGCCAAGCATCTGGATGGTTATACCACCCATTTTATTCCAGCAATTAAAACACAAAAATATGGCCATAGCATGGGCGTCCTTGCTGTTTATTTCTCGATCTCTAGCCAGATCAAGTCCAGAGGGAGATTGATCGTCAAACCTAATATTCAAGTAGTGGACCTAACCATCAGCTCTTCCTGACAAATGTTTATATGTACCCAAGTGCCTCAGCTAAGTTGGCACTGATAAAGAAGCTGACTGACACTGTAATAGATCTATTGTTGGAAGGTTCCAAAGATGATCTCGTCATTTCAGGCGACTTCAACACGTGGCTGATGAGCCCAACTCCTGCAAGCGAGGTTACAAAGGCTCAAGATATCCTGTGGATGACTCCACCACAGGCACTGCCAGGTCGGAGCTTATGCTCTACAGGGTGCCCTGAAACACCTTGGCCTTAGGACACTAAACGGCCGATTTACCCCTGATAAGCAGCTGAGACATTCTTTTTAAATGCAACCAGGGCATCTTTCATTGTTTCCACTTTTGTGAATGTCTGGATAGCGGTAATCACCCACAGGAGATCTCCATCAACCCCAGGGTGGGGCACTTTAAATAGACAACACACTTAGGGTCAATGAGGACACAACTGATCTGAAGCACATTAGGTGTACCTCAGCATCCCTGTCTTCTCTGGCAGCAAATGCTAAACCTTTCTTTTCCTCCACCCACCTGGCTACTGGTGACCCTCTGTTGAAATGAGTAACATTTACAGAGGGTTGTTTAATGCAACCCCCCAAGCAGGACCACTCCAGGAAGCAGCATAACCCAAATAGCACAGTCTTCTCCAGTCATGAGGCAAGCAACTATCAGGTGAAATGGGCCAGAAAGAGGGGTAATTCACTATGGAGAGCACTAAAGAGATCACCAATGGACACCAGACTCTTGTCCTTCCTGCGGACAGCCAGAGGAAATCTGAAAATCGAGAAAAAGATCTACTGAGCAGAAAGTTGGAACACATTCTCGGCTGTATTACTGCATGACAGTAAGCCCACTGACTCTGCAAACTTTTGGAGGACAATCAATGGCCTGGGTAGATTTACTCCTGCTGTTGCCTCCTAAAACATCTCTGAACCAACTGGTATCACTTTCTTAAAGATCATACACAGGGAAGTTCGTCACTCATGGGAATAGCCACAGGATTTTCAATTCTCTATCATGGAAGAGTGTCTGGAAAAGTCAAGTCACACTGGGTCCCATTTCTCCTAGTAAAATTCAGAAACAGATAGGCAAAGGGTGTAAGGAAGAAGCCACAGGTCCAGTTTATATATCACCAGCCATCTACAAAGAGAATGTAACATTCTGGTCCAGCCATTTGGCCCCATTGTTTACCTCCACTCTTCAGTTGAATCGTATTCCGCCTTTGTGGTATGGCTCTATTCTAGCTCCAATTTAGGGTGGTGAGAGGGGAGCCAAGGGGAATTATTGCTTGGTAGCCCTCATTAATAATGGTGTGAAACATTTTGTGGGAGTTCTACTGGAGTAGCTACAGGCATGGGCTGTGGCAAACCACATCATCCCCTTAAACCAGACAGCATTCATGAAAGCTCCAGAACCTCAGTTAATCTCATGGCTCTTTCCCCACTAAATCTATCTAGGGTTCATTGATTTCAAATCAGTGGTTGATAAAGATAACAGAGGGAAGTTTTGGCTAAAAGTAGCCAATTTTAATATCCTGGCTAAACTTTTTAGAGCTTTGGAGCTCTTGCAGAAGGACAAATGGGTCTAAGTAAAAATTGGTGATGGCTCTCGATTATCTAGACCGATTAAAACTACACAGGGTCTTAAGCATGGCTTTGTCCTCGACCCCACCCAATTTAATCTCAACTCTGGCTTTGAATGCAATAAATTATCATCCACCCAAGCTGGGGGGTTTCCAGCTCTCACATTTGGTGTAAGCTGACAACTTTTTGCCAATAAGCTGCACTAAGGTTAGTCTGCAACATCGTTTTGACGCAGTGTCAGTTTACTCAATCAGGAATGGATCGGTAATAAAAGAAAAACAAAAAAGATCCTGGTTTTCAAAGGTAACTGCTCAGAATGGCGAACATGGTTCCTTGAACAGAGAGGCTTGAGTCCACTACCAGCTTTAAATACTTGGGTGTACAATTTAATGTGAATGGAAACTACATAGACCAGCTGTAAGAAATCCGAAGGAAAGGAAATGCTTGTGTGCTGGCCTCAGATCTCTCGCCACAAGACTTAAAGGCCCTAACCTGTTGCCTATCCTGCAGGTGGCTCAGGCAAAGTTTTTACCGACATTGGCTTATCGGAGCGTTGTACTTAAAGGGAAAGATAGTGAATTGCTGGACAAAATGGTACTTAAAATCTACAGGGTGATTTTCCAGCTTCCCTCGTTTGTGTTGCCTGTTCAAATCAGACTCAAATTTGGGATCACTAAGCAACCTTTGGCATGGATGGGGCTTTTACACTGCAATGCCACAAATTAAGGTATGCAAAATAAGAATAGCTGGCCCACTACATATGGGTTGAACTGAACTCCAAACACAGCTCCCAAGCACTATCTTACCTGCAGCAGTCTTTGAACTTCTTGAATCTACAGTCTTCTTGGGGTTTGTAAATTAGACATCAGGAATTCAAAAGGGTAATAAAGATAAGTAGTAAACAGCTTTCCCTGCTTGATGATAAGGCCAACCTAGCACGGAGCAAACATGATTAGCTGTCACTCTTAACTTGCGAGCTGCTGAAACCGCGCAGTTATCACAATGTGCCTTTCAATGAAAAAATTATGGGCCTCATTACGACCCTGGCGGCCGGCGGTAAGCTGGCGGTAACACCGCCAACAGGCTGGCGGTGTTACTCCAGCTATTATGACCATGGTGCAATAGCCACGGCCATACTGCTGGACCCTCCACTATACCAACAAGCTTTTGCCTGGTGGTCATAATCCCCAGGGCAGCAGTGCAAGCACCGCTGCCTGGGTATTATGAGTCCCTGACCGCCAGCCTGGCCACAGCGGTAAACACCGCCATGGAAAGTCTGGCAGTAAGGGGGACTTGGGGTGCCCCTGCACTGGGCAGTGCAGGGGCCCCCAGGCATAGCCCCGTCGCACATTTCACTGCCCGAATTTCAGGCAGTGAAATGCGCGATGGGTGCTACTGCACCTGCTGCACATCAACATTGCTGCCAGCTCTATTACGAGCTGGCAGCAATGTTGATGTGACTTTTCCGCTGGGCCAGCGGACAGTAACACTGTTTCTGTCCACTGGCTCAGCAGAAAAGTCATAATAGGGAGCCAGAAATACCTCCAGCACTAGCGGTATTCTGTCTCCCGCAGCCTCAGAGGTCTGAGGTTGTAATGAGGGCCTAAGTCTTATCTAATGAGATACAGACTGAGGCTAATACCTATCAAATGTTACTGGCCGGCTTAGAAGAGATGTAAAAAGCGAAGCAGCTGCTGGCTATTCCACTTTGGGACAAAGGACATTATCTGTATCTCCTATTTTTATGTACTGTGCATATGCCTGGCTCTACTACAGGATCGGAGTTGGCTCCTACGAAGAAGGTTGAACACTAGAGATATAAGGTCCTGTAGGAAGGCATTTTTCTCCTGCTTTGACACTAGAGACCTCAGATTAACCTGTGCTTTGGTGAAAATTTTGCAGAAATTGGGTAGAGGTGGGCAACAATGAGGACCTGTGAGTTCCTAGGTTCTTGGCCAACCTGGCTGAGCTTCCAAGGCAAGGGCTGTTTATGTGGACAGAATGAATATAACTAGTTTTATCCAATTTTTATTTTTTGAATCTTAAATTCATGCTGGAAGTGGAACAAGGGTATATATTCCAGTTTTATAATCCCATTATTTTAGAAGTGCTTTGATATTAAGCACTATAAATTTATTATGCAATGTACTGTTGGCTGAATCATCCCACACTGCTTTTGTAAAAGTACAGCATTTTTTAGACAATGATGTCACACTTGGAACCATTACAATTAGAGATGATAGTTCTAGTGTAATCTTTGGGGCACTGGACTATTTTACATATTTATTCTTAGAAACCATATTTTTATTTTAAGTGTGCTAATACACCGATGGCTTAATTGAGGGCTTAACAGATGATATTAGTGTATTTATCCTGAGAACATTTTAATGCCAATTTGTATGTGAATTTGTATGCAACGGGCACAGGGTGGGTATACAGGACTTATTTTAATATCGTATTATGAACTGTCATGCAACGATTTTAAGAAATCAAGCAATAAAGAATTTTGAATTTTGAATGGATATTTGTTTGTTCCATGAGTGTACCTGATGCCCCCATTCCCTTAGTGCATATATTGTTTTCATTGGGAGCTTTGGATATTTGTTTCACAAATTATTGTGCATCCCATTGACCTCCTATTGTGTTGCAATGTGTGTGATGGGTGGGTCCATTACAGGGAAGTGTAATGGAAGGGGTATTTGTGTTCCATGTCACATGTGTTCCATGTCACATCCATACATATGTGTCTTCAATCTGACAACAGTCCACGAAATGCGAGGAATGCATGGGTGTCAGCTGAATTGGTAAGTGTGACATTGTTGTGGTATTGTTGTTGTGTGACACAATGTTTTGTACACTTCAATGTCCCTGTGCCTGAGATGGCAGACATATGTTTTTGTGGAGTGTAGTGGTGCAGTAGCGGTGCAGTGTCAATTACATGCCCAAAGGGGGCATTTGATAGCTGTGAATGTGTCATTCTTTGTGAATGATTCTGACTGTGGACACAATGACACGTGTACTTGGTACCCGTAGCTCCTCCCGATATCATGTGGATGATGATGCAACGATCTGTTGTTGAGGTTAATGACACAGGTAAGTGTTTTGTCTTACTGTCGATTGCATCGACGGCAGCATGGATTTTGGGCTCCATCGATGAGCAGCAGCAAGATGTGAGTGGTGGGCTCCATGGTGGCACAGGACATGTAAGGCTGCCTGCAGGTGAGTTGCTTCCTTTATGCACTCCATTTCTGCCCATTGGGACATTGTTGTTGGACCACCATGGTTACATTAGTGGTGTGCAACTTCATAATGTGTCCAGCGGAAACACTGGCTCCATTGGCCTGCCTCGCCACCCCATGGTCTGCTCTGCCTGGTGATGCTGGCAGGACCTTGGTGGTCTTTTCTCTATGGGACCACCAGCATTGTTATATGGTGGTCCAAACTCCAAGCCAATGCCAAACTCAAAAGCAGGCCCTTAGAGCCTATTAAGAATCACCCTCTCTCTACCTTAACAACTGCATCTATTAAATAGACAGGGCAATAGCAATGAAGGGCAGCCTTGTCAAACCTTTTAAAAATGGTTATAATCACAGAGGCTGACCAAGACATTGAAATTCCCTCCAGTAGTCTTGCATTAAAAGTAAGCATCAATGCAGAGGCCAACATCCCCGGGGTAACCTGAAAGAGGTCTGGCAGGATCCCAGCTGGAGCTGAGGCCTTATTTCTAGGAAGGCCACAAATTGCCTTTTTAACCTTCTCCAAACCAACAGACAGTGTAGAAACACCTGCTGGGATTAAAGACTCAGCAGAAGGAGCCTCATAATACAAGTTATATATCCCTTCAAAGTAGTTCATCTACATCCCCGGTTGAACTACGAGAAACGACTATACCATTATCTGAGTTAATAAAAACTGGTTGGTTGACTACTTTCCAAAACGTAGCACTGTCTTTTACTGTGGGAGCTAAAACTAATTCCTGCCATGCCTCATCCTCCTGGAAGCCTCAGCTTTATAATCCCTGCTACACCTAGTAATCAGATTTCTGTCTCTTGGGTTTCTCTTTGGGGCCTTTCAAACAATTCTGTACCTGTGAGCAACTTTTGTAAAACCATCTGTAGGCAGTAAGAGGACCAACATGAATAAGGAGCAAATGCAGGACATATCCAATATTGGGATCTGTGAAAAAGCCCATACGACCTCAAATTAATTTATGTCCCCCCCCCCACCCGGCAAAGTTTTAATTCCAGGGCACAGGTCTTCCTCAATTGAGAGAAAAAGGTCTCCAGTACTACTTTTGATCACCGTAGACCTCTTCCTTGATCTCTAGATGATATGCGGGTTTACAAACAATCTTTATTGATAAGAGGCACCACCTCATCTTCAAAGATATAGGGTTGTGATCACTAAAACCTACAGCATGCAATATGAAATTATCTACGTCAGGTTAGATGATACCAAGATGAAGTTGACTGCTGTCGAACAACCCCTACCCATAAAGGTTGGGGGAAAGGATCTTAACCCCTGTAGAGCATGTGCTTCGGGAGAACAGACCAGATTAACTTCACAGATAAAAACATTTAGGAATTCCATCAAACCTGTATGTGCAAAGTGGAATTTGTTGTCATGAATAGACAAAGACTGAGGGTAGGAGAGGTTACAATGCCCCTGGCATGGTTGAAGTTTAAAGTCCCCCATCAAAAATGCCTGATAATGAGACCCAGCGATTCCGAAAAATAAAATGCTTAGTAAAAGCTCCAAGGAATTAAAGCCAGAAATGGCTTTTAAAAAAATGACCATTCAACAGTTCCTGCTTGTCTGGGAACTACAAATCAAGCATCTTGCAAATTAGACACCCAGTCTGAAGAGGCTGAGACTTGCAAGATATGAATAGAGATATCATAATAACAGCCCTCCTCGAGGTTTCCCTGCAGAGTAATGAATTGCAGGAAAAAATGAAAATTTGAAAACAGTCCATTGTGAAAGAGTTGCTGGTATCCACATTTCTTGAAGGGAAATTATGTTTTAATTAGAAATTAAAGGGAAAGCGCGAATCGCAAGAACAATCGGGAGGGGGCTGGAGCACAGAGCCCAGAGACAAGCATCCAATTAGAAGGGCAGGAGCCCTTTAAATTTTCACCGCGCTCCCGCCGTCGCGGGAAAGCGCGAATCGCAAGAACAATCGGGAGGGGGCTGGAGCACAGAGCCCAGAGACAAGCATCCAATTAGAAGGGCAGGAGCCCTTTAAATTTTCACCGCGCTCCCGCCGTCGCGGGAAAGCGCGAATCGCAAGAACAATCGGGAGGGGGCTGGAGCACAGAGCCCAGAGACAAGCATCCAATTAGAAGGGCAGGAGCCCTTTAAATTTTCACCGCGCTCCCGCCGTCGCGGGAAAGCGCGAATCGCAAGAACAATCGGGAGGGGGCTGGAGCACAGAGCCCAGAGACAAGCATCCAATTAGAAGGGCAGGAGCCCTTTAAATTTTCACCGCGCTCCCGCCGTCGCGGGAAAGCGCGAATCGCAAGAACAATCGGGAGGGGGCTGGAGCACAGAGCCCAGAGACAAGCATCCAATTAGAAGGGCAGGAGCCCTTTAAATTTTCACCGCGCTCCCGCCGTCGCGGGAAAGCGCGAATCGCAAGAACAATCGGGAGGGGGCTGGAGCACAGAGCCCAGAGACAAGCATCCAATTAGAAGGGCAGGAGCCCTTTACATTTTCACCGCACTCCCGCCGTCGCGGGAAAGCGCGAATCGCAAGAACAATCGGGAGGGGGCTGGAGCACAGAGCCCAGAGACAAGCATCCAATTAGAAGGGCAGGAGCCCTTTAAATTTTCACCGCGCTCCCGCCGTCGCGGGAAAGCGCGAATCGCAAGAACAATCGGGAGGGGGCTGGAGCACAGAGCCCAGAGACAAGCATCCAATTAGAAGGGCAGGAGCCCTTTAAATTTTCACCGCGCTCCCGCCGTCGCGGGAAAGCGCGAATCGCAAGAACAATCGGGAGGGGGCTGGAGCACAGAGCCCAGAGACAAGCATCCAATTAGAAGGGCAGGAGCCCTTTAAATTTTCACCGCGCTCCCGCCGTCGCGGGAAAGCGCGAATCGCAAGAACAATCGGGAGGGGGCTGGAGCACAGAGCCCAGAGACAAGCATCCAATTAGAAGGGCAGGAGCCCTTTAAATTTTCACCGCGCTCCCGCCGTCGCGGGAAAGCGCGAATCGCAAGAACAATCGGGAGGGGGCTGGAGCACAGAGCCCAGAGACAAGCATCCAATTAGAAGGGCAGGAGCCCTTTAAATTTTCACCGCGCTCCCGCCGTCGCGGGAAAGCGCGAATCGCAAGAACAATCGGGAGGGGGCTGGAGCACAGAGCCCAGAGACAAGCATCCAATTAGAAGGGCAGGAGCCCTTTACATTTTCACCGCGCTCCCGCCGCGCGGGACGCGCGCGGGCGGCGCCCGGGCGAAGCCCGGGCCAAGGGCAGGCCCGTCCTTGGCCGTCATTGCCAGGAAGAGCCAGGGCAGGGCCACCCCCCTGACATTTTGTATTAGGCAAAGGCTGCCTGAAGGAAGCACCATATGGTGCTGTGGGTGGAGTGAGGCACCCAGAAAGATCTTCAACAGTTCGGTACTCCAACGCCCTAAACAGGTTCCACAGATGCAGGACTTGGGCAGTGGCTGACAACTATCTACCTACCCGGACACCCTCGCAAACAGAGGTGATCAGCCCTTCATGCCTCTTAGATATCTCAGCACTCCCTAACACAAACCTCAGCAGAGCTAAACAGGGTGAGGAAAAGAGAGGGAGAGTGCTCACAGGAAATAGATTGCTAAACTTTTGCGCAGGATCTGAGTGTCCTACCAAAACAAGATGGGTAGACGGAAGGGAGGGATACCTTTGGAAGAGGCAGGCAACAATAAGACCTTAGACGGCTTCCTCCAAAAAGCGGTAGGGGCACTAGAAAAAGAAATCGAACTGGTCGAGCGCCGTCTAACTGCTCCCCCATCCTTCTTTTCACCAGCTTCACAGCCCTCCTCTGCAGAACCACCAGCACCAACCACCCTCACAACTCAAACACTCAACGCAGAACCCTTGGACAGAACCATACATTCTTCGGGATCTACCCAGCCTATGCCAATCAGGCCTACACCCTCCCCAAATCATGGCACAAAGGGCAAAAGGAAACGGGGGGAGACGAATCTAAAGAACAAACGGGCCCGTGTCCTGGACCCCTCTGTCCATACCGTATCTACCAGACCTAAGGATCATATACCTGCCCAAACTACCAACTATGACAATCTGGATATTACTTCTATCACAGACTTTATTAAAGATGAGCTTCTAAAACAACTACATCCTATAACAATCCGTCTATTAGCCATCGAGGAGAAACTCGATGCCCTCATTAAACCCAGCCAGCCAATCCCCCCTTCCCCATCGGGTCTGCACTGCCTGCGACAACACCCTATCCTTGGCCCCCCTGTCAATGACGCCAGTAGTCCCCTTCTCCCACCACCTATGGTTCACAAGCCAAAACCACCTTGCTCTGACACACTACATCAACTAGCGAAGCTTTCTACACCTAGTCTGGCTAATCTCCCTAAAATGTGGTACACAAAGAGCGATTCCTCTTACCTAAGGCGGACTGGTGAAATTGCCCCTTCCACAAACACGGGCGCCAAACCCCATAGAACCCACCCAAATATCCCAGTAGATCGGATGCGCAGGGACTCAGGAACTAACATGGGAACTTTACATCTACCACCAGAAGCCTGCCCCTACGTGCTTGTTATTACGAATGTCCCTAAGCTCAAGTCCATCATCCCAGAATCATTCACAGAACTGAAAAACAAGGTTATTCATTGGTTGCATAAACATGCTAGATTTGCATTCCATATGATACCCTCAATATTAATGGTGAGGAGGGTGGGTTGGGTGGGCCCACTCAAAAACCCTGGTACTGGGGACTGTATTGTTATTAACTTTAATACGCCCTCCCTTGTCGAACAGCTTTCCCTAAATGCATGCCATCTCAACCCCCTAGGGGGGGCCACTTCACTTTGCAGGCTTCAGGCCTTTTACCCCCATAAAGCTGCACCAGGCTTCAAGGGGGTGACAATGACATCCAGAGATTTTTCTAGGGCTCAGATGCCAACTGATTTCCAGCCAAGTTGCAATCCTGCCTCGCCCACACTCTCCGAAAACGATTGACTATTACACATGACTTTTCTTAATTCCCGAGGTTCAAGCAACTGGAACAAAAACTATCCTATAGCTGGGAAAAATGAAACTTATAAAACAGGGCAAATCAACTGTGGGGCCGAATATACTCCCATCAGCAACACTAGTGAGTCTACTCTAACTCCCGCTCTCGCCCAGTCAGACTATCTTAAATGTTCTGAAATCCATATCGGGGGAACAGATAAGGAGCGCAGGGTGATTGAGATTAATTTAGCTATAGACCCACTAGATCACAGCAAACCCGCAGACCCACCTCTACTCCAGGTATTTGATTGGCTTAGGCCACCCCCTGTCCTAGATGGGGCTGGAAGCACCCTAGACACGACTGAGAAGGGCATAATACTTCCCCACGGTACCCTAGCCCCGAGAGAGAATCCCGTGGCTGAAGCTCCCCATAATAAACCAGATGGCTTAGATACCATCCTCAGTTGGAACATTGCCGGGTTGGAGAGTAAAATGAACAACCCTGAATGGGGAAAATTTATAGACAAACATAAAATATGTCTCTTCCAAGAAACATGGGCGCTGGAGCCCAAATATAGAATCGGTTACAAAAGCTACTGGGTTCCAGCAAAAAAGGTGAATTCAGGGAGACCCTCAGGTGGCCTGCTAATATGGCTCAGCTGTTCTCTCAAATGCCAAATTGAACCAATTGACTTGGGCTGCCCTGATCTAATGGGTCTATCAATACCATCCCTTAGAGAGAAACCACTTTTAATAATTAACATCTATAATAGGAGCATGGGCAATAAATATGAGTCCAACGCACTGACTATTTTAGACAATTTTCTCACCGATAAATCACCCTCTCATTTTATTCTCATTGCCGGAGATTTTAATACCACTTTTGAACCCTACTCACTGGCCCAGGAATTATATAAAGATGAAGATGCTCATTGGGGCATCCCCCAGCTGGTGTCAAGCAAAAGACCTAAAATCAACAGACTATCATACCAGCTCATGGACATTACATTGGCACATGGTCTCCGGGCTTGCAATGGCCGTTCCCGCTCGGATCTTAACCTTCACCCCACATTCAAACGTGGGTTGCAGAAGAGCCAGATTGATTACATCTTGCTCGACATCCGCCTTTGGGGTCACATGGTCGATATGAACATCACAGAACATGAGGAAAGCGACCATGAACCATTGATTTTATCACTCAGGAACCTACTACCCCTACTTGAAGCCTCCTGCCCCAAGTCCTATAGACAGCAGCTCGTACTGACCAACAACAGGCGAAATGTTAGATGGAAATCCCTGAACACCGACATAACCACTTTGGCAAAAGTGTACAGGCAACTGGCGGATCACATGGAATATATACTTCAACCCACGAAAGATAGTGGTGGGCTTATAGCAGCCCACACACTGTTTTTTAACTCTTTAAAAACTCTACTTACTAAAGAGTCGGCAACAGAGCCTAAACAGAACTCTAACGCAAGATGGTTCAACCCTGCATGCAGAGAAGCACAGCATAAGTTGCTGAGAGCCCTAAGAGGTGGCCAGATGGATTATATAAGGGAAGCTAGAAAAGACTACAAAAAGGAACAAGGTAGAGCCCGTAGGAAATGGGATGAATCAAGATGGGTCCTCCTCCTGGAATCTGCCAAAACAAACAACACCACGAAATTTTGGCAATTGGTAGCTGATACCAGCAATGAACCACACCGTTCGCCTGGTGCCTCAATACTCCCTGCAGAATGGTCCGACCATTTTTCCCAATTATACCTGGGGACCTCCGATGATGCTTCCCGGGATCTGATCCATATCATGACCTCCGAGACCCCCAAAATTGAATTCACTTTGGCAGATACCAAGGCTGCGATTGCCTCAATGAAATGGGGAAAGGCCCCCGGCCTTGATAAAATACCAGGAGACCTTTACAAGACGAATCCAGATGTATGGGCCCCATACCTAAACCTCATTTCCAATGAGATAGCTGCTGGAGCACCTGTTCCGAGCTCCTGGTTGGGAGCAGAGATAGTCCCCATTTTTAAGAAAGGCGACCCCTCTAACCCTGCCAACTATCGCCCAATCTCCTTACTCGACAACTTCCAAAAAATCTTTGCAAAACAAATTTTGTCCTGTCTAGAAGACTGGATTTTAGAAACAAACGCCATCTCTGATCTACAAGCAGGATTCAGACCAGCAGTCAGTACTATAGATCAGGTGCTAAGATTTTTAACAATAAAATGGAAAACTGTAGAAATAGGAAGGGGTAACCTTTACGTAGTTTTTATTGATCTCAGAGCCGCGTTCGACCTGGTCCCCAGAAACCAGTTATGGCTGACGCTAGCCAATATGGGTGTCCCGCATGGCCTCCTGAAACTTATTACCCGCCTACATGAAAATACCTATGCCCAAATCAGGAACGGCAAGAAGGGTGATCTCACAGAACCAGTGGCTATTGAGAGGGGAGTTAGACAGGGGTGCGTCCTGGCCCCAACTCTCTTCCTATTATACATAAACAACTGTATCAAGTACTTAACAAACTGCACAAATGATTCTCCCAAGCAGGCTGGAACCAAAGTCCCCTGCCTACTCTACGCAGATGACACTATTCTTTTGTCTAAATCACCCATGGGAATTCAAAACTTGGTAAATCAGTTTGGTGTATACTGCAGAAACTATGGATTAGACATAAACCATAAGAAAACCAAACTTATGATATACAGCGCCCCGAACAAGAAGCTCAGCGCAAACATAAAGATGGATTTAACTCCCCTGGAGAGAGTAATGGAATATGACTACTTGGGCATTAGACTATCTGACAAGGGTAGCTGGGAGCCAGCCATAAGGAAAGGGGCACTAACAATAAGCCAAAGATGTGGAGTAATAGGACGCAAAGCTAGCACTGCCATAAGCCCCCCTCTGATCCTTATCTCTGAAATATATAAAGCACAAATCCGTGCTGCGGCCCTATATGGAGCAGAACTTTGGGGATTACACAGACAGATGGATACTCTCCAAACCAAAGAAAATACCTTCCTCAGACACATATCTAGACTGGGGAGGGGCACGCCAATGCTCCCTCTCAGACTGGACCTGGGCTTAAATAGTATCAAAGACGTAGCATATCTAAGACCACTCCTATATTGGGTCAGACTATGGAAAACAGACGAACTTGAACCCTACAGGGCAGCAGTTAAAGAACTATTACCACCTCATCACGGATGGGAAAAGGTACGGTGGCTCAGGGAGATGAAAGCGGCATGGACCAAACTGAGTCTATCCCAGTACTGGGAGAACCCCGAGATGATTCCTGGCAGTGCTAAACGCCTGATCAAAGAACATTATTGGGCAAAAATCAACGAGGAATCTCTCGGTTCAAATGTGTCAGGTCGGCTGACAGCAGAATTCCTGCTGGTCAAACACGTTCCCTTCCCTGAAAGCTCCCTGGATCTACCCATACCAGCCCGTGCTCGCTCTCTACTACTCCAGCTCAGGTACGGGACACTGGCGGTTAATAGCTACACGGCTGGTTGGTTGACTAACAGTTCCCCATCGGACAAGTGCATAAATTGTCATTTATGCAAGGAAACAGCTGAACACATCCTATTTTTCTGCCCTCTGTACAAAGGCCCCCGAGGGAAGTGGATTATTCCCTTGTGCAGAACACTCCAACCACTATCCCGCAACAGTCTATTCAGAATATGTAAATACGACACTTCCATACTGATAATCAGCGCTGTTTCTAAATATCTGGCTGCAGCATGGAAAATTCGTAATAGGACTATTCTAGATTTTAACTCACTGTTTGAAGAGCTGTCTTGAAAACAGTAAACCAGCATCCTGTTATATCAGCCTTGGGCTCTAATTGTAAACCGCGACTTATTGAGCCCAAAAGACCGTATCTCTGAATAAGTGCTACATTGAGTTATTTTAACTAAAGTGTTTTATAAATTTAAAATTATATTTAATTTTATAATTGTCAAGATGCAATTTATTGGATTAATTAACCCAAAAGAACTAATTAACCTAGAGCATCATCTATCACTGTCTGACTTCTTAAATTTTTAATCAGTTTTACTGTCTGGAGTTTCAATGCCTGATTTTATATAGAGATGTGCCACACAACAGCTCTTACGTTATTATTATTTTACTGTTCAGGGTTATGTACAGGGTAAGATCCAGAGACTATTCCGAGCACCTCTTTCACCCCACCTATTTATGTAATCTTTCTCAGGCAGCTACTGGACACCTACTTTTTTTTACTATTGTTCCTTTTATTGTGTACTGGTTTATGGTTTTTATCTTTCTGTACGTATGTATATATTTTTAAATCTTTTAAATGGCCCAAATTTGGACCGAATAAACTATTGATTGATAGAAATTAAATTTAGCCACTCAGGGGCTTTTTTTTTTTTTTTCAGAACTCAAGCCACAAATGTTCGAAACCATTAAATTGAAACCAGATTTAAATGGTCAGAAATAACATCAATTTGATTCGGGAGAACGCCGGGGATGTGTGAAGGCGATGTGACAAGTGTTCATTCTCTTGTCACTCTACACCCTCCAGCATGCTCAGTAGCTCAAAACAATTTGAGGTCTCGGTATTGCAGAAATCAAGAGCTGCAATTAGCCTTCCCTTGAGATCGGAACCACAACAGTGAAAGCCCATGGTGAGGAATGATAAATAGCAGGCATTCGGGGGCAATAAACAAGCCTAAACGTAAAGCTTTAATACACAAGAAAATATGATGTAACCCAGAAATTTTTGTAGAAAGCCTGACGGCCACCTTGTCTGGTTAAATATGGCACTTCCCCTTCCCAACCAATATGTGAATAGAGAATCTATTGAATTCTTCTTACTATAATAATAGATTGACTGACTGAAATTTAAATCCCCAACTCCATTTTAAACCAATGAGTGACTTTCTTCTCAATTGCGCAGTTTTCTGTCAGTGCCCCCCATAAACTTTGAAAATTCCCCAGTATGACTTAAAGAAGGTTGCTTCACAGGGTGAATTAAAAACTGTTTTATTGAACAGGTCCATCCATTTTCCTTGCCTTCTGGGCAAAATTAAAGGCTCATCAACTCCATGGGCCTTAGTGCCCACCTTAGCACCAATAGAGGTGGGGGCTACTCTAAGATAATGAGAGCTTGACCCATCCAAAGTGATTGGTAGGTGATTACCTCTGCTGAGGGTGCTACATCAGCGTACATACCAAGTTCCTCCTCCACTGATGATATGTCCTCAGTAATAATGCCCACCACAGACAAAAAAAACTCATGACTGATTTTTTTTATTGAAAGGGCTATGACAGGAGGTGGAAGATTTTGTGCAATGAACAGGTGATTTACGCTTCCTCATCCTTAGATCGCTTGTATAATTAGCATAAGGAGAGTCTGGGGTAAGTGTAAGAAGAAAGCGAGGTGGCCCAGTCTGGTGTCAAACATTGCAGTCAGAGACAGACAGACCAAGCCAATGCTGCGGGATCTGTAGACATTTTAAAGGTGCTAAATATGCACCTGAGACACCACCTCTGTTCTCTCCAAAGACTCTGGGACATGTAGTTCCAGTGTAAGGGATATACCGGCAACCAATGCGTTCCACGCTGTGAGATCTGTAGGAACTTAAAAATACCCTGCAGCCACCTCCACTCCTCACTTCAAGGACTCTGTGTGATGTAGTTCAAGGCCAAGTGGCAAGCCAACCCCCTCTCCGCTCTCCAAGGACTCTGTGCTATGTAGTCTCCGTCCAAGAGTTGGACGAATGTAGCCTCAGTCCAAGAGTTGGACTAACAATCGGCGTGTCCCACACTGCAGGATATACAGGTATGGTAAATATATGCTGGAGCCACCACCTCTCCTCTCTCCAAGGATTCTGGGTGATGTAGTCCCAGTTCAAAGGTCAAGCTAACAACCGGAGTGTCCCATGGAGTGGGATGTGTGGACATGTTAAAATGCACTGGAGCCACATACTCTCTTCTCTCCAAGGACTCTGGGCAATGTAGTCTTATCCCAAGAGTTAACGCAACAACCAGATAAACTAATTTTATATCAAGAACGGAGGCTCCTATTATGCTTCTCTTACTTGCTTTAATTTAAACAGCAGCAGTCAAGAAACTACAACTCCCAGAAGGCTCATAACACAGAGGCCAATGGGAGAACAAAACGTAATGATTCCTACACCAATCAGAGATCCTAACAGGTATGAGTAACCAAGCTTGACTGCGACCAGCCCTCTTTCTTGCTGCTCGCAGTCAAGATAAGTCACGGTCTTCCTTTCCTTACATTGCTATTTCTATTGGGGTGCCTGTTTACTATAACTGTTTAATATTTCGTTTCAGTTTATGCTCTTGTTATCGCCTTTTTCGTGTGCCCGGCGACGCGCTGCTTTTTTCTCCGAGTTTCGGTTCCCGGTTACAGTTTTTTGCGCTAGCGCGCGCTTGCACAGTTTGACTCGTGAACGTTCTAACGGACGCGTTCCTCTCAAGACGCGTCCGTTGAACGAGTGGTGCTTCGCAGTCTCACCGCTTACCGGCTCACTCTGGATGTCGTTTTGTGCTCTTTCGGCCGTCGGCTTTAATCCTTCGTTGGACTCGCATTACGAGGCAGAAACTCTTCGGTCTCCCGACCTTGCTTTCCGAGGCAGAAACGCTCCGGTCTGCAGACGTCGGTGGGACACGCCTTTCCTGGGCGTGTTCTTTCCCTCCCTCAGCCTTCTACATATTTTAACCCCTTCCTGGCAGGTTTTTTTTTTTTTTTTTCGAGTTCATTGTTTCCCTGTTATCTGGACATGGAAGAGCAGGTTCCTTTTTCAGACTTACCTAATTCTAAGGAAATTGGAGCCTTTATTAATGAGGCTGTATCTAAGGCTATGTCAGTCACTATGAGCAAAATGTCTAAGAACATTGAAAATTCAGTTCAAGATATGGTTTTTAAATCCTTTTTGGCCCATTCTGCGGGGGATAGCAGAAAAAGAAAAAACAAGGATTTAATAATGCAAAAAGAAGGTGCTTTGACTGGTGAATTTTCTTCACCCTTGATTGAGGATGTTATTCCTCCCAGGCCTCCTGTTCAGGAGGGGAATAAGAATAATAATAACAATAATAATGATAATTGTAACGTTTCTGGAAAAAGAAAGTCCAAATTAAAGAATTCTCTTTCAGCACCTAAACAAATTATAATTACACATGTTTCTGATACCGATGATGATTTTGGTGATTTGGACGAGGACGATGATGAGTCCGACACAGGGGGTTCGTTCTCTCAAGCCTCTCCTTTCAAAAAGCCGAAATTGGAGAAACCTACCCCTTTTTCCGCTAAGCTCATTCTAGACGCGGAAGGTAATCCTATGTTCGACCCTTCTTATCTTCATCATCCCAACTCTACAGAGTGGACGCCTGCGGATCATGTGGGACAATATATTGCGGCCAGGTTACGGCTGCCCTTAGACAAACAAACAAGAGCCAAACTACGTTCTGAGTGTCCCAGACCCTCTTTACCTGCCAGCATCACTTCTACTCCTATAATTGACGAATCTTTATTGACTTTCTTTTCTAAATTTGGCAAGGACCCCCGGAAAGGGGTTGATAAGGCCTGGTCTAATTGCCAGGACAAGCTTCTCGATCTGGTGCGTCCTCTAGCTCGTATTTTTGATCTGGCGAAATCAGCTAAATCAGATAACACGGACATTGATCCTTCAGAACTATCCCTTTGGATTCAGAGAGCATTCTGTTTATTGGGCAATGCTAATGCTGCCATTATCCATGAAAGAAGGAAGGGACTATTGCTCAAATTAGACCCCAAATTATCTAATCTAGCATCCAGGGATCCTGGTATGAAAGCTGAAGGTCAGCTTTTTGGAAATTCTTTTATTAAAGATTTGGGAAAGTTTGTGGCAACTTTCTCTTCGATCGACAAAGCTCAACAAAATATAAAAAAAGTCTTTGATCAACGGGTTTTTGGCAGGGCCGGTGCAGGCAGGAGCCGCTCCACCGGCCGCTTCTCTCATCCCCAAGGATTCCGAGGCTCCTCATATTCGTATTCCAACTACGGGTATCAGTCCTACAGACCCCAGTTCTACCCTCAAAGAGGCAGGGGATACAGGGGTCGTGGACAACGTGGATTCAGACACATCAAAACCCAAGGTAAGCCTTACCTCTGGCCCTCTACCTATAGGGGGCAGATTGAGATTTTTTATTCAAAAATGGCACTCTCTAACTACCGATCCATGGGTTCTGAATACGGTTCAGGGGTATCAAATAGAATTCTATTCTCAACCCCTCCAAGTCCATTTACCCCCTCCACCCGCTTTCTCAGCGGATATGTGTCTCCTCATTTCAGAAGAAGTAAAGTCCCTTCTGTCCAAGGATGCTATTCAAATTTCTCCTCCAGATCCCTCCGGTTTCCTCAGTTCATTATTTCTTGTCCAAAAGAAAAACAAAAAATTCAGGCCAGTCATAAATCTCAAATACTTCAACCAGTTTGTCGTTTACCGACATTTCAAAATGGAAACTATTCTCCATTTGCGAGACATTCTCCTCCCACTGGATTTTATGGTACGTTTAGATCTTCAGGATGCATACCTTTCCGTTCCCATTCACCAGGATCATCGCAAGTTCGTTCAATTTCAGTGGCGTGGTCTGACGTACCAGTTTTCTTCCCTTCCATTCGGTCTCTCGTCCGCGCCATGGTGCTTCACAAAATTAATGAAACCCATTGCGGCACATCTCCGGTCTGTAGGCATCAGACTTTTGATCTATCTAGACGATATTCTTATTTTACACCAGAATCGCGACATTCTACTTTCCCATCTACAACTGACTTGTTCTCTCCTCTCCCAATTGGGGTTCCAAGTCAACGAAGAAAAATCATGTATGGTTCCTTCTCAAAGAATCCAGTTCCTGGGGTTCGAAATAGATTCCTCGTCTGCCTCCCTTTACCTTCCCCTTCAAAGTGAACTCCATCAAATCGGAGATTCGGAGAACACTTCCAAAAACTCAGATCTCTCTAAGATCTCTGGCCAGGATTGTAGGCCTCTTATCCTCTTCGATTCAGGCCATATTCCCCGGTCCTTTACATTATCGGGCTCTTCAGAGATTAAAAATACGCCACCTCAAAAATGGGCTAGCGTACTCAGATGTGATCTTTCTAGATCAGGAATCCCGTTTAGAGCTTCAATGGTGGATAGACCATTTAGATGCCTGGAATGGCAGAACTATCTTTCCGTCAGCCCCAGATCTTGTGTTAGAGTCCGATGCAAGTCTGACGGGCTGGGGCGCCCGATGTGGACCAATCTCGACTGGCGGTACATGGTCGTTAAGTGAGTCCAGATTGCACATCAATTATTTAGAGATGCTTGCAGGCTCCTTTGCAATAAGGAGTCTAGCAAAAGGCAGAGTTCAGTGTTCCATCCTCCTCCGTATGGACAATGTTTCGGCTGTCCGATACATAAACCATCTCGGAGGCACCAGGTCAAAACCATTAGCAGACCTCGCAAAAAGTTTATGGGAATATTGTCTAAACAACGAAATATCGCTCACAGCAGAATATCTTCCCGGTTCCTTAAATCAGACGGCGGATTGGCACTCTCGTTTTCTCAGGGACTTCAGCGATTGGAGACTTCATCCATCAATGTTTCAATCTATCCTTCACAAATGGGGCCCTCTCAGTATAGACCTCTTTGCCTCACGTCTCAACACCCAACTTCCTCTTTTCTTCAGCTGGCGCCCAGACCCCTCTGCGATGGATTCCGATGCATTCCTTCAGGATTGGTCCCTAGCAATCAATTACGCCTTTCCTCCTTTTCTCATGATCACCAGAGTGTTGGCCCAAGTCAGACGCCAGAGAGCGACCCTTGTTCTAGTGGTACCTTTTTGGCAATCTCAAATTTGGTTCCCTCCTCTTCTAGAACTGGCAATCGACTTTCCCATCCTCCTCCCCTCTTTTCCTTCCCTTTTGTTGGATCCCTTTGGGAATCCTCACCCGTTGGTTCTCAACAACACTCTCACCCTTTCCGGGTGGAAGGTCTCAGGGATTCCCCACCTTCCATCCCAATTTCGGAGGAAGCTTCCGACTTCATCAATAAGGCCTGGGCTCCCGGCACCAGGAAAGCATACTCTTCCGCCTGGTCTCTTTGGGCTAGCTGGTGTATGGGAAGGGACCTCAATCCCATTTCAGCAGATTTAAATTATGTAATAAACTTTCTTGCGGCGCAAGCCAGTACAGGTAAGTCTTACAGGACAATTAATCTATATAGATCTGCTATCTCCATGTATCACGCCCAGGTCAACGGAAAACCGATTGGTGAACACCCTTTACTTTGTCGACTGTTGAAGGGAGTACATTTTTCATCTCCTCCTCTACCTAAATACTCTAAATTATGGGATGTTAACTTGGTACTGAATTTATTGTTGTCTTGGCAAGACAATGTCGATTTGTCCTTGAAAATGCTTTCTGCAAAACTTACCATGTTACTCTGTTTAGTCTCTATTAAACGTCTGTCTGATGTTAGAGCACTTGAGGTTACTTCCCGTCAGTTTGCCCCCACCGGGGTCTTGTTTTCTATTAATAAGCGTACCAAAACCAATTTACGTACAGTTTTTTATCCATATTTTCCAGATCAACCTAAGCTTTGTGTAGGTCAATGTCTTAAATGTTATGAGGAACGGACAGCTGATCTCAGAAGGTCCTCGGTTTCCCAACTTTTGATTTCCTTTCAGAAACCTCATAATCCCGTGTCTGCAGCAACTCTCGCCAGATGGGTTCGTTGGGTTATGTCACTCGCAGGCATTGATACCTCTACTTTTGGAGCTCACTCAGTTAGAGGTGCAATGGCCTCCAAGGCCTTTTGGGTTGGTTCCAGGTTAGAGGACATTCTGAGATCTGCTGATTGGTCCAATGATAATGTGTTCAGAACATTCTATTGTAAACCAGTTCATACGGCTACATCAATTGTGATTAATATGCTTTAAAATAGCATAATAGGAGCCTCCGTTCTTGACATAAAATGTAGATTTTCCTAGTAATTTATGACGGAAAGTCTTAATTTTATTAAAGACACGGAGGCGAGTATTATCCCGCCTCAACAAGGGGATATCTCTGATTTTTTTTCTTGTTTTCCCTCCCTTGCAGTTACCTCCACTCCAGCTCAACCTTCGACATGATCGGAAGATGTTTGGGTCAAACTCCAACTTGGCTGCTGGTCGATCGGACTCCCCTAGAAGTTTTTCCTTGGTTTCCACCAGGACGCCTGCTTCGCTACAGTATTGTCTCTCTTTGATTCAGGACTTCTGTTCTCTGACTTTGGCAATTGCTATAATCTTTGCAATTTTTCCTCTGTTTTCTCGTAACTCCTAGCCTTCTCGCATCAAGAAAGAGGGCTGGTCGCAGTCAAGCTTGGTTACTCATACCTGTTAGGATCTCTGATTGGTGTAGGAATCATTACGTTTTGTTCTCCCATTGGCCTCTGTGTTATGAGCCTTCTGGGAGTTGTAGTTTCTTGACTGCTGCTGTTTAAATTAAAGCAAGTAAGAGAAGCATAATACTCGCCTCCGTGTCTTTAATAAAATTAAGACTTTCCGTCATAAATTACTAGGAAAATCTACATTTCATGTGCACTTTTTGTATCACTTTGCATTTCTTTACTTAGTATGGGAGGATAACTGTTGGGATATAACACCAAGCCTACATCTCTTTCGTAAAACCAACTCAGAATATTGTCCCCTTTAGAAAATGCTTATATTTTCCCTGACCACTGACCTTGCTTTGTATTATATCATGGCCATAAAGTACTTTTCAAACTTGATAGTTTTTCCTCTGTCAGCTACTGTCTTTTTGTTCAATATGAATAGATGTTCTTATGTCAATATTGGTAATGAAAAAATATTTTAGAACTAGTGAAATCTTTGCACCTAAGTCAAAAAATACATCAATTATTCTCCTCTGCATTTGTTTCATCAACTGGTTCTTTTCTATCTATGCCCTTCACCTGCAAGATAACTTCACTGCAGTTGGAATTCTCATAGACTTTGATTTGTGTTGTTTCTATCGCTCCTATGTTACTCTTTCTGCAGTTTTTTGCTTAAAGTCCTTTTCTTTCACAATCTTTGCACTATACCTTCCAGGCACAACAACCATTGGATGTTACCGAGATTACCCTAACCAACATATCCAAAGCAGTGGCTTTTGAATTCATGCTTGTTAATATTAACCCCTTCGCTGCCAGGCCTTTTCCCCCTCCTGTGCCAGGCCTTTTTTTGCCTATTTGGGGTAGTTTGCGCTTTAGCCCTCATAACTTTTTGTCCACATAAGCTAACCAAGCCAAATTTGCGTCCTTTTTTTCCAACATCCTAGGGATTCTAGAGGTACCCAGACTTTGTGGGTTCCCCTGAAGGAGGCCAAGAAATTGGCCAAAATACAGGGAAAATTTCGTTTTTTTAAAAAAGAATTGAAAAAGTGGCTGCAGAAGAAGGCTTGTGGTTTTTCCCCTGAAAATGGCATCAACAAAGGGTTTGCGATGATAAACTCAGCAGCTTCCCAGAGTTCAGGAACAGGCAGACTTGAATCAGAAAACCCACTTTTTCAACACAATTTTGGCATTTTACTGGGACATACCCCATTTTTGCAATTTGTTGTGCTTTCAGCCTCCTTCTAGTCAGTGACAGAAATGGGCATGAAACCAATGCTGGATCCCAGAAACCTAAACATTTCTGAGAAGTAGACAAAATTCTGAATTCAGCAAGGGGTCATTTGTGTAGATCCTGCAAGGGTTTCCTACAGAAAATAACAACTGAAAAAGAAAAATATTGAAATTAAGGTGAAAAAAACATAAATGTTTCTCTACGTTTTACTCTGTAACTTTTCTCTGCAATGTCAGATTATCAAAAGCAATTTACCGTTACGTCTGCTGGACTCCTCTGGTTGCGGGGATATATAGGGCTTGTAGGTTCATCAAGAACCCAAGGAACCCAGAGCCAATAAATGAGCTGCACCCTGCAGTGCGTTTTCATTCTATACCGGGTATATAGCAATTCATTTGCTGAAATATAAAGAGTAAAAAATTGCTATCAAGAAAACCTTTGTATTTCCAAAAAGGGCACAAGATAAGGTGTTGAGGAGCAGTGGTTATTTGCACATCTCTGAATTCCGGGGTGACCATACTAGCATGTGAATTACAGGGCATTTCTCAAATAGATGTCTTTTTTACACACTCTCCTATATTTGGAAGGAAAAAATGTAGAGAAAGACAAGGGGCAATAACACTTGTTTTGCTAATCTATGTTCCCCCAAGTCTGCCGATAAAAATGATACCTCACTTGTGTGGGTAGGCCTAGCGCCCGCGACAGGAAACGCCCCAAAGCGCAACGTGGACACATCCACATTTTTGGAAGAAAACAGAGGTGTTTTTTGCGAAGTGCCTACCTGTAGATTTTGGCCTCTAGCTCAGCCGGCACCTAGGGAAACCTACCAAAATTGTGCATTTCTGAAAACTAGAGACCTAGGGGAATCTAAGATGGGTTGACTTGCGGGGCTCGGACCAGGTTCTGTTACCCAGAATCCTTTGCAAACCTCAAAATTTGGCTAAAAAAACACATGTTCCTCACATTTCTGTGGCAGAAAGTTCTGGAATCTGAGAGGAGCCACAAATTTCCTTCCACCCAGCGTTCCCCCAAGTCTCCCGATAAAAATGGTACCTCACTTGTGTGGGTAGGCCTAGTGCCCGGACAGGAAATGCCCCAAAACACAACGTGGACACATCCCATTTCTTGACAGAAAACAGAGGTGTTTTTTGCAAAGTGCCTACCTGTGGATTTTGGCCTATAGCTCAGCCGTCACCTAGGGAAACCTACCAAACCTGTGCATTTTGTTAAACTAGAGACCTAGGGGAACCCCTCTCCCCAGCGCCTTGAACGGGTGAGTAGCGCTCTCTATACATTTTTTGATTGATTCATTGATTAGAGACATGTCTTTTTGAAGAATCTTTTTTTACTGCTTTAGCTCAATAAAGTTCTAGCTCTAACATTTAGTCACATCCTTCTATTTTCTGAGAGAATCTGAAACTAATGTCTGAGAGCATCCTTCTGGCCAGAATTTCAGTCCCAGTGCACAGATGAAGGGAATTAATTGCTAAATGTGTGCTCTCTTTGGTGAATTTCTAAAACATAAAACTGACAGCAAAGAGAATGGAAGTTTTAGAAGACTGAGCAATTGTAAGTGATGAAACTACACTGCTAACAACTGCAGGTACTGATGAAACTTCCATATTTCAGTGCTTTTCCAGTCAATGGTGACAGAGCATATTTAACTGACCTACAAACAACCCTTATTGACTGGCAATGAGTCATAGTTGCATCAGATCCCCACTTCACACAGTTTGTCTATCCTATTCTGCGTGCCTCATGTTTATTCTTCTTAACCTTTAGTGTTTACTTTTGCGTAGCTCTTCTCAGATTACCTTTTTTAGTTTTCCCTGTTTCTGTAGTTTCTTCTGTTTAGAACTATCTGTGGCAGATCTTTGGTCTCCAATGCGTGGAGATGTGGTAAGCTATGTCAGTGCCCTAGTTGGTGTCTGTTCTCACGAACATACCACCTGCCCAGGATTTGGGTAGGCTTTTAGGCTTTGTTGGATTTGGGGATCCTATGATGTCAGACATACATACCTGTTTACTGAATTCTGTTTCTCGCATGTTTTTAGCCTTGGCAGATTGGCCGATTTTAGGTCAATCAGAAACCACTAGGCACCTGGGATTTGTTTTTTGATCAAGTATTGCTTGCCAATCAAGACAATCCCTTTGTGCAAAACCTTAAGTTGGAATTTTCATTTTTTTGTGGATGTGTAGGTGAACTTGTTATATTTCCACATACATTTGCACTAAAAATGTACTACCTGTCTCACACAAATTAAGGTACATTACTTCTGCTGTGAGGTTGAAAAACTCAACAAGTTAAAAGAGGACAAAATAATTGAGCAAATAGAATCTTCTGAATGGTTCGCACCATTGGTACACCAGACATCAGAATGGGAAAATACGGCTATGTGTCGATCTTAGAAATATGAACAAAAGCACATAAATTGATAAACTCCCATTACCAAGAAAAAAGGGAATTGTTAGCGATACCCAAGGTGTAACGTGGTTTACTATACTATATTTGAAGTTTATGTATCACCAAGTCTTACTCCATCCTGAAAGTAGACCATTGATAGCATTTATGACATAATCTGTTTGCTACCAATTCCTCAGAATGCCTTTTGGTTTGGCATCAGTGGCTGAAGTGTTTTAAGGTCTGATGTTCAAGATTTTTAAGAATTTAGAATGCATCACATTTTTTCAAGATGACATATTGATCATGGAAAAAATCATGAGCAAGAGCCTTCCTGCACAAAAAACAATCATCCATACAAAGCAGGGACCCATGCATCATGGTGCAAGGGTGGCTGCGTTAGCACTAGGCTGCAATTTATGCACAGAGAGAGCGGATAGAAATGCACCGTATCCTTTAGATTCGGTGCATTTCTGGCCTTTCCCAGTGGTGCAGGATGGCAATGGGAGAATATTTGTGGCATAGTCCTGTTAAAAAATATTGCAAATATGCCACCCAACATGCACGTCACACATTCATGCACAACAGGCATATCCTCTACAATAGTTTTATGCAATATACTAATCTGTGGTCTACTTTACATGCATTTAAACACACAGCACGTCATTCACACGCATTTTCATCATTGCATAAAAAAACATGCATTTGCTAACTGCTTGATTTTTGCAGCCAGTGCCTTAAGCAAATATCATGCATCCCAGCAGATGCATCACAGTTGACACATGGTTCCTTGTCAGGCCTTGTGCAAAATTCATGCATTAGCTATGTATCTATTGGATGTGTGAAAAAAAGACGCAGCAGCAAAAAATAGGATGCATCCACCCAGGAAATAATGCAAGGGTCAGGCATGCTGCAAACAGGGAAGGGAATGGTTAGTTTCACTTTGCCTCACAGTTGTTCTGTCTGTGCTTGGTAAAGGTTGTGTTGTTGCTGGTCTCGAGAGTTTGTTGGTGTTTTGTGCAAATAGTCTGAGTGAGTTTTGTCCCCGTACTGTCCCTGTAGTATTGTATTGTGTATTGTACCCTTGTGTCTGATTGTTTTGTATTGTTGAGTGACTGTCTTTTGAGGTTTAATTGTAGTTAGAGGTAGTTTGGGGGGTTGTTGGGACAGGTAGGTAGTGCTGGAGTGATGATTTTGTTGGAGAGGGCAATGTCTGCCAAGGGAAGGGCCAAGAACTTGAATACGCAGGAATTTGGACGTTTCCTATAGCTTGTGGCCTATCTTTACCTTCCAAAAAAGACACTGAGTGGTGGAAGAGTAATACAGGGCTATCTCATACAGAAGCAGAAGGCCTGGTGGTTGAAGGTTTACAAACATATGCAATGTATGTTTCAGAGTAAGCGGAGGGTACACCAAATGAAGCATCGCTGGGCAGATGTAGTGAGTCATGAATGGAACCTGCTGCACTACATTTCCATTGAAGTTGGTCGAGAGGTTGGTTAAGTACACATATTTGGTGTTGACTTACTTGTGGGTCATGTGTGAATAAATGTCTTTAGTATATACTTTAAGGGCCATAATTACAAAGTTTTGATGCAGGGCTGCAAGCCTTCTTGCTGTGCTTCCCTGTGTTACAACAAAATGGCAGGAATGCACCATATCTACAAGATACAGTGCTTTCTGTCCTCTCCCCCTTCACTGGCGCACAAATTGCTGCCATGTGCCAATGCAGGCACCTTTGCACCATGGTACACGGATGCCTGTGGGGTTTGGAGATTATTGTTTTTTCTGCAGAAGAGACACCTTCCTGCGCAGAAATTGATCACAATAGGTGATTTTTTCTTTCAGTGTTTGCCGAAAAATGCAGCACACATAGGAAGAGGACAAATGGGTAGGATAAAGATGTCTCTCTGTGTGTCACTCTTGCACTACGCCTGAGGTGAGGTAGGTATCTGACACATTCCCTGGCTTGTAAGTTTGGGAATGCATCAATTTCCTTTGGGTTCCATGGGTATTGTGTGGGAACACGCGCAGCAACACCCATGGAACACAACATTCACACAGTGTTATGGGTGAAAGGGTTTCACATTTACAAGGCCATGAATAGTCACACAAGGTGTCTTTTGCGTGGCCTATTAAATATGGACTGGCAAACTGCACCACCGGAGCATAATATCAAATGATGCTCCGGAGGTGCAGTGTGTCGCCCGGGCGTCACAAATGAGCGTCTTGCATTGCAAATTGCTATCCATATGTACTGTGCTTAACTTGCCTATAGTGTTTATGTTAACCAATCACAATACAATTGTAGGGTAGTAGCCTCTTTCTATCTTGGTTGCCCCCACTTTAGCTTGGTTACCCCCACTTTTGGCTTGTTTGTCAGTGTGTTTGACTGTGTCTACTGGGATCCTGCTAACCAGGCCCCCAATAGTTATGCTCGCTCCCTTAAATTTGGTTGTTGGTTACTGTTAACGCAGTATTTCACCCACAAATGGCATACTGGTGCCCCCTTATAAGTCCCTAGACATGGTACCTCGGTACCCAGGGCATTGGGGTTCCTGGGGATCCCTATGGGCTGCAACATATATTTTGCCACACATAGGGAGCCCATACAAAGGCGTCTGCAGGACTGCCATTGCAGCCTGCGTGAAAAGGTGCAAGCATCCTTTCACTGGCATTTACACTGCAGCAGGTCACTTACAGGTCAACCCTATTGCATGCACTCCAGCCCTGAGGGCAGGGTGCAAAGTACCTGTGTTTGAGGGCACCCCTGAACTAGCAGATGACCTCCAGGACCATTTCCCCAGACTTTATGAGTGCAGGACGCCATTTTATGTGTGTACTGGACATAGGTCACTACCTATTCCCAGCTACAGAATGATAAATCAGAACCTAGGCATGTTTGGTATCAAACATGTTGGAGTCATACCCCAAGACTTTTGCAAGCATTGGTTGTATGATTCCATACACTCTGGGGGCTCCTTAGAGGACCCCCAGTATTGCCAGTTCAGCCTTCTGAGTTTATCCAGGCAGCCCCAGCTGCTGCCAACTCACAGACGGGTTTCTGCCCTCCTGTTGCTTGAAAAGCTCAAGCCCAGGAAAGCAGAACAAAGGATTTCCTTTGGGAGGGGGGTGTTACACCCTCTTCCTTTGAAAATAGGTGTTACAGGCTTGGGAGTGGTAGCCTTTCCAAGCCACTGGAAATGCTTTGAAGGGCACATTTGGTGCCCTCCTTGCATAATCCTGTCTACACTGGTTCAGGGACCCCCCAGTCCCTGCTCTTGTGTGAAACTGGACAAAGGAAAGAGGAGTGGCCACTCCCTTGTCTATCACCACCTCAGGGACGGTGCCCAGAGCTCCTCCAGTGGGTGCCTGGGTCTTGCCATCTTGGATTCAAGGTTGGCAGGGAACTCTGGGAGCATCTGAGAGGCCAGTGCCAGCAGGTGATGTCTGAGCCCCCCCAATAGGTGCTTACATGATTAGGTGACCAATCCCCCTTTCAGGGCTATTTACGGTCTCTCCTTTGGGTGGTTTCTCGGATTCAGATTGCAAGACTCCAGCAGGAATCCTCTGCATCCTCTACTGTGACTTCTCACTAAAGAAACTGCATCTGGACCATCCAGGAACTCTACAAGCTGCAAGAAAGATGCAAGACGCCTTTTGCAAAATTGTACCTCGGGCTCCTGCAAGCAACTACAACTGTTCCCCGGTTGTGCATCCTCTGAAGGCAGCCCGTCTTCAGCCTGCACCAGAAGAGCGAAAGAATCTCTGTTGAGTGAAGGACTCACTCACCTGTTTCTGCAGGCACCAACTGCAATGATGATCAACTGTGTGGATCCCATCTCCTGCCAAGTTGCGTGGATCGTGCGTCATGGGTGGTAGTCTAAAGTTGTCCTGATGGTCTTCACGTCCAATTGTCCAACTTTGGTGGAAGTAAGAGCTTGCTTCCCCACACAAGACAGTACCCCCTGCACTGCATGTTTTGCAGCTGCCAAGGCTTGTTGGCATCTTTTCCCCAAGCCCTTCATGCATCTTATAGGTCCAGCCCAGCACTCTATCCTGCAATGCACAGATTCCTGAGTGGTGCTCAGGCAACATGGGAGCCTTTGTTGCAGTGCTGCATGGGCCTCTTTTGCACCTTTCTTGTCTCCGTGCTGTGGGACTCCTGTGCACGCTACGTGTTCTTCTGTGGGCTCTCTGAATTGCTGAGAGCCCCCTCTGACCTCCCCCAGGTATAGTGCACCTGGTTCTTCCTGGTCCCAGGCAGCGCCATTTTTCACTAACATTGATCTTTGCGTGTGCCAAGGCTTGTTGGCAAACTCCAGCGATGCAAACTGGCTAAATAATCCATTTTATTATTTCCCCAGGCCTATTCTCATCCTGTGATTTTCAATGATAAACAGGCCTGAAAAACATATACAAAATGCTCGATGACTTTCACTAAATTAATCCTGATAGACAGTTTGTAATGCAAGGCTTGCTTAAAAGAGACACCTCAAGCAACACACATTGCTTCATTTGCCCAGCAACAGACAGACATCTGGATGTCCACATAAGTCTGAGGAGAGGTTATGAAGAAAGTTGTTTGGTGACACTTTGGAAAGTCCCAACTGTCTGAGAAATGTGAAGGTCACTCTTGTGATCATCTTGTATCACGCTGCCACCCATCATGAAATGTTGTTCTACTGTGATTGGATAGATGCCTAATGTATGTGTAACACCATGCATCTCCTGATTAACATCACACCATATACTTGATGAAGAACTCTTGAACTTGGCTCTGCAAATCATAGTCTCCGTCCCATGTTAAAAATACATTTGTCATTTATCTTTCCTGTTGAGGACCTGCCTATGATTTGAAGCTTCTACTTCTTAATGTGTGCTCTTAAAGTTGGCACTGCTGTGTGTGTAACAGGCCCCTCACAAACTTTTAGGTCCAGGAGTGGCAGATAAACTTCACAATCAGCCTTTAAGTGATTCAAACATAGGTGTTAACAGTCCACACATGCTTAGCCATTTGAAGGCCCACCCTAATGTTGTGACGTAGCATACTCCTTGGGGGGCACCTGGACATGCTTTACCCCTGTCTTCTTATCTCAATGCCAACGTGAATCTGATCAAAGACATGCTTGCACTTCATAGTAATCCATCATACTATTGTCTACTGAATCTTCAGAATGTGTTGCACAGGATACTCTTCATTATTTAGGTCAATCAGTATCACACTTTGGTCAGCAACAGCTATTGAACTCACAGGATACCTTGGCAGTTGAAATGCACAGCATGTATTTTCACATCCATCTAATGGATGTGCTGAGTCCTAATGTGCAGCAAGATTACTTTTACATATGACATCAGGGAAAGACATTAGGCTGTGTAATGGGACACTTGCAATGAGCTGTGCCATACTCCACTATGATTTGATTCCTTAATATAGGGTATGTATCTGACCTGTCCTGTATGATTATTTAGGGCTGGTGTAGTAGTTTGTGGTTGCGTGCTGGGTAGATCCTCTGGGGACCCGGTAACACTGTTGGCCCTTCCCATAACTGGAGTAGGTGTGACAAGGGAGCTCAGGATTTCCTGAAGGGTATCTTTATCAAGGCTGGGCAGGTTGTCATCCTCAGCTAGATCATCATCCAGGACTAGCAGCTGCTCAGGAGAAATAGTTTCATTCTCTACAATGAAAGAGAGCAATGTTAAGGGTGTCATTTGTGAGATGTTGCCATGGCTAAACGGTTTAACTATCTGACTTGGTATTATTTGACTTCAGGAACAACTTTTGTTCCACGATGTATATTAGACAGAGCTTTGGAGTGCAAGTCGTACCATAACTGGCTTCATGATGTCAGTATGTCTTCATTCTCTCTACAACTACTGTCTGACTAGACAGACTTTTATGCTTATGTAACATTTTGCAACTTTGTTACACAGGTCCCTAGGCCTAACATACTTGGACATGAGTGTGGGTGTGTACTTCCAGTGACGGTATCTTCTTGAACTCGCGCCCACTGCAAACCACACAGGAAAAAATAGAATGGGAATTAAAAGATTTCATTGTCATTTTACTTTTTCCACAGTGCACATCAGCTGGTGACATGCTGGATGTGTCCTCTGATGCCAGCAGCATAGGATTGCCTCTGCGTCCGACAACAGAGGACTGAAGCTGTGCCTGGACTGGACACTCCAAAGTGCACATGTCACTTTGGCCAGCTGCTTTGTGCCGGCCGAAGTGACATGTGCACTTTTAAGCTCTCTACTCAGCTGTCTTACGAGAGCTCGGTGGAGTCCAGGCACAGGCCTCCAGGGCCTGAAGGAGTATCACTCCAGGGCACTCCCTCCAATCCAGGTGTTTCTCTCATGCTGGTTAACAGCATGACAGCAGCATCTGGATTTGTGAGGGGAGATTCTTCTATTTTCAGAGAGCAGAAGAACACAGAGCACAGAGCACAGAGAAGGACAAACAGGCCGTGTGTAAGTGCCTTTTTGTTAAAGAATGTGTAATACATGTGTGTGTAATGCATGTGTGTAACATATGTAAGTGTGTAGTGCATGTAAGTGTAGTGGTTGTGTTTATGTTATAGTTAGTATTATTTGGGCTTTTGGAGAGAGGGGCAAATTATGTGGGGGCTTCGGAGGGAGGGGGTGTTTTATGTTATTTTTCACTTCACTTGCCCCACTACTTTAAAAGGGTACAAGCCACCATTGTGCCCTTCACATGTTGTACCTATTTCTGTCACAACATTTATGAAACTTGCGTAAACTTTTGAGACCGTCATTGTTTACAATGGGCACTATGTCACACTTGTACATGTAGTAGCACTGACAGTCATCCAAGTTAATACTTGATACAATGGAGTTTCTCCACAGGGTGACACATCATTTAACTCCAATATAGTAACTTGGACACATACAAGTCTCCTTTACAGTTCATCATTTTGGGTCATGGACAAACTTACTACTTCACAGTGATATAGCCCAGGTCAATCAGCTACTCTCGTGTGACTTCAACACCAACAATACCTGTGCTAAATATTGACATGTGTGTTTGTTATTGTGGGCTGTAGTGCAAACTGTATCCCACATGGTGACAGTGCTAGAAATGGTGACATGTATCAAACTGTTTTTGCAATATGACCAATGTTATCCACCTCATTATCCACACATCACTGACTCCTGCCCTTTGTGTTGGCTGACTATTTTGACATTTCCCCTGACGGATCAATGTTTCACATGATCCAACTGGAAGTTCTGTGGTAAGTTGACACAATTTTCCTTCAGACTCACTCCTGCTTGATGCTACTTCTTCAACCAGGACCACATCACATGCAGGCAGTTGTACCTCAATGGCCTATTCTATGTCATCCTTTCCCATCTGCAACAAAAGTGTGACACTGTCAGACCCAACAGTACAAGTAATTGTTTGGCTTATCTTTCAGGACACATATCCATGAAGGTAAACTTGTTATCCACTGCTGTCTCCCCATTCAGACATAGTGGCAATTTTATCTACAAAGACATCACTAACAAGATTTTGAGGCATATTTATAACCCTTTTATCACTATTTTTGAGGCTGCAGTGTTGCACTGTGCTGCCCATATTTATAAGGCCATGTAAAGACATATTGCATGGCTTTTCCTGTCCTTGTAATTATTGTCCCCTTTCAAACATTACTCTGAGCCTGATTCACAAAGATAAACTGATACTTTTGGTCTAAGTTTAGACCAAAAGTAATTTTATGACTTTTTGGTGTTCACAAAGGTATGTTATGAGTAGTATCTTTACATCCGCAATCGGGGTGGATTATCTGCACTCGTGGGAGGATTATCCGCACTCGGGTGGAGGCAGTAACCCTTCATACTGACACACATGTGTCAGTGCCTACCATCACCCCACACAGCTGAAACTGCGTAGCCCAAGAGCTAATCCCAGCCTTGCTGCACAGACCAAAAGCAGAGCTACAGCATACAAACTGTTGGACTTGGCCATTTTACAGGGTGATTCCCTAAACATTTTGCCTTTTCCCCCTTATTTTTCTGACCCTTGTTGGCTGACGTTATGACTCTGGGCACATTTTCACTGCTAATCAGTGCGAAAGTGCATGTGTTCTCCCTTGTAAAGAAGGTATGATTGGCTCCTACCTAATTGGCATATTTAACTTATAGGTCACTTGTAAAGTGGTATCCCTATACCCATGGCCTGTAAATGAAATGCTACTAGTGGGCCTGCAGCGCTGCTTGCACCACCCACTGCAGTAGCCTTTCATACCTGTCTCAGGCCTGCTAGCGCAGGGCCTGTGTCCGCAAATGTCTGCCACAGGGACCTGGCATAAATTTACTTGCCATGCCCAGAACTCCCCTTTTACTACATGTAAGTCACCCCTAAGGTATGCCCTAGCTATCTCTATGGGCAGGGTGCTATGTATGTAGAAGGCAGGACATGCGCCAGGTAGCGTATACCTTGTTTTTGTACCTGTCCTGGTAGTGACAAACAGCCTAACTTGGTGTCTCACTGCTGTAAGTGCTGCCTTCTCAGGATTGCATTAGAAATGCCCTGCCTTATGTGTAAGGGGTATTGTCTGATTTATGAGGGGTAGCTTAGGCCTGTTTGGTATGGTTGTAATGGTAGTGAGAAATGCTCCTCACTGGTGTAGGTGGATTTTTTATTATCATTACAGAAATGCCACTCCTAGAAAGTGAGCATTTCTCTGTGCTTATGACTCTGGTGTTTTGCAGCTTGACTCCAATCCACGTCTGGGCAGAGTGACAGTTGGGCTTTGTACGTACATTTCAGACAGCCTGTACACAGGGAGGGTTGAGGTGTCACAGAGGCGCATCTACATACTGAATAGTCTTCCTGGGCTGAGAGAAGGGAGAGGCGGGGCACACCTGCAATTGTGAAGGCTGTGCCCTGGCCTCACACAATAGGGTCGTTTACCCCCAACTGATGTTTGGAGCCTGTGCTGGAGGAGAGAGGGGACATTCCTAGAACCAGTTGTAACTGGTTGAAACCCCCTCTCCTCCTCACTGAGTATAAGTACAGAGTTATTCTCCCCACAAGTTAGACATTCTTGGGACTTGAAGAGACTTACTTGAAACTGGACACAGGACGCTGCTGAATGGACTCACCAGGACCCACCTTGGACTGCTGCTACTGTGCCGACCTGTGACCTGCCTGGTCACTAGGAGGAACTGCCACCATCTGCATCCCTTGTCCTGGCCTGTTGTTCGGGCCTGCTAACCCTGTGATTCTCTCCCCACTTTTTTGTCTCCAGGGACAGGGTGCCATGGCTTCTCACCCCTGTAACTATTCAGAGCACGAGGAGTGCTCCAGCTTTGTTGTTTTGGGCCATACACTGAGGACAGCGCTTTATCTGAGGGCCCCCTCGAGTGCCTCGTGTGTGCTTTAATGGGCCTCTGGCACTCGTAGCGATTTCTGTAGGAGTGCATGATCTCACTAGTGCGACCCAGGCTCGCTTTCTGCTCAAAATCCGAGCACGTGGGGGACGCGTTATAGCAGGTGCCCCCGGGGCATGGGTGAGGAGCGATTAGGAGGTGTTGGGCTTTTCTATGTCCCCCCGGGGTGAAGCTCAATGAAGGAGGCACCCCCGGGGGACATGGAGGCACCAACTGTGGTACAGTATCACCGTCACAGCCCAGGAAAGGGGTGAAGAGGACTCACACGCCACATCAGGTACAGCTGTGTACGAGCGTGGTGGGAGCCTCCTTGGATGCTCCCCTGCTTCCCCGGTCCCCATTCTGCCAAGGAGCGCCACTAGTTGGGAGAGGTGTCGGCCTCTCCCCTGTTTCTTCCGGCAAGAAGGACGAGGGCGGCTGCCTTCGGCCTTGCAGGGCACGTGGCGGAAAGGGAGTTCCTTTCCCCCTGGCCACTGCCTTAGGGGTACGGACGCCCCAGGGACCTTGGCATTTGTTTTTAGTGCCCCTCCCAGGAGGGTCAGTCGCGACCCATGGAGGGCCCACAGACCGTGTCGGCGCTGTTTACACGTGGGCCTTAAAAGGGGTCCGACACCCACAATCAGAGGGGGTGAGTACCACCTCCCTCCCCCCAAGATCAACTTGTGGGCCCCGTTGTGCACACTTGAGCACCCACCCCTTCTTGATCCCCATGCACAGGAGGTGCCTTCATACTGCAACAGGTACTATCCAAAGACTACCTACCTTTTTCTAATGTTCCTCCTAGGGGCATTATAGGCCCTGAGATGTAGCCTTTGGATTTTATGATGTGCCATATACTTTCTAATGTTCCTCTGACAGGCATTTAAGGTATTACCCTTATGAGTGCATTTATTTCTTTTAAGTGATTCTTGACTACTGCTTATGTTGCAGAATCCTGAGTACTTATGTGTTCTAATGTGACTACTGCTTATTCTTGCAGAGTATTAGTAATCTGTGTAACATTCTGACAACTGCTAAAGCAGCAGGGTATTACTGATATGTAATGTTTGGTCTAATTATGTTTTGTGTAATACAGTTTATTTTTACAAGGCTCAGTGTTGTGTTTACTTTGTAGAATTTACATTGCGTCACATGTGTTGTGTGTGTTGTGCAAATGCTTTACACATTGCCTTCGGGTTAGGCCTGACTGCTCGTGCTAAACTAACATGGGGGTGAGTAGGGGTTATCTTGGATGTGTAACTCCCTTGCCCTTACTAGAGTGGGTGGGTTCTGCCTGACTTAGGTTCATATCCTAGCCAACCAGAAACCCCATTTCTAACCCAAACCTTTTCAGACCTTTCAACATGTCACTGAGGGCCATATGTAGTAAGCTGTTTGCATGGTGCAAACTGCGAAAATCGCAGTTTGCGCCAGGCAAAAAGCCTTCTGCGATGCACATTCACAATTTGCGACTCGCAAATAGGAAGGGGTGTTCCCTTCCTATTTGCGACTTGCATCGCAATTCGCAGTTACCACCAGTGTCACACTGGTGGTAACTCATTCGCAAAAGGGAAGGGGTCCCCATGGGACCCCTTCCCCTTTGTGAATGTTGCCCAAAAGGTTTTTTCGGAGCAGTCAGTGGTCCAATGGACCACTGCCTACTTTGAAAAAACAAAACCAAATGGTTTCATTATTTTTTGTATTTTGCAACTCGTTTTCCTTTAAGGAAAACGGGCTGCAAAATAAAATAAAAAACTGCTTTATTTAAAAAGCGGTCACAGACATGGAGGTCTGCTGACTTCAGCAGGCCACCATCCCTGTGAGTTCAGGGACTCGCTATGGGGTCGCAAAATGCGACCCACCTCATTAATATTTATGAGGTGGGTCATTGCGACCCCATAGCGAGTTGAAGACGATGTCTGAGACACTGTTCTGCATCCGCATTTGCGATTCTGAAATTGCGAGTCGCACAGACTCGCAATTTCTGAATCTCAAATGCAGAAGTTGCTACATCTGGCCCTGAATGTGTTGGTTTTGCCCTTGCAATCAGACAGCAGGACTAGAGGAGAAAGAGGAGGAGAAGGAGAATTGAGATGATCTTCAGACAAAGGATCAACCTATTAGGGATGTCCAGCCAGGATGCCATGGCCAGATACCACTTTTCCCCTGATATCATCTTGTAGATGGTCAGTGAGTGGGAGCAGGACCTTGATTCAATGACCTGCCGCCCCCACGCCATCCCAGCCCATGTCACGATCCTAGCAGCTCTCCATCTGTTAGCTACAGGGCCATTCAAGAAGGTCACTGGTGACCTTGTGGGCATCTGCCAGGAAACCTAGTCCCAATGCCTGCATCAGGTACTGAGCTGAATCAATAGGCAGTACAATGATAGCTATTTTTTCCGCAGATCATCTCTTGTCCAGTGGGAGAATTTGGCAACATGTGGCTACTGGATAAGTACCAAGCACCACAGAAGTACCAAGTACCATTAGATAGCCCTAATCCTCATGCCACATACATGCTACCAACAGACACAGTATGTACCATTTCATACATCATGTACTGTACTTATGCAAGAGGGACATTTACAAATATCCTTTCATTTACCTCCTCAGGCAATGCTGCATATGCACTTCCCCCTCTTGTCCTCTCACCACACAGATGTGCAACCACTGTACCTCAGCAGAGGTACAATAGGGCACACAGACGTACATGAGGCATCATTGAGAGCATTGTAGTCTCCTGAAGTCAAGATTCAGATGTCTCGACAGTACAGGGGGGTGCTGCTGTACTCACCTCAAGTTGTGTGCAAGATTATAGTAGCCTGTTGTGTTTTGCACAGCATAGCATTAAATCATGGCTTACACATACCTCTGAACCCTCATCTAAGTCTGATTTCAGCGAACCAGGCCATGTACAAAACAGAGGGTAGGGTATGCAGGTGTGTGACCAGCTGGTTCACACCTTCTTCACCTGAGAAAAATGTTGTGTCATGGCCTTTATGTGGTTTGCAGTCTGTTGTCAATGATGATAGTTTGACTTTTGACACTCTGTCCATATATTCCATCCTGAGACTAGTTTGTAAGCCTTACATGATGTCTGTAAAGAACAGCTGTTGGCAAGGGTAAAAAGATTAGCCATACAAAATGTTATGTGCACATGTCAGGGAATAGCGTGGGCAACGTCTGTCAGGGCTTCATTGACTTTAGGGAGTAAATGTTTGCATGTGCCAGACCGCCCTGGGCAGTGTCAAGAGGGGTCAGCTTCACAAATGGCTTCTCCCCTCAGAATGAAGTTGCCATATCAGAGGGTGTCTCAATGTACACAAGGGGAAATTGCTGCTATGAGTGTTCACAGTATAGTGATCCCATGTGGTGTCTTCCCCACAACTGTGTGGCCTCTGCCATGAGGGCAGAGGCCCTTTGGTGACATAGGTCCCTTGTTTGTGTGTGGCAAATCATGTGGCTCTGTGGCTATATGTCTGACATTTGTACACCTTTGAACAAGTTGACCAATGTTAGGACATGGATACTTCATGCTCATAGATGACATGCTTGGCAGCTGCTCATGGGATGTGGCACTCACAGCCTGTGGTCAATCATAGTGGTGACTGTGACTTTTGTTCCTGTTTCACTTTGGAATGACAGAAACTACAAAACCCAGAATACATCTGGCCTGGATTAGCATATCAAGAATGTACGTGGTAAATTTTGAAGGATTCCATAATCAAAAATGGTCTACCTCATGAATCAGACTAACACCTACTGTTCACATTCATAATATTTAGCCATTTCGTATTGTGTGTAATGGAGAATGCATCACACATGCAGGTCTTATTTACCCCTATGATGACATGTCACTGTCTTTTCTCAACCTTTCAGGTTCCATGCAATACATATGACATGGAGTGGCTGCCATTATCTGGGCAGGCGTTGTTTTCCTAACACATACACATACACCCTGCTCCAAAGGTACATCTAGGCCTATTGCAGGTACAAAGCCACACTATCCTGAGGCACACAGTGAATTTCCTCCATTGGCCCTAGTCTAAGAAGATCACCCGCTCTGTGCACCCCAAGACAATTCTATAGGACAGAAAGGGCAGCAGGCACTTGTGCTGCCCTTCCTGCAATATCGTTATTGCTGGTGTACATATAGGTTGTCATTACAACCTTGGCGGTCGGTGTTAAAGCGGCGGTAAAACCGCCAACAGGCCGGCGGTAAAAAAAATGGAATCATGACCGTGGTGGAAACCGCCAACATAGACAGCCACTTTAACACTCCGACCGCCATGGCGGTACAAACAAACACCGCGGTGGTATCCGCCAATAGACAGGCCGGAGACAAGGTTCCGCCCACTGTATTACAACAGTCTAATCCGTACCTTTTCCGGGGCAGATTCAACAATAACACGGCGGAAACAGTACTTGGAAGGGAAAACGCTCACCTCTACACACCCCACGAGGAACCAGGACGCCATGGAACCTGAGCTCCAGATACTGCCAGCCTTTGTCTTCCTGCTCCTCTACCAGGAACATCAAATACGGCAGCGAAGTCCACGGTGAGTACTGCACCTACAACACAGGGGAGGGAAAAAAGAGTTACATACACATGCAACACTCCCACCCCCACCCTCACCCACTACAACACACACACAAGTACATGTTGATACATTACATTTACAACCCCCAAGTAAGAATGCAAGGACAAAAGGAAAAGAGTTGAACATTTGTAATCTATTAAAATACAGTAATCAAAAATATAGTTACACACTATAAACAAATATATACACCAAGAATACAAGTCCAAGGTATTCCACCATTAAATTCCGTGGACCACAGGGCCCAAAATGCATGGGCGAGGCCCACACAAGACACCCAATCAAAATGGAGAGAACACTGCTGGGGCATCAGATAGAAATACAACAGGCACCTCAGGGGGAAGGTAAAGAGGGGGCACCTCAGCCGGATGAGTGCACAATGCCAGATCCACGAGGGGGCTCCATGCCCACTGCTGTATCCTGGGGAGTGCAAAGCCACAGTCTCACAAGTCTTTCCAGTGGGTGGTTTGCCCACTGCTCTCTCCTGGGAGGGCAAAGCCAAAGTCTCACAAGTCTTTCCAGTGGGTGGTTTGCCCGCTGGTGTATCCTGGGGAGTGCAAAGCCACAGTCTCACAAGTCTTTCTAGTGGGTGGTTTGCCCACTGGTGTAATCTGGGGAGTGCAAAGCCACAGTCTCACAAGTCTTTCCAGTGGGTGGTTTCCCCACTGCTCTATCCTGGGGAGTGCAAAGCCACAGTCTCTCAAGTGGATGCCTTTCTCCACTGGTTCTGGAGGGGGCTTGGTGCCCAGAGTGCTTTATCCTGCCAAGGACTGAGGTAGTGGATGTGATACTCCACTGGTTCTGGAGGGGGATTGGTGCCCAGAGTGCTTCATCTTGCCAATGACTGAGGTAGTGGATGTGATACTCCACTGGTTCTGGAGGGGGCTTTGTGCCCAGAGTGCTTCATCCTGCCAAGGACTGAGGTAGTGGATGTGAATCTCCATTGGTTCTGGAGGGGGCTTGGTGCCCAGAGTGCTTCATCCTGCTCATGGCGGCCTCAGTAGCGTCGGAGCTTTTGGTGCTCATTGGCCTGCGGTGCTGGTGGTGGCGGTGTCCTGTTCAGAGGTGCTTGTGGTGGCGGTGTCCTGTTCAGAGGTGCTGGTGGCGGTGGTGTCCTGTTCAGCCGTGCTTGTGGCGGCGGTGTCTTGTTCAGCGGTGCTAGTGTCAGCGGTGTCCTTGGCAGTGGTGCTTGTGGCGGCGGTGTCCTTGGCAGCAGTGCTTGTCGCGGTGGTGTCTTGTTCAGCGGTGGTGGTGTCAGCGGTGTCCTTAGCAGCGGTGCTCGTGGCGGCGGTGTCCTTGGCAACGGTGCATGTGGCAGCAGTGTCCTGTTCAGTGGTGCTGGTGGTGGTCTTGTCCGCCGTGCATGTTTTCGGCGACTTGCCTGTTTTTCTGTGCCCCTTCCCCACCTTTGATGGTGGCACAGCTGTCTTCTCACTCCCAACTGTACTCCTGGGAGAGGCTTTGATGGTAGATGTTTTGCCTCTCTCCCGCTGGGCAGTGGATAACTTTTTGTGCTTTTGAGGTGGGGGACTGTCCGTGGTCTGGCTCCTTGCCACACTGGCTGCCCTGCTGCTTGGCGCAGTCCAGAAGCCGGTTACTACTGGTACCACTGTTCCTGCAGATGTTGTGGCTGAGGTGCTGGGTTGGGACCTTGAAAGGTGGGCCCTAGGGGACTGAAGGGGTGGGGAAGGTGAGGGGTAGAGGTCAAGGTTGGACAGGAAAAGTTTTTGGGACACACTGGGACGGGTAGATGGAGGGGGTTTTGGAGTGGAGGAAGAGGTAGTGGATGTAGGAGGTGTACGTTTGCTGACTTTGGGTGAAGGTGCATGGGCTGGAGGCTGTTGTGAGGTGGATGGCTGTTGGATGGGTGTGTGGCTGCGTTTGTGTACCGTGGGAGGTGGGCTCACAGACACACTGGGAGAGGACACAGGGGATGTGTGAATGGGAGTGGGGGTGGAGAGTGCAAGTGAGCGGGGAGTGGTGGTAGGTGTGCTGGTGATGGAGGTAGTGGCTGAAGATATAGTGCATGCAGGTGTGAGTGGAGAAGAGACAGGGAGGGAGGAGGGAGAAGAGGAGGAGGGGGACACAGTGGAGTCAGTGGATGTTGGTATGTCTGCATGGGTATGATGCTTTCGTGAGTTCCTGTGGGATGTGTGGTGCTTATGTTTGCCAGAGCTTCCCTTGTGTGTTGAGGTGTGTGCATGCTGGTCTGATGGTGTGCTTGGGATGGGCTGAGGTACAGGTGTTTGGGTCTGGGTGGAGGAAGTTGGAGGGGGGATGCTGGACACAGGGACAATGGCTGCCATCAGTGCTCAGGCCAGAGTCTGAAAAGCTCGCTGTTGGGCTGCCTGACCAGAATGAATGCCCCCCAGGTATGCATTCGTCTGTTGCAACTGCCTCTCTACACCCTGAATGGCATTCAAAATGGTAGACTGCCCAACAGTGAGGGACCTGAGGAGGTCAATGGCCTCCTCAATGAGGGCAGCAGGGCTGACTGGGGCAGGGGCTGAGGTGCCTGGGGCGAAGGAGATGCCCACCCTCCTGGGTGAGCGGGCACGGGACACACGCTGAGGGGCTGCTGGGTGGGCGGTGCTGGTAGGGGTGGTGGCAGCTGTACCTGTAGATACGGGGGGGCACAGAGGGGCCCGCCACTGCAAGGGAGCTCCCATCAGAGGAGGAGTCCGTATCGCTGGTTTCAGCTCCTGTCCCCGCTGTGGAGCTCCCCTCGCCCTCCGTCCCACTGGTGGCTTCTGACTCCGTTGTGTCGCCCTCCAGGGCCATGTGGGATTCAGCTCCCTCCTGCTCCGGTGCCACTGCTCCTCCGCCTGACGATGGTAATGCACACAAGAATAGGGAGACCACAAAAACGGGGGGAAGACAGAAGAAAGACATGTTGAGTGCATGCAATACGGCTACCGTTGGCGGACACTACAGACACAGAAGCCCCCTGCACTACGCCGTGCACTTAGAGTTCCCAAATTAATCACAGGGACAAGGGGTACAAGGCCTATGACCGATTGCTGAACACATGGAAGTCACAGGAGGCTGACTAGATGTAGTTGGCTCTGAACACAGGTGGGGTGTGGTGCCACATGGCCTGCCTTAAGAAGGGACCGTGGCTACTAAACTCTCCCTGGCCTAGGGGATCCCACCTCCCCACCCAGACACCTACAATGCATGCTGTATCAGTAGAATGAGATGTACTCTCCCCCTTGTGGCTGCTGTGATGCCCTCAAGCGCCCATCCAACTCCGGGTACGCCACCGCCAGCATCCGGAACATCAGGGGGGTCATGGTGCGACGGGCACCCCTCCCACGTTGGGAGGCCATCACCAGCTGGGCCTCCACTGTCTTCTTGCTCCAGCGGCGAATGTCCTCCCATCTTTTCCAGGAGTGGGTGCTGCGTCTATGGTGGACCCCCAGGGTCCAGACTTCCTTTGCAATGGCACGCCAAATATCCTTCTTCTGGTGGGCGCTGACCTACACGAATGGTACAGGGGAAAAGGAGAAGATATAACCGTCTGCACCGTCACAGTCATTGGCCCGCATCCCTACCCTTGCCATGACGCACATGCACTCACCGTCATTTCATGCATGCCTCATTCTCCCCCTCATCTTTCATCCACACCACTCCACACAGGCATTGCCCATTCGGCATGCTCACAGTGTACTTAGCTGTTTGTCTGGAGGACCGTAGAGTAGCGTGTACTGGGGTAGGACCCCATCCACTAGTTTGTCCAACTCCTCCGATGTGAAGGCAGGGGCCCTTTCCCCAGACACATGAGCCATTGTCTCTTCCAGACTGAGGTCACAGCAGCACTTGCTCTGTCCTCTCCTGTCGAAGATCAGGTATCAAGTGAGTGAAAAGAGAGAAAATGGAGGTGAAGTCCGCGGTGGTGCGTACCGTCACCGCCGGTGTACATCCTCATTGGCTCCTGGGACCCATAGGGTCCAATGTTAACCAATGCAGGATTGCGTCGCAGTCTCAGACCGTGTACAACGCCAGCGCAGTTACCTCATATCCCCTTGTGCCGCTTTAAGGGTCAGGCAGCCGCCATTTCAGGGGGCCACATGGCATTAATTTTGACTGCGTCACACGTATCTAGGCCTTGCATAAACACTAATACAGGCATATATCGATTTAAAAAACATATGGAATTAAGTTGTGTTTACGTACCTCAGTGTTGGTTGACTCTGCTCGCTATTCTCCTCCATAGAGCACGTCCGCTGGGGGAGGTGAGGAGATGGCGGCATCCTCCGCTGTACAGACCGCTGGTGGACCTGTTGACAATGGAGGAGCGACTTGTAATTGTCACATACAGACTTGATCGTACCACAATCCTAGAACTGTGTGCCCAGTTGGAGCCAGACCTGATTTCAGCTATCCGCCATCCCACAGGAATCCCCCCACTAGTGCACGTCATGTCAGTACTCCATTTCCTAGCAAGTGGGTCTTTTCAAACAACAGTGGCCATTTCATCAGGGATGACCCAGCATATGTTCTCCAACGTGTTGTCCAGAGTGTTGTCTGCCCTGCTGAAACACATGTGCAGCTACATCGTGTTCCCTCAGGTGGAGGATTTGCCTACAGTGAAAGGTGACTTCTATGCCCTGGGACATATCCCCAACATCATAGGTGACATTGATGGGACATATGTGGCCTTGGTCCCCCCCGCAGGAGTGAACAGCTGTACAGAAACCGGAAGAGTTACCATTCAATGAATGTGCAGATGGTGTGTTTGGCCGACTAGTACATCTCCCATGTGAATGCCACGTTTCCTGGCTCAATGCATGACGCCTACATTTTGAGGAATAGCAGCATCCCTTATGGGATGGGGCATCTCCAGAGGCACCGTGTATGGCTAATAGGTGAGGACATGGACCCAATACAGTGTGACTAGGTGTGTGGGTCTGGGGATGTCCCTAAGAGTTAGTGTGTGTCTAACAGTTGGCCCTCGACATTTGCAGGTGACTCTGGTTACTCCGACCTGTCATGGCTACTGACCCCAGTGAGGAATCCCAGGACAAGGGCAGAGGAACGCTACAATGAGGCACATGGGTGAACTAGGAGGATTATAGAACGCACCTTCGGCCTCCTGAAGGCCAGGTTCAGGTGCCTCCATATGACAGGTGGTTACCTATTCTACTCACCAAAGAAGGTGTGCAAGATCATCGTGGCCTGCTGTATGCTTCATATCGTGGCTTTGCGACGACAGGTGCCTTTTCTGCAGGAGGATGGTCCAGATGGAGGTGTTGTGGCATCTGTGGAGCCTGTGCACAGTGAAGACGAGGAAGTATAAGAAGAGGACATAGACAACAGGAACACAGTGATTACTCAATACTTCCAGTGAGACACAGGTAAGAAGACAACACTGCCTGCTATATCTGATATGATACTTCCTGCCCTTTTTACACTGGTTTGCATATGTTACACTAGTTTGACCTTGTTTACCACCCTGAATACAGATTCTATGCTCCAAATATAGAGTCTACGCTCGAGTACATAGAGTACGTTCCAAGCACGTAGAGTATTCTCCGGATGCAGATAATCTGCACTCAGGCATATAATCCAAAAACGGGTGGGAACCCAATACATTTTTATAGGAAATGACACAAAGGAAATGCAAGGCAGGAAGTCCATGAAAGGAATTTGGGCCCAATTTACAATGGTAAACTCAGACAGTTGATCTAAGTTCACAATAAACTTTTCTGTAAACCTTTGTGAATTGGGCCTCAGTATTGCAATGATGCTGAAGGTGAGGCTTTGACACTTCAGGACGGAATACACCCCACATTTCTGTCAGATGTCAGTGTGTGAATAATGTCAGGACATGACAGTGATGGTACACATACATTTGAATGCAAATCACCTAAAATGAGTCAGTGAGATCAAAGGAGAACAAAGTCAGCACCTGCTTCATGTACTTATGTGCTGTGCCCTGATTTATACGCCACCTACATAATGTTTTCACTTCTATTTCAGTTTATATGGCTGGCCAGGAAGACGAGGGAGAGGACCAACAACAGGTAAGGGCATTCTGGAACGTTGGTGGGCACCGCCTTTGTCTTCTACATAAGAGGAAGAGGAGGAGGAGGGACCTAAAACATATTCAGGTAGGGACAATTCACCCACCCAGGTGGACACAACTTCAGCGACACAGTGGATACCTCTGAGCAGGGAGGGGAGGATTTCAACCCTTCCCCTGAGACTGAAGAACTGGACCTGCCAGAGTTGTCACCCGGGCAGGCTGAATTTACACTTGAGCCTGCTCCTGACCCCTCCCTACCTCTTGAGGCTCCCAGTCCATTGGGGACTACAGCTTTACTCTCTGCCCCTAGTTCCCCTCCACGTGCCTACCCAAAGCCCTCCCTGTTATGTAACCCTTGAGGTTTTATCCCAGGAAGGGATGTGGCATCTGAGGGTGACTATGGCATTCACTGTCAGGTCCTACAACAGATCACTGAGGAACTACATTGGTATCAAGAGTAAAATGCTTGTGCCTTTGCTGCATTCAATACCACCTCACTTCCTTGGATAAAGCCCTGATGACTGCCTTGTCTGAGCCTCCCACCCACACCACCCTCCATATGTCTCCCTGTTCATCCTCCCACTCTGTTTCCCCCATACCCATTGTGTGTCCCATTCCCTTCAGATGTCAGGTCCTCCACTGGCCAGTCAGGAGGAGGCCACAGAGGTAGAGGAACTCATCACAATCAAGAAGGAGGATGACCAGGATGACATGTGACTGGACAATTGACAGTGACTGAACATTTGTTTTTGCCCTTGTACCTAGACTGTTTCCCATGACATTTCTGTCCTACCCCCTCCAAGTCCCCCTCCCACTCTGGATGAAGAGCATCATTTGATTTTGTTTATCCCTTCCCAATGGACAGTATTATTTCATTTTCATTCCATTCCTTATTATAAAAAAGAGAAATCACTGTGTTGTGTTAATTGTATTTTCTGGAATCAAAGTATGGAAGTATGCATCTGGAGCGATTTAGCTATGTCTTCAACATTACACTTGTACACTGTCCAACCTACATTATAGGGAGAAAGGTAACCTAATTGGTGTTGACATTCACCAAGAAAAGATAAAATACTTACCATATGAAACTCCACCCAATGCAATGTTAGCCCCAGCAAGATTACATTCCTTATATCCATCCATTTAACATTTCCCCTTGTCTTGGGTGGCTCCAGCACTAGTTCCAAGGTCAGATAATTCCAACCAAATCACATGGATCATCAATCAGGGTGAAACAAACACAACTATTGCCATACAACCCAAAGTATCCATGAACATCAAAATGGTAGAAAAGTAATGGCAGGACTACTGTGTACAAAAACTAGCAACTTCCTTTGTACTTGAAAAAATCAAAAACATGTGGTAAACGCCAAGTTCAATAGTCTATTGGGTGGTCCAGCATACTGCTATGCCACTAAACTTGCCTTTCAGAACACTGCCATGGGAACCTCACCAGGAAGAGGAATCTAGTGGGCAGTGCATGCACCCCAATGATGTCGTTTGGGAGGGTTAGGGTTGGTTTTGAGAGGGGTGTGCCTGACTTTGGGAGGTGTGTCCTTTATTTGGTTTCTTTTGGATACGGATGGGTTCGGGGGGGACGTCAGGTTTCACTTGGGAGGACTTGGATGTGGAAGGCATGGCTTGTGGTGTGGCTGTGGGCCCTGTAGCTTTTGGTGGGGGTGTTTTTTACAGGTGCAAGGGCAAACATCAAACTTTCTTTAGGGTAATGGGTAGGATGTCCAATGTGAAATAGGGGTTGAGGAAGTGGAAGTGTCATGTGTAGGTGTGTGTGTGTTGTGTTGTTCGTCCCCCTTGTCGGAAGTATGATGTTTGTATTTTTTAGCTGTCTGTTGTGTGTGAGTGTGGGCATTTGTGTTTCTTTGTGGTAAGTGATGTGGATGTGCTAGGTATGCTGGGAGTAGGGGATGTGTCTGTTGGTGTGGTGTCTGGGGGAATGGTGAGAGTGCAGGATGTTTCTGTTGGTATGGGTGTGGTGTCTGGGGATATGGTGGGAGTGGTGGACATGTCTGTTGGTGCATGTGATATCTGTGAATATATGTGGAGTGTTGGATGTGTTTGGTGTGGGCGTGGTGTCGGGGTATGGTGGGGTGGTGGGTGGTTCTGTGGGTGTGGCTGTGGTATCTGGGTATGGTGGGGTGGTGGTGGTTGTGATTGGAATGAGTGTCTAGTGAGTGGTTTTATGCTTGTGTGTTCTGTGGTGTTTTTATTTACATGTGCTGTTTGAGGCTGCTTATTAGTAAGTGTGCTTTGGACAGGTATGGCAATAGTGAAATTCGATGTGGAAGAGGCAGGTCGTAAGTAGGGGTGGGCAGTGAGATCTGCTACGTTGGCAGAGCTAACAGAGTTTTTGGCACTCAGTGCGCCATCGGAGCGGAGCTCACTGTGTGCGCAGTATGCACTGCAGCCCAGTTATGCACCACGCATTCTGCGCTAGCCCTGTGTGGCCCATAACTGGGCTGCAATGCGCAGTCTTAGCCCAATGTTGGCATGGAGTTGCTGCTGGACCAGATACAGGCCTCCCTCTACCAGCAGTCCGGGCTGGACCCAGGAGCAGGGGGCAGAGAGAGGCAGAGAGCCAGCCCTCTGGCAAGTGGTAACAGAGACCCTAGAGTCGGCCTGGACAAAGGTAAGACCCTTGTTTCTCTTTCTCTTCTGTGTGCACATGGCAGGGCAGGCCAGTGCACAAAAGGCCTGAAACAGCAGCTTTTGCTGCCTACGACTTTGGCCTGAATTCACCGGATCTTGGGAGCACTAAGCAAGGTGGGACCTGGCTAACCAGGCCCCACCTTGCTTAGGGCTTCAGAGATGGGGCGCATTCAGGACAGGGTGCCACTGGGGCAGGCGGTAGTGGCACGCCACCGCTCATGGAACTCTACCTCTGTGGAATTCCACAGAGCTTTAAATCAACTCCACAGAATTCCGTGGTGTGAAACTCTCTGAGCACCTCCCACCCTTAGTTGTAGGGTGGAAGTATGATATGGGTGGAAGGCTACTGTGAGGGAGGAGGCCCTCTGTTTCAGATGACTGCCCTGCACCAGGATGACATTTAGTAATGCCATCTGACCCACAGAGATGTTTCTAGGAGGTAAATAGCCTCAACACTCAGGGCAATAGAGGGAATGGGGGCAGGGGGTCAGGTACCTGAAGCAAAGGAGATGGCTCTCCTCTTGGGTTAGCAGGCCCAGCCAACTCGGTGGGGAACTGTGGGACGGTGAAGATGGAACTGTGGGTGGCAGACAAGGATGGTGTATGCACTTGTCTTGCATGTCCCACCACTACTAGCAAGTGCCCACTGGAGCTGGACTCGGATGATGATGATGACATTGTTGAGGTGGTGTCCTCTGTGGCACTCTCCCTACTCTCTGGGCCTCTCTGTGATTGTAGTGCCTCAATCAGAGGTACTACAGCCAGCTGTTTCTCACAGATGTCGGCCATGTTTCCTCTGCTTGCCTGGGATAATGCTGAAATGATAAATACAAATAGGTGTATTGCATGTGCCAGAACACACTTGATCAACAGTAAGGATCACAGAACATTACTATAATGTACAGTTGACTCCAGGTAACAGATCCACCAAAGTTCCTTCAACATTTGCAAAGCCACATGCATGCATAATACATGAACTGTAAACAGTTGCCCACTGCAAATTCAGAATAACAGCCAACTCCAATTGAATTAGTGAAGGTGTGCAATCCCAATATACATCTATCAAGTAGAAAAACTAGTCTCCTTGAATGGTTTGGTTCTTGCAGCATACCTCAGTAACCTGTCATCATAAAATAGTATGACAATGCCAAATGTATTCCTATTGATTCCACACAAGGCCGTGTAATCAGCACATTGACATATACCTTACACCACATCATGATGAAATGATGCTTAACTAATACAGCTATGTTGCAGCAAGATGTACAGTACCTGGGAGAAGGTGACATGGAAAAACTTGTCATACTGTAGTAACTTCTCAATTATGATTGTCTAATATGTCCTTATACATCCATTGTCAAAATAGTCTCAGGAAAGTAATACTAATGAAGCTTCACTATGTAAAACATGCCGCACAGAAACGTACAGTGTAGACAATCAGCTCAAAATGTATTGCCAACAAATATTCACAGCACAATGAATCAGCTAGGTCCATGCAAATCACCAGTTGTGATTGGTACTTGCAAGAACTAATTTCGAACCCTGTATAAGTAAAAGCCAATAGTGCATTGAATGTTGTTAAGGATCATTGCTTCAGTAGTTTTACATGATAAATGACATTGAGTAATGGATTAGGGCATGTGTGACCCACCAACCAAGTATTGTAAATTATACTACTAAAGTAAAATGTACACATGCCAACATTTAGGCACAAATAATGTAGGCAACAGTGATGCTAACCAAATCATGTGACTACTTTCCCCACTTACTAAGGGAATTTATTTCTCAGAGTGACTGCACCCAAAGTGCACTATATGCCATGTTACATGAATTAAGGCTACCATCACAATAGTGAGATATCAGGCCTCATGACACACTGAAGACAAGTGGCCTGTTGGGCACAAATGTCACCCACAACATCAAACAACATGAGCTGATAGATCACTGTTCTCTGACATTTGTCTGCTCAAGAGAAGATTTTGGCAGAGGACTGGTCTCTGTTGTGTACCTGATCATTTGGTCAATAAGCGAGGCACATCAGCATGCACCTACTAATAGACCTACACAAACAATAGCTCTTCCTGTGCATCGCACATGGGCCACCTCCAATAGTCAGGGACTTCTAACATATAAGGGTGGCAATGTAACATACGTATCTACCCAGGTCTCATGCCCTTGTAGCTGCTGTGATTCCCTCGACCACCCATCAAGCTCTGGCTAGGCCCCTGCCAGTATGCAGGCCATGGGTTCGGCACACACCTGCCCGCGGTGGGAGGACAGGCCCAGCTGGACCTCCATGATCTTCTGGGCCCAGGTCCTCCCACCTTTTCCGACAGTGGATGCTGCATCAGTGATAGATCCCCAGGATCCACACCTTCTGGGTGATGGCTCTCCAAATGGCTTTCTTCTGATGGGCATTGACCTGTATGGGTACAATACATGAATGAAGAGATCATAATTGCATAATTTAACATATCTTTTTGGTCAACAAACATTTTGTAGATACCTAGCATGAACATTTTTGAATTGGTAACACACAAAGGGCCTCATTCTGAGGCTGGCGGGCGGCGGTAGCCGCCCGCCTGGCGGGAACCGCCAAATGGCCGCTCCGCGGTCGAAAGACCGCGGAGGCCATTCTGGTTTTCCCGCTGGGCTGGCGGGCGACCGCCAGAAGGCCGCCCGCCAGCCCAGCGGGAAACCCCTTCCCACGAGGAAGCCGGCTCCGAATGGAGCCGGCGGAGTGGGAAGGTGCGACGGGTGCAGTTGCACCCGTCGCGAATTTCAGTGTCTGCACAGCAGACACTGAAATTCTTTGTGGGGCCCTCTTATGGGTGCCCCTGCAGTGCCCATGCCATTGGCATGGGCACTGCAGGGGCCCCCAGGGGCCCCACGACACCCCATACCGCCATCCTGTTCCTGGCGGGCGAACCGCCAGGAACAGGATGGCGGTATGGGGTGTCGGAATCCCCATGGCGGCGCAGCAAGCTGCGCCGCCATGGAGGATTCCGTCGGGCAGCGGAAAACCGTCGGTTTTCCTCTTCTGACCGCGGCCAAACCGCCGCGGTCAGAATGCCCTGCGGGGCACCGCCAGCCTGTTGGCGGTGCTCCCGCCGACCCCGGCCCCGGCGGTCAAGGACCGCCGGGGTCGGAATGACACCCAAAATGTGGACATTTCACATGCTGATAAGTACAGGAATATACATACACACTTTTGTATTCCTCTGTTGACTATCGACAACCCTAGTCATGACCTACGCTAACTAACCAAGGCCACTAACATCATATTGCCCAAGGCCAACCAACATGTACTGTGATGTGAGTCACTATGAAACACAACACACCATTGTGACATTCTAAAGGACAAACTACTTGTGCATCACTGTACAGACACATTTACATTAAGACTCATTGACTTGCTGCATATGGTCCATGTGGACTACTACCATCATAGTCAAGACTGCACCCTAAGACATAGGTGACAATGAATTGGCTATCATGGGTCTTACTGACAGCTTCCTCTCTGTGGATGTGTGGACATTTGGGCATCCTAATGGAATCTCATGCTTCATCTGATTGAGTTTGTGTGGTGTGTACTGGCATCATGGGACACACATTTTACCATATGTGGCACTCTTACAGATATGACATTCAACATACTAAGGTATGTTTTGTCTGATTGGTCCAATGTAACCAAGCTAGCAATTCATGTGTAATGATCTCTACAGAATTAACCAACTAGCTGCACTGTATGTTTGTCACTTGTGCAATAGGATGGCCAGTACAGTGCAAACATGGCTTAGGGTAAAGTTACAACAGACCTGTGGGAGTAAGGGGGCTGTCAGTAGTAAATGTTACACATTGACATTGTGGGTCAATGGAAAGATGTAGCAGGTCAGTGGGTTACCTCAGTCACCATTCCAAATGTTGTCAATGTAAAAGCATTCAGGCTTACTATTGGTTCTTAAGACTCATTTGGGAGCATCCAAGGATCTGCAGGTATGAAGGGAGTTTACCCTCTGCATCAGTTGCATTTCCACAGTTACTCTGCCCCAGCCTGGGCTATGACCGCTAATGGGAAAACTGTTGACAGGCCTTGCACTCAGCAGGTTGAGCATACTGAACCAACATGAACATCACATTTCCATCACTTCAATGCATAACAGCACATTATGTGGCCATCCTGTATGTGATATCAAGGTTGTATGGTACTCTGAAGGTGTCAGTAAGGCTTAGCTAGCTCTCAGACAACAATTTGCAAATACCTGATCTGGGCTGAGTGATATGTGGGAGTGCACACATTGCTAACATCCTCAGCTCATGCTGCCATGCAATACATTTATTTTCTCTTTTACCATCATCTGGTCATCATATATATCATTGTTACCCTGAAAAGTTTTCTTGCGTAGACGTGAATGCAACAGAAGGAGGCTCTAGGGCTTATCACACATCACACAACACAATGGTCATTTGAAATACACAAAGTACAGTGCTCCACAATCCATCACATGTACATCCTATGTATGGACCACACAATGTAACTACAGTCAACCAAAAAGATACCTGAGACGCAGAGGCAACTTGTAGCCTCTGGGAAAAGCAAAGCAAAACATAAACGCTGTGGGATAGCGTAACTGGATGGACGGAATGCGGAATCAATCAAACATTCACCCCCAGTCACAGATCTGGGTTTAATCCATCCATTATTTTGCTCACCATGCCACCCCAGTTTGAACCCAGCCATATGCAAATCAGTCTTGACCCTGTTCCTCATGGGAACAGTCCAGCCCGAACTGCCAGGCCAGGTTCTCCCTGGACCGGAAACAAGCATCCTGGGACCGGTTTCAGGGTTTCACCCCTCATCAGCCAGGCTAGCTTGAATCCAGTGGCACAGTGAGCCCGGGACCCACGTCTGGGCATACCCAGCGCACTTAGGGCGGCAAAAGCAAAGCAAAACATAAACGCTGTGGGATAGCGTAACTGGATGGACAGAATACGGAATCAATCAAACATTCACCCCCAGTCACAGATCTGGGTTTAATCCATCCATTATTTTGCTCACCATGCCACCCCAGTTTGAACCCAGCCATATGCAAATCAGTCTTGACCCTGTTCCTCATGGGAACAGTCCAGCCCGAACTGCCAGGCCAGGTTCTCCCTGGACCGGAAACAAGCATCCTGGGACCGGTTTCGGGGTTTCACCCCTCATCAGCCAGGCTAGCTTGAATCCAGTGGCACAGTGAGCTCGGGACCCACGTCTGGGCATACCCGGCGCACTTAGGGTGGCAAAAGCAAAGCAAAACATAAACGCTGTGGGATAGCGTAACTTGATGGATGATGTTGAACATAGTCAAATATCTATCTGAGGTGGATATCAGTTCCTCTGGTGAGCCATAGAGATGACTATATAGGCGAAGGACCTCTTCATCAAGTTTCTACAGCTCCTCTGGAGAGAAAGCAGGGGCCCTTTCACATGCTTGGTCTAGCATTATTGCTTCCAGAGGCAGCACGCAGCAGCTAAAGTGGCAGAGGTGCGGATGACAGCACTGTCAGGAAGCAAGTAAGTTGGTTTTTAAACAATGGTTTACATGTATGTGGTCACCAGAGTGGACAGGTACAGCGATTGGAGAGCGACCATCACAGTCAACAACACTAGACTATGGCTAGTGATCCGTGGATGAAACTGCCCTCCGCGCGGTCATCTTCCACCAGCGGTGGCAGCTTCCAAAGGTCCAATATACAAGGTCAGGCATCTGCCATTTGAGTGGTTGAAACTATAGCATTGGGGGGCGTGGTCTGGCCGCCAACAAGAATGGCCGCCTGAGTGAGGAGCTCCATGGGCTGGGTCGGGGCCTATGGAGGGGGCGCAACTCTCAAGAGCCCCTCCTGTTATACCGGGGTCCCCTGTAGGAACGACAGGCTCGGGAAACTTGGAGGCATGCGACACTCAGTGGCTATAGCGGCCACAGAGAAGACATGGCCAGATGTGGCCTACCCTGGTGTGCTGAGCCGTGGCCTCGATTTTGGTGAGGGGCGGTGGGCTCCAGAGGTGGATTGAGCGGCCGGGAGCATCTCTCCCTGGTCGCATGAGTCAGCTTGGAACTCGCTCCCACAGTCAGGACCTGGACATTCTTGGAGGCAGAAGCGAGAGGTGAATGCCCTTCCCCTTCGTGCAGCAGGAGAGTTGACGACTCAGTGCGCAACGGAGCTTTTCGGAATGATTGAGGACCACGCGGGCGCCTCAAGGTGAGGCGGACATCCACATATGACCGTGCCTTACAGATTATGGTGTCCTGGGTCCCACCCGAGTTCTAAAGGCCCTGGCAACCCAGTTGCAGAGACTCATCTTGGTTTTTGGGAGAAGTGACTGTATGGGAGGATGGCAGGAGGAAGCAGCACTTTTCTGCTCAGGGCTCCTAGGCAGGAGCAGGCGACAGATCCAAAAGACCCAGCAGGAGGGTACCCGCCCTCGAGAAGCGACTAGTTTCTCCAGTGGGGTATTGTGAATGGTAGGGCCCACCTCCCTGACTACAGTGGCGCAGCAACTGTGGCCCCAAGCAGTCATACCCCCCCAGTGCTCATCACTGACGGCGCCATCCTTTCACCCTCTACCTTCCCACCCTTGTATAAGCCTGCCAATCCCAGTTGGGCCCAGAACTAGCACTGGCTGACCCCAGAAGATCTGAGGGAGGGGTCCGCCACCACTCAGATTGCTTGATGGTAGAGCGGAGAGCTAAACCTCTTGTTTTGTAACATTCTTGCAGCTGGGTGACCCCTCCACCGTGAGTGACATTTTTCTCAGGCCCAGTTCACTTGGTTGATCCCTCATGACGGCTATAGTATCAGAAGCCTTGGCAGCTATGACCCACACATAATCACTCCTACAGCAGGAACAGGGTCTAATAGCCACATCTCCATTAAGTAATTCCTCTCCAGGAACTCCCACCCCAGCGGGGCAATGCCAAACGGAAAGTCTTCCGGCAAACACTCCTGTCAACTACTATTTTCTAAGGCCATTGCGCAACCAAAAACATGGCAGCGCAGACTGCCCCTTCTTGCCCTGCGACTTCGCCAGCTGACCGCCACACAATGAAGGCAGCGGACCGCATACTGCAGGAGATCACCACAGTGGGGCTCCGTCTGGAGGCAATGGATTCAAAGATATCAGACCTGGCAGTGGCCTCTACCTCTAAACGGGCTGACATCGCCAGCTCCCGGGAGACAGTAAATGACTTGGATAGACGCCTCACGACAGTGGAGGACCATGTCGTGTCACTGCCCGATCAAGAGGCAGAGCTACGCTCTCTGCGAGCGAAGGTCATAGACTTGGAGGACAGGAGTCGCAGACATAAGGTTCGCCTTTTTGGCATTCCGGAACACAAAGAGGGCTCGGACATAAAGACTTTTCTCAAAAACCATCTACCCGAGCTCACTGGCCTGGATTTCTCACCGCCATTGGAGTTCCAAAGAGTCCGCAGGATTGGCCCTCTACATAAAGCGACCCCGACAAGCCCCGTCCCATCATCACATGTTTTTTGCGTCATGAATAGGCTCGTCAGACCATCGCGGCGGCTAAATTTCAAGGTACGTACTCTAGGGAAGGACATGAGATCAGGGTGGCAGCGGATGTTTCCAGACTAACAAATGAAAAGCGGAAGGCATTCTTGGGCCTCAGTCCACAACTCAGGAACCTTGACGTCAAATTCGGTCTTTTGAACCTGCCCACATGTGGATTACATACAATGGCAAATCCAGGGACTTCACTGAACCTGGGGACCTCAGCTCCTTCCTGAACGGCCTCGCTCAGCATCCTATGGATTTCGCCACAGCACATTCAGAACCAAACACCCTCACTTCTGGAGATCCCCGCTCTACCTCAACTTCTCTGTTTCAGCCTCATCGTTCAGTCTCTCAGAAGAGGGGAAGGGTTTATGACCGCTTGCTCAAATCACAGGAGGGCCGAGACCATGTCCTCCAAGCGGTGATTGACCACACTCAGGACCAGGGCAGAGACAAGTCCCATTTCCCCTTGAATCCAGCTCTTGAAGAGCACCCGTAATGCTGGGTTCCATAGTGCTCAGAGGACTTCTCGCTCTACAAATAGCAACAGGAGCTTCCTTATCGAACAGTTAAGTGTCATATTAGACTATCTCTATCATTGTCTCTCCCCTCGGTTGGGGAGGGTGGGGGAGTCTGGGCCAGCGTTATGTCCTCACATTTGTGCTGTTGCTGATGTTCTTCACCTCTGCTTTTGGTCCTGCTGCGTGGCCAGCTTCACTGTGATTACTTTGTTGCCTTGGAGGTGAAATTAGGGTGGGAAATGCTGAGCAGCAGTAGATACAAACGATTTCTTCAAGTACTATCACATATGTTTCATATTACAGTTTATCCTGTTTGCTTCTTTATCATTAGCACTTTTTGTATGGTACCAACTACACTACGCAACCTGCAATCTGCCTCTGGATGTGAGATGTGATCCCGCCTTCAGACGCCACCAGCTCTTTTTTTTGTGCTTCCTTTTCCATCTACCCTGTGGGTTTGCAAATACAGAGAGCCGCCACGAGACATGGCCACAGGGGATCTCCGGCATGCTACATGCCCCAGACACTTGGGAGGCTGGTCCCCCTTCTGTTTCATCCACCCTCGCTCGCCATACTGGAGGGAAGCTCAGATGGCACAAGCCATGGGATCTTAGCCCTCACTCCATGTTTTCCTTTGAACACCTTATTCTTCTTGGCCACTCCCTAAGCCTTGCTGAATGGGTACTCCTCTACCTGTAGTTTTGGAGCCTTTGACCTGCCCCCACTTGATACTCCCGACAGTGGCTGCCATGCCTTTCATGACCCCGAGATATATCTCATTGGCAATGTCAGCCCTGATATGATATGGTGCTTACCCTCTATATTTGCTCTGGTAGGTGCTAGGTAACTCACGATCATCTGTTTGGGTTGTCAGCCGGGTTGTAGCCCTCTCCTCCACTCTCTTCCAGTTATGCCCCACGTCGTATCCCTCCTTTCCTTGCTTTCTGCTCTCCACTCATTACCGTCCAGCGTTACCTGTCAATGGGTGCTTCTTGGTGGTACTATTAGGCCACATACCTATCCCTTCATTCCCCTCCTGCCTCTCCCAGTGCATTCCTGGCACGCAGGTCTTACAGGTCCCGACCCGCAGTTTAACAAGGCTTTCGGTGGCAAGATACTTCCTCGGTCACGGTAGTTTTTGTTTTCTATCCCTTCCCCTATGTTTATTCCATTCCACTCTCCTCTCGTTTCTCATGCACCCTCCTCTCCCTTTTGAGCATAGCCGTCTGCATACTTCATCCCTCTTCCTTTGTGACTATTATCTCTTTTTATTTCTTTCTCTGTCTCTTTTGTATCTTTCCCTTTTTTCTTCTTTGATCTTTTCTCTGTCTGATTCACATTCCATTGTCGAGGGTTTCCCCTACAATTTCCCCCATACCCGTTTCTTCCCTTTCAGAACACAAGTGCTCTAAGCTTCATTATCCCGAGCCATTTCCATTCACTGCATCAACGCACACAAAATCTCCCGCTCCCCTCCGAATCGGTCTCAGCTATGCTCCATAATGGGGTTGACCCTGCTCACGGTCCTCTCTTGGAAAGTACACGGTATGACACACTACATCAAGAGACTGAAGGTCCTATCTTATCTCCGATTAAAAAGAACTAACATCGCCCTATTGCAGGAAACACATCTCTCCCCATCAGAATCTGAAAAACTCCGTAGAGACTGGGTGGGCAAGGTGTTTTTCAGTGGAGCGCCATCCGTGCATAGTGAATCGCAGGGTTTGGGGCGGAAATGTGAGGTGGCCATAATCATTATTGATCCCTGCAGTTCAGGCTTCTTAAGACGTGGTGTGACCCAGAGGGGCAATACGTCCTCGCCAAGCTCACCCTGTGCTCTTCCACGATTTGTATTGGTACTATCTATGCCCCCACAGGCTCCAAACATTATCTTTTTCCTTTCCCTTAATCGACTACTGACAGAGATCAGCGCCTCCCAATACCTGCTGGGTGGGAACTGGAACCTAGTGCAGGATGCCATCTTGGATCGATCAAGTGGTCTTGATCCAGGCAATAATGCCGATTGGGCCCTCATAAGTGACGTCCTGTCAGACCATGGTCTATTGTACCACTGGTGCCTTTCCCATCCATCCGACCGAGAATACACCTTTGTTTCCACGGCCCATGGGACTCAATCCCGGCTAGACTACTTTCTGATTAATCATCGGTTATTACAGATGATTCGAATATCTGAAATTCTTCCGGCCGCACTGTCTGACCTTTCTCCGGTTTTACTGGCCCTGGAGCTGGGGATGGCCTCACCCGGTCGTGAGCCTTGGCGTCTCCAAAACTCCAGATACTGAACCCGAAGGGAAAGGAACAACTTAGATCCCACATCGCCACCTATCTTCAGAACAATAAAGGTTCAGTCGCTTTGCCCCAGCTACTGTGAGCGGCAGCGAAGGCAACGATAAGAGGGCAGCTCATGAGAGACGTGGCCATTTCCAATGCCCAAAGACATGACCAACAGAGAAAACTGGAGGATTGCATCGCCCAGACCACTTGTGAGTACAATCAAACCCCCACTCCGCCAACCAGTCGTCACCTGGAACTAGCCAAAATGGAGCTCAACACCTTCTATACCTCACAGGCGGAATATGCCTTACAGCGGCTGAGAGGTCGCCTCTATGAGCACGGATATAAGGCGGGTCGACTGTTAGCCGCTCAACTCCGTCAAAGGGAGGCAGCATTGGCCACACCAGCCTCACGCAGATCTGACAGCATGTTTATTATGCACCCACAGGCAATCGCAGAGGAGTTTGGTCGTTTTTACCGAACCCTATACACCCCAGAAATATCTTAAGACGCTGGTCGTTTTGACGCCTTCCTCGAGAGGGCGAATATGCCATGCCTCTTGGATCAGGGCAGAGCGCTCCGGGAGGGTGACATCAGCAAGGAGGACATACAGCAAGCAATAGCCAAAACAAGGTGCCCGATGAGGATGGGTTTACCTCAGAATTCTACAAACGGACAGTGGCAGATACCGTAGATGCCTTATATGAGGCATTTCGGGGGGCCGATCAGAAGGGCTCTTTACACCCTCTCTCCAACAAAGCCTCCATCATACTTCAACCCAAGCTGGATAAGGATCCTCTTCTATGCGGTAGAAATCATCCCATATCCTTCCTCAATAGAGATATCAAGATCCTGGCAGGGATATTGGCATCCCTCCTCAAGAAGGTCATTCCCTCCCTGGTTCATCACAATCAAGTTGGTTTCGTCCCTGGCTGCTCATCGAGGAATCACCTCCGTACACTACTCCACGCCATATGGACGGCTTGGGATTCACAAAAGGAAGCCCTTGCCCTCTCACTGGACGCCGAGAAGGCATTTAATCGAATAGAGTGGTGGTACCTCTTCAAAACATTAAAAAGTTTGGCCTAGGGACTAGCTTCATCAACAGAGTGTGTTTGCTGTATGACTCCCCGACAGCCCAGGTAAACTGCGGTGGGTTTCTATCAGACAC